>NW_025964334.1:37727918-38427918 GCF_023055435.1 Haliotis rufescens
TCAAGCAAGCAGCCGCGTTAATAACTTCCTTTAAATATAGCACATGTAATAATGTCAATATCAAACAAAAAATCAATTTGATATTGCTATGATATCACCCATGAGTTCCACCGAAATACCTGTCTCCTAGACAAACAATTATACTATGAACTCAATTATTGTAAAAAAAACAGGTTTTAATTTAAATCATTTTTGGTGGTTTTATATCAAATTCTGGTTGTGAACTACAGCAGCTGTACGTGCCTATTTATATCATCTCTAGGTGTTGAGACCTTTAAGGAAACTAACGGCAGATATTCCAGCCACAACGTTGTACTGTCGACTGTCAGTGCACGTGTACTGGTTGACCCTGACACGGAGTACGCGTTTGTTGCTGTCTGTGTTAAATGTGACTGAATCATCTGCTATCTAGGTCCAGGTCCTGGCTGTGTTGAAATGGGTAACGGTGCGTGTCAAAGTATACAGTACAGACACAGCCTTAGTTGCTAGATACACCTGCGTTAGATGTGTGGGCACTGTCATGTTATATGCATAACACCAACGCTGAAACTGTCGGCAGATCAATACACTCATCAGTTTCAAATCGATTTCCATCATGAAGTGGTGTCGCGATTAACTTGATAGCTGAAACAACATCGCATAGGAGATAGAATAACCTTTACTTGTCAATACCATGTACATTTCTACCACTATGGCGTTTATTTCCTATTTCCAGCGCTAAGCGTGTATCCTGTATGCTCGAACCCATGTGTATTCCAGAATGGGACTGTTGAATATTTGTGCGCTGAAAGTCCTAACACCATAATGTGGCTTCCGGATATCTATAAAATGAATCGCTGGTAGCTGCATGCTAAAGTACTATTTCATACTTTACCTGGGGGCAGCTATCGGTAAGCTGTGATATACATTACCAAACAATACTATATCTCTTACCTGGGTATCAGAGTCGGCTCGCTCCTGGAGACAAAACTCAGGTAGCCAGGTCAATAGACCGTGGAGGCAGGTCACGCGTTAAGATATGCCAGCGTGCCGTGTGCAAACATCCCAGGAAGAATAAAATGCTGGTTTCACCTGCTGAAAAGTTGACGCGTATTAGCTGTTGCTTGAAGTACCGGTATATTACAGACGGACGGACAGACAGACAGACAGACAGACAGACAGACAGACAGACAATGAATGAATGAATGAATGAATGAATGAATGAATGAATGAATGAATCTGGAATGCAATCACTGGTTTGTCTGATCCATACTATTATTTTCAGGTCGCCGTTATATAACTAGAATATTGCTGACATGGGTATTGGGCAACAATTAATAAACACTTTTACAGAAAGTTTGATTATATTACAACTAAGAGCTCGTGGCTCTTTACGTAGGACCCAAAGGTTGTGGTTGTCCTTAAACTGTGTCACTGGTTTTACTTTGGAAGCCCATTGTCGGTTCTTCATGATGCCGTTTGTAATAAAAGTCCCATCCCTCCTGAATTAAATCATCTCATTGGTGTCTTATCAAAGGCCAGTACATTTTGTGTTCGTGTGAATATACAGTAACTTTGGATCATATACCAAACAGATTTGTAAATACAAAACCTCAATATAATCTCGATTATCCGCCGAAACCGATTCAACTAGGCATACAAGTAAAATAGTGAAAAAGTGAAAATTACATAAATGGATCACTGAAAATCGATGACTTAAGGTGTTCACGAATAGGGCAATCGCATTTTTTTTGCAGTTTAACAGGTTTGGGGCCGGCACACGTAGCGTTCAAATATAAGTTGATTACACGCGTTCGTGTTGCTTACAGAAACATTGCTGCAACACATATATACTAGATGATTTATGAAAGAGTTTTGTATTTGTTTGTTGTTCAACTCAGCAATATGCCAGCTATATGACTGTGCACTGTAAATACCAGTCGGGACCTGACAAACTAATGATTGACATTGTGAGCACCGATCCGGAGTCGCCACGGGACTTTTGTGTACACGCCGCGAGGTTTGTTATTTTTGTATAGTAGTGTAAACAAATTTCACCTGGTCTGTGCTTCTACGGTTAATACATTGTAGCAACGTTACGAGGCACTCGCGACAGCCCCACAGTGCAAGAGCATCATCACTGATGATGTGACCACAGCTTACTTCTCTTGAGGAGAATGCTGCATCTGGGTCACCTTGACCTGTTTGATATTTGCACGGCTGGTAGCGGTGACGCCCTTCGGTTTCTAGGAGACGCGTGTGGCGGAGTGATCTGCTATAGAAATCGTGTATTGTATATACAGTGTTACGTGTTTGGGTTATATTTGGGTCATTTGTGGACGGTGCTATATTATGCAATTAGTCAAGTCTGGCTTTGTTACATATGGATCACAACTTAACCTTTAATACATGCGGGAACGTCATAGTGTTCGTGTATACCTACTGTATGTTTACATGCGGGAACGTCATAGTGTTCGTGTATACCTACTGTATGTTTACATTATGGAACGTCATAGTGTTCGTGTATACCTACTGTATGTTTACATTATGGAATGTCATAGTGTTCGTGTATACCTACTGTATGTTTACATTATGGAATGTCATAGTGTTCATGTATACCTACTGTATGTTTACATTATGGAACGTCATAGTGTTCGTGTATACCTACTGTATGTTTACATTATGGAATGTCATAGTGTTCGTGTATACCTACTGTATGTTTACATTATGGAATGTCATAGTGTTCATGTATACCTACTGTATGTTTACATTATGGAACGTCATAGTGTTCGTGTATACCTACTGTATGTTTACATTATGGAATGTCATAGTGTTCGTGTATACCTACTGTATGTTTACATTATGGAATGTCATAGTGTTCGTGTATACCTACTGTATGTTTACATTATGGAATGTCATAGTGTTCGTGTATACCTACTGTATGTTTACATTATGGAACGTCATAATGTTCGTGTATACCTACTGTATGTTTACATTATGGAACGTCATAGTGTTCGTGTATACCTACTGTATGTTTACATTATGGAACGTCATTGTGTTCGTGTATACCTACTGTATGTTTACATTATGGAACGTCATTGTGTTCGTGTATACCTACTGTATGTTTACATTATGGAACGTCATTGTGTTCGTGTATACCTACTGTATGTTTACATTATGGAATGTCATAGTGTTCGTGTATACCTACTGTATGTTTAATTTATGGAATGTCATTGTGTTCGTGTATACCTACTGTATGTTTACATTATGGAACGTCATTGTGTTCGTGTATACCTACTGTATGTTTACATTATGGAACGTCATGGTGTTCATGTATACCTACTGTATGTTAACGTTATGGAATGTCATAGTGTTCGTGTATACCTACTGTATGTTAACGTTATGGAACGTCATGGGGTTCGTGTATACCTACTGTATGTTTACATTATGGAATGTCATAGTGTTCGTGTATACCTACTGTATGTTTACATTATGGAATGTCATAGTGTTCGTGTATACCTACTGTATGTTTACATTATGGAATGTCATAGTGTTCATGTATACCTACTGTATGTTAACATTATGGAACGTCATAGTGTTCGTGTATACCTACTGTATGTTTACATTATGGAATGTCATAGTGTTCGTGTATACCTACTGTATGTTTACATTATGGAACGTCATAGTGTTCATGTATACCTACTGTATGTTTACATTATGGAATGTCATAGTGTTCGTGTATACCTACTGTATGTTTACATTATGGAATGTCATAGTGTTCATGTATACCTACTGTATGTTTACATTATGGAACGTCATAGTGTTCGTGTATACCTACTGTATGTTTACATTATGGAATGTCATAGTGTTCGTGTATACCTACTGTATGTTTACATTATGGAATATCATAGTGTTCGTGTATACCTACTGTATGTTTACATTATGGAATGTCATAGTGTTCGTGTATACCTACTGTATGTTTACATTATGGAACGTCATAATGTTCGTGTATACCTACTGTATGTTTACATTATGGAACGTCATAGTGTTCGTGTATACCTACTGTATGTTTACATTATGGAACGTCATTGTGTTCGTGTATACCTACTGTATGTTTACATTATGGAATGTCATTGTGTTCGTGTATACCTACTGTATGTTTACATTATGGAACGTCATAGTGTTCGTGTATACCTACTGTATGTTAACATTATGGAACGTCATAGTGTTCGTGTATACCTACTGTATGTTTACATTGTGGAATGTCATAGTGTTCGTGTATACCTACTGTATGTTAACATTATGGAACGTCATAGTGTTCGTGTATACCTACTGTATGTTTACATGCGGGAACGTCATAGTGTTCGTGTATACCTACTGTATGTTTACATGCGGGAACGTCATAGTGTTCGTGTATACCTACTGTATGTTTACATTATGGAATGTCATGGTGTTCGTTTATACCTACTGTATGTTTACATTATGGAATGTCATAGTGTTCGTGTATACGTACTACATGTATACATTATGGAACGTCATAGTGTTCGTGTATACCTACTGTATGTTTACATTATGGAATGTCATAGTGTTCGTGTATACCTACTGTATGTTTACATTATGGAATATCATAGTGTTCGTGTATACCTACTGTATGTTTACATTATGGAATGTCATAGTGTTCGTGTATACCTACTGTATGTTTACATTATGGAACGTCATAATGTTCGTGTATACCTACTGTATGTTTACATTATGGAACGTCATAGTGTTCGTGTATACCTACTGTATGTTTACATTATGGAACGTCATTGTGTTCGTGTATACCTACTGTATGTTTACATTATGGAATGTCATTGTGTTCGTGTATACCTACTGTATGTTTACATTATGGAACGTCATAGTGTTCGTGTATACCTACTGTATGTTAACATTATGGAACGTCATAGTGTTCGTGTATACCTACTGTATGTTTACATTGTGGAATGTCATAGTGTTCGTGTATACCTACTGTATGTTAACATTATGGAACGTCATAGTGTTCGTGTATACCTACTGTATGTTTACATGCGGGAACGTCATAGTGTTCGTGTATACCTACTGTATGTTTACATGCGGGAACGTCATAGTGTTCGTGTATACCTACTGTATGTTTACATTATGGAATGTCATGGTGTTCGTTTATACCTACTGTATGTTTACATTATGGAATGTCATAGTGTTCGTGTATACGTACTACATGTATACATTGTGGAATGTCATAGTGTTCGTGTATACCTACTGTATGTTTACATTATGGTATGTCATAGTGTTCGTGTATACGTACTACATGTATACATTTGGGAATGTTATAGGTGTTCATGTATACGTACTACATGTATACATTATGGAATGTTATAGGTGTCCGAGTATACGTACTACATGTATACATTGTGGAATGTTATAGGTGTTCGTGTATACGTACTATATGTATAGATTGTGGAATGTTATATGTGTTCGTGTATACGTACTACATGTATACATGGTGGAATGTTATAGGTGTTCGTGTATACGTACTACATGTATACATTGTGGAATGTTATAGGTGTGTGTGTATACATGCTACATTTATACATTGAGGAATGTTATAGTGTTCGTTTATACGTACTATATGTATAGATTGTGGAATGTTATAGGTGTTCGTGTATACGTACTACATGTATACATTGTGGAATGTTATAGGTGTTCGTGTATACGTACTACATGTATACATTGGGGAATGTTATAGGTGTTCGTGTATACGTACTATATGTATAGATTGTGGAATGTTATAGGTGTTCGTGTATACGTACTACATGTATACATTGTGGAATGTTATAGGTGTTCGTGTATACGTACTACATGTATACATTGTGGAATGTTATAGGTGTTTGTGTATACATGCTACATTTATACATTGAGGAATGTTATAGTGTTCATGTATACGTACTATAAACATTGTGGATTGTTATAGGTGTTCGTGTATACGTACTATATGTATAGATTGTGGAATGTTATAGTGTTCATGTATACGTACTATATGTATTCTTATATCTATATATTAACTCAATACGCATACAGAGTATTCAGCTGATGAAAGGCAAGAAGTAGCCGTGGGACGTCGTTACAAACAATAAAGAAGTTGTTATTCATAAAACTATTACCAAAGACATGTTACATTTCTACATATTGAACGCAATAATGTACATACAGTATTTATAAACAATGCACAAAAACATAAACAAAAGGTAATTCACTCGCGGAGTTCTATATAAGCCTTAAGTTTCTTTCTTCCTGAGTTGTTGGTAGGAATCATACAGTAGCCACTTCCATGTCGTTCAATACAACACTCTCTCAAGGGATACCACATTGTTAGCATTTCATTATTCAAACAAATTATAAAATAATACACCAGATTTATGAAATCGTTTTATTGTCATTTCTGCAAAACTACACATATTTTTTTCCAAAGAACAAAAAAGAACATGGAAAGACAGATTTTATTATAAAACAATTCAGTCACAATAGTTGACCATCAATTTCATTATATACAAATATCACAAAACAGGTAGATATAGACACAAGTGTACATTCTCATTGATCACACTCCAAACAGAAGAAAACGATAGTACGCACAGTTTCCACCACCACAGGCGTACACTCATGGTATTAAGTAGTCATTCTGTACTTCACATATAATCTTCAACAATTTTATAAAATCATTTGTTATATATTTAAAACAAATCTATGTAAAAACATATTACCTGCTGGTTTTCATGCCTAGGTTATACGACTTGGCTATTTGTTTTTCGGGATATCCTCAATTTTGTTTCGAATAATAAACTGTTATTTTTGGTAATAATTTAACGGTGTTGCTTACTTAGCTGTATAATATTATATAGCAACATAGCTACCCTATTGGTGTTGGGCTCAGACCAGAATGATATCCATAATGCACTGTTCTCACCATGCAGTACCAACAGCTGAATCGTCATCCGCATCTCTCACTTTGGAAAACAATTCCGAAAAACAAATAATTAGTTTGTAATAAAAATACAAAACTCATTGTCTGCATTAGCAGCTACCCATTACCCCCAAGCGCACACACACGCACGCACGCACGCACGCACGCACGCACGCACGCACACACACACACTCCCTATAAGACGCATGTACCTTCCTTTTTACCTCCGGGTAAGAATGTGTATTATGGATCAACAAAAAAGTTGCAAATATTCAAACGTATCTTAACAAGATCTCTAATAACAAAGTTTTCCACTGATTAAAAGAACCAAGAAGTAATTATACACGTATATACGCAAGTCTTTTTTGAATAATTGGAGTGTATAGTGTGGGAAAAGACAACGTCGGGAATAAATTATGCTGAAAACAGATGCGTACATTGGAATATACACTGGTGTTAGTAAAATATAGGTCACGTAGATTTTGCATATACTGCTGGTGTCTATATTCGTAGGGGTAAGATGAGAGTTGATATATTTCAATGCATGGCTGCACCATTTCAGATCATTATCTTAACGATAACATGACAATATAAATGTGGATTTTCATTTTATGACCAATATGCATAAATATATGTAGATATGTTATAGATCTATAACGCATGTATTATTATTGTGAACGTGGCGTTTACACTATCGCCAATACCGATGTTGTCTATGCGAGGGAATTCAGCGTGGCCTTATATGACAAGTTGTATCAATGTTCTGGTCAGACGATGTGTGCATCGGTTTAATCGACATGAATAGGAAATGATGTGACAATCCTATATTGAAATCCCATTGGAAATAAGGCCACGTAAAGGAACGAAGAATCCCGACTTCTAACTGAATTGACGGAATTTTCCCACTATCTGCTGACAGTTGGGGCAGGAGTGGTTCACGTCTTTGCTGGCGTCCACGCAGAAGGGAATGAGGCAACACCCAAGCCAGCACCTGGAAGACAGAGGCAGAGGTTATCTCAAACAGTGGTTCATCAGTTGATGTCTCCGGCTTGTATTTGGACGGTAACACCGGGCACTGTACTCAGTGTCGTGGGAGATCTGTGCTCGTGCGATTTCTGTTCTAGATTGGATAAAATCCTAACTAAAAGAGCCACGGGGCTCTGTAGCTCACTTGAACTATGAAGAATCAATAGGGGATTTAATCAAAGTTGGATGGGAATTCTATGAGCAGTTTTTTGAGTCACCATAGCTCAAAGGAGATGTCGAAAAGGTAATCATTACACAAACAGGAGTATGTGAAGGGCAAAGGTCGTAGTATCTAAAAAATGTATCATATGTTTTACCACATACTGCATAGTTAGTAAGGATAAGAATTTATGGATGAACAACTTCTTTATTACAATTAAGAGCGACATCTCGGTGTAGGTTCTAACACCGTTATCAATTGCAAGCAAGTGACATGCAGAGTGTGGTTGACAAGTATATATACAGGTAGGAGGCAATGTTTGTACAGTGGAGTAGATGTCAGATATAGTTATACTGGAGTAGAGAAGCCTGTTATGTACACACGAGGGTACTGATGGCAATCATCAGTGAAGTCAGTGGCATAAACAAAGGATGAAGCATGTAATGTAAACAACGGGATTATGGCTGATTGGGGTCTTGATGGTCCGCCGGGGGAATGTAATAGCCTTGGTCACGGTTGATTGACGGTTGAAGTCTTTAAATGTTGATGGCTTCTTGCCGTATATTAAATTTCACGATACATGCAGCAAGATTGATTGTTTTCAATATTGCGGCCATGTTTGATGTCGGATCGGAGTTCCGTGAGCGGTATTGAGGGACACCATAGTTGAGATGATTCATACAAAGTTTCAGCTCGATAGACCAGAGGAGATGTCGAAAATGTAAACTTCTGCCGCACGGACAATCGGTGTCACGTGCCACGACATGAGCTCACATGACTTTCAGGCGCTTTCAGGTCTTATATTTAAACCATCCTCGATAAACTCGTGTATTACATCTCCGACCATTCCATGATGTTAAATACCCCGGGACCTATTCGCCACTACAGCTTCATGTCTGCGTCCTATTCGATACAAACGACACAATATACCCTGGATACTGCTTTGTGTCACTCATCACATTACTGGTTTCCATGTTATCAAACAGAGATTATTTACCCAAATAGACAGATGAGTCCGGCAGCAGCCCAGGTGAGAAGGCCAGTCTCATACGTCATAGTTGTGGTCACGGTGGCGTTACAGTGCTGGCAGATGATGAGGGCGGGGGCGGTGCGGTACCGCATGGCGGACCCGGGGACAGGACCGATGCCATAGCCAGGCTGTTGTAACACCACGGCTGGAGCAAAGAAGGGACAGTACTAGATGATCAATGCAAACATTCCATGATTATACGGTTCAGAGCCCTGTTCCACAAAGCGATCGTAGCGCTACTTTAAGATGATTTCCCATTCTTTAACCTTGGCTTACGGCAGTCGTAGCTCTGCGATCTCTTTGTGGAGGGAGTGAGTATCGTTTTACGCCGCTTATAGCAATATTCCAGCAATATCACGGCGGGGGACACCAGAAATGGGCTTCACACGTTGTACCCATGTCGGGAATCGAACCCTGGTCTTCGGCGTGACGAGCGAACGCTTTAACCACTAGGCTACCCGACCGCCCTGGTATAATGAAGTATACAAACTTGTATCAGAGTTTCAGAGTGTTTGAAACTGATATCCTACAGCCAATTCCCTATAACGTGCAGGGGCGTTCGGGTAGCCTCGTGGCTTTAAGCGTGACGAGAAAACGCTTTAACCACTGGACTACCACAGTGGCCCCACATATGCTTGTAAATATATAGGTAAATCCAAACACTAGTATGGACCATATCATACCTATACAATGTATTATTAAGAAATTATGATATCTGATCTGGCCATGCTACAAACATGCCAATAATGTCACAATAAATCCATGAACACACTAAAAAAAATATTTTTTTAAATATAAAATAATAATAATAATAATAATAAATATCATACCTATGGGGTGAGTGAGTGTTGTTTTACGCCATAGTATGTTCCAGATATATCACGAGTATGCCGACAGCTGGTAGCATGAGAAATGTCTTATGTCGAGCCGTGGGGATACGATGCCAAACAACAAAGTCAAATACTGTGACAACACTCCTCATATTGTCATCTCTTTAACACGACATACAATGGGAATGATTTTGACCCGATGCCCAGAGTTGTTATAACTAGGAATGCATCACAGCAACATTTCTCAATACAACTGTTTCTTAAAATTTATGATAATCTAGAGGCATAGACATACTTGTCTGTTGTTGTCCTTGGGGGTAGGCACCGGCCTGGGGGTAGCCTCCAGCTTGGGGGTAAGGTTGTGGTTGGGGTCCCTGGCCGTAGGGCGGGGGAGCTCCTTGGGGGTAGGCAACAGGGGGTGGTTGGTTCATTCCCCCGGGAGTTTTATCGTCTGCCATGACTTAAGTTGGTGAGACCTGCAAGAGACAGAGAAAACAAATGTAATAACTGAAGGCGAACATTGGCGCTCTGCTGTATGTGGTTAAACATGAGCAGTTGATAAGTGATATGGTAACATTCTGGTTTAGCAATACCGACATCATAAGACGAGACAGCATTGTAGTTTGTACTGTAAATTAACCCGACCCGCGAGCTCTATCAGCTCACAATGTTGAGGTAAGGTGAAATGGGGTTTAACGTCTCGTTCAAGATTATTGCACATACATAGCGACGTGTATGCACGTGTGTGTGTGGCTACTTGTACTAGTCAGGACTAATGTCGGTTTTATTGCCCAGTTTAATAAGGACGCCCCACTCAGACACAGTATTCTCAATCCTAGCCGACCGGGCAGGTAGGGTAACAAGTAGCATCTTTTAATATGACGCGAACGGGGTTCGAACAACCGACCTTCCGCTGTCCAGATAAACATTGGGGTTTCATAGTGTGAGCAACGAGCCACGCCGTCGGGGTTACCCAATCAACCAATCACAGCCTGACCGTAGGGGACCTATTCTAACCCAGAATCTCCTGGCGCAACGAAATTACAAACAAATGTACTGCAAACATATTTCAAAAAATTGTTTCAATCGTTTCGTGAAATTAGTATGACACATAATCTCTCCCAATAATCTCTAAATATATTTTTCATTTAATCACTGTACCATCCTCGTAATATATATGTTAATCTCGTTGAACAGTCTGTTACCAGCCCATGCTACATGAGTGTAATCTGACACCCTTGTCAACGACGTACTCGGAGCAATATACACAACAGTACCACTGTAAAAAGGTCATTCGTGACCAACTCGTGTTATTCCGTGACAAGACGTTTTCTTGCAGGTTACGGAAAGGGGCGAGTGGTGACGAATGTGAAAGGTGAATCGTCAGCCTGGGCTCTATTAGTGATCGCCCAACTGTTCTACATACAATGTATATGTATGCTGTATCCACGAAGTCACAGTGTTATTGGTGGGTAAAGCACATACCAATGCTGTATCCATGAAGTCACAGTGTTATTGGTGGGTAAAGCACACACCAATGCTGTATCCATGGAGTCACAGTGTTACTGGTGGGTAAAGCACATACCAATGCTGTATCCATGGAGTCACAGTGTTATTGGTGGGTAAAGCACATACCAATGCTGTATCCATGAAGTCACAGTGTTATTGGTGGGTAAAGCACACACCAATGCTGTATCCATGGAGTCACAGTGTTACTGGTGGGTAAAGCACATACCAATGCTGTATCCATGGAGTCACAGTGTTATTGGTGGGTAAAGCACACAGCAATGCTGTATCCATGGAGTCACAGTGTTATTGGTGGGTAAAGCACATACCAATGCTGTATCCATGGAGTCACAGTGTTATTGGTGGGTAAAGCACACACCAATGCTGTAGCCATGAAGTCACAGTGTTATTGGTGGGTAAAGCGCACACCAATGCTGTATCCATGGAGTCACAGTGTTATTGGTGGGTAAAGCACATACCAATGCTGTAGCCATGAAGTCACAATGTTATTGGTGGGTAAAGCACATACCAATGCTGTATCCATGGAGTCACAGTGTTATTGGTGGGTAAAGCACACACCAATGCTGTAGCCATGAAGTCACAGTGTTATTGGTGGGTAAAGCACATACCAATGCTGTATCCATGAAGTCACAGTGTTAATGGTGGGTAAAGCACACACCAATGCTGTATCCATGGAGTCACAGTGTTATTGGTGGGTAAAGCACATACCAATGCTGTATCCATGGAGTCACAGTGTTATTGGTGGGTAAAGCACACACCAATGCTGTAGCCATGAAGTCACAGTGTTATTGGTGGGTAAAGCACATACCAATGCTGTATCCATGAAGTCACAGTGTTAATGGTGGGTAAAGCACATACCAATGCTATAGCCATGAAGTCACAGTGTTATTGGTGGGTAAAGCACACACCAATGCTGTGGCCATGAAGTCACAGTGTTATTGGTAGGTAAAGCACACACCAATGCTGTATCCATGGAGTCACATTGTTATTGGTGGGTAAAGCACACACCAATGCTGTAGCCATGAAGTCACAGTGTTATTGGTGGGTAAAGCACATACCAATGCTGTATCCATGGAGTCACAGTGTTATTGGTGGGTAAAGCACACACCAATGCTGTAGCCATGAAGTCACAGTGTTATTGGTGGGTAAAGCACATACCAATGCTGTATCCATGGAGTCACAGTGTTAATGGTTTGGTAAAGCACATACCAATGCTGTATCCATGGAGTCACAGTGTTAATGGTTTGGTAAAGCACATACCAATGCTGTATCCATGAAGTCACAGTGTTAATGGTGGGTAAAGCACACACCAATGCTGTATCCATGGAGTCACAGTGTTATTGGTGGGTAAAGCACACACCAATGCTGTGGCCATGAAGTCACAGTGTTAATGGTGGGTAAAGCACACACCAATGCTGTGGCCATGAAGTCACAGTGTTATTGGTAGGTAAAGCACATACCAATGCTGTATCCATGGAGTCACAGTGTTAATGGTAGGTAAAGCACACACCAATGCTGTGGCCATGAAGTCACAGTGTTATTGGTGGGTAAAGCACACACCAATGCTGTAGCCATGGAGTCACAGTGTTATTGGTGGGTAAAGCACATACCAATGCTGTGGCCATGAAGTCACAGTGTTATTGGTGGGTAAAGCACACACCAATGCTGTATCCATGGAGTCACAGTGTTATTGGTGGGTAAAGCACACACCAATGCTGTGGCCATGAAGTCACAGTGTTATTGGTGGGTAAAGCACACACCAATGCTGTATCCATGGAGTCACAGTGTTATTGGTGGGTAAAGCACACACCAATGCTGTAGCCATGAAGTCACAGTGTTATTGGTGGGTAAAGCACACACCAATGCTGTATCCATGAAGTCACAGTGTTATTGGTGGGTAAAGCACACACCAATGCTGTAGCCATGGAGTCACAGTGTTATTGGTGGGTAAAGCACATACCAATGCTGTATCCATGAAGTCACAGTGTTAATGGTGGGTAAAGCACATACCAATGCTATAGCCATGAAGTCACAGTGTTATTGGTGGGTAAAGCACACACCAATGCTGTGGCCATGAAGTCACAGTGTCATTGGTAGGTAAAGCACACACCAATGCTGTATCCATGGAGTCACAGTGATATTGGTGGGTAAAGCATATACCAATGCTGTATCCATGGAGTCAAAGTGTTATTGGTTGGTAAAGCACACACCAATGCTGGGAGGGAATTTTCATAAATGATTATTTGGTTCATAAATATGCCCAAATGCATAGTTTGTTGTCAGTATGTTGAATATAGATGAGGAAAAAATAGATTGTTCCAAAACCCCAACAGCCTTATAAAATCAAATAGATGTAATCATGATATGTGTTCTCAAGACATTAAAATTATTAATAACTATTGCTATATGTGATTACTGATATTATTAATTACATTAATATCATGAATTGGAGTAATGATATCATAATTTGCATTAATTTGACAGTAATTGAATAGCATTAATCATTAATGATCATTATTATGTTTTATCATTAATCCATTGTTAAGTACTCATATAAATTGACAATAATGTGTGTATATAACACACACGCACGCACACACACACACATACACACACACACACACACACACACATTCAGGTAGGCGGGGTTTTTCATGGTGAAGATAAGAACCAGACTCCTTTATTTATAGACTGACATTATTGTACACTACCATACAAAAATAACATCTCAAGCGACGCGAACAGAACAACAACGTGGGGATTCCGGACCGTTGCTCATAATGTCAATCACTAGTTTCTCTGCTCCAAACTCGATATATCAACAGGACACCGCCATATAGCTGGAATGTTGCTAAGTGCGGCTTTAAACAACGAACAAGCAATATTTTTGGCGAGTCGGATCATCCGAAGATAACTCAGAAACAAGTAGTCCCGAGTCAGCACAGGTTGGGCACGCCGTATGGCACGAGGCCACCCACAGATATAGGTTCCATTGAATATGTTGGCGTCACCAGGTAATAGTCTACTTAAACTTACATTTAGCAGCCACCTTAACAACCCAATTCTAATTTCAAATATCATGTTCTGAACAAAATTCCTGACAAAGACAGAGCCAAAGAAATTCCTCACAACCATATCCTAGCTTACTCGCAGATAAACACCGTGAGAATAATTCAATTAGTTCACAGCTCGATCAGGATGACTAGTTGTTACAGATTGTACAAGGTCAGACTGGCGGCGTCTGGCCCAAGTGAAAGGCCACTTGTTCGAGATGTGTTATACGCTGATGTATGTCAGGAATGTCTGGAGAGATTGAGCCGGCAGAGCCACAACATGCTCCCAGTGGGACGGTGTATCAGCAGAATTTCCAGATGTACCAGTATATAACTGGATGAATTGGTCCTCATATTATATAGGAACATACGTATGCAGTACAGGTTCTTTCAACGAAGTTCATAAATATTATATAATGTTTACATAGTAATTGTTTTTTAGATATACACATTTCCCAGTATGGTGCACATATAGGAATATGGAGATAGAACGACAAAAACATCCCCTTTATATAAACAAACATCGAGATAACGTTTGTAGTGAAATGCTTCGTGTTGGTAGAAACAGCGTGAAGCCAGTGGGGTCTGGGTTGGAATTGTATGGTCGTTAGAGGCACTTAAAGTGGTCTGGCTGGCCAACTTGGCTGATTATTTACAGGACGCCGTCATACAGCTGGAGTATTGAAACGTTAGACAACAAACAAAACAAATCTGACGTTACCGAGGTCAAGATGCATACACCACCATCCTCACACTAGATCCCACGGCCTAGTTTACAAGGCCATTCGTGGCAAGCCGTGTTGCACTGTTGTATGCTACACCACCACTTGCAAGATCATAATTCAACTAGGTCACTGTGACCTAGCGGGGTCGCGTAGTGAGTCTGTAATGACGTCAGTAAGTTAGACCTGACGAGTAACAAGGAGAGTTTCACAGTCGGCACAGCGTAACGATGTCAGCTAAGCCTCTCTCCGGGAACCCGAAATACAGGACTGGTATAACCGGTATTACGTTGCCTAGTTCCTTGTTTATTGTGTAACGCCACACTAAGCACTATTCCAGCTATATGACGCGAGTCTGGACCAGACGATCAAAGCCGTCGGGGTACGGTGGCCACCAAGTCACCGACCTTGACCAACCAATTCTATCAGAAGCCGCTTAAGTGCTGATGACCTATAATGTTGCCGCTGTGAAAGTTGATCGACCATTATCGTCACTATCAAAACCATTACAATCATCAAATTAATCCCAAGCCAGCCTCACACACATCATTCAACAAGACCATTATCATTATGATCATAACCATTAGGATCAGGACCCATCAGCCATCACCATAAGCTTCTTAAGAAGCATTATCATCATTATCATCATCATCATCGCAGTCTGTTACCAGCCCATGCTACATGTGTAATCTGACACCCTTGTCAACGATGTTATCGGAGGAATATACACAACATGCGTGACATGGTACCACAGTAAAAAGGTGAATCGTCAGCCCGGTCTCTATTAGTGATCGCCTGGCTGTTCTCCATACAATGTATATGTTTGCTGTAGCCATGGAGGCACAGTGTTATTGGTGGGTAATGCACATGCCAATGCTGTATCCATTGGCACCCAATGTTATCAATTATGGGTTACGATAAATGGGTTAACTCTGTGTGTGTGTGTGTGTGTGTGTGTGTGTGTGTGCGTGCGTGTGTGCGTGTGCGGTGTTTGTGAACGAGATAAAAGTGTATATCACGGTACTGAAACACTATGACCAAATACTCGCCAAATATTCGCACTTTCCAACATTGTTGTTAGGGAATATGCACCACATGGTACCACATTTATTCCAGTAAATTTACGCCATATTTTCTGCGACTTCTACTACAACAGGCCACCATTAGTTCTAACATTGCAGAACGTTATACCATACAGCATCACAAACCAGGCATCATGGCTTGTTTGGTGTTTAATGTCGCACCAAGCACTTTTCTAGGTGTATGACGGTGGCCTGTACATAAACGAGTCTGTACCTGACAAACCAGTGATCGATATTACGAGCACCGATCCACGCTGTCGGGATACGATGTCATGCAACCATCATTCAAGTCTCCGAGCCTGATAACCCAATCCATTTGGTCGCCTCGCCACGGGGCTGGGATCATGGTAAATATTATTTATCGATTCATCTAACATAGACAACCTTGACAGGCCTTCCTCTGTCATGACCTATATATTTCTGTTTAACACAATAGTAGTATATCCAGCTATAAATTCCTTATTGAACGGGTTATCGTGTCTGGTCATATAAAGCCTGATGTTTTGCCAGACCACCGGGTAGAGTAAATAGATGTGGGGTGAAATGGGGTTTAACGTCGCGTCCAAGATTATTGCACTTTTATAGCGACGTGCATGCACGTGTGTGTGTGTGTGTGTGGCTGCTTGTACTAGTCCGGACTGATGCCGATTTATAGTGCTAGCCCACTGAGATACAATGCCGCAGTTTAACATGAATACCCCACTCAGACACAGTATACTGACTCCGAGCCGACCAGTCCTTGTTTTAGCCCCTTAATGCCGAGCGCCAGACAGGGTAGCAACAAGTACCATCTTTTAACGTCTTTGGTATGACGCGGTCGGGGATCGAACCCCGGACCTTCCGCTCTCCGGGCGGACGCTCTACCACTAGACCACGGAGGCGGTCGGTAGAGTAACTAGATGTGGGGAGAGGCTCTGTGTGGGTGGGTGTGTATGGTGTACGAAAAAAAGAAATACACTACTTGAAAAGAACACACGATGTTTTCGTAAGACTTCAGTTAACCAGTCGCGCCATAATGTCATCGATCGTTAACAACTTGTACATACGTAAATTTACATATCAGATCAGTTCTGTGGCATGTCAAAATGTCCCAAAAAAATATTTTCAAATGCGGTGTGAATTTGAACAAGTAAATATGTTTATCCCGGCGTGTCGAATTCAGGTTTGAGGGAAACCGGAAGTGATGCAATTCTCAGGCGTTTATCACATTTGTGAATCCAACGATGGGCATAGTGCTGACAAACCTAGAAACATAATAATGGCCAATCTGGGATTCGAACCCACGTCCATAGGTTGTAGTAAATTCAAACTTGGTAAGGAATTCAAGTTCCGTCACGGTACAGAATTCAATGAGGATTACCATCATTGACGTTTTAATTGTCCTCGGTACGACTCAGTAATCTGGGTCAGCGGACAAGCGTGCAGTTCGAAGGCTGACATGGCCATGCTTTCGATGCATGAACTGTCTCTCCAGCATATGCGTTATAACTATTTGCAGTGACTCAACATCCGGTCATAGTGATTGCTTCCGTAGTCAAGTACCACCACAGGCAATATCTACTTGTACATGGGGATGGCGTGGCCCTGCAAGCTTGAAGTAGCTGGTGAAGATTTATAGACGAAATGCTAGGGCTCACAACAGCTGGGTTATAATCATTGGTTCATCTATGTATATCAATGGATTGTATTTGTCCGTGACAGCTGTGGAAACACATGACAGTAGTAGACACCAGGCGGTGTCCGACTGTCCGTGGTTTCTAACACAGATGTAACTCAATAGTAGTAGTAGTAGTGAAAATGCTAGTTTCCTGAATTCAACACCTCCAGCTATGTATAACATATTACTGGTGTAAGACCAGATATCATGAAAGATAAAACAGATAAAATTTACCTAGATACATCGTGGACTTGGAGGTAAAACAGCACAACACGCTAGCCTCAGGCAGTGTTGTCTAAGGGTAAGAGTATCCTGAGGTTATCAGAATTTCAGACCGTTTAGATGATGTACTTAAATCTCACAAGTCGGGCAGGTGAACGTTTCCCTTTCAGTTGCATGGTGAAGGGGTATGCTTGTTACAATCCCAACACGATACTACATATATTATGTAAACTCTAGTCCCATTTATAAACTGATTAACGTTTCATTTGGGTTCTACACATTACTGGTGTCACGCAGGCAAAGGTCTCACCCTCTGACATTGGATTGTTCCATTGGTCCACTGATAGTACAATACTACACAACTCAGTTAATTACTGCCTTGAAATATTTAACATCAACACACAGCCCATGAGTTAAGTGCCAAATGTTTACTCTATATATCTGATTATTGGCAATCGCTGAAATGTTTGTTTGTTGTCGGTCACATCCTGCAACGAAGATTGTGAAGTCTTCAAACAGAAGAGCTCGTTATCGTCTGCTTCAGACATGTATTTCGGGTAACTTTCTGTACACTTATCTTCATCGAAAAAAAATAAATCTTTAATCAACATTCCAACTTGAAAGGGGGATAACTATCCATTATCGCTATCCGTTCAGTATTGTATTTTGTGAGAAACAATATATCAATATGCCTAACTCCACATGTTAATTATAAATACGATAAAGTGAAATAGAAATTCTATAACTATTCCATACATTTAGTTCAAACTTTCTCTACATCGGGGAGCCGTGGGTTAGCCTAGTTGTTAAAAGTTCGCTCGTCACGCTGAAGACCAAAGTTCGATTCCCCTCAGGGCACAATGTGTGAAGCTCATTTCTTGTGTCCCCCGTCGCGACATTGCTGGAATATTGTTAAAAGCGGCGTAAAACCATACTCACTCACTCAACATCAGGTACAGACACCACGCATGCAGCCAACTGCTTATATTTGCTTGTATCACGCAAGAGTACCGCGAACATTTCAATACAGTATCTGTCGACAAAGTAGACACAATGTATGGATAACAACTTCCTTAATTAATTATGAAAGAAACAGCTTCTCAAAAAAGTTCCTTCATCTTTACGGCGACGCCATATTGAAATGCAATGCCCTGTTTCAGTGTTATGACGTCATCCTGACGGTATATGACGAAGAGTAGCTTCCGCTTGATCGTATAACATACATACATGACGCTGATACTTGTTTGTTGTTTACGCCACACTCCTGCTATATGACGGCGCTCTGTGAATATTCGAGTCTGGACCATGAGCATAGATCTACGCCATTGGACCACGGTGACATGCATCAAATAGGTCAGCGAGCCTGACCACCCGATCCCTTTAGTCGCATTTTCCGACAAGCATGGGTTGCTGAAGACCTATTCTAACCCGGATCTTCACGGGTCTTGACGCTGATAGGAACTTTTTGCCGTTATATCACAGTGGGCGAATTGAATAAACATGCAAATTGTAATATTACTTTTACGAAATGGTTTTAATGTAATTACATTGCTAAAGTCCCTTCCGTACATTTTGATTAACAATAGCCTCTTTCACAGTGTGTACCTCGTCATCGTTTTTTGATTTAAAGTAAAACTTATTTGCAGCTATTTATTCATACCTGTAACCCCTTTAACAATTTACTTGCAATCTGCCTAATCTAGGAAATTCTGGTTCAAATATTTGCATCAGTGTCGCAAAGCAAAAGGTGATATATTTCAGATTAGATGTCCTGCAACTAGTTGGCAACGATGAGTATGCCTGCTGGAGTGAGTGAGTTGGTTTTTTACTTTTACTCCGCTTTTAGCAATATTCAAGAAATATCACGATGGGGACACCAGAAATGGCCTCAAACATTGTACCCATGTCGGGAATCGAACCCGGGCCTTCGTCGTGACGAGCGAACGCTTTAACAACAAAACTACCCACAAGTTCCTACGCCAGCTGGAAGCATGTAGATACTAGTATTATATGGAACATGACAATTCATGTGTGCGACGATGGTATTGTGTGAAGGATAGAAAGAAACCAACAACACACGTCATCAAAACGTTACTAGGCTGAAAAAAGTCGCCGAAAACAGCAAACGTAAGACCCAAACACATAACTATGACACCCGTATCAAATACATCACCATCGAATAACAATTTCTTGTTCCACTTTAGCTATTATCATACATGAGTGTATACTTTCTTTTGCCCATCGATTTAGGGGATTGGTTGACTAAACTGAACTGACTTCAATATGTTTTGCCTTTATGGAGTAAAGGCGTTGCTTGGTCAGCAAAGAGTACATATTTACATGCTATGTGTTGCAATAACAACATAGTAAACAAGCTGCAATTCAGCCTTTCCTCACCATGTTTAATGTCACTTAAACGTCCCTGACACACTCGTACTGGAAGAATGCTCACGCAGAGGATTGCTACGCGACAACCTGGGCTGCAAGCCTACCGAGGTTAGGTTACATCGGTCATCTTCACAAATGTCCTCTTGGACTTTGTTCAGTAACATGTCAGCGTTACCTGCGAAGCCCTCCCTTCTAGGTCACGTCTTATCTGTCAAAGGGGTTGCTCATTTGTGTCGAATGTCACGGATACGCTACACAGTGAAGACAAGACGAGGAGAGAAGCCACCTTTAAAATACTCTCTTTGGTACACTCTGTTGTAACTGCTGTATAACTTTAATCGTGAGCTAACATAGCTGTCACGCAGCTCCTCTGTGAATGTGTTCTGCTGTCGCAAATGGGGACTAAACCTTTTGACTAAATAAACAAAATGCAGATTACCACCACGGGCGACCAAATCTTTTTCAGATATCGGGATAATTAATTGTGAACCTACCCGTCGTCTGGATCGATGAACACACTATTGATCACTAACATGCAGTCATAAAACAGCTATGCGGCATGTGTACTGAACAGTTCAAAGACGTGTATATATCTATATACGTCTTTGAATAGTTCGATTAGGCTAACCAGTGCTGTTCAAAATAATATTGCAAAAATCCAAAAACATTAAATACCAAATCCACTAAAATTGTTCCCACCGTTTTTGGGGCGTTAGGGTAGCCTAGTGTTAAAGCGTCCCATCGTCAAACTTAGAACTCGGGTTCGAATCCCCATATAGGTAGTGCTGTAAGCCTATTTCTGGTGTTCCCCGCCGATATATTGCTGGAATATTGTTGCACCATATATATATTCTAAATCCACTTTTAATGGATAGTAATCGTACTGAATGTTTAATCAGGGCTTCAACTGAAAAAAGATTACTGAACTAACTACCTTCACGGATGGCAAACGGAGCGACATACTGCAGATGAATTACCTAATTCGATGATGATATCCATAACAGACGTACACCAGAAATGAATCGTCACCACTGAATCCACGGTCCGCATCTGGTACAGCGATACATGCGACGTCTATCAGACTGTTTGCACAGCTGGATCACAACTCATGGCCGGGTAAACGTTATAAGCAATAACACCCCGAGACATAAAGATGTTACGCTACAGTGTTATTGTAAAGGTCAGCACTTGGAGAATAAGTATCGTAACGCGAAGCTCTGCCATGAACAAAAATCCCCTGGTAATATTAAGAGCAATGAATGATCTAGGAGTAAAATGCTTGCGACGACAGCTGGTAATTTCGGTACAGTCTGGAGGAAGTTTTGTACCCCGGCGGCCCTTGTCGGTCTATAGTTGATTGTTGACAGTTCATGCGTTGAGAGTTGTCGTGCCATGTAAATTGCAATGCACACGGGTAGTGATAAAATAATAACCTGGGATCCATTGAGTTTCTAATGTGAGATTGAACGCCATCGTCCATCGACACACCAACAGCCCATCCCACCCTAACTCACCCAACTCAACCCACATACCATACCATACCATACCATACCATACCATAAAATAACATACCATCAGGCGGACCCAACCCAATAGAATATAACATAACTGCTTCGTTGATCTAAGTTACATGAATGACTCGACAGCACACATCTGTCCTCCCGTTTCCTGCAGTCTCCCCGAGAGTAAAAATTATTTACGAGCTCATAGTAATAACATCATATTTAACGAGCCAATGTGTGTATCATATGACATGACGTAACTGGACCCGACCGCCAACATTCATGTGCAGTTGCTGGGCACATCGACAGTGGGCCAGGACTTCGTCATAGTTATTTTAGGGCCTAGGTTCTTCCCCAGCAAGACACTGACATGCAGGAGGTACGCGTTAATAAACCAACTTGCCTGAAAACACTGCACAGAAACAGGATTAAGTCAAAAACGCAGCTTATTCCAGTCGTACACCAGGAAGTGTTCTGTGTATGTATTGTCAGCGAATATATAGTAGTCGGACGTTCGCACGAGTGATACTTTGCTGCAATTGCGCAATGGCCATGGCGTGATTATACTATAAATAGGGGGAGATTTGACTTCTCAGCCCACATAAAAGTGTCAGAATTCACTGACCTCAACGTCGTGGTGATGGTGTGTCGAAATGCTCTTATTGGATAGTAAATATCCTGTATTAGGAATAAACATTGTATTAAGGAGCGTGATAAACACTTTATCATATAATTCAATGTTCTATGCTCGAAATATCTCTTCCGAACCCCGCAAACAGTACCTAAACATTGCAAGTTATCCTGGAATGTGTGTCGTAATATATATTACGCCAGAAGGTAAGTTATGTGTCAGTCGGACAGTGACAGTCAATATAGCTCCAGTGTACAGTGACGTATCAACATATAGGCAATACAACAATGGCCTACACAAATTAAATTGTTTCTACTTGCCATTCGCGGCAATCCATCAGTCTGTCCGCTTGAGCAACTGCCCTTTATCAAAGGGAAGCTACTCTAACCCTAGTCTATGAGACGTCACGTTTGTTTAGAGTCTGTCTGTCCTGTCATGACGTTACGAATTTTTTTAAGTGACTCAGATTACACACAGCGACAAAACGAAACAAGGACATATTTGGCCAAATCCAACTGTTTAATTTGGGGAAACCGCAGGGGTCAACAAGTACAGATATGGAAACTGAGCCCGCTGGGCTAGTGTCCTCGCTAAATTGTTTCGCAATATATATCTCCAAAGTTGCCAAAACGTGTAAAATGCCTCAACTACGTCATTGATGTTCAGTATATTAGACTTTTCTTTTGATAATGACAACAATTATCCCAGTAATTTCTCCGGATTCCCGATGGTTAATAGACTCGATGGATATCGCTTTATCCGTTGGCTTTATCTTACCGAGAAACCTATCCATTATATGATAATGTGAAATATACACCACCCATTCTATTTATGGCACTGCTTTTGACAAATGTCCAAGACACCAGGGCCTTGTTCACGAAACGATCTTAGCGCTAAAACTATCAGAAACCCATATACCTTAACGTCTGAGCGCTGCTATCGCTTTATGGGGTGGGACCCGGGTGATATTTTGGTTTATCATATAATGGGTAGGTTTCTCGGCAGGATAAAGCCAACGGATAAAAACGATATCCGTTGGGGTCATATGCGGATAGAGATGCAAATATCAAAGGTCAAGTAGGGACTACTTTCAGTGTTTATAAACAAACATGGCGTCGTCATTCGGCAATCGAGTCAGAATTAACCATCGGGAATCTGGATAAACTACAGAGATAACTGTTATCATTATCAAATGAACAGTCTAATATACTTAAAATCAGTGTCTAGCTGTGACGTAGCTAAGGCATTTTATAAGTTTTGGCAACTTTGGAAATATAAATTTCGAAACAATTTTGCGAGGGCACTAGGCCTAGCCAAGCGGGATCAGTAGCCATATCTGTGCTTGTAGACCTCTGCGGCTTGAAACTTTTTCCACAAATTATAATAGTTGGATTTGGCCGAAATATGTTTGAATTGTTACCTTGTTTCGTTTTGTCGCTGTGTGTACACCTGATTGCACTGTTTATCGTTGTGACAGCACAGACCGACTGTCAACAACGTCTGAACGTGGCCGTGACGTCTCATAGACTAGGGTTAGAGTAGCTTCCCTTTGACAAAGGGCAGTTACCCTAGCGAACAGACCGATGGATTGCCGCGAAATGCAAGTAAAAACAATTGCTGTTTTGCGTATATGTTGCTAAGCCAGTGTATAACAAACAGATTTCAGTTGGAACTATATTGGCTACTGTCACTGTCCGACTGACACATCACTTACCCTGTGACGTAATAAATATTAATGCTCGCATTCCAGGAAAACTCGCAATGTTTAGGTAATGTTTTTGAGAGAGGGAAAGCGATTTTCAAGCACAGAATTAAAGAATGACATTATATGATAAAGAGGTTATCACGCTTGTGTGTTTGGGGATGGTAATATCCTGTATTAAGGATACAGGTTCGCTAAATACAATGTTTAATCCTAATGCAGGATATTTACCATCCCCAAACACGCTCGCATGATAACTTCTATAGACTTGCACAAGTCTCTGGGACATTGATTATTAATTTAAATCATAATTCTAAGATGATATAAGTGCAAAGCGATGTTAAACCAAACTCACTCACTCGTTCACTCACTCCCCTTATGTCTTGGAATCAGTCCCATGTAGCCTGTGTTTGTTGTACGACGAGACTTAAATGGATCGGGTGGTCAAGCTCGATGACTGGATAATGGCGTGACAACGTACCCCAACAGGATGAACCTCTCATAGTAGCAATCACCGTCTGGTCCAGACTCGGTTATTCCCTGACAGCCGTCATATAGCTAGTATATTGCTGAGCGCGGCATTAAACAACAAACAAACAAATCCAATACTCAGCATCATACCGCTCCATCATCCTCTAGACGAAATACTCTGACATGATGTTGCTGACACAGTACACGCCAGTCCGTAATTCGTCCCACGGCTCGGGGCAATACGGGCTACGATGTTGATTTATGTGAATCTCGAAACCCACTAATTGTAAACACAAAGCATACTCGGCATGTGTGTATGAAGTAACACGCACCCCATGTGGTATTGTTGCGTTACTCAGACATTCTCCACAAACTCACAGCTTTGTCTGAAGCTAAATATAAATATGACGGTTCATATAGTGTAATATAAATGTCTGGTTTAAGTATGGAGTAGTTTGTTTATGGATGTGCGTTGTCGGCATGAATAATGTTATCGGGTGTTTCTGACATCTGGTCTTTGTTTTAGATCACGAGATACGTGGGTTTATGTCCTCGCACTTATTTGCGGGAGGCGGAACCGAAATACGATTGTTTTCTGCATATCCTTATCATACTACATTTTCCTTATTAAACAATGAACACACACAATAGTCATGTATTATTATTATTGTCACCATCACCACAATTATTACTATTATTACTATTATTATTATTATTATTATTTAACAACGTTTAACAATATCCGGGTCTGTGTTTTCGATGTGCGTTCTTAGCTCACTTAGGAGACTACATCGCACGGATGCTTCGAATTCAATGCTGTCCCAACCATACAAACTACACTCAACCGACATTCTATGGACATTTTGACGTCGCGGTTTGAAAGGCTCACACCTTTTACAAGCCAATTTGTTTCCATAATGTAAATATATCGGACAATTAATTCGTCATACCATGTCTTCGCTCAGTACCAACACGGGTAAATAGTCGGCATAAACAGTAGCGTTATAACGGGGCCCTACCCATATCTGTACCATCGAGCGAAATCTACCCTTATATGAGGCATGGTCTCTGACAAAGGTAACGTAATGGCCTCTAGCTTATTGTTAAAAATCCTTTCACCGATCTGTCTAAATGTGTTGCTAAAATAGCACTGTAGGCGTGTTTGTTTACGCCATACATGGCAGCTAGTTCGACCACTTCCATGTGACTTCATCAAATAAATACAATCAAGAATAAAAATAAGTTTGTGAAACTGTAAATTTTTACCAAGCTGTGAGATTCCTGTATTCAGAACGAGCACTTGTTGAATCAAATTTATATTTTTTTTCACTGTTTAGAAAACAGAGTTCACGTAATATGACGTCCACATACCTGGCAGCACATCCTGCATGTGCCGTGTAATGGTGATTGTGATGATTATGGTTATCAATGTGTTGACAGAAACGCTAAATACTGATAATCAAATATAGTTCTCAATCTGAAATCATAGTATATATAACTCAATGAATCCCCTAATCTCCTAGTTAGTAACCAATGTGTCTGTTCAATAGACAGATGGGAAATTAAAAAATAATCAATCAAATAAAATCAAATTTCACTATCACGTTTTTATAATGGAAAACCATAACAAAAGAAATCTCAACAATCCACTAAGTGATAACCGTACCAGGTTATCAACTCCAGTGTGAAACGTGTAAATCCCCTCCCAGTTTTATCCATAGTATGAGTGGATCTAGATCTCAAGGCGTATTCAAGCCTCATACATAAACAACATCTAGCCATTAACAGTATCTGTCGTTCCTGCTCACTGCCCTTATACAGGTCATCGGTAAGCTGTCGAATACCAAACGTATTCAGTGAACGCCAGCAGATTTCTCTCGGAAACAACTATACACAAGCCTCAAGTCCATTCCTATAACAGCAAGTATATATCAAGGAGGTTCCATATAGAGGAATTACACCTAATAGGACTTTAGTTTGAGTGAACTTACCTGAGCGAACGATGTCAAAGCAGTATCCTAAATACCGATTGCCGTCTGGTGTACGCTTGGCTGGGCCCTGCGTTGCGAGATAAGTGCGTGCCGTGTGCAAAACACGTCAGAGCTTCCTGGTTGAGTAAATAGATACTTGTCGCTTTCGCAATTACAAAATAAAATCTCTCATCTGAGTTGTTCAGTTTGTTGTCGCAATATTCCTTTACTACAAGAAGATAATAGGTTTTATATACTGTGAGAAATTTCAACTTGGGTTAGGAATAATTTTTTTCTGACTGGAGAGATGTGTTTGTTTTTGAGATTTACAACAGCGTGTTGCGAGATCAGCCGACGGGTGCGGTGAATGAAGAGTGGGTATGTGTTGAATGTTGAGACATTATTAACCTTTGGTAGACAAGGATCTTTCGATAACAATATTATTACTGGTAGCAGTTGTAGCTATTATAGTAGTTGTAGTGTTGGTGGTAGTAGGATGGGTTGCAGTTTTGGGGGGTGTTTTTTTTGGTTTGACGCCGCACTCGTCAATCAACATATGACGGCGGCCTGTAAATAATTAAGTCTGGACCAGACAATCCAGTGATTGACATCATGAGCATCGATCCACGCATGCATCAACCAAGTCCGCAAGTCTGACCACCCGATCCCGCCTTTTACGGCAAACATGGGTTGCTGAAGACCTATTCTACCCCGGAATCTTCACGGCTGTGGTGGTGGTAGTGGAGGTGGTTGTGGTGGTAGTGGCTGTGGTGGTGGTAGGAGCGGTGGTAGAGGTAGTGGTTGTGGCGGTTGTTGTGGTGGTAGTGGTTGTAGTAGTGGTGGTGGTGACTGTGGTGGTAGTGGTAGTGGCGGTAGTGGTTGTGGTGACTGGTGGTGGTGGTGGTGGTGGTGGTTGTGGTGGTGGTGGTGGTAGTGACTCTAGTGACTGATGGTTGTGGTGGTGGTAGTGGCTCTAGTGACTGATGGTGGTGGTGGTGATAGTGACTCTAGTGACTGATGGTTGTGGTGGTGGTAGTGGCTCTAGTGACTGATGGTTGTGGTGGTAGTGGCTCTAGTGACTGATGGTTGTGGTGGTAGTGGCTCTAGTGACTGATGGCTGTGGTGGTGGTAGTGGCTCTAGTGACTGATGGTTGTGGTGGTAGTTGCTCTAGCGAATGGTGGTTGTGGTTGTGGCGGTGGTAGTGGCTCTAGTGACTGGTGGTTGTGGTTGTGGTGGTAGTGGCTCTAGTGACTGATGGTTGTGGTGGTAGTGGCTCTAGTGACTGATGGTTGTGGTGGTAGTGGCTCTAGTGACTGATGGTTGTGGTGGTGGTAGTGGCTCTAGTGACTGATGGTTGTGGTGGTAGTGGCTCTAGCGAATGGTGGTTGTGGTTGTGGCGGTGGTAGTGGCTCTAGTGACTGGTGGTTGTGGTTGTGGTGGTAGTGGCTCTAGTGACTGATGGTTGTGGTGGTGGTAGTGGCTCTAGCGAATGGTGGTTGTGGTTGTGGCGGTGGTAGTGGCTATAGTGACTGGTGGTTGCGGTGGTGGTGGTGGCTCTAGCGAATAGTGGTTGTGGTTGTGGCGGTGGTAGTGGCTCTAGTGACTGGTGGTTGTGGTTGTGGTGGTAGTGGCTCTAGTGACTGATGGTTGTGGCGGTGGTAGTGGCTATAGTGAATGGTGGTTGTGGTTGTGGCGGTGGTAGTGGCTCTAGTGACTGGTGGTTGTGGTGGTGGTGGTAGTGGCTCTAGCGAATGGTGGTTGTGGTTGTGGCGGTGGTAGTGGCTCTATTGACTTGTGGTTGTGGTTGTGGTGGTAGTGGCTCTAGTAACTGGTGGTTGTGGTAGCGGTAGTGGTGATGGTAGTGGTGGTGGTAGTGGCTCTAGTTACTGGTGGTTGTTGTGGTGGTAGTGGCTCTCGTGACTGGTGGTTGTGGTGGTGGCGGTAGTGGCTCTAGTGACTGGTGGTTGTGGTTGTGATGGTGGTGCAAGTGGTTGTGGTGGTAGTAGCTCTAGTGACTGGTGGTTGTGGTAGTGGTAGTGGTGTTGGTTGTGGCGGTGGTAGTGGCTCTAGTGACTGGTGGTTGCGGTGGTGGTGGTGGCTCTAGCGAATAGTGGTTGTGGTTGTGGCGGTGGTAGTGGCTCTAGTGACTGGTGGTTGTGGTTGTGGTGGTAGTGGCTCTAGTGACTGATGGTTGTGGCGGTGGTAGTGGCTATAGTGAATGGTGGTTGTGGTTGTGGCGGTGGTAGTGGCTCTAGTGACTGGTGGTTGTGGTGGTGGTGGTAGTGGCTCTAGCGAATGGTGGTTGTGGTTGTGGCGGTGGTAGTGGCTCTAGTGACTTGCGGTTGTGGTTGTGGTGGTAGTGGCTCTAGTGACTGGTGGTTGTGGTGGTGGTAGTGGCTCTAGTGACTGATGGTTGTGGTGGTGGTAGTGGCTCTCGTGACTGGTGGTTGTTGTGGTGGTAGTGGCTCTAGTGACTGGTGGTTGTGGTGGTGGTAGTGGCTCTAGTGACTGATGGTTGTGGTGGTGGTAGTGGCTCTAGTGACTGGTGGTTGTTGTGGTGGTAGTGGCTCTAGTGACTGATGGTTGTGGTGGTGGTAGTGGCTCTAGTTACTGGTGGTTGTGGTTGTGGCGGTGGTAGTGGCTCTAGTTACTGGTGGTTGTTGTGGTGGTAGTGGCTCTCGTGACTGGTGGTTGTTGTGGTGGTAGTGGCTCTAGTGACTGATGGTTGTGGTGGTGGTGGTGGCTCTAGTGACTGGTGGTTGTGGTGGTGGTGGTGGCTCTAGTGACTGGTGGTTGTGGTGGTGGTAGTGGCTCTAGTGACTGGTGGTTGTGGTGGTGGTGGTGGCTCTAGTGACTGGTGGTTGTGGTGGTGGTAGTGGCTCTAGTGACTGATGGTTGTGGTGGTGGTGGTGGCTCTAGTGACTGATGGTTGTGGTGGTTGTGGTGGCTCTAGTGACTGGTGGTTGTGGTGGTTGTGGTTGTGGTGGTGGTAGTGGCTCTAGTGACTGGTGGTTGTGGTGGTTGTGGTTGTGGTGGTGGTAGTGGCTCTAGTGTCTGGTGGTTGTGGTTGTGGTGGTGGTAGTGGCTCTAGTGACTGATGGTTTTGGTGGTGGTAGTGGCTCTAGTGACTGATGGTTGTGGTGGTGGTAGTGGCTCTAGTGACTGGTGGTTGTTGTGGTGGTAGTGGCTCTAGTGACTGATGGTTGTGGTGGTGGTAGTGGCTCTAGTTACTGGTGGTTGTGGTTGTGGCGGTGGTAGTGGCTCTAGTTACTGGTGGTTGTTGTGGTGGTAGTGGCTCTCGTGACTGGTGGTTGTTGTGGTGGTGGTGGCTCTAGTGACTGGTGGTTGTGGTGGTGGTAGTGGCTCTAGTGACTGGTGGTTGTGGTGGTGGTGGTGGCTCTAGTGACTGGTGGTTGTGGTGGTGGTAGTGGCTCTAGTGACTGATGGTTGTGGTGGTGGTGGTGGCTCTAGTGACTGGTGGTTGTGGTGGTGGTAGTGGCTCTAGTGACTGGTGGTTGTGGTGGTTGTAGTGGCTCTAGTGACTGGTGGTTGTGGTGGTGGTAGTGGCTCTAGTGACTGGTGGTTGTTGTGGTGGTGGTGGTGGCTCTAGTGACTGGTGGTTGTGGTGGTGGTAGTGGCTCTAGTGACTGATGGTTGTGGTGGTGGTGGTGGCTCTAGTGACTGGTGGTTGTGGTGGTGGTAGTGGCTCTAGTGACTGGTGGTTGTGGTGGTGGTGGTGGTGCAAGTGGTTGTGGTGGTGGTTGTGGTGGTGGTAGTGGCTCTAGTGACTGGTGGTTGTGGTGGTGGTGGTGGTGCAAGTGGTTGTGGTGGTGGTTGTGGTGGTGGTGGTGGTAGTGGCTCTAGTGACTGGTGGTGGTGGTGGTGGTAGTGGCTCTAGTGACTGGTTGTTGTGGTGGTGGTGGTAGTGGCTCTAGTGACTGGTGGTTGTGGTGGTGGTGGTGGTGCAAGTGGTTGTGGTGGTGGTGGTAGTGGCTCTAGTGACTGGTTGTTGTGATGGTGGTGGTAGTGGCTCTAGTGACTGTTGGTTGTGGTGGTGGTGGTAGTGGCTCTAGTGACTGGTGGTTGTGGTGGTGGTGGTGGTGCAAGTGGTTGTGGTGGTGGTGGTAGTGGCTCTAGTGACTGGTGGTTGTGGTGGTGGTGGTGGTGCAAGTGGTTGTGGTGGTGGTTGTGGTGGTGGTGGTGGTAGTGGCTCTAGTGACTGGTGGTTGTGGTGGTGGTGGTGGTGCAAGTGGTTGTGGTGGTGGTTGTAGTGGCTCTAGTGACTGGTGGTTGTGGTGGTGGTAGTGGTGGTAGTGGCTCTAGTTACTGGTGGTTGTTGTGGTGGTAGTGGCTCTCGTGACTGTTGGTTGTGGTGGTGGTGGTGGTGGTAGTGGCTCTAGTGACTGGTGGTTGTGGTTGTGATGGTGGTGCAAGTGGTTGTGGTGGTAGTGGCTCTAGTGACTGGTTGTTGTGGTGGTGACTGTGATAGTGGTAGTGATGATGATGATGGTGGTGGTGGTGGTGGTATTGGTGGTGGTAGGTGTCGTGGTATTGGTGGTCGTACGTTGATACTAAAAGTAGTTGAAATTGGTAGAACTGTCAACCGGTGGTAGTAGTTGTTGTTTTTTAAATTGATTTGCGGATGTGTGTGTTAGTGATCGAAACTGTGATACACCTTAAAACATTAACAGTGGATTGAAACGGACGGAGGGATATCTGCATGTCGTGATTAGTTGTTATTCATTCACGAAGCATTGCAGTTTTTACGTCCATGTTCAAGTTTTTTTTCTAAATTTATCTTCTGAGGGAGATAAACAATTAATTGAATCATGAGTCGTCGTACATTAAGATTCTACTTGGAATCGAACTGTGTCTTTCACATCAACTAAATCCAAACATCTCCCCTGAAACGAAGAAACGTTTAAACAGAGAAGAGTAGTCTCCCTTATATAGTCAAAGAGCCGCGCCAGTAAAATACCCACTATTCCACAAGGGACGGCAGGGGTGTGGGGTCGAAATGTGATTTAACGTCGTGTTGAAGATTATTTAGCGACGTGCATGTACGTGGATGTGGCTGCTTGTACTAGTCCGGGGTTTTGACGCTTGCCCACTGCGATATCATGCCACAGTTTAACATCGACACACCACTCAGACGCAGTGTACTGACCCCGACCAGACCAGTCCCTGTTTTTCCCCCTATATGCCGAGCGCCAGGCAGGGTAACACTGTCTTTTGGTATGACACGGCCAGACGATCGAACCACCGACCTTCCGCTCTCCGGCCAGACGTTCTATCCACTAGGCCACGGAGGCGGTGAAATGTTGGTTGAATATTGTGTCTCAACACATTAGTAATTGACTGTACATCCGCGCAAACATGCGTCGTTTGAAGATTGATCATTAGTCACATCACATTACATTTTTAAAAGACGGGCATACATTTATAAAAAGAAATACACAAAGGTCAAACTACTGATCATATGAATCATATTATATATAGTAGCTTCAAGCGATTTGTTTGCTCAGTTGGTTTATAAGATTATTTGATGAGAGAAAAGGCATTATAACCCAAGAACACACTGATATATATCTTTACTATCTATATGGCTACTTTACCTGTTTTATTTGGCACGCTTGATGATATAATAGGTGGAACTAATTGAAGATGAGATTGTATAATGTAAATGCATTCCCAGCCGGAAGTAAAGAAAGTGTCTTCTGTTACAGCTTTCAGATTAATTATACAGCCGTCCTCGTCTTTATCGGTTAGAAGGTTGGAGATTTGTACATGTCAACCTTCACAGAAGGGATTTACTGTCATCATTAGGCCTAGAATAAAAACGCATTATTGAATTCAATAGAAAAACACTGGAACATGTATGCTGAAACAGAAAAGTGTACTGTACCCACAGTATAGACTTTCTGGGTCAAACTCCTCTTACGGTATTCACTTTCGAAACTATTATATGAATGAACAGGGTGATATATTCTACCTAGTATGCACTAGACAAATAATGTAACATGTGAATAAGTATAATATATGTGAACAAGTACAACAATAAGACCAAAAAATGTTGTCAATGCTTTGGGAAAAGCCTGTCTATGTCTGCTGATCCCCGGTTCTATCAGATAAAGGACAGTCTCGCCACAACACAGCTGTTGCTGAAAGGGGATATAAGCAATAACATAGTGATGTGGGTCAGCTCACTGACACTTTTTACTGGCACATGTGCCGATCAGTGGCATGAGCCTTCCCCATATGACCCAATCGGCTGATGACACTCTAACCATTATTCGAGTTGACCAATTGCTCTGTCATTCAAATTCTTATGCATGTAACGTCATATGCAATAAAATGTCTGTTCTAGTCATTGCGCAGGATGAATAACATTACTGAATTTGCCTATTACTTATACATGTTCCTGTGGCATATCATGCCCTCATTAGACCCATATTCTGTATAAGTAATTTCGAATCCGTGTTGACAAAAACTGAGCAGGGAAACGACAATGTCGCGTTTGATTTTGACAGACTACGAAATATCGATGAAAACAGGATTTCTACTTGACGAACCCCTGGTAAGTAAACTACTGACTATTTCTATACACCTACCAAAGCAAAGTTTGTTATCTAGTTCAGGCCAGTGGCCTCCAGTAAAGTTGTGACTACTGACAGCTTTCTCTGTCCAGGGGCGGGACGCGTAGGGTGCTGGCTAGGCGGAGTGCAAGATGTGCACTTGGGTGAGTGTGAGTGAGTTTGGTTTTACGCCGCTTTTAGCAATATTCCAGTAATATCACGGCGGGGGACACCAGAAATGGGCTACAAACATTGTACCCATGTCGTGATTCGAACCCGGGTCTTCGGCGTGACTTTGTGCACTTGGGGGTGGGGTGGGGATCAGGTACGTGGGGTTGGGATGCTGTAGGCGATTGGGGACCGGTCATCATTTTCTACGCGGCGTGTGTGTGTGTGTGTGTGTGTGTGTGTGTGTGTGTGTGTGTGTGTGTGTGTGTGTGTTTGTGAGTGTACGAGAAACCGGTTTGGACATGTGTATCCATCCCCGTACAAGGTCAGCTAGCAGACAACTCGCAGAGGAATACTTTTGCTGGGTCTAAAAGGAATCAGGTTAAAATGGCACCCTGCTAAAACGGGCTGGTAAAAAGCAGCACCATGTATTTATGATATAATATTTGTCTGTGTGAATACGGAAAGCCCTTCTTAATACATTTATTCAACAAAGACAGCATTGACCGATATCACTTAAACGATATAATACTATTCAACAAATATTCAACGTCTATACAACATTCTCCGAGTATAACGATGTCCTCTTGTAATATCATTCAAACCACATCATACCATTCAACAAACATTCAACATGTATCCAACATTCTCCGAGTATAACGATGTCCTCTTGTAATATCATTCAAACCACATCATAACATTCAACAAACATTCAACATGTATCCAACATTCTCCGAGTATAACGATGTCCTCTTGTAACATCATTCAAACCACACCATACCATTCTACAAAGTTTCAACATGTATACAACATACTCCTAGTATAACGACGTCCTCTTGTAATATCATTCAAACCACATCATACCATTCAACAAACATTCAACATGTATCCAACATTTTCCGAGTATAACGATGTCCTCTTGAAATATCATTCAAACCACATCATACCATTCAACAAACATTCAACATGTATCCAACATTCTCCGAGTATAACGATGTCCTCTTGTAACATCATTCAAACCACACCATACCATTCAACAAAGTTTCAACATGTATACAACATACTCCTAGTATAACGATGTCCTCTTGTAATATCATTCAAACCACATCATACCATTCAACAAACATTCAACATGTATCCAACATTCTCCGAGTATAACGATGTCCTCTTGTAACATCATTCAAACCACACCATACCATTCAACAAAGTTTCAACATGTATACAACATACTCCTAGTATAACGATGTCCTCTTGTAATATCATTCAAACCACATCATACCATTCAACAAACATTCAACATGTATCCAACATTTTCCGAGTATAACGATGTCCCCTTGAAATATCATTCAAACCACATCATAACATTCAACAAACATTCAACATGTATCCAACATTCTCCGAGTATAACGATGTCCTCTTGTAACATCATTCAAACCACACCATACCATTCAACAAAGTTTCAACATGTATACAACATACTCCTAGTATAACGATGTCCTCTTGTAATATCATTCAAACCACATCATACCATTCAACAAACATTCAACATGTATCCAACATTTTCCGAGTATAACGATGTCCCCTTGAAATATCATTCAAACCACATCATAACATTCAACAAACATTCAACATGTATCCAACATTCTCCGAGTATAACGATGTCCTCTTGTAATATCATTCAAACCACACCATACCATTCAACAAAGTTTCAACATGTATACAACATACTCCTAGTATAACGATGTCATTAAATGTCACGAACTAAATGTGCGTGTGTTATGTGTCGTCACTGGTTTCAGTGATTCAATTGAGACGCCTAGTTTGAAATATGTCTGTGAATTAGTTTTAAAATGCCTATATATAGATCACTTCGTTTGTTTGTTTGTTTGTTGTTCAATACCACCCTTTGCAATATTCCAGCTATGTGACGCCGGTCTGTAAATAATCGGGACCAGACAATCCAATGATTGACATCGATCTACGAAATTAGGATACGATCACATGCATCAAACGAACCTGACCACCCGATACCGTTAGTCGCCTCTTATGACAGGAAGACCGATCTAAGCCGGATGTTCACGACCCTTTTTTACACGAGTGGCCCCACGACAGGCACGAGGCCCATATCTAAATAAAGTGACATATATCTCTGCTAGCAAGTCCTTGCTTGATAATCAATACTAATTTGTTCCGTTACGGTGAGTTATTGGCTGCAACACGTCATGCCAAACGGGACAATTTGCCAGCAAGGTGGTGGGTAACAGACTGTCTGTTATTACCGTATATACTAACATAATACGTGTACCTGGAAATTTCAGGTATTATACATAATATCTTTTTATACGTTTAACTGTAACATATACAAAACCCGTGAAGTGTTGATGAATAGCGAGCTGTCAACTGTCATGGCCGCACTACTGCCCGGGGACAGGATGGCCCAGTCCTGTAATAAGCGACAATTCGCTGTGTAGAGTTGCGTTCTTGAGGCGGTCCAGATGATCGTAAGTTCAAATCCTGTTTGTCCTTATCATCATGTTTCTAGGTTTGTCAGCACCATATCCGTGCTCGTAGGTTTCAACAAAGTGGTAAACGTGTTAGACCTCCATCCACTTCTATATTACCCAAAAACATCCTGGAACCAGTCTAGAAGAGAATTATAGTTTACAGGCGATGAAACATTCGTTAGTAGGAATGAGATACCTCTACAGATGCACCTTGCACGTTACGGGTGAGAATGGATGTTTAAAGTGCATCTCTCAACCCATGCCTGCCGTAAAAGGCGACTATGCTTGTCGTAAGAGGCGACTAACGGGATCGGGTGGTCAGGCTCCCTGACTTGGTTGATGCATGTCATCGATCCCAATTGCGTGGATCGATGCTCATGATAACAATCACTGGTTTGTCTGGTCCACACTCGATTATTTACAGACCGCCGCCATATAGTTGGAATAGTGCTGAGTGCGGCGTTAAAGAAACAAACAGACAAAAATAAAATTTAATAAGTAAATAAAGTGCATCTCCCCCATTTTGCTAAAGCCGTTTAAGAATATGTCCTTTTGTTAAGCGTATATGAGTGAACGGGTAACACGTGTAAACATACCTGATGTTACGTGTCGTTGGTTATTGGCGGAATGTTACGAGTCGTTGGTTATTGGCGGAATGTTACGAGTCGTTGGTTATTGGCGGAATGTTACGAGTCGTTGGTTATTGGCGGAATGTTACGAGTCGTTGGTTATTGGCGGAATGTTACGAGTCGTTGGTTATTGGCGGATGTGGGGCGTTTTCTGTTGTTAAAGTTGCAACTTTGTTTCCATCACTAACGTTAATTGACTGCAACAACTGCAAACCATGAAATCACGTGCTTACCGCCGAGTTGCACCACATGATACCGTAACCGACGTGAATCGATTGTTTGGGTCTTGAAACATTCGTCACCACTCGCACGTTTCCGTAATCTACAACAAGCCTGTCCCGAAATGGGACGAGTTGGTCACGAATGGGTCGTGAAACTGTGACGCCGAGGGACGAACATAGCGGAGGAAGAACAAATCTAAAGCGATCGTTTTGTTTGACTGCAATATGTTGCCACAGGCCGAGCAGCAGGTGTACAGGTGGATATGAAACGTATCAATGATTGCTCAAATATAATTCCTAGGGCATTGATGCCCGCCTCGAACAACTTTGGGTCTGCTGTGGCAGGTGAGGTGAGGTGAAATTGGGTTTAACGTCGCGTCCAAGATCATTGCACTTATATAGCGACGTGCATGCATGCGTATGTGTTTGTGTGGCTGTTTGTACTAGTCCGGACTGATGTCGATTTATAGTGCTAGCCCACTGAGATACAATGCCGCAGTTTAACATGAATACCCCACGCAGACAAAGTATACTGACTCCGAGACGACAAGTGCTTGTTTTAGCCCCTTCATGCCGAGCGCCAGACAGGGTGACAACAACAAGTACCATCTTTTAACGTCTTTTGGTATGACGCTGCCGGGTATCGAACCCCCGACCTTCCGCTCTCCGGGTGGACACTCTACCACTAGACCACGGAGGCGTTCTCTTCAGGATGAAAGGGCTGCCATTCTACACGGTGTCTTCCGCAGACTCCTATGTTGACTAAACAACAGGTGTTATGGATGTCTTCGGGAAATTCAGTTTCTTTCTTCAAAGGAGAGATGGGAGGATCCGTGTGTATTCGCGACTATTGATAATAAACTTAAATGGTATTAAAAAAAAACCCAGCAAAACAGCGCACAATCGAGTGCACTTCGTTTGAGGCATTTTAATATTGATACAGCTATTCTTTCCTGGTTTTATAGGACGTTCCGACCGTATTACAAATTTCTATTTCTACTGTTGGTATGGGATCTAATAACATGAATTGTAAGCATTGCGATCAAACGTACACGTACCCAGCGTACTGTTATGAAGAACAGACCGCCTCCGTGGTCTAGTGGTAGAGCGTCCCCCGGAGAGCGGAAGGTCCGGGGTTCGATCCCCGGCCGCGTTATACCAAAAGACGTTAAAAGATGCTACTTGTTGTTACCCTGTCTGGCGCTCGGCATTAAGGGGCTAAAACAAGGACTGGTCGGCTCGGAGTCAGTATACTGTGTCTGAGTGGGGTATTCATGTTAAACTGCGGCATTGTATCTCAGTGCGCTAGTGCTATAAATCGGACTAGTACAAGCAACCACAGAAACACACACACGTACATGCACGTCGCTATATAAGTGCAATAATCTTGGACGCGACGTTAAACCCCATTTGACCTCACCTCACCTATGAAGAGCAACACATAGCACATCACGTAAAATACTTGTCGACAGACTTGTGGTGTAGTGGATACTGCGTCTGCCCGGGGAGCTAAGGTAGGTAGTTCGATCCACTGGTCCTGTAAGTCATTGCGTCTGTCCGGGGAGCTAGTAGGTAGTTCAATCCACTGGTCCTATAAGTCACTGCGTCTGCCCGGGGAGCTAGTAGGTAGTTCGATCCACTGGTCCTGTAAGTCACTGCGTCTGTCCGGGGAGCTAGTAGGTAGTTCAATCCACTGGTCCTATAAGTCACTGCGTCTGCCCGGGGAGCTAGTAGGTAGTTCGATCCACTGGTCCTGTAAGTCACTGCGTCTGCCCGGGGAGCTAGTAGGTAGTTCGATCCACTGGTCCTATAAGTCACTGCGTCTGCCCGGGGAGCTAGTAGGTAGTTCGATCCACTGGTCCTGTAAGTCACTGCGTCTGTCCGGGGAGATAGTAGGTAGTTCGATCCACTGGTCCTGTAAGTCATTGCGTCTGTCCGGGGAGCTAGTAGGTAGTTCGATCCACTGGTCCTGTAAGTCACTGTGTCTGTCCAGGGAGCTAGTAGGTAGTTCGATCCACTGGTCCTGTAAGTCACTGCGTCTGTCCGGGGAGCTAGTAGGTAGTTCGATCCACTGGTCCTATAAGTCACTGCGTCTGCCCGGGGAGCTAGTAGGTAGTTCGATCCACTGGTCCTGTAAGTCACTGCGTCTGTCCGGGGAGCTAGTAGGTAGTTCGATCCACTGGTCCTATAAGTCACTGCGTCTGTCCGGGGAGCTAGTAGGTAGTTCGATCCACTGGTCCTGTAAGTCACTGCGTCTGTCCGGGGAGCTAGTAGGTAGTTCAATCCACTGGTCCTATAAGTCACTGCGTCTGTCCGGGGAGCTAGTAGGTAGTTCAATCCACTGGTCCTGTAAGTCACTGCGTCTGTCCGGGGAGCTAGTAGGTAGTTCGATCCACTGGTCCTATAAGTCACTGCGTCTGTACATGCGGTGGAAAGAGTGTCTGCGCGGAGAGCAGACGGTCGTTGGTTCTATACCCTGGCCGCGTCATACCAAAAAGCGTTACCCTACTTGGCGGTCGGCATTACGGGGTAAAACAATGACTGGGTGGTTCTGAGTACGGATACTGTGTCTGAGTGGGTGTCCATGTTAACCTTGCTCTATAAAACCAACATTAGCCTGGTCAATGACGAGCAGATCCGGGGTAGAATAGGTTTTCAGCATCCCATTATTGCTGTTAAAAAGCGACCATGCTTGTCTAAGAGGCGACTAACGGGATCGGATGGTCAGGCTCGCTGACTTGATTGAAGCATTTAATCGTATCCCAATTGCGTGGATCATGATGTCAATCACTGGATTGTCTGGCCCAGACTCGATTATAATGTGTCTTTTGAAGCACTGACAGATCAAATATCCTGTCTCTTACATAATCCCAGGTCAACGTGACTCGACCTTGACCCCTATTGGATACCCTCTGGGGAGGGGAGGATGTGGTATTTTGATTTGAGAGGAAATATGTTTTACAGTTTGAATTTATTTTTCTCTTTTTTTTCAGACCCAAAGTACATTTTTCCAGAACACCCAACATGTACAATTCATTGAGTTATATTACTAAATAACAGTTCACCTCCACGCCAGCAGATAGTGACCTGATACTGATGCAAGCCAACATATGTCAGGATGTTATTAATGTGTTTTAGATACGCCTCCCGTCCTACTTCGACCCCTGGACCAGGTTGGCACTCAGTCTCGTCAAGCGCATCGAAACCAAGACTTTGAGGGATGAAATTCCAAAGGTACGCATTCTCAAAATCAAAATGTCACTTAAAACCAGACTGACACACGGAGTCTTAAAATTGTTTCTTTCTGTCTGATGGTATATCTTGTAATCACATCCTCCATTTGCGAGAGTTTTGGATAAGTTGTGTTCAACGTTATGACTAAAACTGGATGGCCCACGTTTCACAAAGCGATCTTAGCTCTACGACTCTCTATATATTAAGTCTATGTAAAGTATCCCCGTGTTTGGGGTTTTCGGACGCTTAAGAAACATTCGTAGTTTTCTCGCTATTCATCAGAACAACTGTCAATGATCTCACTCACTTATAAAAAACGACTTTATCTTAAAAACAGGCTATAATCTGAGTATTGTCATGGCGCGAGTATACGCGATAAACATTGGGCCCTACGAATTGTGTGTTTGGTCTTCTGAATGGGAGGAGGTATTCCCCTTTCAGCTTCCTGTGTTAGACGTGAGCTGTCTGTCCGGAGAAAAGGAGGTCAAGTTGGCCCATATGCAGCTGGTGTTCATCACATCTGGCTATCTCTGGATGGACTCCACCGATGTGCCCAGGGTGAATAACGCCGTCACTTGTGTGATGAGAATCAACAAAGGGGAAAGGGGACGTTTACCATTTAGCTGCATGTAATGATAACAAACCGATGGATTCTGAAGATGTAAACGTTGTTCCATATAATCCCATTCTGTGCAATTCAAGGTATGTGTGATCCAGGGGTATGTGTGATCCAGGAATATATCTGATCCAGGAGTATATCTGATCCAGGGGTATGTATGATACAGGGGTATATCTGATCCAGGAGTATGTATGATCCAGGGGTATGTGTGATTCAGGATTATGTGTGATCCAGGGGTATGTGTGATTCCGGGGTATGTGTGATCCAGAGGTATGTGTGATTCCGGGGTATGTGTGATCCAGGAATATGTGTGATTCAGGACTATGTGTGATACAGAGGTATGTATGATACAGAGGCAGGTGTGATCCAGGGGTATGTGTGATGCAGGGGTATGTGTGATCCAGGAGTATGTGTGATCCAGGGGTATGTGTGATGCAGGGGTATGTGGGATCCAGGAGTATGTGTGATCCAGGAGTATGTGTGATCCAGGGGTATGTATGATACAGAGGCATGTGTGATACAGAGGGATGTGTAAGATCCAGAGGTATGTGTGATGCAGGGGTATGTGTGATGCAGGGGTATGTGTGATCCAGGAGTCTTTCAGTGATATTCACCCTGCGTTTGTGACATTTTGAGAACTATCTTAGGTTCCTTTTCTCCGCCTCAGGTTCTTCCTCCACCTCTCGCTGTACCGCTGTACGCCATGTATGAGAAGTATGGCATGGCGCCTGTTATCACGTACGCTGACGTGATCCTCAGCAACGCTGTCTTCAAAGATCCGAACAGGTACCTGCTGACATTATTAGATAGTTGCCTGACAGAGGCCTATCAAGTCTGAGCTATCAAGTCTGAGCCATCAAGTCTGAGCTATCATGATCGGGTGGTGATGCATGTCGTATCCCAATTGCGTGGATCGATGCTCTTGATGTCAATCACTGGATTGTCTGGTCCAGACTCAATTATTTATAGACCGCCGTCATAGAGCTGGAATATTGCTGAGTGCGGCGTTAAACAACAAACAAACAAATACGGGTACATCTCCAGAAGCCTTACCCATATACATTGTATATTTATTTTCGCTTAAGCGCTGTATAAATTATTGGTTAAAACTAACGACTCTTCCATCCACGCGATACCCAGTAAAAGCCTATAACATGCTGTTCTATCTGGATCCAAATGCCAGTCACTCACGCAATAAAAATAATTGGGCAACAAATATCGAAATCACCCTTTTCAGTTTAGGCCTTGGATACGCATGGATGGATCAGGGTGTTGGAAATGTCAAGATGTTTATGTCATTATTACTCCAAAGAGCTAAAGATTGTTTTCAGCAAATGTGGATAGAAAAACTAAGAAATAACAAATGTACATGTACCTATTCTCTCTTCGGGGCGGTCGGGTAGCCTAGTGGTTAAAGCGTTCGCTCGTCACGCCAAAGACCCGGGTTCGATTCCCGACATGGGTACAATGTGTGAAGCCCATTTCTGGTGTCCCCCGTCGTGATATTGCTGGAATATTGCTAAAAGCGGCGTAAAACCATATTCACTCACTCACTATTCTCTCTTCAAACAACAACTTATACTCGAAGAATATCTAATATCTGTTACAATAAATAAATCGAGTATCTCTAGCGCAGTTCAGAGCAGAATATTATGATTTAAAGATCTTTAAACGTATATTTAAAAAGTCTAACAATATCTGTACATCTTGTAACCTTAATGTTGTAGAAAACGAGCATCATGTTATGCTTGTGTGTAAACTCTATCGTCAATTAAGAAACAAGTATATTCCAAAGAGGTTTATAACTTACCCAAATATTAATTTGTTTTGCATACTCATGTCAACTTCAAATATTACTTTATTACAAAATATTGCATTGTACATACATCATGCATTGTTAGTTAGAAGAAACACCCATACCTTGTACATACGTTGAACTATGGGCCTATGGCCTTTCAGTTTGCAATGAATAAAACAATTTGAAGGCTTACATGCTGAGTCAGTGAGCGGTATCCAACGGGAGACCAAAAATAACACGTAACCCCTATAAGGGTATACCTTTCTGCCCTTTGTTATAACTACTTTCTTAAGGTTTCTATGAAGATAAAATAACGCGCGCCAAGAGTTGTTCGAAAATGTTGCCACATTTTGGGGGTAAAGCGGGATTGGTCTCAACGATCGATGGCTAACTTTAAACTAACTTTTGGGGGGAACAGTTGTTGACGAGATACATTCGATAGTGAACCTACATCTACATATATGTCATATTATTGTTTATCCTTTATTTCAGACCTGCGTCTGTAGAGTAAGTAGCCTTAACATTTACCAACACATCTTAACAATCGCCTCCTTGTTGTAGTGGATAGGCGTATGCCCGTAGCACGCAAGGTCGGTGGTCCGATCCTCCCTCCATAAATGTTTATGAATCGTTAGAATCATCTCGTCAATATTAAAAGTAAATTTTACTATGACACCGGACCACATGTACAATGTAAGCATTCCAGTCCATCGGAATATATTTTTTTTCGCCATGAAAAATAATGAGTTTCGAAACGAAACTTCGAGAATAAGTACAAGACATAAGTGTGATATCGTTCAGAGATATTGTAACCGTTAGACTTTGTGTGAAGAGTTGACGTAATGCTTCAGTTTAATATTTTATGTGAACGATTTGTTTATTTGTGTTTAATACAACAAAGGAACCTGGCGGCTATTGTTGCCATTCCTGGCAGGTCCCAGTGGGACTGGTTCTTCGCCGTGGGGGCAATGGCGGAACTGGACTTTGGCGCAGCAATGAAGGTACCAACCAAGTCTCTAATCTCACGACTCTATCTTCCTTCAGCCATAATACCGACTTACAAACATAATCTTTCAGTCTTACTATTATTTAGTGATGATTTGTAGGTCTGCTAATACATAATTTTAATCCATTCCACCCGTATAGATTTCGAGTATATATTGGTCCACAGAATACGATGTTTGATCGGGTGGTCAAATTCGGTGACATTTTTTATGGTGTGCCGTGTACCCCGGTCAACACTCCGAAAATATTAATCACTGGTTTGTCTCGTCCAGACTCGATTATTTACAGGTCGACGTTTTACACAGGGATATTGATAAATGTAACGTTATAACAACAAAATAGCAATATTAGTTTATAGAAGACTCCAACATTATTTGGAAACAGATTGGTTAAAAATAGTTCAGTTCCCTTCATAGAAATAAACTATGACAGCCTACATGAAGAATTAGTAAGAATATTGAATGTTAAGCAATTATATTGACACGATAATGTTAATACATTTTTTTCCTTTATTTTGCTTGCGTTCCGAAGGACATTTTACTGCGCAAATATCATATTTAGTTTGTATTTAATTATGAAATATTATAAATCTGGAAATATTAAAGGGTATTCCACCCGTAAAATATTGTTTACTGCTTGTTTGGACCACGTACAGTCCCCTTCAATGACTCAGAGTAAGCTCACGGGGATCATTAACAGAATGCATAGTCTATAAACTCACACGCAAAAGAAACGCAAGTGGTTTTAAGCAAATAGGTAACAAACACGGAACCATAAATTGATACGAGTTTTTAGCATGCAGTGAAGCCTGATGGTATTTTCAATATTTTTGGTTGCATTTTGGAACCCCAAAGTAAAACACAACATAAAAAACGAATCGCCAAAACGCACCATTTCAATGAATATGTGGGTATCATGCACCCATTTCTCGCGAAATCGTGAACTGTAGTGGGTATAAAACTATGGCCGTTTCTTGGACCTACCACTCCTTGGTCAACAATGCCACGCCTAACTCAAATTCAGAGAAACCAGGCTATCGGACGTTTGGAAGCTGGAGAAACTGTCCAAGATGTTGCCCGTCATTTCAACGTTAACATAACCACAATTTACTGTCTCCTGCATCGATACAATGCTACACAGACCACAGATGACCTTCCTCGGAGCGGTCGTCCTAGGGTCACCACACCTCGACAAGATCGGCAGATTACCCGTCAACACCAGCGACATCCGTTCCTAACTGCAAGTGAAAGTGCTCGAAAGACCATAGGAACACATAATCGACACATTAGCCGGAACACTGTGATCCGACGTCGTCCTGTTCTCCAACCACGGCATCGACAAGCACGACTTCAGTGGGCACAGGGGCATCACAATTGGCGTCATCGTGAGTGGAGGCGTGTCATCTTCTCTGATGAAAGTCTCTTTTGTGCCTCCCATGCAGACGGAAGAGTCAGAATTTGGCGGCGTCGAGGTGATCGTTTCGCTGACAGAAACTTTGTGGAAAGGGATCCATGGGGTGGACCTTGCGTCATGATATGGGCAGGGATTGGACTTAATGCGAGACTTGGACCCATGTGCTTTCTGAATGTTGGTCAAGGTCGGGGACACGGCGTCCCTGCTCAGCGGTATATCGACCAAGTGATCAGACCCCACGTTGTTCCATTTTTTGCACAACATCAACAACACATTTTCCAGCAGGACAACGCTCGTCCCCATGTTGCCAGAGCTACCATGGCCTTTCTGCAACAACACAACATCCGTGTTCTACCGTGGCCAGCCCCCAGCCCTGATCTGAACCCCATCGAACACTTATGGGATGAGGTTCAAAGGCGTCTGCACAATATGCGCCCAGTCCCTACAACTGCCGATGAACTACGCACATCTGCTCTGGATGTGTGCAGGAGGATCCCTAGGGCCTTCACAAATCGTCTGATCCACACAATGTACAGGAGATGTGTGGCAGTGATCAATGCTAATGGTGGTCACACCAGGTATTGACTGACATTTTGGGTATTGACCCGAAACTGTGTAAGCCCTTAACATTTGAAAAAAACAATTATGTCATCTGCCTTTTAAACCATGAGACTGTCTTCAGTCAAATTTTTGTCAATCTTGCCCTATTAGTATTTCTTGTCTTTACTGTTGAAAATAAATAACATGTATACTGCATACTCGACTTGCATTTCTTTTGCGTGTGAGTATAGAATATATATTTTCTGTATATCGGGGCAGTTTCAGTTTCAGCCGACTGAGGCTTAGAAGCATTTACAGTCTCTTCAGTCACTTTGTATCAATCTTGTTCGTTGTCAGCTACCAAGTAGGTTCGTTTGCACAGTAACGTACACTGCTTGTGCCGACATGCATGTCTGTAGCGTATTGATTTACGCCACCTCGGTTACTTTGTCACTTATGCGAGGGCGTGTCATGTTATCCTTTGAGCAACCAACTTCGCCAAACTTAAGATGTCACGATTAATCGAACAGGGACTAGTGAATCAATGGTTGGTAACGATTCACGCCGGAACGGATGACACACTACCAGCGAGATCAGTGTAAAGACCCGGACTTCATGTTAGTCATTCGGACCTATGGTGTCCAGATTGCCGTGCTGTACAACCTTTCACAACAAAATAGTTTTCTTTACTTTTTTTGTTGTTGAACGCCACACTCTGGACCAGACCATCCAGTGATTGGTATTGTCTACAAGCATCTACGTCGTCGGGGTAGAAGGACATGCCATGAACCAGCCTCATCCACCTGGTCGCCACTTATGACCATCATAGGTTGCCGGGGACCTTTTCCTAACTCGGATTTCCCACTGGGTGCTGAAGACCTATTCAAGCCCGGAAATCTTATTTTGGTGCTGGGGGCCTATTCTAACCTGGAATTTCCAATACCAGTGTTGGAATTCTAAGTACGAATATGTCGCCAGCACCCCGTAGGAATTCCGGGTACCAATATAAGATTTCCGGGTTAGAATAGGTCCCCAGCACCCCGTTAGAATTCCAGGTGAGAATAGGTGCTAGTACCAGTGTGAGAGTGTACATTGATACTGGGGACCTATTCTAACCAGGAATTCCAATGGGTTTCTGGCGACCTATTCGTATCCAGAATTCCCACATTGGTACTTGGGACCTATTCTAACCCGGAATTCCCACGGAGTGTCTTTCAGTACTACTGCGAAACAAATAATCGAATACTTCTAATATAAATTACCGCTTATTTTACTTCGAACATGAATATCCTAGCGCTCAGGTCTCTTTGTGAAACGGGGACTAAAATTGTATTTGTAATAGCTAAGTTACATCCAAGTGTTCGTTATAACCAAGCCTTCATTATAACCAAGTATTTCTGTAATCCTTTGACCCTAATACATAGATGAATACACATACTACATAATGTATTGAGTGGTGTTGAAATAAAAAGGTTATATTTCAGAACAGCTATCGAGTGAAGGATTCTTCCCAAAACTAAGCATATTCTTTAGTGGGTGAGTATTAAAATCGCCTTTCATTATTAACCCTTTACGGTAATCGTTCATATCCTTTAAACGACATGTGAAAATGAGAGACATGGATAATTTTTCCATTCTCTGTTATTTATGTTAAATAAACTTCATCACTTTGAAGCCAAATGGATGAAATACAACGATGTATCCGCAGTTTGAGATTCTCGAAGTGACACTGTTCTTCAAAGCGGCCTTGAGGTACTGTTGGTGACATAACGTAATGTCGTCTTGCACGTCGATTGACAGAAGTTGTTGTTTCCGTGCATTCACTGAACACTTAGAGGATGAAAGAGTGAGTGAGTGAGTTGGGTTTAACACAGTTATTTAACAGTATTTTTCAAAGACCTATGTCATACGTGACCAAATCACTAACAACATTGTGAAATTGTTGCACAATTATTTATTTCCAAATAAACAATTCATTTTGTACATGATGGCTTGTACAACATGTATTCCCGCGAACATGTATATAACAGTCTATAACACGGAATAACTTGACCTGCTCGCGGAAATACTCAGAGCTTGTATTGACCTAATAGGATTAGGTCACATGACTACGCTTCAGTTATTCCACCTTAATATTGTAAAAAGCGCATTCCAAAAAGTACCTCCTTGCCCATTGCGATGCAGGTAGTAGATACTTTACCACTTTGGTGAAACCTACAGGCAGGAATGATGTGTTGGCAATTCATGTATCAATGTCAGGTCGAATCTAGGATTCAAACCCACGACCATCGGATTCAAGCAGGACTAAAGGACTTGCACAAAGGATAGCACCTCTTTGACGACTGGACCACCGGTGACACTTGGGATAAAAAACCCATTTGATGTATTAATCATATTTGTTTCAGATATGACATGGAACCGCTGCCAGATGGTCTGATATTTGAAGGCGTAAAAGACGAACCCGTGAAGGTGAGAACTTAAGTTTCATGAGGTGTGGTGGGGTGACCACGGAGTTGCGTCCCTTAGCCGTGGCAGGAATCGTGGCTCCCAATTCCGGATTCGTGATCCAGCGTGCCCGTAGGTAACCTAACAAATGTCTAAGTTCTGCATCACTTCGGGTTTTCTTCTCACTTTATATTGGTCATTTGAAAATTCTTCAAAACAACGTTAAACCCAACTCACTATATGGTTGTGGGTTTCCAACTGTTTCTACCAATAAACGGTCCCAGAGAGGTACAGTTGTTTGGGGGGATACTGCGAACATAACCGTATAAAATGTGAAGTCGTGTTGCAGATGGCAGGCGCCAATGCTGGTCAGAGCCCGATATTCAAATCCCTAGATGCCCTGTGTGGGATACAGATTCGGGAAGGTAATATATCATTTAGCTTGTTTACAAGTTTTACTTTCCTTTTTTCAATTCAGTTGTTACAACGTAAGCTCTTCTGTTGGGAGAGAGCTTCTTTCCGATACACCCCCACTCTATGATGTCTGGTGTCGGCCATTTGTGCCCGGATGGTTTCAAAGTGGCGGATCGTAAGGTCCAGATTAACTGTGGTTGGTTGTGTATGTCTTCAATGTCTGTTTTAACAGGTGGAGTCAGTAATCCTTCCAAACCATTCACAACACTTACAATGTATTGCAATGTTCTATATGTATAATGCGTCTCCGTTGTTCACGTACTTAACATGTGTCCCGTGAAGATTCCGGGTTAGAGTTAGAGTCTTCAGCAACCCATGCTTGTCGTAAGAGGCGACAAACGGGATCGGATGATCAGGCACGCCGTTGACTTGGTTGATGGATGTCATTGTTAAAGCTTATATTGTATCAACATTCAACATATTTTACTCTTTTCATTCATCAATCCCGTCGGCTGATCTGGCAACATATTGTTGTAAATCTCTAAATCAAACACGTCGTTCGTCTCTGTTTACTTGATGCCAGTCACAAAAAGTACTTAAACGAACTTTAACTTTATTTCTCTTTTTTTTATCAGACAGACACCAGTACACACAGACGGTATGCGAGTACTTGTACCCCAGCCACCGGAAGTTGATTGCTGACCTTCGTCAGAGACCAGTCCAGCTGAAATCTGTTGGTAGGCATGACACAGTGTAATGAATTGTACCCGGAAAGTAGTACCAGCGTGCAGCTGTTTCGGCATTGATTTTGGTAAGACAAGGACTGGTCGGCTCAGAGACTGATTGGGATATCCACACACACACAGGCGCGCACGAACGCACGCATGCACGCACACACACACACTGTAGATTGGTAGATTAGGTGGTGCTTTTGTGTCGTCTCTGTCGTGGTGTGTGTCGTTTCTGTGGTGGTGTGTGTGTAACGTCTCTTTGGTGGTGTGTGTGTGTGTGTGTGTGCCGTCTCTGTGGTGGTGGTGTGTGTGTTACGTCTCTGTGGTGGTGGTGTGTGTGTTAAGTCTCTGTGGTGGTGTGTGTGTAACGTCTCTTTGGTGGTGTGTGTGTGTGTGTGTGTGTGTGCCGTCTCTGTGGTGGTGATGTGTGTGTGTTACGTCTCTGTGGTGGTGGTGTGTGTGTCTGTGGTGGTGTGTGTGTTACGTCTCATTGGTGGTGGTGGTGGTGAGTGTGTGTGTGTGTATGTGTGTGTTTGTGTGTGCGCGCGCGCGCCGTCTCTGTGGTGGTGGTGGTGTGTGTGTTACGTCTCTGTGGTGGTGGTGTGTGTGACGACTATGTAGTGCTGTGTGTGTGTGTGTGTGTGTGTGTGTGTAACGTCACTGTGGTGGTGGTGGTGGTGGTGGTGGTGGTGGTGGTGTGTGTGTGTGTGTGTGTGTGTGTGTGTGTGTGTGTGTGTGTGTGTGTGTGTGTGTGTGTGTGTGTGTGTGTGTGTGTGTGTGTGTGTGTGTGGTCCCTGCGGTGGTGTGTGTGTTACGTCTCTGTGGTGGTGTGTGTGTGTGGTGCCTGCGGTGGTGTGTGTGTTACGTCTCTGTGGTGGTGTGTGTGTGTGTGTGTGTCGTCTCTGTGGTGGTGTGTGTGCCGTCTCTGTGATGGTGTGTGTGTCGTCTCTGTGGTGGTGTGTGTGTCGGCTCTGTGATGCTGTGTGTGTCGTCTCTGTGGTGGTGTGTGTGTATATGCCGTCTCTGTGGTGGTGTGTGTGTCGTCTCTGTTGGGGTAGTGGTGTGTGTGTGCCGTCTCTGTGGTGGTGGTGTATGTTACGTCTCTGTGGTGGTGTGTGTGTCGTCTCTGTGGTGGTGTGTGTTTCGTCTCTGTGGTGGTGTGTGTGTTGTCTCTGTGGTGGTGTGTGTCGTCTCTGTGATGGTGTGTGTGATACGTCTCTGTGGTGGTGTGTGTGTGCCGTCTCTGTGGTGGTGTGTGTTTCGTCTCTGTGGTGGTGTGTGTTTCGTCTCTGTGGTGGTGTGTGTGTCGTCTCTGTGGTGGTGTGTGTCGTCTCTGTAATGGTGTGTGTTTCGTTTCTGTGGTGGTGTGTGTGTCGTCTCTGTGGTGGTGTGTGTGAAACGTCTCTGTGGTGGTAATTGTGTCGTCTCTGTGATGATGTGTGTTTCGTCTCTGTGGTGGTTTGTGTTTCGTCTCTGTGGTGGTGTGTGTTTCGTCTCTGTGGTGGTGTGTGTGTCGTCTCTGTGGTGGTGTGTGTCGTCTCTGTGGTGGTGTGTGTCGTCTCTGTGGTGGTGTGTGTGTCGTTTCTGTGGTGGTGTGTGTCGTCTCTGTGATGGTGTGTGTTATACGTCTCTGTGGTGGTGTGTGTGATACGTCTCTGTGGTGGTGTGTGTGTCGTCTCTGTGGTGCTGTGTGTCGTCTCTGTGGTGGTGTGTGTGTCGTTTCTTTTGTGGTGTGTGTCGTCTCTGTGATGGTGTGTGTTATACGTCTCTGTGGTGGTGTGTGTGATACGTCTCTGTGGTGGTGTGTGTGTTACGTCTCTGTGGTGGTAATTGTGTCGTCTCTGTGATGGTGTGTGTTTCGTTTCTGTGGTGGTGTGTGTTTCGTCTCTGTGGTGGTGTGTGTCGTCTCTGTGGTGGTGTGTGTTTCGTCTCTGTGGTGGTGTGTGTCGTCTCTGTGATGGTGTGTGTTTCGTCTCTATGGTGGTGGTGTGTGTGTCGTCTCTGTGGTGGTGTGTGTGTCGTCTCTGTGATGGTGTGTGTTATACGTCTCTGTGGTGGTGTGTGTGATACGTCTCTGTGGTGGTAATTGTGTCGTATCTGTGATGGTGTGTGTTTCGTCTCTGTGGTGGTGTGTGTTTCGTCTCTGTGGTGGTGTGTGTGTGTCGTCTCTGTGGTGGTGTGTTACGTCTCTGTGGTAGTGTGTGTCGTCTCTGTGGTTGTGTGTGTTTCGTCTCTGTGGTGGTGTGTGTGTCGTTCCTGTGGTGGTGTGTGTCGTCTCTGTGGTGGTGTGTGTGTTTCGTCTCTGTGGTGGTGTGTGTGTCGTCACTGTGGTGGTGTGTGTCGTCTCTGTGATTGTGTGTGTTTCGTTTCTGTGGTGGTGTGTGTGTCGTCTCTGTGGTGGTGTGTGTGTCGTCTCTGTGGTGGTGTGTGTTTCGTCTCTGTGGTGGTGTGTGTCGTCTCTGTGGTGGCGTGTGTGTCGTCTCTGTGGTGGTGTGTGTGTCGTCTCTGTGGTGGTGTGTGTGTCGTCTCTGTGGTGGTGTGTGTGTCGTCTCTATGATATTGTGTGTGATACGTCTCTGTGGTGGTGTGTGTGTGCCGTCTCTTTGGTGGTGGTTTGTGTTACGTCTCTGTCGTGGTGGTGTGTGTCGTATCTTTGGTGGTGTGTGTGTTGTCTCTGTCGTGGTGTGTATCGTCTCTGTGGTGGTGTGTGTTTCGTCTCTGTGGTGGTGTGTGTGTCGTCACTGTGGTGGTGTGTGTCGTCTCTGTGATTGTGTGTGTTTCGTTTCTGTGGAGCTGTGTGTGTGTCGTCTCTGTGGTGGTGTGTGTGTCGTCTCTGTGGTGGTGTGTGTTTCGTCTCTGTGGTGGTGTGTGTCGTCTCTGTGGTGGCGTGTGTGTCGTCTCTGTGGTGGTGTGTGTGTCGTCTCTGTGGTGGTGTGTGTGTCGTCTCTGTGGTGGTGTGTGTGTCGTCTCTATGATATTGTGTGTGATACGTCTCTGTGGTGGTGTGTGTGTGCCGTCTCTTTGGTGGTGGTTTGTGTTACGTCTCTGTCGTGGTGGTGTGTGTCGTATCTTTGGTGGTGTGTGTGTTGTCTCTGTCGTGGTGTGTATCGTCTCTGTGGTGGTGTGTGTGTCGTCTCTGTGATATTGTATGTGATACGTCTCTATGGTGGTGTGTGTGTGCCGTCTCTTTGGTGGTGGTTTGTGTTACGTCTCTGTCGTGGTGGTGTGTGTCGTATCTTTGGTGGTGTGTGTGTTGTCTCTGTCGTGGTGTGTATCGTCTCTGTGGTGGTGTGTGTGTTACGTCCCTGTGGTGGTGTGTATGTGCCGTCTCTGTGATGATGGTGTGTGTTACGTCTCTATGGTGGTGGTGTGTGTAATCTATGTGGTGTGTGTGTGTTACTTCTCTTGTGGCGTGTGTGTGTTTCGTCTCTGTGGTGGTGTGTGTTTCGTCTCTGTGGTGGTGTGTGTGTGTCGTCTCTGTGGTGGTGTGTTACGTCTCTGTGGTAGTGTGTGTCGTCTCTGTGGTGGTGTGTGTTTCGTCTCTGTGGTGGTGTGTGTGTCGTTCCTGTGGTGGTGTGTGTCGTCTCTGTGGTGGTGTGTGTGTTTCGTCTCTGTGGTGGTGTGTGTGTCGTCACTGTGGTGGTGTGTGTCGTCTCTGTGATTGTGTGTGTTTCGTTTCTGTGGTGGTGTGTGTGTCGTCTCTGTGGTGGTGTGTGTGTCGTCTCTGTGGTGGTGTGTGTTTCGTCTCTGTGGTGGTGTGTGTCGTCTCTGTGGTGGCGTGTGTGTCGTCTCTGTGGTGGTGTGTGTGTCGTCTCTGTGGTGGTGTGTGTGTCGTCTCTGTGGTGGTGTGTGTGTCGTCTCTATGATATTGTGTGTGATACGTCTCTGTGGTGGTGTGTGTGTGCCGTCTCTTTGGTGGTGGTTTGTGTTACGTCTCTGTCGTGGTGGTGTGTGTCGTATCTTTGGTGGTGTGTGTGTTGTCTCTGTCGTGGTGTGTATCGTCTCTGTGGTGGTGTGTGTTTCGTCTCTGTGGTGGTGTGTGTGTCGTCACTGTGGTGGTGTGTGTCGTCTCTGTGATTGTGTGTGTTTCGTTTCTGTGGTGGTGTGTGTGTCGTCTCTGTGGTGGTGTGTGTGTCGTCTCTGTGGTGGTGTGTGTTTCGTCTCTGTGGTGGTGTTTGTCGTCTCTGTGGTGGCGTGTGTGTCGTCTCTGTGTTGGTGTGTGAGTCGTCTCTGTGGTGGTGTGTGTGTCGTCTCTGTGGTGGTGTGTGTGTCGTCTCTGTGATGGTGTGTGTGATACGTCTCTGTGGTGGTGTGTGTGTGCCGTCTCTTTGGTGGTGGTTTGTGTTACGTCTCTGTCGTGGTGGTGTGTGTCGTATCTTTGGTGGTGTGTGTGTTGTCTCTGTCGTGGTGTGTATCGTCTCTGTGGTGGTGTGTGTGTCGTCTCTGTGATATTGTGTGTGATACGTCTCTATGGTGGTGTGTGTGTGCCGTCTCTTTGGTGGTGGTTTGTGTTACGTCTCTGTCGTGGTGGTGTGTGTCGTATCTTTGGTGGTGTGTGTGTTGTCTCTGTCGTGGTGTGTATCGTCTCTGTGGTGGTGTGTGTGTTACGTCCCTGTGGTGGTGTGTATGTGCCGTCTCTGTGATGGTGGTGTGTGTTACGTCTCTATGGTGGTGGTGTGTGTAATCTATGTGGTGTGTGTGTGTTACTTCTCTTGTGGCGTGTGTGTGTTACGTCTCTGTGGTGGTGTGTGTCGTCTCTTCGCTGGTGTGTGTGTCGTCTCTGTGGCGATGTGTGTTACGTCTCTGTGGTGGTGTGTGTGTCGTCTTTGTGGTGGTGTGTGTTTCGTCCCTCTGGTGGTGGTGTGTGTGTTGACTCTGTGATGGTGTGTGTGTCGTATCTGTGGTGGTATGTGTGTCGTCTCTGTGGTGGTGTGTGTGTCGTCTCTGTGGTGGTATGTGTGTCGTCTCTGTGGTGGTATGTGTGTCGTCTCTGTGGTGGTGTGTGTGTTGTCCCTGTGGTGGTGGTGTGTGTGTGTGGACTCTGTGATGGTGTGTGTCGTCTCTGTGGTGGTGTGTGTGTCGTCTCTGTGGTTGTGTGTGTGTGACGTATCTGCGGTGATGTGTGTTACGTCTCTGTGGTGGCGTGTGTGGCGTCTCTGTGTATGTGTGTGTGTATGTGTGACGTCTCTACGATGGTGTGTGACGTATCTGTGGAGTCTTGTGTGTGACGTTTCTGTTTTCATATTTTCAGTGGAGTCTAGTGGTAACAGCGAACTGAAGGCATCTTTCAACAACCTGATCCAAGCTGTGACTACCTTCAGGTCCTACCATGTACAGTTAGTTACAAAGTGAGTTGTTCACAAAATGATTGATAGTCTTCATCTGAGTAACACTTTGTTAGCAAAATGGATCAGGTGGCTAGGTTCCCAATTGTCACTGAACAAATAAAATCAATTTTTAGAAATAATTACTGCAGGTATCAGGGATGAACCATTTCTTTTTACAGTTTTGAAAGTGTAGCCACACATACAACTCTACAGGGTACTATACCCCATACAGCCGTCTCTAACAACTGACAAAATACGTCTAACAACTGACAGAAAACGTCGACCTCGAGAAGCAATGACTTAATTTATGTGGCTTGGTGATGAAGTTTTATCTTTTAATGACAAGGTTTCTCAGCAAAATATACCCAACGGATAATTTTTTTTATCCGTTTTCGTCTTTTACAAATAAATATGCATATATAAAAGATCAGGTAGGTACTACTTTCCCAGAGTGCAAACAAACTTGGCGTCGCACAGGGTCTATCAGGGTTCGACTCAGAATTGACTGACGTGGACCTGGGCAAATTACTAGTAACATTGTTATCCTTATCAAAATTTATAGTCTTAATTGCTGAAAACCATTGTCGATCAGGGTCTATAAGGTAGGGAAGTATACAGGGTTCCAAAGGAAGTCCCGTCCTACGTGTGGCTCTCATTCTCTGAATGTTCATACTTCTGTGAAATCCAAAGATCATAAACAGAGATTGTCATCTCCTCTTATTCTGAAGTACCTGTACCGACAGCAACCCCAGCATCAGTACTCAATGTATGTAAAATTACTTTACAGGTACTTCGTATTGGGAATGAAGAAGAATTTGCCAGAAGAAGATCTGAAGGCTTTGAAACCAGTGAAAGAATGTAGGTGCCGCTTTAAATATACTGAACCGCAAAATAAACGTCACCATGGATAGATATATGAGAAACCTTATTTGTCCAAACACTGTAAACATACTTTGAGACATATTAAAAAGATTAAACTTGGTAAAACTGGTCATCAAGGTTGAAATTTAAGTGTCAAATGTTCTTGTCCAGCTTGCAATCGTCCAAAGGCTTGGTGTCGCTGATTTCTTGTCAATCTTGGCATAGGGTAGCAATTCAATAACGAATGAATGTTATCCGATCTGGGTGGATTTTCATAGGGCAAGAAATGAGGAAACGCATGTGCATTTCAATTTGCATCGGGTTACCATGGCCGTTGCCGTGATGCGTTTTGGCGATTGGTTTTATAATCATCTGCTTTGTTTTTTTATCATCAAATGTCATTTCTCCGGACAAGGTAAAGTTAAATTTTAGAAACTTTTACAAAAATTATCCAGATATTTAAATGACAACTTTTCATGCACTTGGGTGACGTTTCTTTTGCGGTTCAGTATCATTTCATACTGAATAGTATCAATTTCCTCCCACCATATAGATAAATCCTGTATTAACTTTTTTTCTCAATATTTTCAGTTACCATGAGCTACATCAAAGGTATGAGGGACGACTGCAAGAAGTCGATGACGTCAACGTGATGACGTTAAGAACGTCAACGTGACACTTGGCACTACGGAAGACACACACAATGATGCGCATTTAAAAAAGTATTATAGTATTATATGTAGTTTATTGCTCTTTTAACTCTTCCGTCCACGGGATATATATATGTGTGTGTGTGCGTGTGCGTGTGCGTGTGCGTGTGCGTGTGTGCGTGTGTGTGTGCGTGTGTGTGTGTGCGTGTGTGTGTGTATGTGTGGGCGTGCGTGCGTGCGTGCGTGCGTGTGTGCGCGCGTGTGCGTGCGTAAGTGTGTGTATGCGCGTGTGTGTTGACAGTGAATGCCAGATACTCCACCGGCCACCGGTATTCATAACACTTAGCTATATATATATATATATATATATATATATATATATATATATATATATTCGTGCGTGTCAAAACTACTATAATCCACACAAGATCTTAGTTTTTGATATATATGTAGGATCGCCAGATCAGTGATCTCGTTGCACTTTTCAAAGTCGTAATTGTATAACGGCGTAGTTGTTTTAATTAAATTTGCGACATTCGCGACATGTCTTCAACATTTTATGTTTATGTTTATGTTTACATGGAGTTTTCTGATTTGTTTACGCTTGAATGTACATATATATTTGTAACAGAAATACCCAACTTGTTATAAACATCCTTTGATAAATTATTTTATGTCTCCTTTATTAATATAAACAAAAACTTCTCCAAACTCGCAGGGGCGTGGCCAGAAGAGGACACGCGCTACTACGATAACTGTCTTAGGATACACCACATGAGCGTTCATTCATTCCAACAAGTGAGGGAACACCTACATATTGTACGATACTACATACCCGTTGCCGTATTTCTTGAAATAAACACATAATTTAATGCTGTAGGTAAAATATCTAACACTGGACATCCCATGCCTGAAAATCCAATAGGTCTTTTGAGTGGCCAACGTTGTGTTGGGGGAGACTGGTCCCAAGAACAGTTGTTTGGTTAGAAGTTGGCCAATGTCACGATAAGGAGGAAAGCATCACCCAAATGCAACAATGCACAGGATGTCTGTGGATATGCCGCACACAAAAGGTATAAGGGTTGACACTGCTGAATTCTGTCAATGTTCTGGTTTAACCACCATGGCACCAAGACGACCATTGAACCAAGTGGACAAATTCCAAACAAGACAGAATCCTCACAAAGTGTTTCTCGTAATGACATTTTGCCGGAAACCACAAACAGAAAATCAGGCAGACCGCAACAGTATTCCAGTTATATCACGGCGTGTCAGCTTAATGTGGAAGGAAAGCCCGAAGTGATGCAGGTCTCAGTCGTTTACCACTTCGGTGGAAGAAACAAAATCGGGGCGAACCGGGATTCGAACCCACAATCCTAGGTTTCTGGCGTGTCGAAGAGACGCAACTCTGCACAGCGGATCGCGGCGCCTTAGACGACTGGGCCACCCGTGACCCCAACTCCATACGGCCTGCTGTAAGACCACCTCTACGGCCATGTCACATAACTGCACGTGTTGCATGGTGTCGAGCTCATCTCAGCTTGGATAGGCAGCAGTGGTCGCAAGTGTCACAGGCGAGTCACGTTTGTGCATGCAGTTCAATGATGGTGGTGTGAGAGTTTTTCACCACAGAGGAGAACGGTTTCCAGATGCCACAGTCAGGAAACGGGACCGGTTTGGTGCTCAGTGATGGTATGGGGCTTCAGTTTGAATCACAGAACCCCACTTCATGATGGGAATGGAAATCTGACAGGAATTCGTTGCAGGGACGAGATACTTCGGCCACTTGTTCTTGCTTTGACTGCCATATGGCCTGGTGCCACGCTCTAGGATGATAGTTCTCGGCCTCACGGGGCACGTGTGGCTACTGACTTCATCAACCGAAATGGGATCCCCAGAATGCAATGGCTGCCTATTCCCCAGATCTGGCACCGATCGAATCCTGTGGGACGTACTGGGACGACGTTTGAGTGCAAAATCCCCCCTCCCCCTTCTGTCAACCTGCCACACTTCGTCTAGTGCCTGCAATACACCAAGCAATACACCAAACAATACACTAAACAATACACCAAGCAATACACCAAGCAATACACTAAGCAATACACCAAGCAATACACCAAGCAACTTTAAGGACTCTTGCCAGGTCCATGAGACAGGGTACAGTACCTGCGTCCATTCCAGGGGTGGTCACACACGTTATTGACACCCTTGTCATTCTTGTGACTTTATGACATGACAGAACCGGTTTTGGAGGCGATATCTGGGTTACTTTGTTCACAGATGTGACTACCTGACGTCCATACTTGATCGCTATTGGATCAATTCTAATAAAAAAAATCATTTTCTGTCGATTGCATTTTGTCCACATCAAGAAATGTGTGTTCCCATACTTGTTCCCATACAACCTGCCACATTACATAAACGTGTATAACCCGGGACACTACATGATAGTGTATAACCGGGGACACTACATGATTGTGTGTAACCCTGTGCACTACATGAGAGTGTATAACCTGTGACACTACATGATAGTGTGTAACCCGGGACACTACATGATAGTGTATAACCTGTGACACTACATGATAGTGTATAACCCGGGACACTACATGATAGTGTATAACCTGTGACACTACATCATTGTGTGTAACCCTGTGCACTACAGGATAGTGTATAACCTGTGACACTACATGAAAGTGTTTAACCCGGGACACTACATGATAGTGTATAACGGGGGACACTACATGATTGTGTGTAACCCTGTGCACAACATGATAGTGTATAACCTGTGACACTACATGATAGTGTATAACCGGGGACACTACATGATAGTGTATGAACCGGGACACTACATGATAGTGTATAACCCGGGACACTACATGATATTGTATAACCCGGGTAACTACATGATAGTGTATAACCCTGTGCACTACATGATAGGGTATAACCCGGGACAGTACATGATAGTGTATAACCCGGGACGCTACATCATAGTGTATAATCTGTGCCACTACATAATAGTATAAAACCCGGGACACTACATGATAGTGCATAATCTGTGACACTAGAGATAGTGTATAACACGGGACACTGCGTGATAGTGTATAATCCGTGACAGTTACATGATAGTGTATAATCTGTGACACTACATAATAGTGTTTAACCAGGGACACTGCATGATAGTGTATATCCTGTGACACTACATGATGATGTATAACCCGGGACACTACATGATATGATATCACCTGTGACACAACATGATAGTGTATAATCTGTGACACTACATAATAGTGTTTAACCAGGGACACTGCATGATAGTGTATATCCTGTGACACTACATGATGATGTATAACCCGGGACACTACATGATATGATATCACCTGTGACACAACATGATAGTGTATATTCCGTGACACTACATAATAGTGTATAACCCTGTGCACTGCGTGATAGGGTATAACCCGGGACAGTACATGATAGTGTATAACCCAGGACGCTACGTGGTAGCGTATAATCTGTGCCACTACATAATAGTGTATAAACCGGGACAGTACATGATAGTGTATAACCCAGGACGCTACGTGGTAGCGTATAATCTGTGCCACTACATAATAGTGTATAACCCGGGACACTACATGATAGTGCATAATCTGTGACACTAGATAGTGTATAACCCGGGACACTGCATGATAGTGTATAACCTGTGACACTACATGATAGTGTATAACCTGTGACACTACATAATAGTGTATAACCCTGTGCACTACATGATAGGGTATATCCTGTGACACTACACGATAGTGTATAACCTGTGACACTACATAATAGTGTATAACCCTGTGCACTACATGGTAGGGTATATCCTGTGACACTTCATGATAGTGTATAACCCTGTGCACTACATGATAGGGTATAACCCATGACACTACATGATAGTGTATAATCTGTGACACTACATGATAATGTATAACCTGTGACACTACAAAATAGTGTATAACCTGTGACACTACATAATAGTGTATAACCAGGGACACTGCATGATAGTGTATAACCTGTGACACTACATGATAGTGTATAACCCGGGACACTACATGATAGGGTATAACCCGGGACACTACATGATAGTGTATAACCGGGGACACTACATGATAGTGCACAACCCAGGACACCACATGATAGGGTATAATCTGTGACACTACATAATAATATATAACCCAGGACACTACATGATATTGTATAATCCAAAACACTACATGATAGTGTTTAACCCGGGGCACTACATGTACATGATAGTATTAACCCGGGACACTACATCTGGTGTATAATCCGGGACGCTACATGGTAGTGTATGACCCGGGACAGTACATGATAGTGCATAATCTGTGACACTAGATAGTGTATAACCTGTAACACTACATAATAGTGTATAACTTGTGACACTACATAATAGTGTATAAACCGGGACACTACATGATAGTGTATAACCCAGGACACTACATGATAGTGTATAACCCGGAACACTACATGATAGTGTATAACCCGGGTAACTACATGATAGTGTACAACCCAGGACGCTACATGGTAGTGTATAATCTGTTACACTAGATAGTGTATAACCCGGGACACTGCGGGATAGTGTATAACCTGTGACACTACATGATAGTGTATAACCCGGGACACCTACATGATAGCGTATAACCCGTGACACTGCATGATAGTGTATAACTCGGGACACTACATGATAGTGTATAATCTGTGACACTGCATGATAGTGTATAACCCGGGACACTACATGATAGGGTATAACCTGTGACACTACACGATAGTGTATAACCCGGGACACTACATGATAGGGTATAACCCGGGACACTACATAATGATGTATAACCCAGGACACTACATGATAGCGTATAACCGGGGACACAACATGATAGTGTATAACCTTTGACACTGCATGATATTGTATAACGCAGGACACTTCATAATAGTGTTTAACCCGGGGCACTACATAATAGTGTATAAACCGGGACACTACATGATAGGGTATAACCCGGGACACTACATGATAGTGTATAACCCGGGACGCTACGTGGTAGTGTATAATCTGTGCCACTACATAATAGTGTATAACCCAGGACACTACATGATAGTGCACAATCTGTGACACTAGATAGTGTATAACCCGGGACACTGCGTGATAGTGTATAACCTGTGACACTACATGATAGTGTATAACCCGGAACACTTCATAATAGTGTTTAACCCGGGCCACTACATAATAGTTTTATAACCCGGGACACTACATAAAAGTGTATAATCTGTGACACTACATAATGGTGTATAACCTAGTTTATACCCAATGATTCGTTTTAAGGCAGGATGGAAGGCCTACGCATTCTACGGAGGCAAGTTTGCCATGCGCGGTCACCCAGCCACCTGCAAATGGTCTGTGACCTCTGCGCCATGCACGTGACCACGTGTCGCACAATAATGATGAGTGAGAACCGCATATTCGACCTGATTTTGACCCTTGGTTTGTCGGCACCATACTTGTGCTCATGGATTCACGACCGGCATCATGTAGGACGTAGCCCATCTGGTTACAATCTGGTTGAATCGAAATGTGTTCAAAATGTGTCGTTGACCGAATTATATCAGATGGAACTTAATAACAGTAAACTCACATTTTACATATATCTATAGATATTATCAAATTACAAATAACACCCGTCACCTGACATTGTAGATCTCGAAGCGTGACAGCTGCAATAAAATATTGTTAGATCAATGAACAGACACGGTGCACGTGGACGCAGACACACTAGATGTGCTGACACCAATGGAAGCGTATTAGTGCCAGTGTAAAAAAAAGAATATCATCTACGTAGATATAACTAACATTTACATAGATGATACTTAAATTTACGTAGATGATACTATAATCAACGTAGATATAACTTACATTTACGTAGATGATACTTACATTTACGTAGATGATACTATAATCTAGGTAGATATTACTAAGTCTTACATTTACGTAGATGATACTATAATCTACGTAGATATCACTTACATTTACGTAGATGATACTTACATTTACGTAGATGATACTATAATCTACGTAGATGATGCTTTCATAGACGAATTGTTTGACTTTCTACCTTACTAAACACTGCATAAAGTAAATCTTCATTTCAAGTTACTGGAGAATGACATACGCCACTCTTACAACCGTAATAAAGAGAAGAGAGTACAACACTTTCTCCAAACTACAAGGGGCGGTCGGGTAACCTAGTTCGCCCGTTACGTCGAAGACCCGGGTTCGATTCCCGACGTGGTGGGTACATGTGAAGCACATTTGTGGTGTCCCCCGCCGTGAAAGTGCTGGAAAATTGCTAAAAGCGGCGTAAAACCTCACTCTCTCACTCCAAACTACAAAAACAACTATAGGTCATTATCAAAATTTATGAGACGTAAATTATCAACCATAGCATGGTTAACGCCGGGAAATAACACTTGAATATGATGATTCTCAATTTGGTTTAAGAGGTAAAACGTGATTATGACTTAGTAGACTACGGCTATAACGAACACGCTTATAACGAACTGACGGATATAACGAACTATTTTTTTTATCCTGTCTATTTGCTGTATATATTCCAAACAATTGCTTATAACGAACTACGGTTATAACGAATTAAAATTAGTGGTCCCTTTGAGTTCGTTATAACCGTAGTTTACTGTAGTGATAATCACTACTTAAACTGTAAAAGTATATCCAATACAAACAAACCAACTAATGCTCGTCATCATCCTATGAAGCATTGGAGCACTTTTTTTTTAGCCTTGATAGTTTAACATTTTGAAATGATCTCAGTATGTTGTAAATATTCGGAAAAGGCCAAATGAAAATAAGCAAGCAATATGCTTAAATTATTGGTAATTAAGTATTCACCTTTATTTAAAATACTAATGTTTGTATAAGCTAGTATACAACTAGGGTCGCAACTTCTCGAGTCAAAATCACTGTCTGAGTAACGATACATGAGATACTTATATCACACATGAGATGAAGTATCATCCACGTAGATGTAAGTATCATCTATGTAGATCGGAGTTTCATCTACGTAGATGTAAGTATCATCTACTAGTTTGTAGATCGGAGTATCATCCACGTAGATGTAAGTATCATCTATGTAGATCGGAGTTTCATCCACGTAGATGTAAGTATCATCTATGTAGATCGGAGTTTCATCCACGTAGATGTAAGTATCATCTATGTAGATCGGAGTATCATCCACGTAGATGTAAGTATCATCTATGTAGATCGGAGTATCATCCACGTAGATGTAAGTATCATCTACTAGTATGTAGATCGGAGTTTCATCCACGTAGATGTAAGTATCATCTATGTAGATCGGAGTATCATCCAAGCAGATGTAAGTATCATCTACTCGTATGTAGATCGGAGTTTCATCCACGTAGATGTAAGTATCATCTATGTAGATCGGAGTTTCATCCGCGCAGATGTAAGTATCATCTATGTAGATCGGAGTTTCATCTTAGCAGATGTAAGTATCATCTACTAGTATGTAGATCGGAGTATCATCCACGTAGATGTAAGTATCATCTATGTAGATCGGAGTTTCATCTTAGCAGATGTAAGTATCATCTATGTAGATCGGAGTTTCATCCGCGAAGATGTAAGTATCATCTATGTAGATCGGAGTTTCATCCGCGCAGATGTAAGTATCATCTATGTAGATCGGAGTATCATCCACGTAGATGTAAGTATCATCTATGTAGATCGGAGTTTCATCTACGTAGATGTAAGTGTCATCTATGTAGATCGGAGTATCATCAACGTAGATGTAAGTATCATCTATGTAGATCGGATTTTCATCTTAGCAGATGTAAGTATCATCTATGTAGATCGGAGTTTCATCCGCGCAGATGTAAGTATCATCTATGTAGATCGGAGTTTCATCCCAGCAGATGTAAGTATCATCTATGTAGATCGGAGTTTCATCCACGTAGATGTAAGTATCATCTATGTAGATCGGAGTTTTATCTACGTAGATGTAAGTATCATCTACTAGTATGTAGATCGGAGTATCGTCCACGTAGATGTAAGTATCATATATGTAGATCGGAGTTTCATCCGCGAAGATGTAAGTATCATCTATGTAGATCGGAGTTTCATCCGCGCAGATGTAAGTATCATCTATGTAGATCGGAGTTTCATCCAAGCAGATGTAAGTATCATCTATGTAGATCGGAGTTTCATCCACGTAGATGTAAGTATCATCTATGTACATCGGAGTTTTATCTACGTAGATGTAAGTATCATCTATGTAGATCGGAGTTTCATCTACGTAGATGTAAGTGTCATCTATGTAGATCGGAGTATCATCAACGTAGATGTAAGTATCATCTATGTAGATCGGATTTTCATCTTAGCAGATGTAAGTATCATCTATGTAGATCGGAGTTTCATCCGCGCAGATGTAAGTATCATCTATATAGATCGGAGTTTCATCCACGTAGATGTAAGTATCATCTATGTAGATCGGAGTTTCATCTACGTAGATGTAAGTGTCATCTATGTAGATCGGAGTATCATCAACGTAGATGTAAGTATCATCTATGTAGATCGGATTTTCATCTTAGCAGATGTAAGTATCATCTATGTAGATCGGAGTTTCATCCGCGCAGATGTAAGTATCATCTATGTAGATCGGAGTTTCATCCCAGAAGATGTAAGTATCATCTATGTAGATCGGAGTTTCATCCACGTAGATGTAAGTATCATCTATGTAGATCGGAGTTTTATCTACGTAGATGTAAGTATCATCTACTAGTATGTAGATCGGAGTATCATCCACGTAGATGTAAGTATCATCTATGTAGATCGGAGTTTCATCCGCGAAGATGTAAGTATCATCTATGTAGATCGGAGTTTCATCCGCGCAGATGTAAGTATCATCTATGTAGATCGGAGTTTCATCCAAGCAGATGTAAGTATCATCTATGTAGATCGGAGTTTCATCCACGTAGATGTAAGTATCATCTATGTACATCGGAGTTTTATCTACGTAGATGTAAGTATCATCTATGTAGATCGGAGTTTCATCCAAGCAGATGTAAGTATCATCTATGTAGATCGGAGTTTCATCCACGTAGATGTAAGTATCATCAATGTAGATCGGAGTTTCATCCGCGCAGATGTAAGTAGCATCTATGTAGATCGGATTTTCATCCGCGCAGATGTAAGTATCATCTATGTAGATCGGAGTTTCATCCAAGCAGATGTAAGTATCATCTATGTAGATCGGGGTTGCATCCGCGCAGATGTAAGTATCATCTATGTAGATCGGAGTTTCATCCAAGCAGATGTAAGTATCATCTACTAGTATGTAGATCGGAGTTTCATCCGCGAAGATGTAAGTATCATCTATGTAGATCGGAGTTTCATCCAAGCAGATGTAAGTATCATCTATGTAGATCGGAGTTTCATCCAAGCAGATGTAAGTATCATCTATGTACATCGGAGTTTCATCCACGTAGATGTAAGTATCATCTATGTAGATCGGAGTTTTATCTACGTAGATGTAAGTATCATATATGTAGATCGGAGTTTCATCCAAGCAGATGTAAGTATCATCTATGTAGATCGGAGTTTCATCCACGTAGATGTAAGTATCATCTATGTAGATCGGAGTTTCATCCAAGCAGATGTAAGTATCATCTATGTAGATCGGAGTTTCATCCACGCAGATGTAAGTATCATCTATGTAGATCGGAGTTTCATCCACGTAGATGTTAGTATCATCTATTTAGATCGGAGTTTCATCCAAGCAGATGTAAGTATCATCTACTAGTATGTAGATCGGAGTTTCATCCACGTAGATGTAAGTATCATCTATGTAGATCGGAGTTTCATCTTAGCAGATGTAAGTATCATCTATGTAGATCGGAGTTTAATCCACGTAGATGTAAGTATCATCTACTAGTATGTATATCGGAGTTTCATCCACGCAGATGTAAGTATCATCTATGTAGATCGGATTTTCATCTTAGCAGATGTAAGTATCATCTATGTAGATCGGAGTTTCATCCCAGCAGATGTAAGTATCATCTATGTAGATCGGATTTTCATCCCAGCAGATGTAAGTATCATCTATGAAAACCGGAGTTTCATCCACGTAGATGTAAGTATCATCTATGTAGATCGGAGTTTCATCCAAGCAGATGTAAGTATCATCTATGTAGATCGGAGTTTCATCCAAGCAGATGTAAGTATCATCTACTAGTATGTAGATCGGAGTTTCATCCACGTAGATGTAAGTATCATCTATGTAGATCGGAGTTTCATCCGCGTAGATGTAAGTATCATCTATGTAGATCGGAGTTTCATCCCAGCAGATGTAAGTATCATATATGTAGATCGGAGTTTCATCCACGCAGATGTAAGTATCATCTATGTAGATCGGAGTTTCATCCACGTAGATGTTAGTATCATCTATTTAGATCGGAGTTTCATCCAAGCAGATGTAAGTATCATCTACTAGTATGTAGATCGGAGTTTCATCCACGTAGATGTAAGTATCATCTATGTAGATCGGAGTTTCATCTTAGCAGATGTAAGTATCATCTATGTAGATCGGAGTTTAATCCACGTAGATGTAAGTATCATCTACTAGTATGTATATCGGAGTTTCATCCACGCAGATGTAAGTATCATCTATGTAGATCGGATTTTCATTTTAGCAGATGTAAGTATCATCTATGTAGATCGGAGTTTCATCCCAGCAGATGTAAGTATCATCTATGTAGATCGGATTTTCATCCAAGCAGATGTAAGTATCATCTATGAAAACCGGAGTTTCATCCACGTAGATGTAAGTATCATCTATGTAGATCGGAGTTTCATCCAAGCAGATGTAAGTATCATCTATGTAGATCGGAGTTTCATCCAAGCAGATGTAAGTATCATCTACTAGTATGTAGATCGGAGTTTCATCCACGTAGATGTAAGTATCATCTATGTAGATCGGAGTTTCATCCAAGCAGTTGTAAGTATCATCTATGTAGATCGGAGTTTCATCCGCGTAGATGTAAGTATCATCTATGTAGATCGGAGTTTCATCCAAGCAGATGTAAGTATCATCTATGTAAATCGGAGTTTCATCCGCGCAGATGTAAGTATCATCTATGTAGATCGGATTTTCATCTTAGCAGATGTAAGTATCATCTACTAGTATGTAGATCGGAGTTTCATCCACGTAGATGTAAGTATCATCTATGTAGATCGTTGTTTCATCCAAGCAGATGTAAGTATCATCTACTAGTATGTAGATCGGAGTTTCATCCACGTAGATGTAAGTATCATCTATGTAGATCGGAGTTTCATCCGCGCAGATGTAAGTATCATCTATGTAGATCGGAGTATCATCCACGTAGATGTAAGTATCATCTATGCAGATCGGAGTTTCATCTACGTAGATGTAAGTGTCATCTATGTAGATCGGAGTATCATCAACGTAGATGTAAGTATCATCTATGTAGATCGGATTTTCATCTTAGCAGATGTAAGTATCATCTATGTAGATCGGAGTTTCATCCGCGCAGATGTAAGTATCATCTATGTAGATCGGAGTTTCATCCCAGCAGATGTAAGTATCATCTATGTAGATCGGAGTTTCATCCACGTAGATGTAAGTATCATCTATGTAGATCGGAGTTTTATCTACGTAGATGTAAGTATCATCTACTAGTATGTAGATCGGAGTATCGTCCACGTAGATGTAAGTATCATCTATGTAGATCGGAGTTTCATCCGCGAAGATGTAAGTATCATCTATGTAGATCGGAGTTTCATCCGCGCAGATGTAAGTATCATCTATGTAGATCGGAGTTTCATCCAAGCAGATGTAAGTATCATCTATGTAGATCGGAGTTTCATCCACGTAGATGTAAGTATCATCTATGTACATCGGAGTTTTATCTACGTAGATGTAAGTATCATCTATGTAGATCGGAGTTTCATCTACGTAGATGTAAGTGTCATCTATGTAGATCGGAGTATCATCAACGTAGATGTAAGTATCATCTATGTAGATCGGATTTTCATCTTAGCAGATGTAAGTATCATCTATGTAGATCGGAGTTTCATCCAAGCAGATGTAAGTATCATCTATGTAGATCGGAGTTTCAATCACGTAGATGTAAGTATCATCTATGTAGATCGGAGTTTCATCTACGTAGATGTAAGTGTCATCTATGTAGATCGGAGTATCATCAACGTAGATGTAAGTATCATCTATGTAGATCGGATTTTCATCTTAGCAGATGTAAGTATCATCTATGTAGATCGGAGTTTCATCCGCGCAGATGTAAGTATCATCTATGTAGATCGGAGTTTCATCCCAGCAGATGTAAGTATCATCTATGTAGATCGGAGTTTCATCCACGTAGATGTAAGTATCATCTATGTAGATCGGAGTTTTATCTACGTAGATGTAAGTATCATCTACTAGTATGTAGATCGGAGTATCGTCCACGTAGATGTAAGTATCATCTATGTAGATCGGAGTTTCATCCGCGAAGATGTAAGTATCATCTATGTAGATCGGATTTTCATCCGCGCAGATGTAAGTATCATCTATGTAGATCGGAGTTTCATCCAAGCAGATGTAAGTATCATCTATGTAGATCGGAGTTTCATCCACGTAGACGTAAGTATCATCTATGTACATCGGAGTTTTATCTACGTAGATGTAAGTATCATCTATGTAGATCGGAGTTTCATCCAAGCAGATGTAAGTATCATCTATGTAGATCGGAGTTTCATCCACGTAGATGTAAGTATCATCAATGTAGATCGGAGTTTCATCCGCGCAGATGTAAGTAGCATCTATGTAGATCGGATTTTCATCTTAGCAGATGTAAGTATCATCTATGTAGATCGGAGTTTCATCCAAGCAGATGTAAGTATCATCTATGTAAATCGGGGTTGCATCCGCGCAGATGTAAGTATCATCTATGTAGATCGGAGTTTCATCCAAGCAGATGTAAGTATCATCTACTAGTATGTAGATCGGAGTTTCATCCGCGAAGATGTAAGTATCATCTATGTAGATCGGAGTTTCATCCGCGCAGATGTAAGTATCATCTATGTAGATCGGAGTTTCATCCAAGCAGATGTAAGTATCATCTACTCGTATGTAGATCGGAGTTTCATCCACGTAGATGTAAGTATCATCTATGTAGATCGGAGTTTTATCTACGTAGATGTAAGTATCATATATGTAGATCGGAGTTTCATCCAAGCAGATGTAAGTATCATCTATGTAGATCGGAGTTTCATCCACGTAGATGTAAGTATCATCTATGTAGATCGGAGTTTCATCCAAGCAGATGTAAGTATCATCTATGTAGATCGGAGTTTCATCCACGCAGATGTAAGTATCATCTATGTAGATCGGAGTTTTATCTACGTAGATGTAAGTATCATCTATGTAGATCGGAGTTTCATCCAAGCAGATGTAAGTATCATATATGTAGATCGGAGTTTCATCCACGCAGATGTAAGTATCATCTATGTAGATCGGAGTTTCATCCACGTAGATGTTAGTATCATCTATTTAGATCGGAGTTTCATCCAAGCAGATGTAAGTATCATCTACTAGTATGTAGATCGGAGTTTCATCCACGTAGATGTAAGTATCATCTATGTAGATCGGAGTTTCATCTTAGCAGATGTAAGTATCATCTATGTAGATCGGAGTTTAATCCACGTAGATGTAAGTATCATCTACTAGTATGTATATCGGAGTTTCATCCACGCAGATGTAAGTATCATCTATGTAGATCGGATTTTCATCTTAGCAGATGTAAGTATCATCTATGTAGATCGGAGTTTCTTCCCAGCAGATGTAAGTATCATCTATGTAGATCGGATTTTCATCCCAGCAGATGTAAGTATCATCTATGAAAACCGGAGTTTCATCCACGTAGATGTAAGTATCATCTATGTAGATCGGAGTTTCATCCAAGCAGATGTAAGTATCATCTATGTAGATCGGAGTTTCATCCAAGCAGATGTAAGTATCATCTACTAGTATGTAGATCGGAGTTTCATCCACGTAGATGTAAGTATCATCTATGTAGATCGGAGTTTCATCCAAGCAGTTGTAAGTATCATCTATGTAGATCGGAGTTTCATCCACGTTGATGTAAGTATCATCTATGTAGATCTGAGTTTCATCCAAGCAGATGTAAGTATCATCTATGTAAATCGGAGTTTCATCCGCGCAGATGTAAGTATCATCTATGTAGATCGGATTTTCATCTTAGCAGATGTAAGTATCATCTACTAGTATGTAGATCTGAGTTTCATCCACGTAGATGTAAGTATCATCTATGTAGATCGTTGTTTCATCCAAGCAGATGTAAGTATCATCTACTAGTATGTAGATCGGAGTTTCATCCACGTAGATGTAAGTATCATCTATGTAGATCGGAGTTTCATCCAAGCAGATGTAAGTATCATCTATGTAGATCATTGTTTCATCTACGTAGATGTAAGTATCATCTACTAGTATGTAGATCGGAGTTTCATCCACGTAGATGTAAGTATCATCTATGTAGATCGGAGTTTCATCCAAGCAGATGTAAGTATCATCTATGTAGATCGGAGTTTCATCCACGTAGATGTAAGTATCATCTGCTAGTATGTAGATCGGAGTTTCAACCACATAGATGTAAGTATCATCTACAAGTATGTAGATCGGAGTTTCATCCACGTAGATGTAAGTATCATCTATGTAGATCGGAGTTTCATCCACGTAGATGTAAGTATCATCTATGTATATCGGAGTTTCATCCACGCAGATGTAAGTATCATCTATGTAGATCGGATTTTCATCCCAGCAGATGTAAGTATCATCTATGTAGATCGGAGTTTCATCCAAGCAGATGTAAGTATCATCTACTAGTATGTAGATCGGAGTTTCATCCACGTAGATGTAAGTATCATCTATGTAGATCGGAGTTTCATCCAAGCAGATGCAAGTATCATCTATGTAGATCGGAGTTTCATCCAAGCAGATGTAAGTATCATCTACTAGTATGTAGATCGGAGTTTCATCCACGTAGATGTAAGTATCATCTATGTAGATCGGAGTTTCATCCAAGCAGTTGTAAGTATCATCTATGTAGATCGGAGTTTCATCCACGTAGATGTAAGTATCATCTATGTAGATCGTTGTTTCATCCAAGCAGATGTAAGTATCATCTACTAGTATGTAGATCGGAGTTTCATCCACGTAGATGTAACTAATACTATCATCTATGTAGATCGGAGTTTCATCCAAGCACATGTAAGTATCATCTATGTAGATCGTTGTTTCATCTACGTAGATGTAAGTATCATCTACTAGTATGTAGATCGGAGTTTCATCCACGTAGATGTAAGTATCATCTATGTAGATCGGAGTTTCATCCAAGCAGATGTAAGTATCATCTATGTAGATCGGATTTTCATCCGCGTAGATGTAAGTATCATCTACTAGTATGTAGATCGGAGTTTTATCCACGTAGATCTAAGTATCATCTATGTAGATCGGAGTTTCATCCAAGCAGATGTAAGTATCATCTATGTAGATCGGAGTTTCATCCACGTAGATGTAAGTATCATCTGCTAGTATGTAGATCGGAGTTTCAACCACATAGATGTAAGTATCATCTACAAGTATGTAGATCGGAGTTTCATCCACGTAGATGTAAGTATCATCTATGTAGATCGGAGTTTCATCCACGTAGATGTAAGTATCATCTATGTAGATCGGAGTTTCATCCACGTAGATGTAAGTATCATCTACTAGTTTGTAGATCGGAGTTTCATCCACGTAGATGTTAGTATCATCTATGTAGATCGGAGTTTCATCCAAGCAGATGTAAGTATCATCTATGTAGATCGGAGTTTCATCCACGCAGATGTAAGTATCATCTATGTAGATCGGAGTTTCATCCAAGCAGATGTAAGTATCATCTACTCGTATGTAGATCGGAGTTTCATCCACGTAGATGTAAGTATCATCTATGTAGATCGGAGTTTCATCCAAGCAGTTGTAAGTATCATCTATGTAGATCGGAGTTTCATCCACGTAGATGTAAGTATCATCTATGTAGATCGGAGTTTCATCCGCGCAGATGTAAGTATCATCTATGTAAATCGGAGTTTCATCCGCGCAGATGTAAGTATCATCTATGTAGATCGGATTTTCATCTTAGCAGATGTAAGTATCATCTACTAGTATGTAGATCGGAGTTTCATCCACGTAGATGTAAGTATCATCTATGTAGATCGTTGTTTCATCCAAGCAGATGTAAGTATCATCTACTAGTATGTAGATCGGAGTTTCATCCACGTAGATGTAAGTATCATCTATGTAGATCGGATTTTCATCTTAGCAGATGTAAGTATCATCTATGTAGATCGGAGTTTCATCCCAGCAGATGTAAGTATCATCTATGTAGATCGGATTTTCATCCCAGCAGATGTAAGTATCATCTATGAAAACCGGAGTTTCATCCACGTAGATGTAAGTATCATCTATGTAGATCGGAGTTTCATCCAAGCAGATGTAAGTATCATCTATGTAGATCGGAGTTTCATCCAAGCAGATGTAAGTATCATCTACTAGTATGTAGATCGGAGTTTCATCCACGTAGATGTAAGTATCATCTATGTAGATCGGAGTTTCATCCGCGTAGATGTAAGTATCATCTATGTAGATCGGAGTTTCATCCAAGCAGATGTAAGTATCATCTATGTAGATCGGAGTTTCATCCAAGCAGATGTAAGTATCATCTATGTAGATTGGAGTTTCATCCAAGCAGATGTAAGTATCATCTACTAGTATGTAGATCGGAGTTTCATCCACGTAGATGTAAGTATCATCTATGTAGATCGGAGTTTCATCCAAGCAGTTGTAAGTATCATCTATGTAGATCGGAGTTTCATCCACGTAGATGTAAGTATCATCTATGTAGATCGGAGTTTCATCCAAGCAGATGTAAGTATCATCTATGTAAATCGGAGTTTCATCCGCGCAGATGTAAGTATCATCTATGTAGATCGGATTTTCATCTTAGCAGATGTAAGTATCATCTACTAGTATGTAGATCGGAGTTTCATCCACGTAGATGTAAGTATCATCTATGTAGATCGTTGTTTCATCCAAGCAGATGTAAGTATCATCTACTAGTATGTAGATCGGAGTTTCATCCACGTAGATGTAAGTATCATCTATGTAGATCGGAGTTTCATCCAAGCAGATGTAAGTATCATCTATGTAGATCGTTGTTTCATCTACGTAGATGTAAGTATCATCTACTAGTATGTAGATCGGAGTTTCATCCACGTAGATGTAAGTATCATCTATGTAGATCGGAGTTTCATCCAAGCAGATGTAACTATCATCTATGTAGATCGGAGTTTCATCCGCGTAGATGTAAGTATCATCTACTAGTATGTAGATCGGAGTTTCATCCACGTAGATCTAAGTATCATCTATGTAGATCGGAGTTTCATCCACGTAGATGTAAGTATCATCTGCTAGTATGTAGATCGGAGTTTCAACCACATAGATGTAAGTATCATCTACAAGTATGTAGATCGGAGTTTCATCCACGTAGATGTAAGTATCATCTATGTAGATCGGAGTTTCATCCACGTAGATGTAAGTATCATCTATGTAGATCGGAGTTTCATCCACGTAGATGTAAGTATCATCTACTAGTTTGTAGATCGGAGTTTCATCCACGTAGATGTTAGTATCATCTATGTAGATCGGAGTTTCATCCCAGCAGATGTAAGTATCATCTATGTAGATCGGAGTTTCATCCAAGCAGATGTAAGTATCATCTACTAGTATGTAGATCGGAGTTTCATCCACGTAGATGTAAGTATCATCTATGTAGATCGGAGTTTCATCCAAGCAGGTGTAAGTATCATCTATGTAGATCGGAGTTTCATCCAAGCAGATGTAAGTATCATCTATGTAGATCGGAGTTTCATCCAAGCAGATGTAAGTATCATCTACTAGTATGTAGATCGGAGTTTAATCCACGCAGATGTAAGTATCATCTACTAGTATGTAGATCGGAGTTTCATCCAAGCAGATGTAAGTATCATCTATGTAGATCGTTGTTTCATCCACGTAGATGTAAGTATCATCTACTAGTATGTAGATCGGAGTTTCATCCACGCAGATGTAAGTATCATCTATGTAGATCGGAGTTTCATCCAAGCAGATGTAAGTATCATCTATGTAGATCGTTGTTTCATCCACGTAGATGTAAGTATCATCTACTAGTATGTAGATCGGAGTTTCATCCACGTAGATGTAAGTATCATCTATGTAGATCGGAGTATCATCCAAGCAGATGTAAGTATCATCTATGTAATTCGGAGTTTCATCCACGTAGATGTAAGTATCATCTATGTAGATCGGAGTTTCATCCGCGAAGATGTAAGTATCATCTATGTAGATCGGAGTTTCATCCAAGCAGATGTAAGTATCATCTACTAGTATGTAGATCGGAGTTTCATCCACGTAGATGTAAGTATCATCTATGTAGATCGGAGTTTCATCCCAGCAGATGTAAGTATCACCTATGTAGATCGGAGTTTCATCCAAGCAGATGTAAGTATCATCTATGTAGATCGGAGTTTCATCCACGTAGATGTAAGTATCATCTGCTAGTATGTAGATCGGAGTTTCATCCACGTAGATGTAAGTATCATCTATGTAGATCGGAGTTTCATCCACGCAGATGAAAGTATCATCTACTAGTATGTAGATCGGAGTTTCATCCACGTAGATGTAAGTATCATCTATGTAGATCGGAGTTTCATCCACGTAGATGTAAGTATCATCTATGTAGATCGGAGTTTCATCCACGTAGATGTAAGTATCATCTATTTAGATCGGAGTTTCATCCACGTAGATGTAAGTATGTGCGGTAACGGGATTCCATATGCATTGTTTAGCATCGTGCTGACTACAACCCCTCAGAAAAACAACAAAATTACGCAATTATTCCACATTACGAAATGCCATGCCTGTCCGAAAATGAGCGTCTGTGAGCCATTGGTATGCTTGAAGCAGGATCGAGTCAACGTGATGTTGCAAGACAATTTAATGTCCACAGAAACACCATTTGATGGACGAATGCAGTCAAAGACCATCCTCGGAGTGGCAGGCCACGCGTAACCAATAATCGACAAGACAACTGGATTCGACAACACAACACACCTACCTACCTAAATTGTACAGCCCTGCCTCATAGACCCAGTCTGAACCCCAGCTGGATCTGTTTGTTCCAGCCAGCAACAGTGACTGCAAGAAGCATCCCTGGCCTTCGACGAATATCTTCACAACTGTACGTCGCCGCCTCATATGTGCATGGATTGTCGCCAGAAGACCTGCCAGACGTCCCATGTTGACAGGAAACCACCGTCAAGCACGTCTACAGTGGTGCAGACAGCGTCTACGCTGGACGGACATGCAGTGGGGACAAGTTCTATTCACTGACGAGTCTCGTTTTCACCTCAGCCACAGCGATGGACAGATTCGGGTGTACCGACGTCGAGGTGAACGTTACGTCAATCATTGTCTCATGGAAGAAGATCGGTTCGGGGGCGGCAGCGTTATGGTATGGGGTGGGATTACAGAAAGACAGAGGACCCGTTTGATAGTGGTAGAGGGAAATCTCAATGGACAGCGCTACCGCGACGAGATCATCGGCCCTGTTGTTTTACCGTTTTTGCGGCGTCATGGCCCAGGCATAACCTTTCAACATGACAACGCCCGGCCTCATATTGCTCGACTTGTTCAGGATTCTCTTCAACAAAAAAACGTGAATGTCATCCCCTGGCTGGCTCGCTCCCCTGATCTCTCACCAATCGAGCACATGTGGGATGAGATGAATCGTCAACCACGTGTTCCACAAACACTCCAGGAACATCGAAACATGCTCCAGCAGATATGGACAGATATCCCACAGGACTTTGTGCGACGCCTGGTCCATTCCATGAGACAAAGATGTGTTGCTTGCATCGCATCCAGAGGTCGTCACACACGCTTTTGATTTGTAAACTGACATTTTGGCATGTTCATGTTTTTTTTATGAAATCACGCATTTTCTGAAGTCAGTATGGCAAATTAAACCATTTGAACACTTACAGGAGTCTTTTATCTGTTGCAAACCGAAATTGTTTCAGATTTGGTAAAAAACATAACTTTGCATTAAATCTTATTCAATGTCACAGGAACTTTTGTTGTTTAGTATATGTCTGTTAGATCAAATAGTACATTTAGCTTCACGAGAGAATTTGGTCTGGGTAGGAAATATTTCATCACCGGAGTCGGTCAACATACTCACTGTACGTTCGTTCGGAATGTTGCAACGAACGTGCACGGGTTTACGCCGCCTCACAAAGGTCTCCAATAGTAATTTGGCAAAAATGAAACTTAGGCTAATGGCATCTGAAGTTTATAGAGAAAGCAATGTGTGACTTCCTCATAGATAACATATATGTGAAAATTGGGGATAGGACAACTCCAACTTCCACTTTCTAAAAGTCAACTTCACCTTTGTGTCGAGTAATAGTTCAGAAGCTGCTGTCGTGCATGCGCGTTCCCACGAATATTTGAAAAAGCATCATACGACTCAAGGCCTCAGTACAGCTGTGAAAACCTTTTATGATAGACATTTTGATAACATTTCCAAATTGAACGCATACAATAATCATGTCCTATGCAATTCCTTATTTTGACTTGTACCAGATGTTCCCGTGTTTTTAGGTGAACAATTGATTTGCCTTTGCATGTGTTCGTAACCGTTGCCACAAGTAGGGCAGGATTCGGTCACCTCTTCGTGAACACCTGTTATCAAAACTATTTGATAGTGATATATACATAATATGCTTATGCTATAGTCGGAATCGTACAATATACCCTTAGAGGGCTTTGTCGCTTTTAATCCAGTGTAGAGGTAGATTACCTGTAGACCTAATCGCGCCCAATGGAACTTGAATCTAACACGCCTCGTGGTGTACTAACACATTCAACTCACTAACAGTAACACAGTACCTCGACGAACAGATCCTAATGATTGAAGAGTGTCCATTGCACCTTACAACCTGGCCCTGTTGGGTGGAGATGTGATTGTGATAAATATGCCAAGACTGGGTTATGCGAACAAGGTATTTATTCGTTCATGAATGGCGTCATGTTTTCTTTCAGCGGCAGCTACTGGAACAGTGGGACCACACCGTTGCTGTAGGACACTGCACGAGTAAGGCGGCGTTGTTTTCGCAGTGGTAGTACGATGTATTGCTTTTGGGATTGGGGATGTCGGAGATGCACCCTTGCCGGCAAACACCTGACGAAAACAACAGTTTATATTGATTGGACCTAACACGAAGTTAACGCTAAAACATAAAGAGAGCTGACTACAAAAAGAAATATTATCTTTCACTCGCTGTGATATAAGATATGATAAAAATTATTGTATATCAAATTGATATTATTATTAATGAGATGCCCTAAATTTGTCTTCATATCGTCACTCTGTAGACAACAAGAAACATATGTTAGTGTAAAAAGGAATTCAATAATTCTTGTGGGATTTTAGATGTCAGTTATCTTAAATCCATAATGTAACACACACCGATGTTACTGCTGATTACCTGACATCCGTTGAAGCATGTTGTGTGTCAGAAACAGCCAAACCTACATAGATCCTCAAGTCTCCAATGTTCGCAGTAGAGGAATCTGTGATTTTAGCGACTGAACCGTGACTCTGAGTAGCAAATAGAGAACAACCTTTGGGCAGCTGCCAGCCCTGCCCCATAAACCCAGTCTGAACCCAACCCGGATCTGTTTGTACAGCCCCGCCCCATAGACCCAGTCTGAACCCCAGCTGGATCTGTTTGTACAGCCCTGCCTCATAGACCCAGTCTGAACCCCAGCTGGATCTGTTTGTACAGCCCTGCCCCATAGACCCAGTCTGAACCCCAGCTGGATCTGTTTGTACAGCCCTGCCCCATAGACCCAGTCTGAACCCCAGCTGGATCTGTTTGTACAGCCCTGCCTCATAGACCCAGTCTGAACCCCAGCTGGATCTGTTTGTACAGCCCTGCCCCATAGACCCAGTCTGAACCCCATCCGGATCTGTTTATACAGCCCTGGCATATAGACCCAGTCTGAACCCCATCCGGATCTGTTTGTACAGCCCTGCCCCATAGACCCAGTCTGAACCCCAGCTGGATCTGTTTGTACAGCCCTGCCTCATAGACCCAGTCTGAACCCAAGCTGGATCTCTTTGTACAGCCTTGCCCCATAAACCCAGTCTGAACCCCAGCTGGATCTGTTTGTACAGCCCTGCCTCATAGACCCAGTCTGAACCCCAGCTGGATCTGTTTGTGAAGCCCTGCCCCATAGACCCAGTCTGAACCCCATCCGGATCTGTTTATACAGCCCTGGCATATAGACCCAGTCTGAACCCCATCCGGATCTGTTTGTACAGCCCTGCCCCATAGACCCAGTCTGAACCCCAGCCGGATCTCTTTGTACAGCCCTGCCCCATAGACCCAGTCTAAACCCCAGCTGGATCTGTTTGTACAGCCCTGCCTCATAGACACAGTCTGAACCCCAGCTGGATCTGTTTGTACAGCCCTGCCTCATAGAACCAGTCTGAACCCCAGCTGGATCTCTTTGTACAGCCCTGCCCCATAGACCCAGTCTGAACCCCAGCTGGATCTGTTTGTACAGCCCTGCCTCATAGACCCAGTCTGAACCCCAGCTGGATCTGTTTGTACAGCCCTGCCTCATAGACCCAGTCTGAACCCCAGCTGAATCTGTTTGTACAGCCCTGCCCAATAGACCCAGTCTGAACCCCAGCTGGATCTGTTTGTACAGCCCTGCCTCATAGACCCAGTCTGAACCCCAGCTGGATCTCTTTGTACAGCCCTGCCTCATAGACCCAGTCTGAACCCCAGCTGGATCTGTTTGTACAGCCCTGCTCCATAGACCCAGTCTGAACCCCAGCTGGATCTGTTTGTACAGCCCTGCCTCATAGACCCAGTCTGAACCCCAGCCGGATCTGTTTGTACAGCCCTGCCTCATAGACCCAGTCTGAACCCCAGCCGGATCTGTTTGTACAGCCCTGCCCCATAAACCCAGTCTGAACCCCAGCTGGATCTGTTTGTACAGCCCTGCCTCATAGACCCAGTCTGAACCCCAGCTGGATCTGTTTGTACAGCCCTGCCTCATAGACCCAGTCTGAACCCCAGCTGGATTTGTTTGTACAGCCCTGCCTCATAGACCCAGTCTGAACCCCAGCTGGATCTGTTTGTACAGCCCTGCCTCATAGACCCAGTCTGAACCCCAGCTGGATCTGTTTGTACAGCCCTGCCTCATAGACCCAGTCTGAACCCCAGCTGGATCTGTTTGTACAGCCCTGCCTCATAGACCCAGTCTGAACCCCAGCTGGATCTGTTTGTACAGCCCTGCCTCATAGACCCAGTCTGAACCCCAGCTGGATCTCTTTGTACAGCCCTGCCTCATAGACCCAGTCTGAACCCCAGCTGGATCTGTTTGAACAGCCCCGCCCCATAGACCCAGTCTGAACCCCAGCTGGATCTCTTTGTACAGCCCTGCCTCATAGACCCAGTCTGAACCCCAGCTGGATCTGTTTGTACAGCCCTGCCTCATAGACCCAGTCTTAACCCCAGCCGGATCTGTTTGTACAGCCCTGCCTCATAGACCCAGTCTGAACCCCAGCTGGATCTGTTTGTACAGCCCTGGCCCATAGTCCCAGTCTGAACCCCAGCTGGATCTGTTTGTACAGCCCTGCCTCATAGACCCAGTCTGAACCCCAGCTGGATCTGTTTGTACAGCCCTGCCTCGTAGATCCAGTCTGAACCCCAGCTGGATCTGTTTGTACAGCCCTGCCTCGTAGACCCAGTCTGAACCCCAGCTGGATCTCTTTGTACAGCCCTGCCTCATAGACCCAGTCTGAACCCCAGCTGAATCTGTTTGTACAGCCCTGCCCCATAGACCCAGTCTGAACCCCAGCTGGATCTGTTTGTACAGCCCTGCCTCATAGACCCAGTCTGAACCCCAGCTGGATTTGTTTGTACAGCCCTGCCTCATAGACCCAGTCTGAACCCCAGCTGGATCTGTTTGTACAGCCCTGCCTCATAGACCCAGTCTGAACCCCAGCTGGATCTGTTTGTACAGCCCTGCCTCATAGACCCAGTCTGAACCCCAGCTGGATCTGTTTGTACAGCCCTGCCTCATAGACCCAGTCTGAACCCCAGCTGGATCTCTTTGTACTGAAGTACTGTATTCCACAAGATATGCGAACTTGGAGGGTATAAAACACTGTACATATTCTTTGATTTAAAGCTGAAGTTTAGTTTTCAATTGTGTCTGTGAGACACATGACGTCTATTTTAATCATTGTTATTTCTTTGTGAAAATAATTAAAAAATCAATCCCACCTGCACAACTCTTGTTGTTGCACTCTTCAATAGCCGTTGCAGTGCCCCCTGATATTGGCTTACAGAATAAACCTCCCTCACAGTTTCTTTTTTTATGGATAGTTTTAGTTCCTTCGCCGCACAGAGCGCTACACTCACTAGCAGTCTCAGTCCATTGACTCCAGCTTCCCCATACTGCGAACATGACGGTCAAAGTATCATCATATAGACACATATCATCATATATAAACAGTATCATCATATAGACACATATCATCATATAGACACAGTATCATCATATAGCCATATAGACACATATCATCATATAGACACAGTATCACCATATAGACACAGTATCATCATATAGACACATATCATCATATCGACACATATCATAATATAAACACAGTATCATCATATAGACACAGTATCATCATATAGCCATATAGACACATATCATCATATAGACACAGTATCACCATATAGACACAGTATCATGATATTGTCACATATCATCATATAGACAGAGTATCATCATACAGACACAGTATCATCATATAGACACAGTATCATCATATAGGCACAGTAATGATATAGACACATATCATCATATAGACACAGTATCATCATATAGACACAGTATCATCATATAGACACAGTATCATCATATAGACACAGTATCATCATACATACACAGTATCATCATATAGACACATATCATCATACATACACAGTATCATCATATAGACACATATCATCATATAGGCACAGTATCATCATACATACACAGTATCATCATATAGACATATCATCATAATTACACATATCATCATATAGACACATATCATCATATAGACACATATCATCATATATACACATATCATCATATAGACACAGTATCATCATATAGTCATAAAGACACATATCATCATATCGACACATATCATCATATCGACACATATCATCATACAGACACATATCATCATATAGACACATATCATCATATAGACACAGTATCATCATATAGTCATATAGACACATATCATCATATCGACACATATCATCATATAGACACCGTGTCATGAGCATCATCATATACATGTTTAAACATATCATCCTTTAGGCAGAGTTTGTTACACTTTGTTTATTTGTTGTTTAACGCCGCACTCAGCAATATTACAACTGTATGACGTCGGTCTGTAAATAATCCAGACAAACCAGTGATTGGTGTTATGAGCAACGTTCCACGACGTCGGGGCACGATGCAACGCAATCAAATAATTAAGTCACCGGGCCTGACCACCTGTTAGATTCAATGACCCAGGTTGATGAGGACCAATTCTGACCCGGAATCCCTTCGGTGATGTAAGCTTTGTTTGTTTGTTTGTTTGTTTGTTTGTTAGTTTGTTTGTTTGTTTGTTTAACACAACACAGCAATATTTCAGCTATATGGCGGCGGTCTGTAAATAATCTGGAACAGACATTCCAGTGACTGAATCTATGCAGTTGGTATAGGATTACACGTTTCAATCTGGAATCGCTTTTAGCAATATTCCAGCAACATCACGGCGGAGGACACCAGAAATTGACTTCACAAGTTAGTACCCATGTGGAGACTCGAACCCGGGTCCACCCGGGTACACACTAAATATAGTCAATTATGTGTCAGGAGTTGTGGTGGTGATCGTACATACTAAATATAGTCAATTATGTGCCAGGAGTTGTGGTCGTGATCGTACACACTAAATATAGTCAATTATGTGTCAGGAGTTGTGGTGGTGATCGTACATACTAAATATAGTCAATTATGTGTCAGGAGTTGTGGTTGTGATCGTACATACTAAATATAGTCAATTATGTGTCAGGAGTTGTGGTCGTGATCGTACAAACTAAATATAGTCATTTATGTGTCAGGAGTTGTGGTCGTGATCGTACATACTAAATATAGTCAATTATGTGCCAGGAGTTGTGGTCGTGATCGTACACACTAAATATAGTCAATTATGGGTCAGGAGTTGTGGTGGTGATCGTACATACTAAAAATAGTCAATTATGTGTCAGGAGTTGTAGTCGTGATCGCACATACTAAATATAGTCAATTATGTGTCAGGAGTTGTGGTCGTGATCGTACAAACTAAATATAGTCATTTATGTGTCAGGAGTTGTGGTCGTGATCGTACACACTAAATATAGTCAATTATGTGTCAGGAGTTGTGGTGGTGATCGTACAAACTAAATATAGTCAATTATGTGTCAGGAGTTGTAGTCGTGATCGTACATACTAAATATAGTCAATTATGTGTCAGGAGTTGTGGTCGTGATCGTACATACTAAATATAGTCAATTATGTGTCAGGAGTTGTGGTGGTGATCGTACATACTAAATATAGTCAATTATGTGTCAGGAGTTGTGGTGGTGATCGTACACACTAAATATAGTCAATTATGTGTCAGGAGTTGTGGTGATAGTACACACTCAATATAGTCAATTATGTGTCAGGAGTTGTGGTCGTGATCGTACATACTAAATTTAGCCAATTGTGTGTCAGGAGTTGTGGTGGTGATCGTACATACTAAATATAGTCAATTATGTGTCAGGAGTTGCAGTTACTGCGGAGCTAAATTAAGTTAAAAACACTCACCCTGTCCGCAGGATCTGAAATGAAAGAACAGGTGTCTAAATGGTTGATGTAAATTTCGCTGGATGGCGTCCTCAAAGAGGGAATTATTTCAAATGTATTTTGTAACAAAAAGAATAATTGTGCCTATGATCTTTTATGATAAATCATTTTTATAGGAGCATTTCTCCCGCCCTTTCTTTCTTCAAACAATTATCATTTATTTGTATCTGCGAGTGAGTGAATTGGTTTTACGCCGCTTCTAACAGTATTCCAGTTATATCACGGCGTGTTAGTACCTACAGTATAGAACGGTCATAGAAGTTTTCAGATTAAACAAATATGTTTTAGTGTCACCCGATAATGATATGCACGTGGACATTGGTTGAGCACCCCGCCTTTTTCATTGGATGTCTAAGGGACCGACCATTTGATATGGAAACTAGCTATTGTTTCAGCTACATCCGCAACACCAGATTAAATATAATTGAACTATCTGACTAAATATACTTTTGCCTACAACTTGCAACAATGTATTTTTGTGGCTAACGTTTTTTTCAACAGTCAGAAGCACCAAAACAATTTCAAGCATTTTCTAGATAAAATCCCATCCCTCAAGCAGAGTCGATTTTACGATTTCTACTACATCGTGACAATGTGTTTATGAATCACTATCAAATTGTGATGGTAATAGTGATGATAGCCATGAATATGGGAACACCCCAACTATCGACGGCTGATTGCAAACATACCACTGCCATTATTGCCACAGCAGTAAATCTTACATGCACGTGGAATTCATGTGTCATCGATGAGTTGCACGTAAAGATAGAGGCAATGCGCATGTGCATCGTCAAACATGGCGTGGAAACATGGCGAGACAATACATGAGTTCAGCACAGAAAGGGCAGTTAGCTGGTAGCATTAGGTCCGGGCAATCTATACGACAGGCTGCAGCAGACAGTCAGCAGTGTGATGTCACGACTTTGGACCCTCTGTAGGCAAACATCTATGGGCAAACGGGACGTTGCGATGAGACGTGGCCGTGGACGAAAGCCTAGACCAACCCCTCGTGACGCTCGCGAAATATGGCTCATTGCTTTCCACCTGCATCACTTCGGGCTTTCCTCCCACGTGATGTTGACATGCAGTGATACAACTGGAATGCTGTACAGAGCAGCGTTAAACCCAACTCACTAAATCACTCAGTCACTTACGGAGAGACGACGGAGATGAGAACCAGCACAAGCACTGCTGCATTTAAGGCCTGCATCGTCAGAAGTTGAAGATCAGAGACGTCTACGAAGGTGGTTGAGGTGGAGGAGCTGTATTCAATCCTGCAAGACTCGGGCAGATACAGCAGATCAGTATGTGAAGAACGATTTGCAGTCAGAAATCTGAAACTGACATTCCGGTTAGGGAAGTTATGTGCTCTTGTTTTGTGTAAAATATACATATGAATTTAAAATTGAAAAATATAATTTATTTATACCAAGTACTGAGGATATGTTATGTAATTCAGACATCTGGTTGCAGCTCTCAAAACAATGGTCCAGCAATATCCCGACACACAAACACATAACACACCACCATACGTGTGATTGAGTACCATTTGGGCAAGAAACCTACTTACGTTTACACTCAAGGTCATTTCTCAAACGAGAAGATATATAACTGAGCCACACTTCGTAGAGAAATACTGAACGTTTTAGAAGTTTTGGATTGGACATAAATCACACACTTAGTTGAAATGTTACCCTAGAAACTTAAAAACCGAAACATTTGAATTAATACATAGTAAAAGTCACCTGTTCAGCAGTTCATCTATATAGTACCTTTTGTTTTATCCCGGTAACACCAAATCTCAAAATTATATATATGAATAGCAAAAGTCAAAGGAATCGCAGTTGACTTGATATTTGAACGTATCCCGACGTCAATGGCCAAAATTATCGATGTTTCAGAGTCTGTGGTTAGCAGATTATGGAACAGGTACCAACAAACCAAAAATGTTGACGATCGGCCCCGTTCAGGGCGTCCCAAGTCAACGATAAGGGTACAGGATCTATTGATCCGAAACCAGACTCCACGAAATCGAGCTCAAACAGAGAGCCAAATTGCTTCCGACTTTCATCAGGCCACTGAGTACGAGTTACAGGTCACCCGATTAGAAATCGTCTTCATACAGCTCCATGCTCGACTGTTGTTTGTTGTGCTGCCCCTTACAAATCGTTATATTGCCAACAGACGTCAATGGTGTACACAACGTCGAAATTGGGTTTCGCTGGTCACGTGTCATGTTTTCAGATGAGTCCCGGTTCATGTTGCACTTCATCGATAGGCGTGGTCGTGCCTGGCAACGTTGCAATGAACGTCAAGCCAATGTCATCGTGAGACCTCATGACAGATCTGGCGGCGGATCATTTTTGGGTGTGGGGTGACATTACTATAACTGAGGGAACCCGACTTCATATTGTGCAAGGAAGGGTCACTGGACAGTACTACTGGGACAACATACTGACATCTTTTAATGTCCCGTTTGCAAGGCGTGCCATGCACGAATCGTCAATGCATACCTCAAGCAGCACAACATCCAAAGAATTGCAGACCCGTGGAATGTTAGGGGTCGCTTTCTCAGAGAGCGTGTGCGACAGCCTCATAATCTAGATGAAATGTTCTTGTTTCTCTTGCGATGAAGAGCTTCCACCAGGAACATGAAATGCAGCATGCACAGACGGCACCAGGGTCACACACGTTAGGATAGAATACTAAGTTTTATGTTATGTCCCCGAAGTGGACGCCGTAGTTTTTCTACTTACCGTAAATCCTATAAACACCGGTTCAATCGACGCAACGAAGAGACATCAAGAAGAGGCATTTGAAACTATGCCTCGAATATAGGATGAGTCAAAGGACTTTCCGACAAAAACACTTTCAATAATCAAAGTGGGTGAGGTCAAACGCCGATAAACCTAGAAATTTAATCGGGGCGAACCGGGATTCGAACCCACGATCACTGATTTCTAGCTTGTTCAAGGGACGCAACTCTGCACAGCGAATAACGGTGCCTGGACGACTGGGTCACCATAACCTCTTCAATAATCATGAGAAATCTGTTCTAAAAGCAGTCGATTTTACTATTCCAACTATATGACGAGCTCTTTATGAAGTATAACAAGCACGTGAATCGGGAATTTATAGAATGTATTTTATCGAAGGCACCAACACGGTTCCAAAATGCAGCAAGACAAAATAAGGTCAACTTAGGAGAGACAGAGAGTAAAAGAGTGAAACAAATAGTAATGTGCCGCACCTCACATTAGTAACATGATAGCAATACATAATATGATTGAATGAGTATAGTTTTACACCACGTTTAGCAATATCACGACGGGAGACCCCTTAAACGGGCTTCGCACATTGTACCCATGTGGGGAATCGAACCCGGGCCTTCGGAATGACGAGTGAACGGTCTAGCCACGAGGCTACCCTATCGCTTCCATACTATAAACAAGGAAACCTTATGGATGAACAGCTTCAGTATCACAACTGAGGCGCTGTGGCGGTGTAGATTCCAACATGTCTATCACTTGCTTGATAAAGGTGTCACTCGTCATAGTCACCACACAAAGAAGAAATACATATTGATATATTCACACAGACTTTATAGGCCTTTCGTGCTGTTGATTACGTTCCGCATCCCTGAACGAGTAATGCATACGATGTTACGATGTGTAATATTCTAATCTCTTCCATACAAGATATTGTTTCGTGTCTTTTTGTATCATTTGTTCCTGTATGCCTATAGAAATCGCAATCTTGTATATACTATGGAATATAGCCAGGGAAATTCTCACGATCTCGCCCTTTGGAAACAAGCTAAATGTATCAAAAGTGCAAGGACATGAGAATGTCCCTTACAGTATTCCATAGTATGCAAATCAAACATGAACAGTACTTTACAAAGGAATCCACAAGAGATTATCTCGATGAACATCAAATATTTCTAAATCACAATTAAAGCTTATCATTTTCAATGGTCTGCCCGATGCCAACAATGTGAGAGACATATACCAAACAAACACTCACCTTCAGGAAATGGCTTCTCGTCTTCTCCTCCCATGCTGTGAACAGCCTTATAAAGCCAACAGGTGGATAGGTGGCTGCCAATCAAACTGCAGCGAATATACGTGGCGGTTATTATTTTTATTTTATTATATATATTAGTCGTATCCATCAGTTTATTAACTGATTCCAAGTATGTGATGACTACTTTGATAGATTTCTGAAGTTGATGAAATATGTATCACTGAAATTCATTTTATCATCTCATACATTAATATAGTACTCGTATACCCCCGTGACAGTTCCATCGCCCGATTCTGTGTTGTTCTTTTACTATTTGACAGTTAGAATATTTAAAACACCACGCAACCTTTTTGCTTCACATGAAGGGCTTTGAAAAATAATACAAATATCTGAGTTGCAGAACAAACACATACTTATTTTTGTTTTTATTGTATGCCATTTCTTTGTTGTTTGTTGTTTTGATTTCTGGGTTAACTTATTGTTTCAAGTTGGAAGTTGACACGTAACAATATAAAGGTTTTCACAGCCCAATATGTGCTGAGATCGATGTTATTTCAAACCATCCGGAGATCATTCATTTGTTATTTGTGTTTCTGTAAAATGTTGATAAATACTTGTGAAAAAGATTTATCACAAACATATTTTTTCATCATCAACTTCTCTTGTGAAACAATGTCTGTCAGAACACTGTTACATAAATTAGTAAACGTGAGACATATATTAAGACTCCTAAATGTATGCCAACGTTGTGTATGGTCATTTGGATTTTGGCTTTTCCTTACCCTCTATAAGAAACAGCAATCTGGAGCCTGATAACGGTGTCAGAATCGTCCCTATATACAATTAAGCAGCAGTTGTTATCCATAAACTTGTACGTTTTCTTATTTACTCACCAGCTTCTAGAATGCCAATCAAACAGTTAACAGATATATTGACAAGTTATCTACAATGGAATGCCATATTCTCTAGAGAATGTCCTGTAATGATTGGTGTAAGACAAGGATACGTGTTGTCCCAAACATTGTTTTCTGTGTTCATATATGATGTGGGAGGTGAAATTAAAAGCCGTAGTTGTGGCACTGACATTGATGGTTCTGCATTACGCATTCTCTTTTAAAACTACAATTGATCATTATTGACATCTGTCTATTGGTAGGTCGTGTCTGATATATTTACTTGTAACAATATAGAATACACTTAAACCACTAAAAATATTTGGACTTCAATTATACAGGTTTGTTAATACTTTCAAATGAACCCTTAATATCAGGAAATGTACATTTAAATCAATCAGGATTTACTATGAAGCGTTTTTAACATTGTTTCATGCCGATATATCTCTGAGATACATGTATTGCCTTTTCGACACAAAATATTAAATTAACTCTCACAATAACTTGGTCCAGTGCAGTCTATCATAAGGGTTTTCAGGGATAGGGAATAGAAGTGGAAACATTTCAAGTCGGTTTCACCATCTTTTCTAGGAAAAGAATTGCTTCTTTCTGGGGAAAACCTCTCAGCCCAACCCGTGATCAGACTTTATTAAAGGTGTGTCCCTAAAATACCGTATTTCATGGACTAATAATGTGATGAAACTGCCGGTACCACTATGCACCATTTTAAGACATTCGACCCATGACCAATAAGTTATAATATATATTAACATCATAATTAATATTGATTTAGAAACACAGATGATGTGGGGACTTGGAACTAATAGAGCACAATAACGTAGTTAGTACAACCTAGCAGTAATCTGATTCGCCTTGGACGTGTTGGACGCCTAATGTTTATAAGGGTGACATTCTCATATAACGAATAACGCTCTTGACACACTGATGAAGTAAAGTCTCTGAGGATGGGCTTACATTCATATACATATACGTTTACAAATATATGAAGTTAATTAGAAAGTGTGACTTCGAGAACTGATGTTCATACATTAGGCTCACTCTATGCTGAATCAATCCATAAAACAGTATGGAATATGAAAACATTCATGGTCCCGGGCCCCTTGAAGAAATTGCCGGATGAGAGAGCAAAGTGGTGTTTGTGGGGTTGGGTATGGGGGCGGTTAACGTGGTGGGGCGTGGGTGTAAAAAGAACTTTGAATAATGCATAAATCCAAACAGTGAATGTCATCAAATTGTGATAAACGGTACAGTGCTATACCATCTAGCCGTCATGTGAACCTTGAACATACGCCACCGCTATAAGGTTTGGATTGCAAAATAAGTGTTTACATACGTTTTTAATGTATTTAATTCCGGCATGAACCAGGAAGAACATTTCATGGCCCTCCAGTATTCAGTTGTTAGATGATGGACGTGCACGAATCCACATCCAATCAAGTATATCATTTATAACGGTCTGTGGACATGGCATGAACTTGACTTTTATTTGTGTATTGCAAGGGTAAATAGGGTCAGTACTTCAGCGACGATATTTTGATGTTCAACAAATTTATTCCGTGTCAAAAAGCAGGAATAATTGACAATGTATGGGAGAATTGTGCATTTTGCAACAATGACTTTGGGCTCCATAAAATGAAATGCACGTGCCGAAATACTGTATAAAACTGATGACACGCAACTTATGAACACATCAACCAAAAGGACCAAGACAATATGCCACGTTTAAGCGTTTATACAGAGGGAGAGAGCCGTTGGAATGGTGCAACAAGGAGCCACATACGACGCCATTGCAAGAACACTTGAATGCACCCGTGTCACCATTACCAGAATGATGAACCGTTTACAACAGACAGGACAGACATCAGACAGGCGTAGAAGCAGGTGAGCATCCATCTCCGAAACCGTTTCATTACAGCAACGACAGCAACGGCACTGGGACACAGGGTACGTCGACAGACATTGTATAGGACATTAAGAGAACGTGGTATCAGAGAACGTCGACCCTGCCGTTGACGTTGGCAAGTGTGAGACTGAGTTCTCCGATCAGAGTAGATATTGCTTGCACAGACATGATGGTGGACAGCGAGTATACAGAATATACAGGTGAACGTTTAGTGCCAAATTGTGTTCAACAAGTTCAACCATTTGGAAGCTGTGGCGTCATGGTCTGATGAGGCAACCGCGTTGATGTCAAAACGAGGCTCGTTATTATTCAGAGAAACCTGAATGCCCAGATATATCGGGATGAACTTTTGAGGCCCGTTGTGCAGCCCTTCATTCAGCAACAGCCACGTGGAATTGTGTTCCAGCAAGACAATGCGCATACGGCAAGGCTCTTTCTGAACAACGCAAACATTCACGTTTTACCCTGGCCGGCATGTTATCCTGATATGAACCCATTCGAACATTCATGAGATCACACTGACCGACAGATCAGAAGGCGACCAGCGGTACCAATCAATCGTCAAGAACTGGAACAATGTCGCCTTTACGAATGGCAGCGGATTACCCCTAACGTCATCCGACGTTTGGCGTCATCGGTGCGTCGTGTTCAGGCGTGCGTTAATGCACAAGGTGGACATACTCTGCCTTAAGTTGGTTTCGAATGTGTCAATTTTACCCCCATGTGTCTCAGTCAGTCGTAACGTTTTTGTTTGGATGACATGAGCAGTTCTACACGTTATGTTAAAACACAATTTAAAAAATACACATTACACATATTGACTTCCTGAATGCTTTTGTTTTTCTTTCATAGCCTTTCCAACACTTAGTATACTTTGTTTTGGACATTAATTAATTAAGAATACAAATTAGATTATAAGAAATAAAGGGGTCAAGATACAAGGTATTGGGCCTGTCCTACCAGCCCAATGTCATTGGTTCTGGTTGTCATCTCCGCTGTCCCCGTGACACGGTAAATGGATGGGGAATTTAAGTGCAGCCTCGTGTGTCATTTCGTTGATCAGCTACTAAAGTGGTTTGCATAAACAGAGGCGTCCCAATCCCCCTATTTCCCTCACAAACATGCAGCAGGATCCATTTGGACCAAATCAGTTGATTGCTGGCATCACCAATATTAATAAACACCACTGCTCTAATTGTAAATAAAAGCGACAGAAATCATTTTCATATTCTTAAGAAATCTCTGCCAAAAGCAAAGTCATTTGTACTCCTCCGACTATATCATGACCAAGTTTTTATTAATCACTTTCAAATAGTGATGATACCAGGTGTTTGTGAAAAGGTGAGTGCATCCAGCCCCACCGGTGCACAAAGGTTGCACAAGAAGTTGTACATGTAGTGGTCAGTGTTTTCGTGAGTGACATTGCAGTTCAAATTTGTTCAACGTACGAAATACGAGAAGATTCATACGTTTAAGTAAACCAGCCTGCATATATGAAAACAAATTTAAATATGTTTCAAAGTTGGTTTGATTGATAATCAGAACATTTTCAGATGTTCATTTTAGTTACAAATAAACGCTGATGAGTCCAAACAGATAAACAGCTTTCGCCGCCAGAAATATAAAGGGATCTGGACGGTGGTCAACAGTTATTTGTGATTGTCCTTTTGTAAAATGACAAACGAGGTCGCGAATTTAATTCTTGGTAGTGTGTTTGACCATAAACAGTTTAGTTTCATGCTTTTATCATTAAAAACAGAGTTCATTAACATTATATTTATCCTCTTTCTTCTTGATCCCGTGCATTGCATAATGCAATACAACTTTAAAAAAGTAAATCCCATGCATCTCACTACCTTAATGATAAACTAAAGGCACTGCTGGTCTAATGAGTTTAACCCTTCGATGACATTAAGTTTCATACTACAAGCATAGGTAGCGTTGCAAAGTCAATGTAGCATGCTGTGATTATCTTCTAAATCATATCGGTTTTCAATGTAGGAATGACTTTCACAAATGGCAAATATAGAAGAAAGTGCTGAATTCCTATGACACAGAAGTTACTCAAATGTGCACACTTTGTCCTTCGTTCTTCGCTAATCTCTTGGCTAATTTCAGATTTCAGTTGTGTTACAAATGCCATAGGACAGCTTATTTGAATGATACTATTTGCAAGTGAATTACCCTTCAACGGGGCATTGACACAACCATGTGTTTCTGTTAGTGATAGTTTATTGTTACTGATCGGAATTTTGATTTTTCATGAATTAATCAGAACTTGACTGAGACTTGAACCATGTTTCATAAAGTTCCTTGTTGAGACCTTGACCCGACAGGGAGCTGCTCAGTGGTTCTACGCTTTCCTTCATAGTTGTAATAATAATATGCTCACATTTGACATTGTCCTTTTAAATATTGACCAGCCAAATTGTTTTGTCCATTTATTACCCTGGCTCTCCCAATAAATCCCGTTGAGTTTGCTACAATGGAATCTACCGGAGAATATAAGGGTAACGCTATTTTTCAGGGCATTATCATTTGCAAAAGCCCGAGGTCTTCCATTAACTGCCCGATGAAGGAGGGCAGTTGAAAAGAGCGAGGGCTTCTGCAAATGATAATGCTCTGAAAAATAGCGTTACCATTATTATAGCTAAAATGGATGGAATTTGTCATCAAATAAAAGAAACAACAACAGCGGTTTTGAAACAACTACTGCAATCAACACGAATGTCACTGACCAACTTTTACAAATATGAAAACGTCATAGAACAAACCAGATGCCGTCACTATTGAACGTAACGTCACCTGTCCCTTTCCTATGACGTTATCTAACAACGGGCGTGATAATGGCCCATCGTCAAGCAGTATGAAGGCATTATCAAGTTACAGTGGCCCGCTCATTTCTGATAACATGCGGGCGGTTTAATGATAATTCTATCCATTTTAGCTATAATGACTGATAACTTTTCAAATTGTGTATTTTTTACAGCCACCGACCTACTGCTGCGTCGACCTTCGCATTGTCGAATCTCCTAACTGTATCTACGTCGGTGGTGACATTGGTACTAGCAGAAAGGTCATTCCCCTTTGAATCACGGAGCTGGCTAGATTTCTGAGAATCCTTAGGAAGGGGTTTATCTCGACTAACTCAGCGTCCGATTTTCGGCCACAAGTCTACAGCCAATTCCCACAAGGGAATTAAACATGACCCAATTCATGTTGTAATGGTTATAACTCTTGTTATGGCTTTGTAGAGGTAACTTGTATTTCGCTTATAAAAGGACTAATCCTAGTGTTCTGTGTTACATTGTTGCAGCGAACATGTTGATTGTGAACAGGATAGTCATGGGGGTTAATCTGCACACCCAAGGGAAAGGGGGCACATCGCATAGAAGTGCCGATAGCTCAACACTCAGGATGAAGGGGAGATCTCACCACAGTTGTGACCAAAAATAGAATGTTGAGGAAATATTTTGGTAAATATGTTTATTTATCGCATTTAAACAACGATTGTACGACTGCTTCAATTATGTTTGACATTTGTACCATCAATTTGTCTTCAAATGTAATTATTCTGTCCAATTTAAATCACTACTTACGGTTAAAGGATACCTTACATCAGATAGTCCATTGTGTTATAAATATGTATTGCTAAATTTAGATGTAACATGTTGAGATTGTCGGTTGAAACAGGGAGGCGAAACAAAGCCACCTTTTTCTTGTTTACCTCAGCGGCGAAGCTTTGGGTAGTGATCTGATATTTTAAAACAAATACGAGGGAAGGTGAGCACAGATGAACACGACTGTGTAGTCTATGGTTTGTTTAGCAAGTGTCAATAGGTTGAAATAAGTGACAATCGTATTTTATACGATATCGAGCTGTGGTTCGAACCAAGTGCGAAATCTTGAATAAGGACCAAGATGGCGGGTGTCACTCCTTGTCTATATGAATAGAGGGTGGGGTTTTTTTCAATACGGATATATTATGCTATACACGGTATCATCGAGTTCCTGTGGTTTGTGAGAAACCTACCCGTTTGTTTCACCAAAGTATTCAACGTTTCGGTCTTTCCTCCCACATCACGCTGACACGCCCTTGAATAACTGGAATACTGTTTAAAGCGGCGTTATCGCAGCCACAACTACTATACACACAGTTAAGCGATCTGCGTGGAGAAACGGTTGTCTGAATACATCACTCCATTATCCCAAACAAACTCCACTGAAGGAGATGAAAGCTTTGTTAACGCACTGTCACGGCATTGGACGTGATCGGAATCAGATGTTGAATGAACATGAACGTTTGTGGTACTTCAAAATAATATTTACTTTTACTTTAAGCAAAAAAAGTAACGAAACCTAAGATTCTCGATGGCATATCGTAAATCCTGTCGTTACCGTTACCGTTATTATAGCTAAAATGGATGGAATTTGTTATCAGATAAAAATAAACAACAATATCGGTTTTGAAACAACTACTGCAATCAACACGAATGTCACTGACCAACTTTTACAAATATGGAAACGTCCGAGAACAAACCAGATGCCGTCACTATTGAAAGTAACGTAACCTATCCCTATCCCATGACGTCACCTAACAACGGGCGTGATAATGGCCCATCGTCAAGCAATAAGAAGGCATTATCAAGTTACAGTGGCCCGCTCATTTTTAATAACATGCGGGCGGCTTAATGATAAATATTTTTTTAGTTTGATGTTTACACGATATACGGCTTTTCCATTGGACGAGAGGTCGGTCACGTGACCGCGAAATTTACGTTCATAAGTGTATGAACGACACAATTTGACGTTTATACGTTTTTCACGAGATCGTGTTCTTGAAATGACGTAAACACTGACGGACTACTTCCACATTCCTGGGAATTACCTAGCACGAAAACATACATAAGCGTTCTTTCTGGTCATTTAGAACCTTTATTCTTGGTCTCAGCGTTTCAGTATACATTGAGAAATGTCAGAGAGGGTGACTGCATGATTGTTCACGAATATCCTCGCTGCGGCGTATCCTAATGAACAAACGAAGAAATGCACATCTAAACTATCGTAGTATCGACTCAATCCGTGCCTCGGCTGACATTGACCGTCTCCAGCAATCTATGAATTTACCTTAGTGTCTGTTTGACGCATCTTTATTCACCTTTCAATGATCGGCCAGTTGATCAATGATGACTAACACATGTAACCGCCACGTGTTCATTAAGAACTTCGGAAATCTCTCCCGTCACGTTTATCGTGTCGGCCATTTTGACGTCTTGAACTTGATGTAAATGTATTACGACGCGCTGTCATTGTGACTGAGTTAATGACCTTTCTTATCTAATGAGGATATGATTTGAACACATGTGCTGCGTAAGATGTTTCTGAAGAGCAAGTTGTGTATCCATACGCCCATGTCACCTCTCTTTTTGAGGAACTATTTTACTCCGCGATATAGCTGGTAGTTGTATGGCTGTCAGTGTAAACATGAAGTCGCACGTACTAAATAAAATTGTGTTTAGATTTTGGCCTACATCAATTGAGGTAAGAAATTGTGATAAAAAATTTATAAGAATTGACTTTCACGTTCACGTCCGACGTTCATACAGTTTGGCCCTCACTCTATGAAGGTTCATGCTCCAATGAACTCACACAAAGTGAAGGTCAATTCTTAATTCTCTCCATTTTAGATATAATTACAAGTAAATTATATATCTAGACTCATAATGACTCGAATGAACATTTGCCGTTCAGGACAATGCCTCTTCAAGACGCGACCACGCTAAATTTTGAAAATTTGATTCTTAGAATTGGTCTTAACCCATGTTTGTCATAACGTGATCGGGTGGTCAGGCTTGGTTGCTTGGTTGATACTTGATATCGTATCCCAACTGCGTGGATCGATGCTCATGGTGTCAATCACTGGACTGTCTAGTCCGGACTCGAATATTTACTGACTCCCGAATAGCTGGAATACTGCCCAGTGCGACGATAGACAACAAACAAACACTATGAACTGAGAGGCCATGACACAAAAACTACAGTCCCAAAGCCGGGTTTTAGAGATTTCACTACGTGATTTAACCCTCAAATATCCGTAGAATGCAGTTGAAGGAACACTTTCAGTTTGTGCTGACATTTGTAAGTTTTAGTTGTTTTATTTTTTATTTTTTATTTTTTTTGTTTTTGTTTAATGTTGTATTGTATGCAGTATTCCAGCTACATGACGGCGGTCTGTCAATAGTCGAATCTGGACAAGACAATCCCCGTATGTAGACCGACGTGCACGTGTACCTTACTCACTGCACGTGTGCGGGTGTGTGCACTTGTTCACGCCATACCCTATATTACACAGCGGGTATTATACCGCGGACGTTGTGTCAACCTGATTTTTCAAAACCTGTTCGGACTGTGTATACGGCAAATACAACCCAAGCAAACACCTTGTCCTACTTTCAGCAAAACTATTACTATCCCAGCTTAGGGCCAGTGATAAAAACCATGCAGAAGGCCCATGCATATATATCAAAGTTTACTTATACAGATAGGCTGGGCGAGTGTCGTCATTTTCACGATACCAGAAGCTAGCCCGAAGTCTGCATTATTTAACCGACTTTCTTGCATAGATCTGAAACATTCACAGTGACTGTATTTTTTGCCGGTGACGGCGCGAAAATGGCTCGCTTAGATTTGACCGACTATGATGTCTCCATGAAGACTGGTTTCGTTCTGGAGGATCCACTGGTAGGTTGTGTAGACTTATGATTATATGATGATTTTTATTATGATTACACGAACACGCACACGCACGCACGCACGCACGCACGCACGCACGCACACATATATAAATATATATATCAGAAACGCTTCCAATGATGGATGTAACATGTACATAATAATAGAATAATAAATTATATTTTAATTGCATTGCGATGGGGGAGGGGGGGGGGAGGGGGGAGGGGGGGGGGGGGGGTCACGGGTGGCCCAATCGTTTAATGGCAAACGTCTGAGACATGCATCACTTCGGGTTTTCCTCCCACATTAAGCTGACACGCCGTGATATAACTGGAATACTGTTAAAAGCGGCGTTAAACCCAGCTTACTCCTCTAATTGCATTGCATGTCTTGAATCAGTTTTCACCTTTATACCCAAACACGTTTCATCATAAAAACTTGCATCCATAACTGATGAAATGATTCATAGAATTGCGCGAGTGTCGTTACGATTATTTAACCGAGGTTCTCGCATAGATCAGAAACATTCACTGTATGTGTTGCCGGTGACGGCGAAAAAATGGCTCGCTTAGATTTGACCGACTATGATGTCTCCATGAGGACTGGTTTCGTTCTGGAAGATCCACTGGTAGGTTGTTTAGACTTATGATTATATATATGATGGTTGTTATGATGATCACACACACACGCACACACACGCACACGCACGCATACGTACACACACGCACGCACACACGCACACGAACGCATACGTACACACACACGCACACACATGCACACACGCAAGCACGCACGCACGCACACACACGCGCACACGCACGCACACACACGCACACACATATATATGTATCCTATCACTGGTCGTTAATTCAAAACAATTTGAGCCCTCATATGTGAAGTCTTCTTTGACAAAACATTCAGTCATTTCAAATGCAAACTTTTCTCAGAACATCATATCGGCAATGCTTCCAATGATGAAAGTGTTGAACACATTTGAGGCTATAATTACGACCTATTATCCTCCATCTATTGACAAAGTTACATCTAAATAATGATAGAAGTCAAAATTATGTTTGAATTGCATTGCGTGTCATAAATCCTTGTTAAACCTTTAAACCCAAACACGTTTCATCATAAAATCTTGCATCCGAAACTGACGAAATACTTCAACGAATTGCACGAGATTCACGTTCATTTGCATAACTGTGCAGACTAAGGTCTGTTGTTTAATATATACAGTTTACTGTATATATTTGAGAAATTATCTTGGATACGAATAACACTGTCGTGATAAAATGAAACGGATACAAGTATTGTTATAGTAAAAACATAATCGATTTTTATTCAATAAGCTTAGTTTGTCTTACTATTTAAAAATGATGAGATGCCTTTATTTCCATAAATTCTGAATAAATAGAGACGGATCAAGCCTAGCTATAGGTTATCTCTCCGACCTCCCCAATGTGCGAGTCGTTATAGCGGGGAGTATCGGAGCTACCCATGTGGTTGGAAGCGAGATCAAAGGCGCCGCCTTCTACTGGACCACAGCCAGTTCACTCAAACGTTCCATTCATTCTCCACTCCCTTTATGCCTACACTCGCCTTTCAGTATTACACGTGGATATCTGCATTCGGGGAACGCCACTTTAAATGACACTACGTTCTTTTCAATGTCTCAATTTCAAGCCCTCATATTCAAATAGGATGGCATGGTTTCATAATAACGTGTTATTGGCGTGACTGGGTTAATGTTGATTTACGCCGCAGTCAGCAATATTCTAGCTGTGTCACGCCGAGATGTACAGGCTGAAGTTGGGAAAATGCATGCTAGTGGTTGAGGGGGGGGGGGGGGGGGGGCTGCTTTCACCTACGACACCAGGGCGCACAGTGAGGAGTGAGTACTGTTTTACGCCGCTTTTAGCAATATTCCAGCAATATCACGGCGGGCGACACCAGAAATTGTCTTCACACATTGTACCCATGAGGATTTGAACCCGGGTCATTGGCGTGACGATCGTTCAATTCCTGAACTGAACTTCCCCACGTTGAAATTTGAGAGGTTTAGTGATGACTTATACAAAAGTGGCATATTTCATCATCGGAAGTGTTTCCAACATATTTTCTACTATTAAATCATGTAAAGACAAGCCCATAATGCGGTCAGGCACAAAATAGCTCTGGTCAGGATTTAAGAGGTTGAATCTGAATTTGTAATTCAATCATTTATATGTGGCTCTTCTAGTGAGTGAACTGAATTTAATACCGCTTTGAACAGTTCTGTTGCAAACATGTTAAATAACTACGTGTCAGCTTAAAACGGGAGGATAACGTCAAGAGACGCAGGTCGTTTTCTAGTCTGGTGTAACCAACGAGCGCGAATATGCTGACAGACCAAGGTAACCAACGAGCGCGAATATGCTGACAGACCAAGGGTTATTATCGTGTCGATTCCTCAATTGGGAACCACTATCAGCAGATCCTGGAACAGCTAAGACTCGCAACTCTGCACAACGAAATCAATGGCGTCGCCACAGACCACAGAACCATACATGACGCTTATTGATGGCACATTTTTCATAACATAATTTCCATATTAGGTTGTCATCGTTCCATGACTGAAATAATGCCGACGTTACCTGTTTACCCACTCACACCCACACTCTCGTCTATGGACCTTATGTTGTAAATTATCTCTCCTCTGACCTCGTCTTATTGGTTTACATTAATAGATACAGTATTGTCACAAATCTCCAAGTCCAGCCTCTTCAGTGAAGCCACAAGATACCAAGCCCTTACTTTCCTGTATTTCCAGACACGGCTGCCTCCTTACTTCGACCCCTGGAACAATGTGGCGCTCCGGTACACGGAGCTGGTCAGCACCAAGACGATGCGGGAGGAGGTACTGAAGGTGAGAGTAAGCCTGGATAAACCAACTTCAGAAACACTGCCAAACAAATTGAGTGTGTGGTGCGTGAGCGAAGCTTCGTGGGTGAATGAGTGAGTTTCACGACAACATCAAGGCTGATGGTTCGTTATGATGAACTCCCAGGGCATGACAATCGATCGATTCGGGGAAATACATGCAAAATGATACGTTGCCGACAAACTGCAATAGGGTGAATTTGCAGATCGACAATTTAACCAACATATGCCAGCAGTTGCATCACCAGTTTATCATCATATTTCACTATGTCCACGTGTTTGTTTGTTTGTTGTTTAACGTCGCACTTAGCAACATTCCAGCAGTATGAGGGCGATCTGTAAATTATCGAGTCTGGACCAGACAGTCCAGTGATTGACATCATGAGCATCGATCGATGCAGTTGGGATTGATGACATGCATCAACCACGTCAGCGAGCCTGACCAGGCCACCCGATCCCATTAGTCGCCTCTTGAGTCTCTGAAGACCCTGGATATGTCCACATGTACAACTGTGTGGTCCGTTACTTATTTTGACATTGGTTTTACGCCAACTGTTGATTTTGAAAAAAGATTGACGTCGAAGCATCTAACGATAAACGATTATGTTGTTTTATTAATGTCCGTCCTTCGCATAAACTACAAACTAAAGAAAATATAACAAAAAATTAAGACAATAAAACTTCGTTTATACAAAGGGTCACGGCTGGACCAGTCATCTAAGGCGACGGATATATCATATGCAGCTTTGGGTCGCTTATTCGCTTTATTTTCGATGGAGCCAAAGATTTCGACCTACGGGATTTATGTAGATGTATATCATATGATTCTTTACAACCCTTTTGCCCGTCATATTGTTGTAATAAGGAGGGCTTCGCACCCACTGAAGGCCCGATGGGGTAAGCCGTGTACTTCAAGAGTTCACTCGTCACGCCGATAGTCCCGGGTGCAATTCCCCACATGGGTACAATATGTCATGATATCGCAACATTGCTTCAATGTTGCTAAAATCAGCTTAGAACAAGTCATCCACCAACACCAACTGATTTGTGGTTCACGTTTTCGGACGGTTTCAGCAATATTTCCGGGGTTCGTTCGATGACACACTCACTGTAACACACACTAACAATTGTCATCTGTCCCTCTGCAGCTGCCCGTGCTGGATGTCGATCGCCTGTGTGGGATGAAGGAGGAGAGACTAGCCCATCTCCAGCTTACCGCCATGACGTCAGGATACCTCTGGCAGAATGGACTTCATGACGTCCCAAAGGTCATACACTCATCATTCGTAAATAAGCTCAGAATCGTAATCATACCGCTCACATAAAGAATATCAGGAGCAGCCGTCGTGATCATAAATAAAAATTGATCGATAATTCCGTATGTAATCTGACGGACTATGATCAACGATGTGCTGCTGAGTTTCAGTTTGGCGACAGATTTTGTTATAAGTACCTTTTTCAGTAACCGAAACTTGTTTCTTAGAATATAGGTAATTAACTTTTAGATTGATCAGCACTACAAAACTTGCAACAAATTGGTTCTGGCCGCAACTTCCCCTGTCTAGTTATCTTTTAAAGCTTGATGTTAGAGACAATGTCCAAGCATCACCACCTTCTGGAGAATGTTCAAATACCAACAACCTTCTACAGACAATGTCCAAATACCAACAGCCTTCTCCAGACAATGTTCAAATACCAACAACCTTCTCCAGACAATGTTCAAATACAAGCAACCTTCTCCAGACAATGTTCAAATACCAACAACCTTCTCCAGACAATGTTCAAATACAACAACCTTCTCCAGACAATGTTCAAATATTCAAATACCAACAACCTTCTACAGACAATGTTCAAATACCAATAACCTTCTCCAGACAATGTTCAAATATTCAAATACCAACAACCTTTTACAGACAATGTTCAAATACCAACAGCCTTCTTCAGACAATGTTCAAATACCAACAACCTTCTACAGACACTGTTCAAATACTAACAACCTTCCAGAAACACTGTCAAAACACCAAAGAACAAGTAATCAATTCGAAGGGCCGACATATCTGTAATTCTTTTAATTGTTATCAATTCCAGGTCCTGCCCAAGTGTTTGGCTGTTCCCTTACATGGGATGTTTGAGAAACAAGGGTTCCAGCCCGTCATCACATACGCTGATTTGTACCTGTCGAATACCATATTGAAGGATCCGAACGAGTGAGATTGTTTTACGTTGTAATTGCACCCCATCGAATTGTAGTTTTATTCATGTGTACCTAATTCATGAATTATTATATATGATTTTATACATAGCATGTGATTTGTGAAAAACATAACGGTTATAATATATTGTTTTTTTAAACGGATTTTTTATTGATGTTGACATATCTCGTGCTCTTTGGGAAAGTTGTCATTTGATAAAGGAAAGCGGCGATTGGTGCCGATATGTTTTTTGTCATTATCATTCATTTGAGAGTTAGATGTTTTTACCCAAATGTTTCATCACTTTGATTATAACACAATGATCTGTTTCAGACCTGCTGTTATCGAGTAAGTGAATATATTTTCTCTTTTTGAAATAAAAGGCTTCTTACTCTACAGCTGTTGCACGATCACTGACACTAGCCGTTTGGATTTCAGAAGAGGCAACTGAAATTAAATCAGATTGATGCAACGACTGTGTTAAAAGAAACCAGTGCTTTAAGGCGGAATTTTGCACGTTATCGATATAGTGATGAGTTGTTTACGAAAGTGATCAACGCAAATGATTTCCCTTAGTTTGTGGTAAGATTATATCTTAATATGGCGCAATACTGCTTAAAACCTTTCACATCGCAAATAGCTCTATTGTATGAGTTGTGAAGATTTCCAGGGCAGGTCACTTAATTCGTATTTAGGAAAATGTTACTGAGATGACTGAATGTCATTTTATTCACACAGCATTGAAGGTCTTGTGAAGGAATATTTACAATGAACCCCCGTTAACCTGAAAACCATAATGTCCTAACGAGTAGCCCTGGGGATATTACTGTGTTACTCTCTCTCTCTCTCTCTCTCTCTCTCTCTCTCTCTCTCTCTCTCTCTCTCTCTCTCTCTCTCTCTCTCTCTCTCTCTCTCTCTGTGGATTGTAGCGTTTTTGTCGTTGCAGGAACTTCGCTGCCATTATCGACATGATGGGGGGGTCGGAATGGCTGTGGTTCTTCGCCGTGGGGATCAGAGTCGAGCAGGACTTTGCAGAGGCTATGCAGGTAGGGTGAGTGAGGTGATATGCAACGTGGCATCGGCAATATTTCGACACCGTGCGACGAGTTATGCGGGTATAGTGAGAGAGTAAGTGAGTATGGTTTTACGCTTTTAGCAATATTCCAGCTACATTGTTATAACAAACTGACGTATATAACGAACTGTTTTTCCCCGTCCGTTTGCTGAATATTTGCTTATAACGAACTAAGATTATAATGAACTAAAATTAGTTGCCCTTTTGAGTGCGTTTTAACCATAGTTTACTGTAGTTTAGGATAAAGTTATATCCCGATACAGGTTTTTGTCGACCCTTGACTCTACAATCAGCACTCCCGCATGTCCCGAAATATAGGGTGTGTCTTAGAAAAATCATCAATACAATTTCATTATAGTTATGAAAACTTCGGATTCTTTTCAGATCTTTTCAGATCTTTTGTCGTTTGGAAACACATGACCTGACACATTAACTTACTCCGCTCTCGAAACTCTCGCCGTCCTTGTCAAGATTAATAAATATGTTTTGCGTTATTACGTTTAATAATGCGCAAAACTAGGTTTGACTATAATGTTTGTAGGGCGCTCTGTATGTTGTCCATTGTCTGTGGCGGACGAGGGTTTTGGGGATTGGGTTGACTGGACGAAGAGTTATGTTTAGCAAACAACATGGGTTGAAAGCATTTCGTGTCGTCGGCTGAATTAGATATGTGAAGCCTGTGTACACTTGAACCCACGGATTGACAAGGTCATATATCATTGTATTGTATTTTTCGCTTTTTAACATACCAAAATATGTTAAAAGATGGTACTTGTTGTTACCCTGCCAAGGAACTAAGGGGTTAAAACAGGGGGACTGGTATACACACACACGCGCACACGCACACGCGCGCGGACACAAGCACATGCATGCACGTCGCTATATAAGTGCAATAATCTTGATTCACCTCACCTATCTCAACTCACCTATCACTCAGAGTGAGTGAGTGAGTTTGGTTTAACGCCTCTTTGAAAAAGTATACCCGTGTCAGCTTTATTTTGGACTACATGAGTTGGGTAAGGCCGCTCTGAACAGTATTTCACTTATATCACAGCGTGTCAGCTTAATGTGGGACTGCGTCAGGCTGGTTTAACGCCGCTTTGAACAGTATTCCACTTATATCAAAGCGTGTCAGCTCTATGTGGGACTGCGTGAGTTTGGTTTAACGCCGCTTTGAACAGTTTTCCGCTTATATCACGGTGTGTCAGCTTAATGTTGGGGGGAAACCAGAAGTAAGGAATCTATAATGCGGTTAAAAGCGACGTTGTACCCAACTCACTCCTTCACTCAAAGAGGAATTGAGCTCACTCACTCACTCACTCACTCACCTGGTGTTTTATAACATTTGCCAGGCATTCCAGGATGTCCTCGATGGAACCGACGAGAATGATGCAGAAAAGATCGCCAGGTCCCTTGACGTAATATCTGACGCTGTCCACAACATGCAGAACACAATGAAACGGTTTCACGGTGAGTCTACATCACGTATATATTAGACGTGACGGAGTAACACGCGTATCGGTTCCATTTTAGTCCATCGTTAGTTGCATGGCCAAACATAACTACATTGTACATGGTACCTCTTCGTTTCTAATAGTCGGTAGGGAACTCGGACGTTATAGTCTATCGAAAATAGATAGCACAAACACGCACACGCACGCACACAGGCACGCACGCTCGCACGCATCGTTTGAATGTATTGGATCATGTAAACTTGTAATTGTAATAAACACTTTTATGTATTTAAATCTAATTTCTATATAATGATTGTTTTGGGGTATTTTTTGTTTATCGCCGTCCATATATGTACTTTATGTGTCTAAATAAATTAAAAGTTTGTCTTGCGTTGGGTGAGTGAATATGACTTAACACCGCTGTTAGCAATAGTACAGCAATATCATTAGTTGACGCGTGTAGTGAATAGAACCCTGTTTCGGTTCGAGGAGGGACTGTTTTAACCATTAGATTATTCCACAATCCTTTCTTGTTAAAAAGAGGCGGTGGGTTAGCCAAGTGCTTGAAGCGTTCACTCGTCACGCCGAAGACCCAGGCTCGAATCCCCACATGGGTGAAAAGTGTTACGCCCATTTCTGTTGTCCCCGCCGTGATATTGCTGGATTGTTGCTAAAAGAGGCGTAAAAACATACGCACTCCTTCTTGTAAAAAAATGAAAGATGTTTTGGACTGGGTGACTTCATTTTCAGGAAGCAATGATGTGATGGTTTGTAATTCATATCTAATAATCTTCGGTTTCCTTTTCTGTTATGGTTTCCAGTTATTACCGCACACAGGGTAAAAAATAGGAATGTTATAACCTTTTTTATAAACCGACATTCGATTAATTATGATATCGTTAAATATGAACCAGTGAACACGTGTATTCAAATTGATCTTTCATTTCAGAAAACCTAACAGTTGAAGGTTTCTTCCCGAAAATGACGACTTTCTTTGGCGGGTAAGTTTATCACTTAAGACGACACCTGAACCACGATGTATGGAACACAATAGCTGACAAAATACTTGGTGTGTGTATACACCAACATGAAGTGGTGCTTGTGACACAGCAGTTAAACAATAACAAAACTGAAAACCTTAAAGGCGAAACCAATGGCGCACGCATCATTGGTAATAGGTGACGGACGAGAGAAAGGACCTTCTCTAAATACAAATGGTCTTCAAAAACAAAGACGGTGTGGTTGTACTCATTTCTATCCAAATAAAATAAAGTCAAACGTTCTATATTTTACCACTATATATCACCATGTACACGAAATGCACGCGCAGCACACAGTCCTTCAAATGATGTGACTGCAGTGATCTAAATATAGATGGGCACCACGTGATCAAATGACGTTTTCTCATTGGCCAAGGAGTGGGTTTGGTTTTACGTCGCTTTGTACCAATGTCGGGAATCGAACCAGGTTCTTCGGCGTGACGAGCGAACGCTTTAACCACTAGGCTACCCGACTGCCCCTCTTCTGCTGTAGTAGATATGTATATTCGTGTCTTGGTTTCAGGTACGGGGAACTGGCGCTGCATGACGGCCTTATATTTGAAGGCGTAAAACAGGAGCCGATTAAGGTGCGTGAGGGGATTGTGGTGCAAGAGACCGACCATTTAAAGCTCTTGAATTACTTTTACTTTTACTTTTTTTCAAGCAAACACATATTTCTTTTGTAAAATGTGAGGCCAATTATTTTTCCATTTTTGTTTGGAAAGGGGTTTTTTTTACAATCGTCATTTAGCTGTGTACTGGGACAAGAAGGAGTAAATAGAACCAGGTATACAAGCTTAATTAATGTTTCCCTGCGAAATGAATACACCCCTATGACTTAAGTGACGTCAACTTCAGTTTCAGGCTGTGAGATATGAACAATCAATCATGTGCCCTGTCGAAATATCTTTAGAGACCCGTGAAGATCCGGTGTAGAATAGGTCTTCAGCAACCCGTGCTTGCCGTAAAAGGCGACTGTGTTTATCGCAAGAGGCGACTAACTGGATCGGGTTGTCAGGCTCGCTAAATTGGTTGATGCATGTCATCGTATCCTTATTGCGCCGATCGATGCTCATAATATCAATCACTGAACTGTCTGGTCCAGACTCGAATTTTTAGCACCGCCGTCACATAGCTGGAATATTGCTGAGTGCGGCGTTAAACAATAAACAAACAAATCAGTTTCACGCTGTAAGATATAAAAAATAATCATGCACACTGTCGAAATATATACTCTTCACCAAAAGAAACGCAAAGCCACATTTGTGTGAGGTAGGAAAATACATTTATACGAGGAACCGTACAAGGTTTTGAGCCAAAATGTTGTGGAGAGAACACTTGGTGATTGTAGTCATCTCAGTTATGGGTACATAGGTAAAGTCCAAGGTGAATGTCAGCTACCATCTGGGGTTGTGGCTGACTTCGGTGTAGCCGAAGATCTGCTGCTCTCAAACGATTTCGTACGGTCTGGTCGGAGATTCTGGACAGTCCGGGTATTTGGGGTGCGGTTGAGGTGGCTGTGGTCTTCCTTTCACGTAGGTTGCGCAGTCGGATGTAGCGATCTTGGGCGGGAGTGGTTACCCTTGGTCGTCCCGACCTTGGCCGTTCACGTGTTGACCCATACTGTTGAAACTGATCTCGCAGCCCTGTGATGGTAGTGGGCGCTACATTGAAAACCCTGGCTACAGCTGATCGGGATTCTCCTGCCTGCAAGCGGCCTATGACGTTGTTTCTTTGCACTTCTGTTAATCTTGACATGTTGTTGAACTGTCACTGTTCGATTGACGCAGATGCCAGGCAAGCAAAACCCCTGCACTTTAACACCATTCATAGTGCTGCTGCCCGTGCAGTACGTGCAGTCCCCTTGCCCTTTCGTTAATGCACGTGGTGCGTTTTTTCCGAATCATACGTGTTTCCTGACTAATGATTTGCATGTCCTTATTGTGATCATTTTGATCCGAGAAATTTGTCACTATAACACATTAAACCTTTTCATTGTACCTCTTGGTCAGCTAATTTTGCTTTTATGGCCAAAAATATCCGTTTTGCGTTTCAAAACAACCATTCGTAGACGGTTGATGTTCGTGTATTCATCGTTACTTAACATTTCTTGCTGTAACGCCGCTGTTGTTTGTTGTCAGTCACATTCAAGCAATATGGCGGTGGTCTGTAATCAAGTGACAGTCCAGTGATTGACATCATAAGCATTGATCTATACGGTGATGTGCATCAACCAATTCTAACCTGGATCTTCACAATAATGCTGGTAATAGCGCTGACGGAGCCAGAAAGTTGCATTGCCTTCAACGTCATAGAGAGATTATGGTGTAAGACATTTATGTTGCAATGAACCTACCCTCAACAATAACAATAACATACAAGCGTGTTCGTAGACAAACAAATGATTCAACTGTCTTTTGTTTCAGGCCAAAGGTGCCAACGCAGGCCAATCCCCTGTGATGAAGGCTCTTGACGCTCTGCTGGGGATAGAACACGAGGAGAGTGAGTTGTCTCCCTTTCTTTTCTCTCAAGCGCTCACATAGATGCACAGATGCGTTTCCATTGCTACACTAAAAGACAAGTAAATGGGGGGGTAAGAGAGTAAGGGTTAATGGTTAGAAAGTCAGGTTTTCGCCGCTTTCCGTCACATCACGGTGTGTCGGTTTACTGTGTCAGCACCATACCCATCCTCGTGGGTTTCACCAGAGTGGTAAACTTCTGAGACCTGCATCACTTCGGGTTTTCCTCCCACAGTAAACTGACTGGAATATTATTCAAAGCGGCGTTAAACCCAACTCGCTCACTCACTCACTCCTGACCCATTTGTCACTATAGCTTCGTTTTGGAAGTATCGTCACCATCTCGTCCTCATTGGCTCATAGTTTGTCATCAGCTGTTCAATGTCATCTTGGAGGTTTCCGGTTTACACGCCAGGAAAGTGTACCAGAACACTCCCATGTCTCCGATTGGCTACAGAGCATAAAACATTTTTAAGATCTATAAACCAGTCTCTTTCTTACCGCTTACCTCCAAATATATCATCTTTATTTCACCGAAAGTGAACTTAAAATGAGGATTCAAGATCGAAAACTGAAACAGTTTGCAGTTTCGTAATTACCATCTTGTTTTCAAAAGCCGATACCTGTTTTTGTTTTCGAGCTGAATCCTTTTTCAAAGATCATTTCTTTTTCAGATCTAGTACAGCCAATTCAGGCCAAGTGAAGCTCTTGAAATTCCTATATGTTCCGATAAACATAACCCTGATTTGAACTGGCCATAAAGAAATAGTATTATTTGAATTACTTGTTCCAAGTGAAGTAAATAACAAGGGATACATATGTTAACAGTTGGTTGTTTATGTTGTCTACACAGAGAGACAAGCGTATACCGAGGAAATCATCACCTATATGGTACCAAACCATGGGCGGCTTATGCGGGACTTGCGTCAGAGGCCCAAACAGCTGAAGGCAGTCGGTAAGTCCTTTCAGTTTTAAAGACGAGGTGTTAAGCAAGTTAAAAATAGAAATATTTAGGAGTAAGATCACCCAGACACTTGATGAAGTAAATGGAGGATAACGCCTTGTTCAAGATTACTATTCCCCGCCACAAAGTCACATATGTATCAATATACTGACTCCGACTAGTCCTTGTTTTATTCGGGGGCACGGGTGGCCGAGTCGTCTAAGGCGCCGCGATTCGCTATGCAGAGTTGCGTCCCTTGGGCACGCCAGAAACCTATGATTGTGGGTTCGAAACCCGAATCGTCTGAGACCTTCACTTCGGGCTTTCCTCCCACCCCGTGATTTAACTGGAATACTGTTTAAGGAGGCGTTAAACCCAACTCACCCACTTACTCACTTGTTTTATTCCCTTAATGCCGAGCGCCAGGCAGGGTATACGTAAGAACGAGTACTTTCTTTTGACGTCTTTTTGGAATGACGTGCAGGGAATCGAACCAACGGCCTTCCGCTACGGACAGACGCTCTATCCACTACACTACGGGGGCAGTGTTTTATGGCACCAGGGTTAGAACGGGGTTGTAGTATATTCGCTTATGAGATAAAACAATTCGGGGTAGAATCTTGGCAGCAAGGTTGAAAACATCAGAATCCATCAATGATGTTGCCAGAACTTTTATCGCTTCCTCCTTCCTAAATGGCCGTCATTTTATCTCCACTATCAGTCATATTTCAAAATATAACTGTCATTGACTCCGTGACACATAGACATGGTGCATATTAAATGTAAGCTCCGTATATGTCCTTTCTATACATAAAAGTGTTTAATACTTCAATTAAGAATTATCAGTCAAAAGCTGTTCATGATATAGATGACTGACTGTAATACATTGCACCAAACTCACTGCCCACTACAAGACACGTGGAAATGTTTGTACAGTCGAGTCCAGCAGTAACGCTGACCTGAAGCAGGCCTACAACAACCTGGTCCAGACCATCCTCAAGTTCAGGTCCTACCACGTGCAGATTGTAACCAAGTGAGTCCATAGAAAATTGTCCAAGGTAATAAAACTCCACATGACCATAAAAACTCAGACGCTATGTCCTTGGTCTGAAGTGGCCGAGTCTGGAATTCCTAATATACAGATCCATTACCTGTCACCCTTTTTAATGTTTTAAGCATACTTATCATGGTGAGGTATAAAACATAATGAAATTATTTGGGGCCATAATTTCAACAAAGATAACACTTCATTGGCGCCAACTCAAAAAATGGTTTCGCGAATTATTTCTATTCATATTTTTTTATATTTTAAGTGCACCCCAACCAATAATGCCCTCATATTTGTCCGAACCTTAATCTAACAGAACTTAAGAACTCAAGGATTTTCCTTTTTATTCCAGGTACGTGATTCAAGGTGCTAAGAAGAATTTCCCACCAGAAATACAGGAGAGCTTCCGACCAGTGCAACAGTGTAAGTGATAGTACCCATAGTGGTTCTTGTTTCTATGTACTAGCGGCCAGTGCAACAGTGTAAGTGATAGTACCCATAGTGGTTCTTGTTTCTATGTACTAGCGGCCAGTGCAACAGTGTAAGTGATAGTACTCATAGTGGTTCTTGTTTCTATGTACTAGCGGCCAGTGCAACAGTGTAAGTGATAGTACTCATAGTGGTTCTTGTTTCTATGTACTAGCGGCCAGTGCAACAGTGTAAGTGATAGTACCCATAGTGGTTCTTGTTTCTATGTACTAGCGGCCAGTGCAACAGTGTAAGTGATAGTACTCATAGTGGTTCTTGTTTCTATGTACTAGCGGCCAGTGCAACAGTGTAAGTGATAGTACCCATAGTGGTTCTTGTTTCTATGTACTAGCGGCCAGTGCAACAGTGTAAGTGATAGTACTCATAGTGGTTCTTGTTTCTATGTACTAGCGGCCAGTGCAACAGTGTAAGTGATAGTACCCATAGTGGTTCTTGTTTCTATGTACTAGCGGCCAGTGCAACAGTGTAAGTGATAGTACTCATAGTGGTTCTTGTTTCTATGTACTAGCGGCCAGTGCAACAGTGTAAGTGATAGTACTCATAGTGGTTCTTGTTTCTATGTACTAGCGGCCAGTGCAACAGTGTAAGTGATAGTACTCATAGTGGTTCTTGTTTCTATGTACTAGCGGCCAGTGCAACAGTGTAAGTGATAGTACCCATAGTGGTTCTTGTTTCTATGTACTAGCGGCCAGTGCAACAGTGTAAGTGATAGTACTCATAGTGGTTCTTGTTTCTATGTACTAGCGGCCAGTGCAACAGTGTAAGTGATAGTACTCATAGTGGTTCTTGTTTCTATGTACTAGCGGCCAGTGCAACACTGTAAGTGATAGTACTCATAGTGGTTCTTGTTTCTATGTACTAGCGGCCAGTGGGCATTGCTGGCTAGAATAGGTCCCCAGCAACCTATGCCAGTCGTATCGCGGGGATTCTGTGTGAGAATAGGTCCTCTACAATCTATGCTTGCCGTACCACGGGGATGCCGGGTTAGAATATGTCCACTACAATCTATGCTGATCTTACTGCAGGGATTCCGGGTTAGGTATTGGAGAAAACACGCTTACGAGGTTTTGGTAGACAGAGCATGCCCTGGGGAGAGGGAAAAACCAAGGGGGCGAAGCGGTTTTTCCCGACCCCCAGGGCATGCTCTGTCTACCAAAACCGAGGGAAAGTGTTTTTCCATACTTATAAACCGAAAAAAGAAACATTTATCAACATTTTTATGTTTCGAACATACTTTCCATGAACCTTAGGAAACGCGCGTAAAATATCTGTTGTGTTGCTTATCAACACCTCTGTAGCCTCGTGGTACACTCACTGGGCTACAGATATGAAGGTTGCGAGTTCGATCCTCGGGATTATAAAGAAAACATTACATGTTACAATCTGAACAGAAGTTACATTAATAAAATACCAAGTACATTATATAAAATCCCTGGGATATTATAGCAAATATGACTTGAATATCCTATAAAATCCCTGGGATATTATATAAAATCCCAGGGATATTATATAAAATCCCAGGGACATTACAACGTCCCTGTTTATGAGATTTAACCCGACTGGAAAGACAAAACCTCACAATAGGTTTTAATGCCTATAGAAAGAAGTCTCTTACTTAATAGCGATCCCAATGAATAGGTTTCTAAAATAGGTCCACTACAATCTATGCTGATCTTACCGCGGGGATACCGGGTTAGAATAGGTCCACTACAATCTATGCTGGTCGCACCACGGGGATTCCGGGTTAGAATAGTTCCACTACAATCTATGATGGTCGTACCACGGGGATTCCGGGTTAGAATAGTCCCACTACAATCTATGCTGGTCGCACCGCTGTGATTCCGGGTTAGAATAGTTCCACTACAATCTATGCTGGTCGTACCGCGGGGATTCCGGGTTCGAATAGGCCCAAGGCAACCTATGCTTGTTGGTGACTTAATGGATCTGGTGGTCTGGCTCAGTGACTCAGCTCATTGCGTGGCATCGTACCGGACGGCGTGGATTGTTGCTCACAGTATCGATCACTGGATTGTCTGGTCCAGATTATTTGCAGATAGATGTCACACAATTGGAATATTGCTGTTCATATTCAATGACTCAAGCAAACAAGAGTTGGAGGGCAGAGATCAACTTTGTTGAAATACATTTAGACTATCTGTGGTTCTATTGTGTTTTTGATGAGGTTCAAAGATGGTGAATATTTCAATCTGTGTACATGGTTTCTTTGAAAGATCACTAAACCTGAAAACTCACTGTTTACGCTAAGGACAATGTGTTTAACGCCGCTGTGAACAGTATTTCAGTTATATGACGAGCAGGTCAGCTGGATGTGGGAGGAAAGACCGACATTATGCAGTTCTTAGACCTTTATCACTTCGGTGAACCCCACGATTAATGGTGCTGACAAACCTAGAAACACCACCAGGGTGATATTTTCTTTTTAAACAAGTTCTTGGTTTTTATATTTTCAAACTTCTGCCATGTATATTTGCAGTCATCGTTAGCTATGTGAAGGGGATGAGAGATGACTGCAAGACCGGGACAACCAGCTGAACCTTCATCAACTGAACTACATACGTCACCATGACAACTTATCTGCATAATATCACATCTTTAGTGTACCGCCTAATGGCCACATACTAATCCTATTCTTCCATATCAATATATGTTCCTGTTTTCAAGTGATAAAAATCTTTAATTTCTATTTTCGGGTGTTTATACCTGATCAGCTGATCGATCACATGAATGATTATTGATATGGTTTTTATTTTGTTTTTTTATGACAGTGACAATCTATACGTTTATCTACAATCTGACCTACATGGGATATAACAACGCCTTAATAAAAACATGTACTCCAAAATAAGATCATCTGTAAAAAAACGTTAAACATGATATGACCGATATATAAAGACATATGCTGGTGTAAGACAGGGCTGCATTTTGTCTCCTGTCCCTTTTCTCTTGTATATTGAAGAACTGGTGAATGAAATATTATCAAACAATAGAGAGGGATATTTATAGATGAAACTATACAAAATCTATCAATCTTACTATTTGCAGACGATGTAGCAATTTTGGCGGACTCGGTGATTCTGCTCCAGCGTAAAATTGATTTTCTAAATGAGCATTGTCTGAAATTGGGATTAAAAATATATACGGGTAAGACAAAAACTAATAGTCTAATAGTCTAATACCCTAAAAAAAATTATTTGGCAATTTAAAAAGTTCACCCAAAATTCTGCAAATTTCCATTGCACACAGGTTACAAAGCTGCCAATAAATATGTTTTAGCTGAATGTTGTCGCTTCCCACTGTTAATAAATGCACACATCAGAGGTTTTTTTCATATTGGATAAGGCTTATCAGACATCCTTTGACAACATACTCCAAAACCTGTTATGACTTACTCAAAAGACGATATAGCGGACTTAAACTGGGTTTCTTGTGTAAGAATACTATTATTTAAATAACTACGGTTTTGGTCATGCCTGGCTCGCACAAGATGTAGCTGACACAAGAGGGTTTCTCAATATTTTTAAAGAAAGATGTAAAGATATGTACCAAGAAGTATGGTTCATGAGTGTATGAGATTCAAGTTGTGTTCATTATTATTCTGACTTCAGAAATTCGATTACATCTGATACCTACCTTACGTCATTAGAGGCAGTTGAGTCTTGACGAAATTTAGATGCAATGTAAATACTTTTAACACTAGAGCAGCTGGATTTTATTTTAAATCTGCATTTGAAAATACATCCTGTCCATACTGTAACCACCCAAATGAATATCATTTAGAAGATAGATACTATGTGTGTGTCTATTTCCGGGATTTTATCGAGTATTTGCATCTTGGAAATTCATCTCGAGACCCGAAAGCGTTAGGTATTTATCGATATTGTAAACCTATTGTTTTATTTAGAAAAAAAACATGCGCACTCTTTAACACCTCGTACTTACTCGGTCGCTTGCTTCAGGAAATGCAAATCATATTTTCACCCTTTGACATTTGGTCATGTGACCCAAATTAGCCAATCACAACACAGAACACACTTTCTATAGGTTTTCAAGTACTATTAAAATGTCCAGAATATGCAAGTTTAAGAAATGCAACAGTATGTTTGAAATGGGCCATCTCGTGAAAAGCTGTATTATATGCTCCAAACGAACATGTTATTTTAGTTATCCGTGTTATCACACCGCATATTTCTCTTGAGGGCTCAGAAACCAATATAAATATATGATTAAATTCATGTTGTAACCCCGTTCTACATCTTCTGAAACTACAACGTGAAGGTTGCGCTGTAACTTGTAGAATGTAATTGTATGATGTACTTTGGGCCTTTTGGCCATATATACAAATAAACAAATATTGTCTGTCTGTGTTATTTTGGTGTTCTTTCTACATGTGTGTATAGTTTCATCACTATTGTTTCTTTCCCTTAACACATTTTGCCAAGCATCTCATCACAGGGTGACTAAATATAGTAATATGATCCTTAAACAAGCATTTAAGAAAAATTCAGCTCGGGTTAAAGGGAGGCTATTCCAAGGAGAAGATAATCAAAATGCGTCGGACTGGTCTTTTCGATTGTAAGAGTGTGGTTCTGAAATCTGGTCAGCTGTTGTTTCTATCATGAGTTCATCTAAATGCCATATCACACACTGCAAGCAGTCTCTAAAGCGACAGCTAAGACATCATTCTCATCAGAGTGGGTTGTGAGTTGGCTTTATGTCGAAATAGCAATATTTCAGCTATATGACAGCGCGGGACACCAGCAATGGGCTTCATACATTGTACTCATTGTGGGAGTCATCCGTGCGACGAGTGAAGGCTTTAACCCCTCGGCTACCCCACCGCCACATTCTCATCAGAACACAACATTTAGTAAAATATAATCCTGTACCAAACTTTGACTCTTAACCATATATTGTTTCTTGTCAACATCTTCTTTGTATAGATCAGAAATGGACACTAGGACATCAAAACCTATATTGTTTCTTGTCAACATCTTCTTTGTAGAAATCAGAAATGGACACTGGGACATCAAAATCTATATTGTTTCTTGTCAACATCTTCTTTGTATAGATCAGAAATGGACACTAGGACATCAAAATCTATATTGTTTCTTGTCAACATCTTCTTTGTACAGATCAGAAATGGACACTGGCACATCAAAACCTATATTGTTTCTTGTCAACATCTTCTTTGTACCGGTCAGATATGGACACTGGGACATCAAAACCTTTATTGTTTCTTGTCAACATCTTCTTTGTACAGGTCAGATATGGACACTGGGACATCAAAACCTTTGTTGTTTCCAGCATATAATAAAATGTTTTTTAGTCACTCAACCGTATAGTAGCTTTCTTGTTTAGACCTCCTGTGTGGCTCAATAATGAGAAGGTCATATGGTTCAAAATACATTTCGCAACGTCAATGTGTGTTGTAGAGTAAAATACATGTCAGACTCCTTGATCCGCTAAAGACTTCGTTGTTTGAGTTGCATACAACGGTTTAGGATTCGAACAAGTGCAAAACGTGAAAGTAGCACACATTGAAATATGTTCAGATTTATACATGTTTAACACCTCTTTCAAACATTGAATCATAACGAAAATTTTCCAATGTAAATATAACAAAAAAAATCCTAATACCACAAGGTTTTAGGTATTTGCTATTTTTGTCAAAGAGTTGGTCAATGCTGTGATGCCCTACACTGTGCCCTACTGTGATGTGTTTGTAACGGTTGCCAGGGGAGGCAGGAAACGCCCACCTTTTCCCGAACACCTGGTATCATCCGTTTGTATAAGTGATTCATAAACACATGCTCAAAATATAGTCAGAAGTGTACAGTGGACGTAAGATGATTACGAAAGTGCTTTGTCGCTTTTATTTCAATAACATAGAGACACATGTTCTGTTGCAGTGCAATTTATTGTCAAACAATGTTGTAATAATATTATTGTATTACATTGTTTCTGATAAGATTCAGTAGACGTTCATAGCATTGTGGTTTGATAATAATTAGTTGTCAAGAATCTAGTATGAATGATGACCCCCATAACAAAATAGTACTCCACACCGTAAATCCCCATGATGTCAAATGAAGACGTTCTGTATACTTACTTATGTGGTGTTATATGATGGGTTTTCTCTCCTGAAGGTCAAGGCCACCCAAACCCTAACTGTCAAAACATGGAGTATTTGGTTTTAATTAAGTACAATAGTAAACATTTTTCAATGATTATTAATAATACGTATGTATTTATAAGCATTTCGTCTATTATAACAAACGCATAAGAAAACATATTTCAACATAGTAAGACGTGATAACGGTATCATGCAAATTGTGTTTATAGTGTGCTTCGGTAGTTATGTTCCGCCACATGTGCTTACATTTTGAAATATTCTCGCAACCGTGAGACTGAATGCCATGGATGTTAGACCGGACGTGCGTATAACGTATAAGAGGCAATACTCCTGTTGCTTTGCATTGGTCATGTGTCTTCCCATCCTGGGAATGATGTTTAAAAGTTGTACTGCACTAGAGCAAAATTAGGGATATTCGTGAGGGCATCAGTCATCTCATTTGGTTAAGTCCAAATGGTTCATGATACATATTTATGGTGGGTAGGGGGGATTAGGCTGCTTTCGGTTTCGCATGTAATGCAAACACCTTTCTTTTTACGATGTCTATGTTTCACTGTAATACATGGAGGGCACGTCTGAGGCGCGGCTATTCGCTGTGCTGGGTTGCGTTGCTTTAGCACGCCAGAAACCTATGATCGTGGGTTCGAATCCCGGTTCGCCCGATTACGTTTCAATGTTTGTCAGCATCATTCCCGTGCTCGTGGGTTTCACCGAAGTGGTAAACAATGAGACTGCATCACTTCGGGCTTTCATCCCACATTAAGCTGACACGCCGCGATATAACTGGAATACTGTTCACTCACACACTGTCCTGTATGGTGAAGATCGGCATGCCTGAAACTTGCAATACAATAAGGTGTTTTTAGGGATTATGTATATTTCTTTTAAACTTCCTATCCCTAGTCAGGGAGTTTAGTTGTTTTTTCGGCGGATTGTCTGCAGCACGATTTCAGAAAGGCCGCCTCCATACAACTGAATTATTTCCGATGTGGCGTTAAACATCAATTTTCCTACGTCTTTATATGTGAACTTTTACTTCCCACCTCTGATGCTGTCAAACAACATCTTATTTTGGGTTGGTATATGTCCTCGTGGGTATATTACGATCGGAGTCAAGTCAAATCCAATATTGATGTCTCCTCCATGGCATAGCAATCCTTTCTGGTACCTAGATACATTTGTCCTTTGATTTTGTAAAGGACCACAGCATATCGATAAGGTCCATGGCTTCTTGGCTTTGACTTGTATGTCTGGTCTTTGTAAGACTTGAAAGTTATGCGTTTCCTCTCAACACCTACAGTGAGTGTCTTGAAGACTTCAACATGTCCCACATAATAGGAAGAAAATATCTTTGCGTTTGCAAGAGCTACTTGGAATGAAAGTCTTTTTGTGACTTTGAGTGACCGGAACAGATCAATTTCTAATGTCATCACCCAATAGTATATCTTCCGTTCTTCGAAACTCGATAAGCCAAAGGTATCGATTAATTCATCGTACACTTTTAAATGTTGTGACATTATGCAAATATGTCATAATGTACAGCATCAATTTTTAAAAAGGACCTTCGCAATTCCACATCTGAAATAGATTGAACAAGAAATTATTGAAAATGAAAAACAGACTGTTGATATGCCAGCTGTGATCGGAGGCCTGTAAATCACAGAGTGATTGGCGATTGAGAAAAGATCAACGCCGAGATAATCCTTATTAGAGCCGGCTCCCTTAACAAACTGACCTGGAATTCTTGCGAGATGAAAATCAATCTGGGATTGAAAATATATTATTTCCCTGTGGGGATAACAAAAGTCATCAGTTCCCATCGTGTTTTCCGAAAATGGACAGGTGGTTAATGGACAATGATGGATTACAATGAAAACTGTGATGAAGACCTTCAGTAACAACGAGAAAGCAAGTTTGTACGCAACCCACCTCGTACGAAATATGTTTGATAGGTAATTTTTTATTTAAATGTAACATATGAAACTTAAGGATTTTTAGATTTATATTTTTTCCGTTTCCAATGCATCAAAGTAGACTTAATTTCCAGAGCATAAGTCATAACTCATAACTGTTTATCCTATCTTTGTAACACTTTGTGACACACCTGGCCGAACTGGTGCTTTCTGCTATTCAGGTGTTGTTGTTTCTAGATTTTGTGTTTCTTGGGAAATATCAAATCGGACAATGAACATTTTACGTAGTATTATTCATAAACCATTCAATAGTTCTTGAACTACACATTAGATATAATACAGCCTACAACCCTGTTGGAATTCCGGGGTAAATAGGTCCCCAGTAACATATATTTGTTTTAAAAGGCGACTACATTGATTGGGTGGTCATGCCTGGTGTCTTCCTTGATTGTGTGGGATCGTACCTTGAAAGAGTGTGATGGTGTTCATAATATTAATACAGTGTTTATTAAAATAAACAAACACAGTATCACACATGAATTCAGGAATTGCTTGATTGATTTATTATTTTGTTTTTGCTTTTGAAAATATATTTACATTGCAATGACAAGAAAATCAAACGCGACAAAACCCTTTCCATATGCATAAGAAATCTTCGCTTGTACGATTCCGACAATATCACGAGCATGTGTTAATGAATCACTATTAAATAGTGTAAAGCTTTGTCTACTGAAAAAAGTACCATTACAACTTCACATCCTTGAACATTAATGAAATCATTTAAAACATAGATGGAATCATGTGGTTTAATCATCAATCAATGAACAAGCTTTAGGATTGTCATAGCCACTGATTTACCGGAAGAACATTTGTTGCTCATTACTATATATGGGTTATCATTACACTGTTAGTCAGCTTGGTATTCCGAGTGCTGGTGTAGGGACGACCTCGAGCAGGATGTGCCGCTCGTAGGAAACGTCCTGAAGTTGAGCTAGGGCTCCGCTGACCTCATGTATGCCTGAGCTGGAAAGTCCGCTCATTGCCGTGTTTGTGTTGTCAGAGCAGGTATTCCGTTCATTGTGTATTTGTTGTTAATTGTTTACATGTGGTGCAAAAAACGTTCCGGGACAGTAATGTCGATTTGGTCCTTGATTCCCCCAAGAGCTATATCCCCGTCAACATGCGCGTTGACAGGATTAACCGTTTCAAGAATGATGAGGTATATGACAAACGTTTTATGCTTTCAAGCACCTTTTGTGGGATTATCGGCTACGTTGCCTTCTTGTTCATCTTGGCATTTGTTCAACAGACTATTTGAGGATGTGCAGTAACATTGCCAATTTTTAAAAAAGATAAAAACAACATGAGCTAGCAATAAAAGAGACAAGTGTAGGTTTATGCAGAAGCAGAGTGACATAAATATCTGTATCTGTATATAAGACTGTATGACAAGATGAATGACTTTAACTTTCCAGTAGTCAACTTTCCCTTTATGTCGAGCAATATTCCAGCAGTTCCAGCCCTTGGTGTCTGCAATGAAAGACCTGTGAGGTACAACCAAACGTGTTCTTTCCATGAAGATTTCAAAAAGTATCAAACGACGCATGCTCAAATGTTCGAAGCCGAAGAAAACCTTGTGTTTTTACAAATGCGGTAAACATGACCGAGGTCTGATGCAATTCCCTATTTTCACTCGTATAATATGTTCCCTGTTTGTAGATGAAGAATTGACTTGCCTTTGCATGTGTTCGTGACAGGTGCCACCGGTGGGGCAGGATATGCTCGCCTTCGCGAACACCTGGCATCATCCCTATTCAATAGTGATTCATAAAAATATGCTCATGAATCGTACAATCGACCATGCCTTCAGAAGAGATTCTTATGAGTATGGAAAGGGTTTGTCGCTTTATTTACTCCAATACTGTTCAAAGTGGCTTTAAAGCCATTACACCCACTCACATAAAATGGAGGGGTGAAATCTGCTCAAATGCTATTCTTGATGCTAATGGTGAACCGATCAGCGACATTGTAAATAATAAATACGGTGAAAGGAAGATGATAAGATAACTCACAGATAAGATATATATTTTAAGTTTTGAAGATAGCAGACTACGGGTCGCCCTTTACTTTAATATTGCTGTCTTTGTGAAGCCAATAAAGCTGGAAACCAAACCTGAGAACAATGTTTCAGCACACTCCACTACTGCTCTCACAGCGCGTGTATATCCTCAGTGGTGTAGATGTTGATGCACGAGGTAGTTGCGTCATGAGAAGTGTGATAATGTGCAAGCGTTGTGTAACATGTCACTCCAGCGTACAGACAGCGAGCGAGGCACCTCTGCCTACTGGACTGAGGGATCCGTATTCAGGTATGTGACATTTGAGTGATTGAATGTTGTGTACATCACTGTTTGCATTTTTGTGTTTGTATGTTTATTTGTTGTTTAATGCCGCACTCAGCAATATTCCAGCTATATGACGGCGGTCTGTAAATAATCGAGTGTGGACCAGACAATCCAGTGATTGACATCATGAGCATCGATCCAAGCAATTGGGATACGATGACATGCGTCAGCGCGCCTGACCAACCAATCCCGTTAGTCGCCTCTTACGACAAGCACACTCGCCTTTTGCGACAACCATGGGTTGCTGAAGACCTATTCTACCCCGGCTCTTCAACCACAGTTTGCAATAATCCAACTGTTATTACAGTTACCTGTACATGGTTGAGTCGTCTAGCTCAGTTTGTAACCAAGTTTAGAGTACTTGTGGTTTCGGAAAATTGATGCCAACTACATTAAAACTTCAAACGAGAAAGTGGTATTGATGTCGCTCACTTTGTAACTGAGTTATTAGTACTTTCTGCGACGTCACTTGTGGTTTCTAAGTTTTTCCTCAAGTGTTTCTCATTGTTTGAAAGCAGCAGAATGTTTGCACTTGTACACGGCAGTCGAAATTCAAATTTAACATTCATTATTAGTTTCAATAAAATCAGTAAATGAGCCATCGTGTCACTGGATTTTCTGATCTAGACTAGCTATCACTGGCTTGTCTGGTCCAGGCTCGCTCGTTCGCGGGACGACGTCGTGTGGCAAGAGGGTTGCTGTGTGTGGAGACGGGCTCATGGTGTCAATCACTGAACCTGAGTGCGACGTTAAACAACAAACAAACAAACAAAGATTCAAAACCCTATGATGGCGCATACATTTTGTGTTTTACGATTAAGCGAAGATTATGGGATGATAAGGTGATTCAAAGATCAGTCTCGAAGCAGCTTCAAAATGTACTTATTTTTTAAGAGGGAACATATCTCTGATGGGCATCGGTTGTAAATCGAGATAAAACCTTAACCTTCACGATACTCTTTGATTTATAAACCTAATTTTATCAGTCGCTGTGCTAGAGTCAGTATAGAGCCGTCACCACGGTTAACACACATCTTATTCTCGTGAAACAAGCCATTATGTTTCCCGAATGGACAGTCAACGTCAATTATTCATGCCTGCATTACCTTTAACCAGCATTTCAATTCCTGTTTACTAACGATATCATGGCAGGGGACACTAGGTATGGGTTTCACACATTGTATCCAGATAGTCGAGAAGGAACCTTGATTCACCATTCAACATAACCAGCGACAACCAGCAAACCATGGTTCTGTATATTTTAGATGGCTTTAGGTATAAGGGGTATGATCTGATATATACACCTTTATTTTACTCCCACGTGAAATCTCCATGGGGTACATATAAGGTTTCCAGCAGCTTATGCTTGGTCGCAAATAGGGGACTATGCTCCCCTATGCTTGTCATAAGAGGCGACTATGCTTGTCATAAGAGGCGACTAACGGGATTGGGTGGTCAGGCTCGCTGACTTGGTTGAGGCATGTCATCGTATCACAACTGTGGAGACCGATGCTCATTATGTCAATCACTGGATTGTCTAGTCCAGATTATTTACAGACCGCCGTAATATAGCTGGAATATTGCTGGGTGCTGTGTTAAACAACAAACAAACATTAATCTAACATACGACATGATCACAAACATAATTTATATCTTTTATTTCTTTATAAAATTAATGGTATGGTGATGTTCCATGAGAACACAGCTCATCCAATAAATAGTTTTGGATGTACAGGTATATACAGGTTTATCTACACACAATGCTTATAGCTGACAATACAGAATTAAATGTGGAGCAATGTAAACTTACATTCACAACTAATACTCTTATCAAAATAAAGCATACACTATTGATTCAGAATATTCTCAAAAACATTTATGTACAAAAAAATATAAATCATCAATGCTGAGTTAAAGAGGCTTTGCAATTGTTAAGCACAGTACCAGACCTCCTCTGGTTCCACCCCCTACAAGCCGTCACATCTGATGTGAGGACATCGTGACCGTGGCTAACAAGGATCAATCTGGATGGCATGAAATATTGCTTTAGCAAAATATTCCATTAACAAATATGTTCTTGAAAGCCTTGTTTGAAATGGTGCGGCCAGCCCTGCATACTTCTCCCTTCAATGTAGTCTTCAGGACACAACCAATTAAATACTGGTTCTAACGGAAAGTAAATTGATCAGGACTGAAGGATCCTTAGGATCCTTCTGGACATATTCAGTTTCTACTAGCCATGTATGTTCCAATACATTGCCCAAGCACTACACAAACTGTTGATGGGTCACTTCCTCATATGTCAGACCAAAGAGAAGCTGCTCTGTCCATGGACAAATAACAAGAAAAGCACCCACTTATTTCTCAGATTCTTCAGGACAAGAGATTTCATTGCAGGTTCTCATATTGCTCTGAAACGGAGGGTATCTCAATTTAGGGACCGACCGTTTGATATTCTACAGGGAGCCTGGATTTTGTATGGAGACCAGATATATTTTTAGCTACATTCACAAAATCATTATTGTTTTAACTAAAACTTTGAGCCTAAATTTCTTTTACAAAAAACTCCTTCCAACAATGTATTTTTTGTGGCCGACATTCTATTTTGTTTCAATAGTCTGAAGCTTAATTATTTTTTTCAAGCAATTTCTTGGACAATTTATTTTGGCAATAAAATCCCAGGCCCCCTCCACAATATCAAATGGTCGGTCCCTAATTTGGTCCCTGTTTCCACGTGATCAACTGTTTTTGACACAAATAAAATGCTTACTTACTTACAATGGAAATACTTACTTTTTTTATACAATCAGATATGAGAATATGTATGACGGTAAATCAGTAGTATTATGCATGAAATAATATCAGGAGTTTATTGCATATATTAGAGGCAGAAATTGCAATTTCTAAACACAAAGTCAGCCATAAGGTTTCAGGTTTATACAGTTGATGGACTTTTGCATCCTACCAGTCTTAATCCTGAAAACTTCACAAGAGTACCTGCACACAGCTGACTAGTGGTTGAAGAAAATACACTTTTTACCAATCTCAATAGAATTAAATCTGTCAGTTTGTTTTATACAACATGAAAAGAAGAAAATAAAGCAATCTGTTATATTGTATTGCTGACAATTTTGTGGGCAGCCTTGTAGATGACACTGTAAGAAGATTGGATAAAATCTGGATTTTCAAGTCACAACATATCAGAGTCAGGAAGTATACTGTTGGAGTTTGTGAGACAACGAATTGCAAAAGGTTGACCTCATTAGTACAGTTTACACTTTTCGACAAAATAATTTTGTGTGATATTGTATCTTTAAGTCCTGTACAGTTTTTAATTTTTGTGGAAGCATAAGAGCGATGACATTCATCATTTATCTATGAATTAACAACAAAAACATATATTGAAGTCAACTCTCAGAAATAAGAATAAACATGTCAACAATAATAATGTCACAGACTGCTTATTTAATCATTAACACACAAATAAAACAGAATTCTGAAACAGTGACATGTTCACCGAAATACCGCAACACAAGCCACATCCATTCTCTTATCAATCAGTTGTCCGTTTATGGGAGTGGCTTAGCTTTTTTTCAATTTATGGAAACATAATCAAAAAGAATCACTTTCAACATAATTATATGACAACCATTACAAAAAAGTTTGTTTACAGCTGTAAACTAAAACATAGTGCATTCAAAATTAAATGACTTCAAAAGAAGACATGCCACAAACTGTTTCAACCTGGATTCGACCCCAGCTCCCCCCGACTGTGTGAAGGAGCAAACTGGAAGACTAGACTACAATTATCTAAACGTGGTAAGTAAGTAGGACACGACATCAGCAGATGATTTGTTGTTGCGTGTTTGTTGTTTAACGCCGCACTCAGCAAAATTCCAGCTATATGATGGCGGTCTGTAAATAATCGAGTCTGGACCAGACAATCCAGTGATTGACACCATGAGCATTGATCCACACAATTGGGATACAATGAAATGCATCAGCGAGCCTGACCACCGGGTCCACCTCTTACGACAAGCATGGGTTGCTGAAGACCACTTCTAACCCAGATCTCCCTGGGTCATCAGCAGATGCTCACATGGACGACACCGCCACCAGCTACATCACTACAACAACACCATCATATTGTATTTATTGGATCAGTCACATTTCTGCCAAACTCAGATAAAGGGGGAGATGAGGTGTGGGGAAATGGGGTTTAACATTGCGTTCACATGTAGTCCAGACTACTGCCGGTTTTCTAGTGCTAGCCCATTGAGATACCATGCCGCAGTTTAACACGGATGTCCCACTCAGACACAGTAGACTGACTCCGAGCCGACCAATATAAGACAGGGTAAGAACAAGGTAAGATGCAGCCAGAAATAGGAGGAAGGAAAAAGAATGACATCAGTTTCAACCAAGGTACATTTTATTTTCAATCTCGATCAGCGTACCAAATTGTTGGTATTTCTCAAAGTTTGTGGGAGGAATTTTGTAAAAGTCTGTATATCAAGGGACAGAACTCTAGATTTATTACGCAAAGAAGCAGCTGTGACAGATCAATGTTGAAAAACATGGAAATCGAATTGAGCATTGTATTTGTTTTGTTGGTTATTTTCTTTAAAACACTGAGTACCGTATTCGACGTAATAAGCGCCCAGGGCGCTCTCAAAATTAGAAATAGGGGGCTCTTATTGGAATATTATTTTGGTGAGAAAAAAAAGAGTTGAAAGATCGTAATTTCTCGACAGAAGAAAAGTCGTATTATACACGACAGATATATTTTCCAGAATTTAATTGCCCATAATTAAGGGTGCATATGACACACGAGTGCGTATTATACACGAATAAATACTTCTTGTTTACATTGATCAATTGGAAGGGGTGCTAATTGGGATCGTTCACTTGCCAATATATTAGCAAATATCGCCTTGGGCGCTTATTAGGACGGGGCGCTTATTACGTCGAATACGGTAATCACAAAACATAATTTTAGATACGGGATGTGTAAGCAGAATAAATGTAAGTGTCAATTTTTCTTTAAAAAATAAAATTTCTTTATGAAACTAAGGTTGACGTTATCTGTGATCCAACAAATAAACACACAAAGTCCTACCCCAGGACAGATACTGATCACTCATACAAGAACAATAGACACAGTAAAACAGCACTTTGAAAACAATACAACTTCTTGTCAGTGTACATCTCTCCTCTCGGTAGAGTGAGTGAGATGGTTTAACACCGCTTTGAACTGTATTCCAGTTATATCACAGCATGTCAGCTTGATGTGGGAAGAAAGCCCAAAATGATGCAGGTCAAAGACATTTACCACTTTGGTGAAACACATGAGCATGGATATGGTGCTGACAAACTTGGAAACATAATCAGGATGAACCAAGATTCGATCCCATGATCATAAGTTCCTGGCATGCCCAAGGGATGCAACTCTGCACAGCAAATTATGGTGCCTTAGACTTGCCCTGTCCCTCTGTAGAAGTAAGACATCTCTCTGTTCAAATAAAGTATGGTATGCTTCTTTCAAATCACCACCTATGCGTAGGCAATTACCATGTGGAGAACTCTCAGCCACTTTTTATGTACAAATACATATATACAGTCAAGTCTCGTTAATCCGACATCGTTGGTTGCTTCATGCACATTTATCTGGCTTCAATTTGTAAACTACATTTGTATAGCTTTGTACATACAGGTTTGAATAGCTTTTCCTGTTAATTGTTAAGTTAATCTCTGCAGCCAGTGCGTGTCAAAACACGGGGTTGTGTACTCACGGTCAGATGACCACGGAGTACGCTGATCACTGTGTCGGATTAACGAGACTGATTAATGAGTGATTTCGGCAATTCGTTGCAAATTAGGTGTGTCGGAGTCGGAGTGCGAGAATGTCGGATTAACGGGACTAAATAGCACTGAATCAATCGGTTCCCATCATTTGTGTCGGATAAAGCCGAGTGTCGGATTAACGAGACTTGACTGTATATATATGCAGAAGTACTGAGCTTGATGTTGCTAAATATACATATATCTCCAAATCACATATATGCCGAACAAAAAGGTTAGGGATAATTTCAAGAATTTCTTTTAGTAGTGATGACCCAGCAAATATATCCCCACAAATATTTAGCATAAGACTAAACATTACACATACATGTATTTCATTTTAGTAACAGATTAATTAAACAATCATAACATGCCATTTGTGCAGTTTTCATAGAAATTATATTTTGAATATCATAGACTATTAATGTCAATTTAAATCAAGTTTCAGTGATTATAAATGCTTTCACTTAAAAAAGTTTATCACAATTTTGCTGATTGGCCTGGAATAAAGGGAATGGATTGAGCCTGCAAAATAAAAGCTACTTTTATGTCAAATCCTCAATAGTACAGTGATAGGCTTAATAAACTGCCATTTCATACTTTTGCATTATAAAAAACAATACTGTAGTGGTGACCAAACAAGTATGATATTTCCTTCATGGAATATAATGCTGAAAACACATGCTGTCCCTCTGAAAACATGTTTGTTGTTACACACCTACACAACAAAACCAATACAACTGGTCAGGACATATATACTTACATGAAACTAAATAATAAAACATTTAAAAAATATACACTATTTACAATTAAAAAATCACTTACACGCCCATTGCAATATGACCAACAAAATGTTCCAATGCCATGAGAACCAGTTCTATACATGCTATACACTTTATTTACATATGTATATCTCACCCCTTGAAAATGGATATGTGAGGTGATTATTTCATCGCAATGTGATTGATATTGTGAGCAACAAGCCCCTATCCACTGGCAAATGCTTCTTAGTATTGGGTTAGACAATGACTACAACAATCTATACATGAATCTACATTATAAACAGCAAACACAGTAATGCCACTTAAATATCAAGGTTTAACATTTTCTATACAATCAAATTACAACTCAATATTGTCAAATCTCTGCAAAAATGTCAATAAAGTATATCTACCTACAAAAAACATGACAATATAGTGAGGGAAATAAAGCATGTTCCATTAAATATTTTTAATATTATTAATATTTAAATATACAAACTGTAAATCTTCAGAATATATGGTGTATGATTATATTTTTTAAGGTAAGATTTTGTGTCAGTCAGATCCCACATTAGCATGTCACTGTAAGAAGGGAAAGACATTAACACTCTCCTGCTCCCCAGAAACAATCGGCACCGTGTACAGGTAGCCTGACCAGCAAACATTTCTATTTGTAATACTCCACCATCATACAATGTCATTGTTATCATATAATGTCACTGTGTACGAAATATTGTCATCGTTATTCATGCAAATACCCATCATTGTCCTGACTGACAAAATGGACAAAAGCTAGAGCCCAAGAAACTCTAAAGGCACAATCACTCAGCTGTTGTGTTCCTATTGCCTTGCATGTCATGAACCAGAACACTATCAGAACTCACTCTTTCAAACAGACAGATCTGTGGTTATTTCTTGGAAGATTTCTTCAGAATGAAAACATCTTGAAGTAACTCTGTCGCCGATGAACGGATGTTTTGATCCCTGGAAATGAATAAGATTCACATGATTACATATTCATTTATCCAGAGATAACACAAATTACAAATGACTACCGGTAGTTCCTTACTGCAAATGGGGAACTCACTATACGAAGGAGATATTGAGCTGTACATTTCCTGAAGAAAACAACTCACAAATAAAACAAGCATGAAATACTCATATCTCCCACTATATGAGATGTCTGGACAAGAAATATTGTACGATTTTCAAGACCTGCTCCAGAAACAAGCACTACCACCATTTTCAGTCTATGTCAAAGTCGTTGCCATGGAAACGTGAAAAACAAATTTTTCAAAAATCCCAAACTGTCCAAAGGCACCAGTTCATCACTAGACCCACCTATGTGCAAAGTTTGGTGAAGATATTTCTCATTGTTTTGGAGTTGTGGCGGACACACAGACAGCACCAAATGCTACATCATCCCTAGACTTTGTGACGGGAGATAACTAATACACAAAAACAATACGCAGACTGACCTTGTGAGGCACTTCATGACAAACTCCCTGGCTTCCGGGGAGAACTTGTCCTCTGGCAAAGTGGGAGCTGGCTTATCAGATCCAATAGCAAATATGGCAGCCATTGGGTTCATGTCCGACCTAAAGGATATTTGACATGACAGTATTGAAAAATCGTATCCCGAAAATAAGAGGTTTCAATTACTTCTATGTCATTCTTTCAAGAACGATGGATGAGTGGATGATGGCATGAGCACAATCCACAGTGTCAGTTTACCGTGATCCACCATCAGCCAGGTCACACACTGTAACCACGTTCACATTAGTGAGGGTGCCAATCTACTCCTCCAGGCACCCATCACACCACCTGGCATCCAGTGCAAGTATTCATGAGTCAGCCCAGTGTACACAGCTGGTGTATAGCAGGCTGAGATCTCCACATAGAATGCATGACCATTCATGCTTATAAGCTTAGGGCTCAATATTTTATTGATTTGTCACTTTTTGCAAGAAAACTAGAATGAAAAATGCATTTCAACATTGAAATATTGGCAAACATGAGCAAATCAGATAAATGTTTTATGTCACTCAGGGGGCACGGGTGGCCCAGTCGGCCAACTCGGCGCAATTTGCAGAGTTGCGTCCCTTGGGCACGCCAGAAACTAACGATTGTGGCTTCAAATCCCGGTTTGCCCCGATTATGTGTCTAGGTTTGTCAGCACCATACCCGTGCTCATGGGTTTCACCAAAGTGGTAAACGTCGGACTTTTTCTCCCACATCAAGCTGATACGCAGCGATATAACTGGAACACTGTTAAAAGCGGTGTTAAACCCATCTCACTCACTCACTCACTCATGTCATTCAGCGTAGTGCACTGTGGCATCAGGAATACCACCTAACAGCTCGCATCCGGCATACAAAAGTGGGTTGGCACCCTCAATAGTTATATTACAAAGGCATGGACTACACTAGGGACTGCCGAGAATCCAAGAATCTATGGCAGACGTTTACTGTACAGATTAAACAATGCTTGACATACTTGGACAAGATATGGAGTGTCACTCACCAAGGTGGTTTCCTCGTGGCCATCTCAAACACAGTGCATCCCACACTCCTGAACAACAGAAGGGAAAAACATCTCTGAGACAAACGCATACTGAAGCTATGCACACCAGGTATCTATCTAGGATTCTAAACTAAGTGCCTTTGGCAGGCACAGTGGGAAGAAATCAATAGTTTTAAATATTATATTTCCTGAAACCTGGGGTATTGCATTCAGTGCAATAATGTAGATCTAAACATTGAAGTCTTTTCCTCTTCATTGGTCCTGTTATCAGAGCATTACAAGTTAAGCCTACAGTGCAGCGTCAGAAGTTATAACCTCATTGACATGAATTGGGATATTCTTAATTCTAATTTGGGAATGTTAACTGACATTGCTCCAGAGATGGGTGAGACCTCTAAGTAGGTCTTGATACAAAATATTTTATCATATACAAATACACACTGAAGCTATACATAGTCTTTTATTGTGATGTTGTCATGACAGACTCAGTCAGTCAACTTGATTCTCAAACTATTCACAGACACACTACAATAAACAAATTTAAAGCTGAAAAATAATAATTCAATCATGAATTAAGAAGATACTCAATTCTGATTGTTCAGTCAGAGGTTTTAAATCACAATAACTACCTGTATGAATAACCACAATAACTGATTGAAACAACTCATTTGACAGCCACATCTCTGCACTGTTCAAAATTTAGCGCAGTTAGATCAACAGGTAACCTAGCTCTACATTGAAAACACAGCATGTTTATGTAGAAATATGTCATCTGGCTGAAGAATAACCTCCTCTGTAGCCCAATTCTATCCTAAAACACATCCACAAACCACTCACCATATATCTGACTTCTTGCCATGGCCGGTCTCGTTGACCACCTCCGGCGCCATCCAGTATGGAGTGCCCTTCATGGATTTGAGAATCTGACTCTGGCTCATGCTGAGGTTGATGCACAGTCTCTTGGCGCAGCCGAAGTCAATCAGTTTGATGTCACCATTGGGCATCAACATCACATTGCCTCCCTTGATGTCTCTGAAGAAAGAAATATTGGAACTTGTGAAGGAAAACAAATTTTCCATTTTAAGGAATCATTTCAAAACATTTTCTTTTCCACAGAATTCAATTTTTGTTAATTTTTACCTAACCTAAAGTGTTGGGAGTGGTTGTGTGAGTGAGTGATTATTGATTAATTTCGCATCAGCAGTCTTAGAGCTTAAATAAGTTAACTAAATATAAATCAGTTTTGCATATCCTAAATTTGGTAAAAATAGACTTGTAAAGAATTTGAAATTTCCATAATTTCACATTATAGAAAAAAAAAAATTCTGATATTCCAGTACAAGACAAAATTGAGAGGAATGGAATAGTACAAACCAACATGGTGCCATGGTTCATACAGAATCATCTGACAATACAGTCAAAACCACACTCAGTCCAGGGCCCGGCCCATTCCACAAAGCAATCTCCGCAGTAGGAGGAACGTAATTCCCCTACTTTAACATATAACATTACTTTGAACACGTTTGAACAAAATCATATCATACAGAGTCATATAATGATGAAAAAATTCCAAAGTGAAAAGTCAAAGATGTTTACCACTTTGATGAATCTGGAATTTCAAGCCACAATCAGCAGATTTTGACACAACTAAGGGGGGTAACTCTGCACAGTTAACAGCAGGGCAATAGAAGATAGGGTTAGCCCTATAGTTCCTGGGAGGGATTGCTCACCTGTGTATGACATCATTCTCATGAAGGTACTCCACGCCCTCGAGGATCTGTCGAGTGTAGCGTCGGAACACTGACTCATCCAGGGCTCCAAACCTAGCCAGGATGCTGGCGATAGATCCGCCCGGCACAAACTGCATGAAGATGCTTACTGTGTAGTCCTCAAAGCTTGTGCCCATGTATCTGAAAAACAGTGTGTGAGTGAGTGAGTGTAAATGTGGTGGTTGAAGTCATGAGCAACATCCCATGCCATCACATGTTTTTGTCATTTTTTAAGTCTATTATATATATATAGAAGTCAAGTCATTACATGTAGGTTTGAATGCAGGGAATTGCCACAAAGGTTTGAAAGAAGAGAGCATCTTCTGGAATTCCTCTGGTCACTAGCTGGTAACTCCTGGTGAAGGGAAACACTGCAGGTATTTCACTCACCCCACGATGTTCTTGTGTCGGAGATTCTTGAGGAGTTCCACCTCCTCCTGCACCTTCTCGTACTCTCTGTGAGCCTTGTCCATGTCTGTAGTGTTCAGGTCAATCTGCTTCACAGCAATCAGCTCTCCCTCGTTGGTCAGCCCACACCACACCTACACACAGGCAACATATGTATCACATTCTACCATCAATATCACACAGCTAACAAACCCTCTTCTCTGGTCAGGTCAAACACCCACGCACAGGCAACATATGTATCACATTCTACCATCAATATCACACAGCTAACAAACCCTCTTCACTGGTCAGGTCAAACACCCACACACAGGCAACATATGTATCACATTCTACCATCAATATCACACAGCTAACAAACCCTCTGGTCAGGTCAAACACCCACACACAGGCAACATATGTATCACATTCTACCATCAATATCACACAGCTAACAAACCCTCTTCTCTGGTCAGGTCAAACACCCACGCACAGGCAACATATGTATCACATTCTACCATCAATATCACACAGCTAACAAACCCTCTTCTCTGGTCAGGTCAAACACCCACGCACAGGCAACATATGTATCACATTCTACCATCAATATCACACAGCTAACAAACCCTCTGGTCAGGTCAAACACCCACACACAGGCAACATATGTATCACATTCTACCATCAATATCACACAGCTAACAAACCCTCTGGTCAGGTCAAACACCCACGCACAGGCAACATATGTATCACATTCTACCATCAATATCACACAGCTAACAAACCCTCTGGTCAGGTCAAACACCCACGCACAGGCAACATATATATCACATTCTACCATCAATATCACACAGCTAACAAACCCTCTTCACTGGTCAGGTCAAACACCCACGCAGAGGCAACATATGTATCACATTCTACCATCAATATCACACAGCTAACAAACCCTCTTCTCTGGTCAGCCCACACCACACCTACACACAGGCAACATATGTATCACATTCTACCATCAATATCACACAGCTAACAAACCCTCTTCTCTGGTCAGGTCAAACACCCACGCACAGGCAACATATGTATCACATTCTACCATCAATATCACACAGCTAACAAACCCTCTTCACTGGTCAGGTCAAACACCCACACACAGGCAACATATGTATCACATTCTACCATCAATATCACACAGCTAACAAACCCTCTGGTCAGGTCAAACACCCACACACAGGCAACATATGTATCACATTCTACCATCAATATCACACAGCTAACAAACCCTCTTCTCTGGTCAGGTCAAACACCCACGCACAGGCAACATATGTATCACATTCTACCATCAATATCACACAGCTAACAAACCCTCTTCTCTGGTCAGGTCAAACACCCACGCACAGGCAACATATGTATCACATTCTACCATCAATATCACACAGCTAACAAACCCTCTGGTCAGGTCAAACACCCACACACAGGCAACATATGTATCACATTCTACCATCAATATCACACAGCTAACAAACCCTCTGGTCAGGTCAAACACCCACACACAGGCAACATATGTATCACATTCTACCATCAATATCACACAGCTAACAAACCCTCTTTTCAGGTCTAACACCCACACACAGGCAACATATGTATCACATTCTACCATCAATATCACACAGCTAACAAACCCTCTGGTCAGGTCAAACACCCACGCACAGGCAACATATGTATCACATTCTACCATCAATATCACACAGCTAACAAACCCTCTGGTCAGGTCAAACACCCACGCACAGGCAACATATGTATCACATTCTACCATCAATATCACACAGCTAACAAACCCTCTTCACTGGTCAGGTCAAACACCCACGCAGAGGCAACATATGTATCACATTCTACCATCAATATCACACAGCTAACAAACCCTCTTCACTGGTCAGGTCAAACACCCACGCACAGGCAATATAGGAAATATATCACATGCTACCATCAGTATCACAGCTAACAGTTCCTCCTCATTGGTTAGACACATGTAAATCTAATCCTAGAAAAACAGTGGGTTCAGTGTGATGGTGTGAACCTATTTCATTCAAGTTATTCATCAATCCAAACTGACAAGATGATAAAAGGAAAATAAAGTTTCCCAACCTAAAATTACTCTATAACACTGAAAATGGAAAATATGTAAAGAAATATACTGACACACAATGAAAACACATGATCAAGCAAGCATCAGACAAGATATGTTTTTTCACTCAAGTCCATCCCAAAAAACATCACATGAGATTAGGACTGGCACAACATCATTGCTGTGCATGATGATCTGGTTCCTAAACACAAAGAACACCTCACTAGATTTTTGTGTCAATATTGCCAAATATTACTCAAATTTGAATATGTATTTTCAAAGTGTGTCAGAATAGGACAATTCCAAACATAGGAAACCTTTAATTGTTCTGAAAGGTGAACATGACTGAAACTCACGGTTCCAAAGGCTCCTTTGCCAAGGACATTTCCTTTCTTCCACTGAATTGTCTCCTCAATACTGGACCCAATACTGTCCTCAGTGCAGGCACTGCCTGTTCTGCTCCCTCTGCGGCCACTCAGTCGACTGCACAGGGTCTGCAGGGTAGGATACACGGTGACAAAGATGTGACGTACTAATTGCTACTGACATCAAGGGCTCATCAGGCACTAGTGACTGAGGTGGAGAATGGTTTCCAAGGTTACCAATACACAGGACTGTTCATCCAACAGTGTCTGAGGTGGAGGGAGGTTTCCAAGGTAACCAATACACAGGACTGTTCATCCACCAGTGTCTAAGGGGGAAAATGGTTTCCAAGGCAACCAATACAAGGGACTGTTCATCCACCAGTGTCTGAGGTAGAGACTGGTTCCATGGTAACCAATACACAAGACAGAGTTTCAAAGATTTTCCACAGATAGGACTACTCAGTCACTATACGCATGGAGCCTCTTGTTCTCTAATAAGCAAAAAATATTTCAGTTGACATCATAAGAATATCCTGGTAATACACGTAAGCATGCTACACATTAGTATCAGGCCTTGCCATAAAGTACTGGTTGACAAGTGGGCCCATAAGCAGACACTCTACAAGGGCTCACCTCCCCATCAGATGTGTTGGCAAGTATAGGATCTGCAACTTCAGCAGCTACAGCTTCGGACAACTTCTCCAGAACATCCATCTCCTCCTGGACTATGGATGTCTCAACATGCTGGACAAAAGTAATGAGCAAGTGAGTTTGGTTTTACTCTGCTTTTAGCAAAATTCAAGCAATATCATCGCAGGAAACAAAAAAACTTTGTTCCCATGCAGGGAATTGAAACAGGTCTTCGTCATGACAAACCAAACGTTTAGCTTTCCCACTGTCCCAAGAAAGATAGAATGTCAGTCACAGCAACATATGCCGAAAAGACATAGCAACAACCCCTTAAATTGTTACAGTACACACCATCTTTATATTGTTTTTAATGTTTCATCAAAATGTGTTGAGATTCATGTTATTCGTCAGCTCTCCGCTTACTTCTAAATAGACTTCATAAACATTTCATAGTGAGTGAGGGACTCTGCTTTTACACTGCTTTATAGAATACTCCAGGAATATCCATTCAAAGTAGGGAACATCAAGACTGGCTTACACACTGTATCATTGCTGGGATGTGGGAGTGAGTTGGGTTTAATGCCGCTTTAAAATTATTCCAGTTACATCATGGCATGTCTGAGGTGATGCAGGTCTCGAACCTTTACCACTTCCGTAAAATCCACGAGCACGGGTATGGTGCTGACAAACCTATAAACATAATCAGGGCAAACCGGGATTCGAATCCACAATCAAAGGTTTCTGGTGTTCCCAAGGGACGCAACTCTGCACAGTGAATCGCGCCGCCTTAGACGACTGGGCCACCCGTGCCCCCTGATGAGATGTAACCCAGGTCTCTGGTGTGATGAGTGAACACTTAAACCACTTGGCTAACCCCCACCCGAACCAAGTGTTAGGAATTGATTTTATTTTCAGTACCCAACAATAAGGATTTGCTACAGGGTTGCAATCTACCTAATGGTTAATGTTATAGGCCACAAGGAAATCCCATCGAGTCTTTGACTAACAGACTTTTGAACCCTGAAATCTGGAATAATTACCTTGAGAGAAGACTGGTTTCCTTGTATTCTTGGAGTGATTGCCTTCATCTCATGAAACTTTCCTTTACGAAGACCTCCTGCTGAAGAAGGTCGTCCTGAGGGAGGCTTACGAGTCATGCTTGGACCATCAGAGCTGCCTTCAGGCCTAGGCACAGAGTTATGTTTCCTTGGTGTGTCCTTTGACAACCGCACAGACCCTCCAGCACCTCCTGCATGAAGCTCCATGTGTCTGAAAGAGTTCATCACCTTGGCCAGCTGCTTTGCCTCTTCATCAGCATCAATCATAGCCTTGACCTTTGAAGGATCAGCACCAGCATCTATCATCGCCTTGACCTTTGACCCAAGGTTGAAATTTTCCGCATGGAACACTTTGAGTAGGTTTGGGTTAGTGTCTTGTGCATAGCTGTCAGAATGTCTTACATCATCTTTATCAGCAGTTTTGGCATGGAACATCGACTCATTGTTCTTAAGTCTCCTGAGAACATTCCTGTCTGCTTCAGTCAGAGTACTACTTAAAGATTTATTATTGTTGTTTGACTTCAGCGTTGATGATAGGGAGTTCCCCGTGGCATTCAGAATTTCTTCAATAGCTTCATCTATCTCCTCATCTTCCTTTTTAGACTCAGAAAACTTTCTTTCTCGTCTTATACCTTTGGAAAGATTGTCTTCCTCCTTCGCCACAGCTTCAATGGGTTTACCTTTCTCAGAGGATGCAGCACCTTTGGGTTCCTCCTTGAGGAGACTGAGGTTCTCTTTGCTGCCTTTCACATTTGAAGTGCTGCCTTTGATACCAGAATTACTTGCTTTGCTCTTCACAACTGTTTTTCCTGGAACAGTTTTCTTAGATGCTGACCCAGGACTTTCGGTTTTACCTGTAGCCTTAACTCTGGCTTTTGCTGACTCATGTGTCAAAACCTCCTTTCTTATTGATCCTGATCTCCTGACTCTAGAATCAGCCGAAGTACACGAATCATGCTTAGCTTGTCTCAGAGCTTCAGCCTGTTGACTGGACAGTGACTCCCCGGCTATGATGCCCAGCATCTTGTTCAACTGGTCCTCTTTCACAGTCTGATCAAACCTATTGATAGCTGCCTGAACACTGTGAGACACAGATGGACTTTCAGGTATTGGAGTCAACTTACCCAACATTATCTCCTTATGGAGAGCATTTGTAAGGTCATCAAAGTCATTTGTGTAATCCTCCTCTTCTTCTGCGTTGCTGACTGCAAAAGATGTCTGATTGGACCTGGGTGCTGGAAACATCTCTTGGGTCATGTCCAGGTTCATGGGAGGAAAGCCGTCATGGCTCATCACAGGAAGAGGAATTCGGACTTCCGCAGCTGCTTTTATTTCCTGAAACCTTGGTGTGCTGGGGCTCACAGCGCCCTCAGTTCTGGCAGTTAGAAGCTTAAAGTAGTTATCTTCAGGGTTGATGACTTCAATATCAGAATCTTCGGAGTCAGAACAATACAGATGAGTTGCGACCTTCACATCGGATGTGTCATTGCAACCTGCTGCAACATGCCACCCAATGCCTGAAATGAGAGCCACATCAGGTTTGGCTGCATTTGTTTTCAATGCTTCTGTTTCCAAATCCTTTTTACGCTTTCGACCAGACTTAACCCTTTTGCCAGATTTCCCACTTTTGACACGTCCATTTTCAGATTGCTCACTGGTCTTAGAATCTTGACTCTTTGCACCTCTTCTACGACCTGAACTTTGTCTTTGACCGCCTGAAACTGGTCTTTTCATGTCTTTAGTTTTCTTAGCACTTTTCACATTCCGGTTTTTCTTCAGCTTACATGTAGCATCTTTCGAAGATTTGCCAATAACGAAACCATACGATGAAGTTCCTCCTTTGGCAATGTCAGTATTGTTATGGTCATCACTTGATGTCCGTGATGTAATAACAATCTCAGGTTGTATCCAGTTCTCGAACGGATTCACTATGACCGGTGTCTGCATGACAAAAGTTGATCCTATACTGCCAGGTTCAGATATATGAGGCCGAGGATCTTGCCCCGGTAAGGAGATTCTCACAAGAGGTTCTTTGTTTTCCTGACATGGTTTAACATACCTCCAACTGTCGGACTTTCTCATATTGTTACCCTTTTCTTGGTTACTGCTCTTAACATTGAGCTGGCTATCGGATGGAGATCTAAGGGATTTCATAGGACTTTCTAATTTTGGCACAGGTTTTGGTGTAAGCACCTTGGCAGGTTCCTGAGAACTAGATTCAGACTTGGGTTGGTTTGGTGATGAGACAGAACAGGCTGGATTAGATGTTGTGTGCAAATGGCTGCTTGGAACAGCAGCAGATAGCTTAGTTGAACAAGACACAGTGTTACACACAGAGTTGGACTCTTTCAAAGATGTTTTACACACAGACACTGAGGTTGAAGGAATTGACTTTGAAGGAACTGATTTTGAAGATACAGAGGCTGGTGTTGCTGAAGGCGTAGCTCCAGTCTTGGATGAGGCTGTGTTTGGTTTTCTAGGAGTTACTTTAGTTTTTACAGCAGATGCCTGAACTGAAGATTGCTTTGTCTGGTTGATTGCGGTAGAATTTCCTTTGGATAAACTCCCTACAGCAGGTTTGGCAGATCCTGATCTTAAATTTATTTCTTTAGAACCAACATTTTTCGAAACTGATAACACATTTTTGGGAATATTTTCGGAAGCTGAATTAACACTTATTGTCACTGCATTTGTGTCAGGTGAACTGGGAGAAGGCATAACTGAACAGTTTTTACAGTCTTCTTCTGAACCTACTGTCACAGAGATTGATGTGAGAGTACTTGCTGCTCTTGATGACGTGACTCCACTGCTAGATCGCAGTGGAGAAGCATTCCTGTTCACTCTATTGCCTTGAGGTGTCTTAGCGTTTCTAACAATCTTGGGTACATTCTGAACTCCTGTAGAGGACTTAGCTGAGGAATTACTTTGAGCTTTCTTTGCAATACCACAAGAGCTACTCACTCTTTGATTACTACCCTGTTTTGTATTTGGCTGTCTTGTACTGGCACTACTCATGGTATTTGGCTGATTTGACTTCAGATTCGAATCTGTCACTTCACAAGTTTTATCACATCCACCACTCACAGAAGAAACTTGAACAGAATTATCACATGCTTTGGGAACATCACCATTATCGTTACCAGGCACAACACAATTATTCATATTATGATCCACACCTGTCTTGGAAATGTCCTTATTTGAACCACTGCTTTTAGCTTTGGATTGCACTGCAGAATCCAAACTGTTTTGCTTATAAACTGGCTTTTTCAAAACATTTCCTGATATGCCTACGTTCTGCATTTCAGATAATTTCTCATTTGATCTTGATCTACTGGGAGTGCTGGATAAGCTCTTACTCCGAGTGACTTTATTCCGGAATCGTTCTCCGACATTATTGTTCGGACCACTGATACTGTAGCGACCAACTTTAGACAGTGGGGAATGATACTCCTTGACACTTTTCCCTGTCTTGTTGAGGATGAGGATGTTGACACTGTTATCCCTGGGGGAGGAGGACAAGCTGCTGGCACTGGATGTGGGGTCGCTCCCTGAGGAGTGGAGGAGAGGGTCCTTGGGTCGACTCTCATCTATGACAAACTCCTCCTTCAGCAGCGAGCGGCTTCGCAACAACTCATAGGGGTTGCTGAGCAACACACGCACCTGCTCCTTTGAGATCTTGGGCAGGTCTTCATCTGACCTTGGGGAACATTCCTGCAAAGGAAAGGATGATTGACTCTCTTCATCAAGATGGGATTAACCCTTTATGGGAGGTTACATCGGGTGAACTTTCTAATCAGTCAGTCAGTGTTGAGGCTTCTAAATTAATGGTACGAGCAACTGAAAACATTTGGAGCAGCATATACTGTTAGTGTTTCTAAAACATGTTGTGGATATTAATACACCCTGTCATTTCTGAGCACCATGCCACATATTCCTCTAAGGGTTTACTACAGAGGGAACATTGATGTCTGAATTGTTTTAGAAAGCCGACATCTGATTTGCTCCTTCATGCAAACTACATTTTGAATGGGCAGTGAAATCCTTCCTCCTATGGAGAGTCTGTCAGATCTTGACATGTATGGAATACTTAAAAGATCCGATTTAAATTAAATCCACACATTCATGAATTAAAAAATTGAGAATACATTTGACCGCTACAGTTAGTTTAGCACTGTCCATGTAATCAGATATGCATGATTTTTCACATTTATTTAAGGCTCATGAAACAATTTCCTTTATATTATTTATTCAAGCTTTGAGTGTGCTACAGTTGTACTTCTTCTTCTTGTTATTATTTATATTATTAGCATGTGTGTCATACTGATTTTACAAAATGAGAGTCAGAATTCCTGTATTTCCAGAGCTACATCAAGGGAAAAACATGAATTCTTTCACGAATTTTCATAAAATCAGCATGAACCACAGGTGAGTGTTACAACTTCTTTATTACCCATTATTTCTTAGTCCCTTTGAGCTCCCCTTCAGAAAAAATACACTGACCAGGACCATTGTTTTAGAAAATCACAATTGTCAAATGACGTCAACATTCTTCAGCTATGACATCGTTTCTAGTGTGGCATCATTCTGTCCTTACGTCACAATAAGATTCGAATGACTTCAACAATGCTGTCCTGATGACGGAACCAATACACTGGTGCATGTGAAGTGAGTTTTACACTAGTGCACCTCATGGGGAATAATTATTATTAGGGAACAACCAGGGTTCCATCTACACATCCTGGTGATGGCCGTACCTTGGAAGAGTCCCCCTCCTTGGCAATGTGGACAAGTTTGGCATCTAGGATGCTGTAGGATTTCTGGGTGATGAAGGTTGGCGTGGGAGGCAGCACGTTGGAGGAGTTGGGATGAAGGCTGATCAGCTGTGCTGGGGTCGAGCTGCGGTTTGTGTCTTATAAAGGAAACGACAAGGTGAAGCAGGAGTTCAACAAAAAAGAAAAAAGCCATTAATCAATATCAGAAATAAAGCATGAGAGAATCGCTATAAATATTCATATTAATATTTGGAGCTCTCAAATGTCTTTTATCAGGTATTTTTTGTAAATATACAACATAATGCATTGGAAATGTTTATTTGTTTGATGTTAAACACTGCCCTCAGCAACATTCCAGCTACATGACAACTGTCTGTAAATATTCAAGTCTGGATCAAACAATCCAGTGATTGACATTATGAACATTGATCTATGCAAATGGGATATGGTAACATGCATCAACTAGTGAGTGAGCCTGACCACCTGATCCTGTTAGTCACTGTTTAGAAGCATGGGATGCTGAAGACCAACTCTAAGCCTCCATCTGTCAGTAAATGACAGACTTTGATTAGAAAGTAATGTCATCAGTAACACATTATCATGTACTGATCTTACCTATGTCGACAAACACAGCACTGGTGGTGGTGCGAGGGGTTAGGACTTCGGGGATGGTGGTGGGGATGTTGAGATTGGTCATCTCCCGGTCAAGTGGCGTCCGTAACGGGGTCATCCTCATTTGTTTGTCCAGGTCGTACTCTTCACTGTTGGACAGTGACCTCCCTGGAGAAACCAAGACAGAGATCAGAGGCAGATCTAGGATTTGACTTGGGGGTAGTTAGTGCCATGGCGTGATATAGACACAAGGTTTCACATATTCACCCAGAAGTGAAGACTTTATCCACTAGGCTACCCTTATGCTCACCATGATGGAGACTGTTATAGCCTGAGCAACAGTACGGCAACTTATGAACAGGCCAAAACTAAATTAACATATATAAAAACTTAATTTAATTTTTATACCAACATTTTCAAAATGATGAAGGTGGCTTTTATTTGGTATTTCCAGCAATGGACTACCATAGAGAGAATCAAACCAAGCTGTTTCAACTAGGCAGGTCGGAGTAGGAGTTGAGTGGTGACGATCGGCTACCGCAACTGGTTACATCAAGCAGGACAAGACTTTTGAATTGCTTACTGATGGCTCATCCAGATGAACACCGTTGTGTTGAACTTTGATGTGTTGAACTTACACTTGTCTCAAAGCAAAAGCTTGTTCCGTACGTATTCCTTCTTTATTCATCATTTTCGGTTGTGTCAAACCTTGGATAACTCTAAGTATTTACATACGTCCCTTCAAGTTTTTCCTAAATCAGGATAGAAAAGACAACAGTTCATAGAAGCCATAACAAGCCACATCATTTACCTCTCCGTGGAAGATAATTATCACATGACTTTGCTAAGTCAGCGAGAATTGGTGGGATGAAAGGATCTGACCCCGTTCTGCGATGTCTTCCTCTTGTCTGCATCTCGTGTGGTACAGGTGATACCCTGCAGAGGAAAGATGGTGATGATTTGTCACACTGTCACATGCACATGTCAACAGAAACATAATATCAATATAGTATCAACATAGTATCAATATAGTATCAACATAGTATCAATATTTGCATCAATCATCTAGCATCTCAAGTGAGTGGGTGAGTTGGGTTAATGCCACTTTGAACAATATTCCAGTTATATCACGGGATGTCAACTTGATGTGGGAGGAAGGCCCGAAGTGATGCAGGTCTTGGCCATTTACCACTCTGGTGAAACCCACGAGTATGGGTATGGTGCTGCCAAACTTGGAATTATAATGGGGGATTCAAGCCCCTGAAGATAGGATTCAGGCATGCCCAAGGGAAACAACTCCACACAATGAATATGATAAGATGACTGTGACCCAGTCTCTTCTAGCAGCTGTGAGTGTAAAGTATTATTTTGGGTGGAAATGATTGCTCAAATTATTAATCCATTGCAATTGTCCTTGGTCAGATTAGAAGTTAAATGAGTGAGTTAAATTTTACATCGCATCGGCAATATTTCAGCCATATAGCGATACAAGTTAAAATATATATAGTTAACATGGATGGTAAATAGTTAACCACTCAAAAATAACAAAGGATATACACATAACAGAATCTTGTCGCTCACTAAATGGCCACGAACCCTGGATCATCTTCAAACTACATAAGCAATGTTTTGTGAAACAAATCTTGAAAACTGGGCCCTTTCATGTATCAAGTATATGCACTACATTGTATACTGCCTATGCATTTAACATTCTCCTGATTCTTGTTCGCTTGTTTACTTGTTTGTTTGTTAAACAGTACTCTGCAATATTCCCACTACATTGCAGTAGCCTGTAAGTAATCAAGTCTGGACCAGACAAACCAGTGACAGAAAGCAAGGGCTACATCCCATGCCATCAAGGCATGATGGCACACAATGAGCCAAGTCACCAAGTCACCAAGTCACCAAGCCTGAACAGCCGATCCATTTAGTCACCTCTATCAACAAGCTGAGGTTGGTGGGGCCCTGGAGTCCCGTGTGGGTTGTTTGTTTGTGTTACCTGTTGTTCAGGACACAGAACTCCTCCTGCGTCACCTCACCCGCTGACGTCGGAGTGATTCTTCTCCTGTCACTTGGAATATTTCCTGAAACAGAAAACAATAAAAATAAAAACCGATTTTCATTTCTGATTCTCTACCGAAAGGCATGTAGGGATTTCCAAAGATCTTCCCACACTTGGCGATAAAATGGGATCCATATTTCACGTTACACAGAATAAATAATTACTTCCTTCAGGAGTAAGAAACCTAAACATCCTGTCAATCCACGGGTGTTAGATAAGTCCAGCACAGCTTCAGTACTATTGTGTCCATCCAATTCCCATTCAAGGCACCTAATGACAACCTAGCTACTGGGGATCACTTCTGAGTTGAGATCCCATTGGCTGAGAGTCTGAACAATGTTCAGGCTCAAGGGGTGGTGGGGTAGCCTCGTGGTTAAAGCATTTGCTCATCACACCAAAAGCCCAGGTTCATTCCCCACATGGGTACAATGTGTAAAGCCCATTTCTGGTGTTCCCGGCCGTGATATTGCAGGCATATGGGGTCTCCCGCTGAGATGGTGTCTCCCGTCGCAATATTGCTGGAATATTGCTAAAAGCAGCCTAACCCCATAGTTAGTCACTCACTCACTCACTCACTCACATGACCTCTCAGGTATCTCTTACCCAACTTCTGAGACTTGGACCTCCTGACTCCCCCAGGCCGGCCATCGTCCAGGGACCTCCTGACCCCCCCAGGTCGGACATCTTCCAGGGACCTCCGGATATCCACATCCTCTAGGGAGCTCTTCCTCCCTGTGGAAGACTGGGGGGACGCACGGTCAGGGCTGGAGGGGGGACCACATGACCCGGTCACCACCTTGGGCAGAGTCGATGTTTTGGCACTTCCTCGTAGAGTTCCAAGTCTTCTTACATTTTCCCTGGAATCAAGTTTCAAAAGTTTGAAATGTTTCTCATAAAAATTGAATCCCGTTTGGCTCCACATAATACACATTACAAGTATGGATATTATTTTCTTTGATCTAAAAAGACAGAGATAACTTTAAGTTTACATATGTTAGTTGCCGATGCAGACATACTCTAAGTGATATCCCCTAAGAAACAGAATCTGGAAATACACCCTACTCGTGGAATGACCAGGTAGTTGTGGGAAACAAGTGTGCTTCAGGCTGATGGCTTGGGTGATACACTGCTGCAGCGTATACAATCATGTATACTAATCATGTTACCAAAAACATCTACAACATTTAAGGGATCAAATTCACCATTACCGTAGCTTGTTACACTACTAACAATAGAACAATTACTTTCAACACAAAACCCGTCATTAAATTACTGCTCATGCAAGATGTTCAAAGTGATGCAAGTCCTAGACTCTGACAAGTTTAGTGAATCCCACAAGAATCATTATCAGGCCAAGTCTAGGATTCAAACGACAATCATCACCTTCAGGAATAACTAAGAGAGGCAACTCTGCACGGCAAATTGCAGCACCTCAGACAGCTGGGACACCCATGTCAACTTAAACACATAGTAACAGATGCGTCAACGCAGACACTTCTACTATGAGGACTTACTTTGGTGTTGGTGTGAACCTTCCCGAGTCGACATCCTTCATCATCTGTTGTTCTGCCCGCCGTGCCTTGTCAGCATTGCTCAGACATCGACTAAACGTTGGTCCTGAGCAGAACAGATATTCCACGGTTAAACAAGACATAGTCATATTGTTATCATCTGATCTCTAATAATAATGAAATGTTAGGCTCTGAGAAATGTCTGAGAAGATAAGAAACATCAAGCATGGAAGATGCTCTTACACAAACCAAGCCTCTTGGATATTAGGGTAGAACCCTTGATAGAAATTGATTACAATGTACTTACTTGACATAGGTCCAGTCTTGGATGACCTAGGTGATGTTATCAGACCCTGAATATAAAAAAAATTCATGAAAGAAGTCTGTAACAAGATTTGTTCATAATTATTCATTTCCTTTTCTAAGTATATAAGTACATTTTCTCTTCTAACTTCCAAAACATTTCAAAACAGAAAGCAAATAATATAATATGAACTGCTGATAAAAATGACAAAAAATGAAATAGTCAAACAGGATATGCATATTGGAGTAATCTCCCTTGCACAATAACGTATCTCTTTTATCACTTTTGTTAAACCTGCAATATGGCTGGAATTTCTTCATTTAATCTTATGAAAACCACTCTAGATTATCAAAACAGAAAATTTATTATATAATAAATTATATTATAGTTGGTTTGGTTTGTTTGTTGTTTAACACTGCACTCAGCAATATTCCAGCTATATGAAGGCGGTCTGTAAAACAATCAAGTCTGGACCAGTGATTGAGCATCGATCCACACAATTGGGATATGAGGACATGCATCAACCAAGCCAGCGAGTCTGATCACCCGATCCCGTTAGTCGCCTCTTACGACAAGCAAAGTCGCCTTTTACAACAAGCATGGGTTGCTGAAGACCTATTCTACCCCGGATCTGCACGGGTCAATTGTTTTATAGACAATATGTTCATCTACACCTTTCTCAATGGACAAACTTAACAAGTACCAACCCCTTACATCAAAAATAACTTCTCCCTTTCTTCTCTTCCCACAATCGTCCATTGACATGCGAGATTCTTCCCGACTCGGAGCACGGACAGGAGCCAGAGTGGTTGTCTGTTTCATGTGCGTCTGCTCCGCCCAGGCCTCCTTCAGTGTCGTCTTCATCTTCCTCGTCTTGGCCAGATCTACAGCAGTCAGTCCACGGTCATCAGTGACGGTCACATCCGCACCCCGCTCCAACAACGCCACAGCTGTCTTGTTGTGGTCGTTGTGTGCCTGTGAAACAGAGACGACTCAACCACTCAACGAAGGACGGTCATCATAGTGCTCAAGTAGGGTATAACCCGTTTGCTGATGCTTTGAGCAGTAACTTCTCATGTGTCAGCCTATAATGGGGCCAAAGTAACATAGGTCCTCAACACTGCCTTGGTGAAACCCAGCAGCAGAGGTATGGTGCTGACAAACCAAGGTCATGATTTGGGCAAATCTGGGATGCCAGCCCTTGGCCATAATAATGACTCAGGGAAAGGAACATGCAACATCTATGTCAACTCAACCCAGAACATAATCCGATACATTATGTGATTAATGCTCAGGCTAATTTATATCTGTGACTTATAAACACTCTGTGTCTAAATCATGTAACCTCTCACCATGCCAAGAAGGATTGTCTATTGTACTCTCATGTCTCTCTCTTGTCTCATGTCTCTCTCATGTCTCAACATGTCTCTCTCTTGTCTCATGTCTCTCTCATGTCTCATGTCTCTCTCTTGTCTCATGTCTCATGTCTCTCTCTTGTCTCATGTCTCTCTCATGTCTCATGTCTCTCTCATGTCTCATGTCTCTCTCTTGTCTCATGTCTCTCTCTTGTCTCATGTCTCTCTCATGTCTCATGCCTCTCTCATGTCTCATGTCTCTCTCATGGCTCATGTCTCTCTCTTGTCTCATGTCTCTCTCATGTCTCATGTCTCTCTCTTGTCTCATGTCTCTCTCATGTCTCATGTCTCTTTCTTGTCTCATGCCTCTCTCGTGTGTCTCTCATGTCCCGTGCCTCTCTCATGTCTCATGTCTCTCTCTTGTCTCATGTCTCTCTCTTGTCTCATGTCTCTCTCGGGTGTCTCTCATGTCTCTCTCTCGGGTGTCTCTCATGTCTCTCTCTCTCGGGTGTCTCTCATGTCTCGTGTCTCTCTCATGTCTTATGTCTCTAATGACTCTCTCATGTCTCATGTCTCTCATGATTCTCGGGGGCACAAGTGGCCCACTCATCTAAGGCACCACGATTCACTGTGCAGAGTTGCATCCCTTGGGCACGCCAGAAAACTATGATTGTGGGTTCGAATACTTGTTCGCCCCAATTATGTTTCTAGGTTTGTCAGCACCATACCCATGCTCGTGGGTTTCAGCGAAGTGATAAACGTCTGAGACCTGCATCACTTCAGGCTTTCCTCCCACATTAAGCTGACACCCCGTGATATAACTGGAATACTGTTAAAAGTGGCGTTAAACCAAACTCAAGCACTCACTATCATGCCTCTCTCATGTCTCATGTCTCTCCCATGTCTCACATCTCATGGCACTCTCATGTCTCTTGGCACTCTCATGTTTCTTGGCACTCTCAAGTCTCTTGGCACTCTCATGCCTCATGGCACTCTCATGTCTCATTGCACTCTAATGTCTCATGGCACTCTCATGTCTCTTGGCACTCTCATGTCTCTTGGCACTCTCATGTCTCATGGCACTCTCATGTCTCATGGCACTCTTATGTCTCTTGGCACTCTCATGTCTCTTGGCACTCTCAAGTCTCTTGGAACTCTAACGTCTGTTGGCACTCCCATGTCTCATGGCACTCTCATGTCTCTTGGCACTCTCATGTCTCATGGCACTCTTATGTCTCTTGGCACTCTCACGTCTCTTGGCACTCTCAGGTCTCTTGGAACTCTAATGTCTGTTGGCACTCCCATGTCTCATGGCACTCTCATGTCTCTTGGAACTCTCATGCCTCATGGCACTCTCATGTCTCATGGCACTCTAATGTCTCATGGCACTCTCATGTCTCTTGGTACTCTCATGTCTGTTGGCACTCTCATGTCTCATGGCACTCTAATGTCTCATGGCACTCTTATGTCTCTTGGCACTCTCATGTCTCTTGGTACTCTCATGTCTCTTGGCACACTCACGTCTCTTGGCACTCTAATGTCTCATGGCACTCTCATGTCTCTTGGAACTCTAATGTCTGTTGGCACTCCCATGTCTCATTGCACTCTCATGTCTCTTGGCACTCTCATGCCTCATGGCACTCTCATGCCCCATGGCACTCTCATGTCTCATGGCGCCCTTATGTCTCATGGCACTCTCATGTCTCTTGGCACTCTCATGTCTCATGGCACTCTTATGCCTCTTGGCACTCTCACGTCTCTTGGCACTCTCAAGTCTCTTGGAACTCTAATGTCTGTTGGCACTCCCATGTCTCATGGCACTCTCATGTCTGTTGGCACTCTCATGTCTCATGGCACTCTCATGTCTCATGGCACTCTAATGTCTCATGGCACTCTCATGTCTCTTGGCACTCTCATGTCTCTTGGCACTCTCATGTCTCATGGCACTCTCATGTCTCATGGCACTCTTATGTCTCTTGGCACTCTCATGTCTCTTGGCACTCTCAAGTCTCTTGGAACTCTAACGTCTGTTGGCACTCCCATGTCTCATGGCACTCTCATGTCTCTTGGCACTCTCATGCCCCATGGCACTCTCATGTCTCATGGCGCCCTTATGTCTCATGGCACTCTCATGTCTCTTGGCACTCTCATGTCTCATGGCACTCTTATGCCTCTTGGCACTCTCACGTCTCTTGGCACTCTCAAGTCTCTTGGAACTCTAATGTCTGTTGGCACTCCCATGTCTCATGGCACTCTCATGTCTGTTGGCACTCTCATGCCTCATGACACTCTCATGTCTCATGGCGCTCTAATGTCTCATGGCACTCTCATGTCTCTTGGCACTCTCATGCCTCATGGCACTCTCATGTCTCTTGGCACTCTCATGTCTCATGGAGCTCTCATGTCTGTTGGCGCTCTAATGTCTCTTGGCACTCTCAAGTCTCTTGGAACTGTAATGTCTGTTGGCACTCCCATGTCTCATGGCACTCTCATGTCTGTTGGCACTCTCATGCCTCATGGCACTCTCATGTCTCATGGCACTCTAATGTCTCATGGCACTCTCATGTCTCTTGGCACTCTCATGCCTCATGGCACTCTCATGTCTGTTGGCACTCTCATGTCTCATGGAGCTCTCATGTCTGTTGGCTCTCCCATGTCTGTTGGCACTCCCATGTCTCATTGAGTGAAGCCCATTTCTAGAGTCCCCCGCCATGATACTGCTGGAATATTGTTAAAAGCGGCGTAAAACCATACTCACTGACTCTATTGTCTCTCTCATGTTTCATGTCACTCTCATGTCTCATGTCATGTCTCATGTCACTCTCATGTCTCATGCCTCTCTCGTGTCTCATGCCTCTGTCATGTCTCATGTCTCTCATGTCTCTCTCATGTCTCTCTCAGCTCAAGTCTGCACAGTATTTTGCAAACCTTGCTCATACAAACAATATTAATCTGTAAAACATAGAACATCATTCTTATCACAAAAAATTGGAAACTGAAGATGATGACGTACCGTGATGTGCAGCGGAGTGAGGCCAGCGAACCCTCTGGAGTTGACCTCTGACCCCCCATCCAGCAGTGCCACTACTACATTCGTGTTGCCGGAATGTGAGGCCCAGTGGATCGGCATGAAATGACGCTTGTCACGCAGCTCTGAAGAACAATTGAAAATGTTCTACACCATCATGACAGGATATGTACAGAGGTAGAGGTGTGGGCTTTTAACACTTGGTAACCATTAACTGTATTTCATCAGTGGGATCAATATTTTATATCAACGGGATATCAGCTTAACATGGGAAGAAAGTCAAAGTGAATCTGATGCAGAAGGACATGGATGCAGTTCCAGTATTTTGTGAAATCCACAGCACGGTCTGTGGTACTGACAAACCAATGACATAATGAGCGGCAGAGACTTGGACTACTGGGCCACCCCAAGCCCCCAACAATAAGAGAGTGCAAATAAACAGTTTAAAATGAAGGTTGCAGCAATACACTACTTAACACAAGGATTAGACATCTCATGCACCAGCCAACACACTCACAAGGTTTGAATCAACCCAACACGCTATCCAAAACTTTTATATCTTCATGAACGCACACAGATATACACGTTGTTGAGAGACTTGTAATCCATGGCGTGTGACATGTCTCCCTGAATGAGAAATGGATGTCATTCACCGTACCTAGCTCTGACCCTTCCCTGATGAGCACATCCACGAGAGACTGCGCTAGGGTGGCGCGGGAATGGGAGGCGTGGTGAAGGCAGGTCTTCTCATCACAGTCGCTGGCGTGGATGTTACTGCAAACAGACAAAGTCAAAAAGTCACACGTTTTAGCTAATGTCAATATCAAGACATTAGGCATCAATTGTCAGTCAAGGACTGTTGGCCAGATGAGGTTACATGCACTCTGTTCATCTGATCAGGACAAGTTACACTCTCTGCCCCATTCCACAAAGTATCTTAGTGCTAAGACAATCTTAAACATTTACATATACTTATGACAGTTGTAGTGCAAACATCGCTTTCTGGAACAGACCTCTTTGATTACACTTACGCTCTAATGGCCAGGTGATAATCCTTATGTTATGTTAGTCACATGATAACACTTAGGCTCTGTTAGCCAGACGGTGACACTTACGCTCTGTTAGACAGATAAAACTTAGGCTCTGTTAGCCAGATGGTGACACTTACACTCTGTTAGCCAGATGATGACACTTACGTTCTATTGGCCAAATGGTGACACTTACTCAGTTAGCTAGATGATGACACTTACTTTCTGTTAGCCAGATGGTGACACTTCCGCTCTGTTAGCCAGATGGTGACACTAACGCTCTGTCAGCCAGATGATGACACTTACGCTCTGTTAGCCAGATGGTGACACTTATGCTCTGTTAGCCAGATGATGACACTTATGCTCTGTTAACCAGATGATGACACTTATGCTCTATTGGCCAGATGGTGACACTTACACTCTGTTAGCCAGATGGTGACACTTATGCTCTATTGGCCAGATGGTGACACTTACGCTCTGTTAACCAGATGATGACACTTACGCTCTGTTAGCCAGATGGTGACACTTATGCTCTGTTAGCCAGATGATGACACTTATGCTCTATTAGCCAGATGGTGACACTTACGCTCTGTTAGCCAGATGGTGACACTTACGCTCTGTCAGCCAGATGATGACACTTACGCTCTGTTAGCCAGATGATGACACTTATGCTCTGTTAGCCAGATGGTGACACTTATGCTCTGTTAGCCAGATGATGACACTTATGCTCTGTTAACCAGATTATGACACTTATGCTCTATTGGCCAGATGGTGACACTTACGCTCTGTTAGCCAGATGGTGACACTTATGCTCTATTGGCCAGATGGTGACACTTACGCTCTGTTCACCAGATGATGACACTTACGCTCTGTTAGCCAGATGGTGACACTTATGCTCTGTTAGCCAGATGATGACACTTATGCTCTATTGGCCAGATGGTGACACTTACGCTCTGTTAGCCAGATGGTGACACTTATGCTCTATTGGCCAGATGGTGACACTTACGCTCTGTTAACCAGATGATGACACTTATGCTCTGTTAGCCAGATGGTGACACTTATGCTCTGTTAGCCAGATGATGACACTTATGCTCTGTTAGCCAGATGGTGACACTTACGCTCTGTTAGCCAGATGGTGACACTTACGCTCTATTGGCCAGATGGTGACACTTACGCTCTGTTAACCAGATGATGACACTTACGCTCTGTTAGCCAGATGATGACACTTATGCTCTGTTAGCCAGATGGTGACACTTATGTTCTGTTAGACAGATGGTGACACTTACACTCTGTTAACCAGATGGTGACACTTATGCTCTGTTAGCCAGATGGTGACACTTATGCTCTGTTAGCCAGATGATGACACTTATGCTCTGTTAGCCAGATGGTGACACTTATGCTCTGTTAGCCAGATGATGACACTTATGCTCTATTGGCCAGATGGTGACACTTCCGCTCTGTTAGCCAGATGGTGACACTTATGCTCTATTGGCCAGATGGTGACACTTACGCTCTGTTAACCAGATGATGACATTTACGCTCTGTTAGCCAGATGATGACACTTATGCTCTGTTAGCCAGATGGTGACACTTATGCTCTGTTAGCCAGATGGTGACACTTATGCTCTATTGGCCAGATGGTGACACTTACGCTCTGTTAACCAGATGATGACACTTACGCTCTGTTAGCCAGATGATGACACTTATGCTCTGTTAGCCAGATGGTGACACTTATGCTCTGTTAGCCAGATGGTGACACTTATGCTCAGTTAGCCAGATGGTGACACTTACGCTCTGTTTACCAGATGGTGACACTGATGTTCTGTTAGACAGATGGTGACACTTACGCTCTGTTAGCCAGATGGTGACACTTATGTTCTGTTAGACAGATGGTGACACTTACGCTCTGTTAACCAGATGGTGACACTGATGTTCTGTTAGCTAGATGGTGACACTTACACTCTATTGGCCAGATGGTTACACTTACGCTCTATTAGCCAGTAGCTCCTGTATGACCTCCACTGGATTGTAGGACCGATTCAGCTGCAATGACAACCTCTCAAACAGCTGGCTGTCCCGTGTGGCCAGCAACAGGGGAGTTAACCCTTCAGCATTCTGGCAGTTGATATCCTTCACTTTGTTCTCCCGCTACAAATGTAGAATAACAACTAAATTCATTACAGGACACATTAGTCCCTGTAGGGATTACAAGTTAGAACAGGTCCCCAACAACCTATGCTTGTCATCCAAGGCAAATAAATCAATCAAGTGGTCAGACTTGGTAGACTCTGACACACGAGAGAAGGTGCTCATAATATCAGTCACTGGTTTGTCTGGTCCAGATTGCATTATTTACAAGCAGCTGACTTATACCTGGAATACTGCTCATTGCAGCATTAAAAAAAACAATAAAAAGAAACAAACAAACAAACATTTGTTTACCATGTATATTATTTCTTTAATTATGGCAATTAACAAATTGTCAACAGACAATTGAAAACTGTTGCCATGGTGCCCACTGTATCCTTCCAGCATGGTCACACCTGAACAAAATATTCTCTGTTTGACATCATAATTTTATTATGAACTTGGGTTGCACACTTTGCAATTTGTAACTTCTTAAATGCCCTTAGACCATGATAAATATTATTATTACCCCAGTCACTGAATCAGTGTGCACTTGATTTTAATTCTCAGCTCCCTGGGAAGTAATCAACCCAAGCAACCAGTGAGGCTGAAGGGGTAGTTGTCAGCACAAGTACTACGTGCCCCAGGTACAGTTTAGGATACAGAAATGTACCCTAGCCAAAAGCAGACAACGACCCCTTCAGCACCAGTGAGGCTATAGCAGGTTAACAGTCAGTCATTCACTGCTGGATGAGTGAGTGAGTGAGTTGGGTTTAACGCCGCTTTTAACAGTATTCCAGTTATATCACGGCATGTCAGGGTATGGTGCTGAAAAACCTAGAAACACAATCGGGGCGAACCAGGATTCGAACCCACAATCATAGTTTTCTGGCGTGCAACTCTGCACAGCAAATCGAGGCGCCTTAGACAACTGGGCCACCCTTGCCCCCCCCACTGCTGGGTGAACAGAGTGACAAATCTAACCTGGATCTTCAAGGGGTTATACATGTATATCAGAATCATTATCAGTTTACAGATATTGATACATTCATATCACTGCTACTTCTGTTTGGAGTCCAGTATTGACAAGAGTATTTATAACTATCCAACTCTTTTCAGTTTCTATTTGCATTTTCAAATTTACTCTGATTAAACTTCAGCAAATTTGCTTTGTGTCCTAGCACTAGAAACGTTTGAGTACAAGCCAGTCACAATCAAGAACAAAAAACAATCAGCATTATGTGATCATATTCCTAGATTCCCTGATAGCATAATGGTTCTTTTCCCACGTCTAGTAGATCCTTAAGTCATAACACGATGGGTCCAAAAATAGCAGTTACTCAAATCTATCACCTGTAAAGGAACTATATCCAATAACCTTAAGCAGAAGAAGGAGCCTCACTGGCTATTTCTCTCCTGACAATGGATTTATTGACAAGCTGTCACAGTCAATGATTGATTGGAATAAACGGTGGCGCCCAGATCGATTGATATGCCTCGGACACACCTGGGTAGTTTTGTGTGGAGTCATGGGGAATCTTGCAGTGAGCCTACAGGTGTCAAATGTCAATGTCATATGTAGCTGTTATGGTTTAGGAAGTAATTAAAAAGGTAACAAAAAATAAAATTCAGCATATTTAAAAAGAAAATATGATGAAGCAAAAATCCAGTATGTGGGTTTCCTGTACTTTGTGTGAAATCCTGTGAGATCTGTCATTTCTGTAGCAAGACCAATATAACCTCTTGTTTACAGATTCTGTTGATTTGATTTGTTTTTATTACTTGACACATTGTTTTCTGGCATGTTTGGTGATCTCGTGTACATAAGTCGATGCACAATAAACACAATTTTCTTCATGCTTTTCGGATTTAAAATTCCTGTTGTATTTCATGTTATGTTTATTGAACCAACAAATGCACGTTAGATCGTGACTTTTCCAGACAAATAATTTGTGGACATTCTGTACCTGACTTTAAAAGTTTTAAGATGATTAGGCCGATACTTTTAGATATAACAATTTTTAGGGATGGTTGCAAAAGAAACAACTGCACAAAATTGTAAAAAAAGGTAATTTTTTTAGATAAAATTCAAATTTGTAAAATTCAATTATGTGTCAGAAAAGATCAAATTCACTTTATGAGGCTCTTCAATATAATTCAGCAGTCTAAGGGTTAAAGTTTGTTTAAGTAAGAGTATGCAAATGCACAGAAAGAACAACTAAAATGAATTGAATGGTGTAAGGGAGTTTGGGGTTTATTTCCTATACTCTTAGAATAAATGTTTAAATTTTTGACAAAAATTGTTTACAAAAAGATTATTTTCAATTAATCACAGCATTTTAATCATATTTATTCATGGTTTTTTTCAAAACTTGTCATGCTTGTCCTTAAACAAAGAAAAGCATTCTAATTAGAACAGTTAGAAGACATCTGTTGACATTAATTACTGAACAATGTATGTCAACAGCAGACATGGAGGAAGCTGTATCACAAAAGATAAACAATACACAAGTGGCTACGTGAAGTGGCTACGTGAAGTGGCTACGTGAAGTTCCATCCTGTAGTACACAAGTAACACTCATTAATATATATGTCCTGAATTATCTCATTCAGAAGTAAAGCTTTATTGCAGTAATCATTTTAATTAGTCTTTTGTTACATGAGCAAGGCATATACATGAGCATTCATAATGAATTGCATGTGACATATACTACTCAAAAGAACTTGAGGATCAGCAGATTCTTTCAAATTACTATTGTTAATCTGTAATGGCATGAAAGATAAACTATAGTAATAGAAACTAATCGGGTGATCCTTAACTTCTTTTGAGTAGTATATATGTATATATTTTATATATGATGAAAATATATTCTATAACTAAAAAAAGAGCTGTTACACAAGTAATTCTGTAATTAGGGTTTTGCCTTGACTTACAAAAGTAGGAGTCTGGGGGACCTCCTATAATTAATTTTAAGGGTCTTTGCAGGCATTATGAGGGTCCTGTGAAGTAATGGAATGGTGCAGTGTACTGTACGTTTAGATAATTACTTGAGAGCCAGGAATGAATCAGTGATCATGTGGACAGTGGTCATGATTGCCGTTACTGCTCTTAATGTCCTGTAGATACAATGAATATTATTGGGCGTCCCATAAGGAGGCAGTATATTTCTTTCCTCTGCGTCCATTCTCCACATTTTTGAGTACTGGACACACATTTGTGAGTCGCAAAAAACCCTGTGAAAGTTTCCCTTATTGGTACTCATTATCTGCCAATGACAGATTAACAATAGTAATATGAAAGATTCGCTGTTCGTAACTTCTTTTGAGTAATATACATTACAAGTTAATAATCTTTTAAAATCAACAAAGCCCATTAGCTTACGTACTGTAGTTATATTGCAGTATCATTACAGTCAAACTCCGGAACAATGGTCATAAATCCACAAAGACATAGCAGCGTTGCCCCCAATGACACTATCAGCTCTCTCTGACAGCCGACCATTGACAAAATTTATTAGTCTGGTGATATTGACGCACGTCAAGAGAGTAACGAGGGATATTGACAGGTGTATATTGCCAGGTAATCCAGCTCATGAACATAAGACCCACACTACCGCCACTATCACAGGCTCCGGACCCACATGGTGAACTGTAAATCAAATATCACCAGTGGGTAACTTATCATGTGCTGTTTCATGCAGACTGAGGACTTTTTTTATACCAGGATGGACTAGAAAAACAGACAATGTCAGGCCCTTAAATAAAGATATTGCTTGTATACAAGGTGCTAAATCAAAATCTCATGAGCAGGATGTCACAATGCAACGACACAAAAAACTATGACTCTAATGTTCCTAATTTTGTCTAAATAACATACTTAAGGCCTGGCATTCTCAAAATGGGGACAAAACTCACATAACAATATTTTTTTTTAGTTCCAGTTTATAATGTCCACATACCAGTACCTATGGACCTAAAAGCATGCGCAAAGCACTACATTATTATCTGTTCAATGGATTTTCATTCTCAGCTCCCTGAGGTGTATATGGTTCGCACTGCCTGTGAGCCACTAGAAGGTTAAGAGTCACATTACAATCTCATCCTACCGGGTACCCATTAACCGCTGGGTGAACAGAGGCATATTTCAAACAAAGGATCTGGCCTGAGGAGACAGACACCAGATATGTAACTGCAGTAACCATATCTCTATATACAATTTGACCCGTGAAGATCCGGGATAGGTCTAGGATAGAATAGGTCTGCAGCAACCCATGCTTGCCATAAAAGGCAACTACTGTATTCGATGTAATAAGCGCCCAGGGCGCTCTCAAAATTAGAAAAAGGGGGCTCTTATTAGAATATAATTTTGGTGAGAAAAAAAAGAGTTGAAAGATCGTAAATTTCGTGGTTTATGCTGACAGCCTGAAATGATACAGAAGAAAAGTCGTATTATACATGACAAATATATTTTGCAGAATTTAATTGCCCATAATTAAGGGTGCATATAACACACGAGTGCGTATTATACACGAATAAATACGTCTTGTGTACATTGATCAATTGGAAGGGGTGCTAATTGGGATTGTTCACTAGCCAATATATTAGCAAATATCGCCGTGGGCGCTTATTAGGACTGGGTGCTTATTACGTCGAATAAGGTATGTTTGTCGCAAGAGGCGACATAGGCTTGTGTCAGGTAGATCTCATGTTGGGACCATAGTTTCAGACTTGTCTAGGGCCTTTCCTTCTGCAGTAAATTTTAGTCTCGACTTACCTGTCACAAAGCTGCAGGGGTTTTTTTAAATGAGGGCCTGAAGTATTTAGTCAGGACCTGCAAGTTTGAAGTTTGTGGGTCCTTGTGGCCGCCTGGCAACTTATTTATTTCGATTTATTAGAAGATATCTGAATATGTTGCCTTTTGAACCACGTTTGCTGAATAAGTCTGGTCCGTATTGCTACATACTGTTTAACATTATCAACCTTTCAGACTTTATTAATAGGTTCACTTTTCCTTTAATGATGTCCGTCAACCAAGTTTTATTGACCATGGTATTATCCATGAGGAAATAACGTCATAATGTCATGTGTTTTGTTGGATTATGAAGTAGAGATATTTTCATTCAGTGAATAATTTTTTATCAAAAAGAACATTCTTGAAAGAGGAAACTAAGGCTTGGCCCTATAGGAAGACACAATCTAACAGTTACTAAAGAGAGGTGTTTGCAACTACTGTAGTTCCTCTATCACACACCGGGGCCTCTAATACACACCGGCCTCCAATACACACCAGCCTCGAATACACACCGGGCCTCCAATACACACCAGCCTCCAATACACACCGGGCCTCCAATACACACCAGCCTCAAATACACACCGGGCCTCCAATACACACCAGCCTCCAATACACACCGGGGCCTCTAATTCACACCAGCCTCCAATACACACCGGGCCTCCAATACACACCAGCCTCCAATACACACCAGCCTCAAATACACACCGGGCCTCCAATACACACCAGCCTCCAATACACACCAGCCTCCAATACACACCAGCCTCCAATACACACCGGGCCTCCAATACACACCAGCCTCCAATACACACCGGGCCTCCAATACACACCAGCCTCCAATACACACCGGGCCTCCAATACACACCGGGCCTCCAATACACACCAGCCTCCAATACACACCAGCCTCCAATACACACCGGGCCTCCAATACACACCGGGCCTCCAATACACACCGGGGCCTCTAATACACACCAGCCTCCAATACACACAAGCCTCCAATACACACCAGCCTCCAATACACACCAGCCTCCAATACACACCAGCCTCAAATACACACCGGGCCTCAAATACACACCAGCCTCCAATACACACAAGCCTCCAATACACACCGGGCCTCCAATACACACCGGGCCTCCAATACACACCAGCCTCAAATACACACCAGCCTCCAATACACACCGGGCCTCCAATACACACCAGCCTCCAATACACACCAGCCTCCAATACACACCAGCCTCCAATACACACCGGGCCTCCAATACACACCATCCTCCAATACACACCATCCTCCAATACACACCGGGCCTCCAATACACACCAGCCTCCAATACACACCAGCCTCCAATACACACCGGGCCTCCAATACACACCAGGCCTCCAATACACACCAGCCTCCAATACACACCAGCCTCCAATACACACCGGGCCTCCAATACACACCAGCCTCCAATACACACCGGGCCTCCAATACACACCGGGCCTCCAATACACACCAGCCTCCAATACACACCAGCCTCCAATACACAACGGGCCTCCAATACACACCAGCCTCCAATACACACCGGCCTCCAATACACACCGGGCCTCCAATACACAACGGGCCTCCAATACACACCAGCCTCCAATACACAACGGGCCTCCAATACACACCAGCCTCCAATACACACCAGCCTCCAATACACACCAGCCTCCAATACACACCAGGCCTCCAATACACACCAGCCTCCAATACACACCAGCCTCCAATGGCAGGTCCGTCCTGATGAAGGTTTGGTCTACAATAGTTATTCCCTGGGGACAAAATAGCCTCATACAAATCTTCCCCTGGGAAGAACTGGCTTGGGGGATGTGTATCCTGTTACACCAGGTCTCTCATGCTGTGATATGTTGATGATTAATAATGACCATATTCTGCACTTGCCCACTGTGTATGACTGTAGAATTTGTGATTCGGTAAGGTAGTGAGTTGCCACTGTGCCAGCATTGAACAGAATAGATGCTGGGTCACGGCTTGCACGAAATTAAGGGATACCCTGGCATCTAGTAAAGGAAATATGGTAATGCAGAAACAGAAGCAGCCCCTTCACTGTCATTTCCTCAAAGTTTCTCCAGTCTTTACATTCCACATCTTCATCCAGCCCAAACAATACTTCCAGACCTAGACCTTAACCAAGACAACGTCTGAAGATCCAACAACTAAATGTCTACATTGGAAATACACAGTAGTCTCACCAGCAACTTTCGGACAATTTTGATGTTTCCCTGCCACGCTGCCTGAAGTAACAGTCGATGTGATGACTCGGTGGTCTTCTCTACAGAATCCAGGAGTATCATCTTGATGGAAGCCAATGCAACCTCCACTGCCACCTGGCCCTCGTAGTTCCGCAGTGTCGGGTCGGCGCCATGCTTCAGCAGCAGTTGCACGATCTAGATGGAAGAGAGATATTGATGGAAACAAATAACTTCTTTCAATACCACACAGCCACTCTCAATACCACACATGCACTTTCAATACCACACATGCACTTTCAATACCATACAGGCACTTTCAATACCACACATGCACTTTCAATACCACACATGCACTTTCAATACCACACATGCACTTTCAATACCATACAGGCACTTTCAATACCACACATGCACTTTCAATACCACACAGGCAATACAATACGACATAGGCACTTTCAAGACCACACAGGCACTTTCAATACCACACATGCACTTTCAATACCACACATGCACTTTCAATACCATACAGGCACTTTCAATACCACACAGGCACTTTCAATACCACACAGGCACTTTCAATACCACACAGGCACTACAATACCACACATGCACTTTCAATACCACACAGGCAATACAATACGGCATAGGCACTTTCAATACCACACAGGCACTTTCAATACCACACAGGCACTACAATACCACACAGGCACTTTCAATACCACACAGGCACTACAATACCACATAGGCACTTTCAATACAACACAGGCACTTTCAATACCATACAGGCACTTTCAATACCATACATGCACTTTCAATACCACACAGGCACTACAATACCACACAGGCACTTTCAATACCACACAGGCACTTTCAATACCACACAGGCACTACAATACCACATAGGCACTTTTAATACCAAACAGGCACTTTCAATACCACACAGGCACTACAATACCACACAGGCACTTTCAATACCACACAGGCACTACAATACCACATAGGCACTTTCAATACAACACAGGCACTTTCAATACCACACAGGCACTTTCAATACCACACAGGCACTTTCAATACCACACAGGCACTTTCAATACCATACAGGCACTTTCAGTACAACACAGGCACTTTCAATACCACACAGGCACTACAATACCACATAGGCACTTTCAATACCACACAGGCACTTTCAATACCACACAGGCACTACAATACTACATAGGCACTACAATACCACACAGGCACTTTCAATACCACACAGGCACCTCAATACCACACAGGCACTACAATACCACATAGGCACTTTCAATACCACACAGGCACTACAATACCACATAGGCACTTTCAATACCACACAGGCACTTTCAATACCACACAGACACTTTCAATACCACATGGGCACTTTCAATACCACACAGGTACTTTCAATACCACACAGGCACTTTCAGTACAACACAGGCACTTTCAATATCACAGCTTCACTTTCAATACCACATAGACACTTTCAGTACCACATAAGCACATGGCACCAGGTCAAAGAAGATCTTAAAGGAGTACCTGTACACTGTGAGTCTACAGTTTTTCACAATATTGGTGGGGCAGTGGGGTGGCCAAGTGGTTAAAGTGTTTGCTCGTCATGCCGAAGGCCCAGGTTCGATTCCCCACATGGATACAATGGGTGGAGCCTTGCTGGGATACTGCTGGAATATTGCCAAAAGCGCTGAAAGCCATACTCACCCACTTACAATATTGGTAAGTGAGTGAGTAAATGTTGTTTGGCGCCACAGTCAGTAATATTCCAGCTATATGACAGGAGCCGAGCTCATCAGCGCTGTGCCAGGCCAGCCAGCGACAGAGACGTCTTCGAAATTAATGGGGGGTCCTATGGTCCTTGAGATTTTCTCCTGTTGTATTTAAATCAAGGGTTTTGTTTTTTGGTTTGGTTTGTTGTTTTACGCCGAACTCAGCAATATTCCAGCTATATGACGGCGGTCTGTAAATAATCGAGTCTGGACCAGACAATCCAGTGATTTACATCATGAACATCAATCCACGCAATTGGGATCGATGACATGCATCAAACCAAGTCAGCGAGCCTGACCACCCGATACCGTTAGTCGCCTTTTACGACAAGCATAGTCGCCTTTTACGGCAAGCATGGGTTGCTTGAAGACCTATTCTACCCCGGATCTTCACGGGTCTTAAATCAAGGGACTTTAATTTTTAACATGACTTGACCATCATGAACTATCAATACAAGCTTCAGATACTGGCACGACACAGGCACATGGCAATAGATCAAAGAATGTGACCTTAAAGGAAGCCACTGTTCACTCCCACTTTATTGATAAAGACAAAACATGGCATTTAAATTGTCACCCTACTATTTCTAACTCACGTCGAGTGGGAAATAGTTGGGTCATCTCAGATTCCATATTGAAACTGGATTAACTAGTTTCACTAGTTTACATGACTATTACACAACCAGGGTTATTTTGCAAAATGAACCAAACTTGATGAGTTGGGATCTGGCTTTATACAGGTTACAGCGCTGTACCACAGTATCTTTACTCTGCTGATTGAGGTATAATGTAGACGACAAAATAGCCAAAAAATATTTCAATGTCTGTTTGTTGTCTAAGACCATTCAGACATATTCCACCCATTTGAAGTTGGGCTGTAGATAACTGAGTCCAGATAATCAAGAGGTTGATACTATTAGCAACTATCCATGCCATCAGGGTATGATGACACACTATCAAACAAGTTACTGAGCCTGACCCCAAGCGCCCTATCCATTACATGGCCTCTTACAACCAGAACTGGTTGCTTGGGACTAACCCTATGTTGGGATCCCCATGGGTAGATATGAATAAAACACTTAACAGCATACGCAAACAGGTAACAAACAGGTAGGTGATATGTGTCTGGTATCTATCAATCTGACATGATGTAACTGTGCCAGTACTTGCTACAGACCTTTGCGTGCCCCTTCTTTGCTGCCCAGATGAGAGGTGTATTCCCGGTCCGCTTGTCCTTGGCATCAATGCTGATGATGACGTCACTCCTTCCCTGGAGGAAGTGCTCAATCTTGTCATACTCCCCATCCTGGAAACACATGATACATGGTTACATATGTTGTGACATCCACCTGTAAGGTCAGCCATTCCTTAATACTGTATACCGCCATCTATAATATGATCCCGCCCTGAAGAAACCTTCAAAATCGATGGTAATATACCCTGTCTCTAATCTGATCCAGACTGAAGCAGAGCTCCTACCATTGCAACTGTTTCATTTAAAACCATCCAAAACATACAGGGCATCAAGGACAGACCTACACTAAGAGATGTAAACATGGGACATCGATACACCATACTCCTGCCTCGGCAGCCATATTGAAAATCAAAATCGAAGCTCTTGAAAACAATTAGTCAAGAGTTTTTCAGAGGTGATGATGATTACAGTGCCAAAAAATGCATTTAGGATTCAGGATCATGGTCCAAAGTGCAAAGGTCCCAAATTTAAAATATTGCGATAAAACAGAACATATGTGTTGAGGATTTGAACTTCTTGAGCAAATTCAGGTGTCATCATTGGCGAAACAAGCATGTGAAGTTTCAGCTTCATTGGTCCAGTGGTTTACAATCACTGATGCTGATGGACACTGGACAAGGAGGCCATGACATAATCTCACTAAACTTTCAGTCAGGTGAGCTAAAAAGAACATTCAAATATAGTAGACCTACCCTAGCTGCAGCAAGAAACAGCTCATCAAAGTCAGGTCCACCTGCAAGAATGGTCGATGCGATGTCATAATACTTGGCAGAGTTTAGGCGGTTCTTCCTCTGTGCTGCTGCCAGATTGGAATACGATGATGATGACAACTGACCAACAACGCTTCCTGACCCATTGTCTCTCCTGGAGCTACCTCCCTGTATGATGGCTCGTGTTGGTGATGGCAGACGAACCGATGGCGCCATGGGACTGTTTTGGCTGTTCTGGGACTCTGAAGACTCTGGCATCGTGTAGATTCCCCCTCTGGCTCTTCATCCTCACGTAGTGGTGGCAGCACTCCCTTCACAACGCACTGCAAATATAGACAGGGTTGTAGGCATCTAATTTGGTGTTTGTTTGTTTGTTTGTTGTTTTATGACACACTCAGCAATATTGATTGAATAGATCTATTCAATTTGGATGCATTAACCAAGTCAGCATGCCTGACCACCCGATCCTGTTAGTTGCATCATACGAGGCCAATGAAGACCAATTCTAACTCTAATTTGATGAAATTCTGATGAACATGTAACACCATACATTTGGAAAACACTGGTATATTGCGTTTTTCTAAATCATTCATAGATTCATCTTGTTAGCAAAGGTTACATAAGTGAAAAATCAAATTGAAATTATGATATTTAGAAATAAGCAACTGTTTTCTGGGATCAAAGCGAAACTATTCGGGACCAACTTCCTATGTAGATCTATAATGCATCTATTACTCATACTTATAGCAAAATGGTGGATGATTACAAAGTTGTCAAATATGTTTGGGGGAAGTTGTCCTTTTTAATGCAGGTTCAAAACAAACTACCGATGAAAGAACACATGCAATATATTGTGGTACGTATCACAATGCATGAATCATTATTTCAACAAATTGCAATACAAATGTCCGGCCAATACCCATCACTACAACATACAGTATATGGCCATCCCTAATGTGACAGCCCCCACCCTGTAACAATATCAAATGTTTCAATAATTTTACTTCTTAATATTTACTGTGTAAGAGGGATGATGGGGTAGCCTAGTGTTTAAAGCATTTGCCGAAGACTCGGGTTTGTTTCCCCACATTGGTGCAATGTGTGAAGCCCATTTCTGGTGTCCCGTGCCGTGATATTGGTGGAATACAGGTAGAAGCAGCGTAAAACCACATTTACTCACCCAATTACTCACTGTTTAAGAAGAAAGAATGTCATACCACGGAATCATATTTATTAGTAAGTTTCCATCAATTTCACCTTTCGATAGAATACAATAAAATAATTCCTTAATACTATACCACCATCTATAATATGATCCCACCCTGTAGAAACCTTCAAAATCAATGGTAATATACCCTGTCTCTAATCTGATTCAGACTGAAGCAGAGCTCCTACCATTGTAACTGTTTCATCAAAAACATGTGTTTGTCTTCTGGGTATCTTACTGTCCTCTGTGGTATGAATAACTCATGTCATGTTGTCTTGACACTGTGCAACATGACATGGAGATCATAAAATACTGTTTGTTAATGAAGTAAAAAAATAAGAACATGTGTTAAGTTCAAAGTCATTCATTCATGCATTCCCACACCAACACACACTTCTCATAAATTAATTCATACACATCAGAGAGCCTGAATTTTATCAAACATTTCTGACATGTGTACAACTAGTTATCTACTAGTGAGTCAACTCGAAATGTTCATTTCTAGATCAGAGGTATTCACCAGTCTTTCAATTCATATAAAACCTAAATGAAAAAAGAAGTGGTTGTGCTATTATATTAATGAAAACATCACAGACATTAAAGATGCTCTTGATATGATAAAAACTGCAGTAGAAGGAGAGGTTAAAAAGGTACAAGTGTGAATCTGTCTGATCTCCCTGTAAGTCTCAATGCCAGTCGGTATACATGAACTACTTGACTATAAAGTTTATGTACCTCTACTCAATAAATGACCCATTTCTAAACCCACACCTGACCCATTACCAGCCATACTTGACTGAAGGTAATAATGTTGAGGGTTGCTCCCAAGACACTGGAACCTGCTCCAGGTACATGTGAGGCTAACAAAGACAGCATGTCAAAATGTCACTTAGAGTGATGTCCCTTTGTGCCTAACTCTGAGGTATTGACTTAACCTGAAAGAAGACCTAATTTGTCAGTCAGTTGGTCAGAGGAAAAGATTTTGCGGAATACTTCCTGACAACTGACCTACTTTCAGCAGAGTCTTGATAAACTGTAACCTGTTCTTTCAGAACTATACAAGCTGACTATTTGGGATGACAATGAATGACAAAATTTCAGCTCAACTGCAAGATCTTTTTACTCTTAGGTGAACGAAATAAGGTTAAACCAAACATTCAAGATTTTTGCACTTGTATAGCAATGTTCTTGTACTAGTCTGGACTAATGCCAGTTTTATAGTGCTAGCCCACTGTGTGAGTGAGTGAGTGAGTTTTACGCCGCTTTTAGCAATATTCCAGTGGGACACCAGAAATGAGCGTCACAAATTGTACCCTTGTCGGTAATCGAACGCAGGTCTTCGGCATGACAAGCGAACGCTTTAACCTGAAGGCTACCTGACCGCCCCGCTAGCCCACTGAGATACCATGCTGCAGGTTAACATGGACACCTCCCTTTGGTGAAGGCACATGGAACAGGTGTGATGCTAACTGCCCGGAATCCTAATGAGAGCAAATCTGGGATTTAAACCAAGTCAAACAAATCCTGACAAAGATTTGGAACAAAACCCAGAAAATAACAGTCCCTTGGTTCACATAGCCACTCATATCAGAAGAAGGGAAATATGCGGTTACTCTGTTTGATGTTTGTTTCTTTGTTGTTTAACGCAACAGTCAGAAATATTCGAGCTATATGACGGCGGTCTGTAAATAATCAGGTCTGGACAAGACAATCCAGTGATTGACATCATGAGCATCGATCCACGCAACTGTGATAGGATAACATGCATCAACCAAGTCAGCAAGCCTGACCACCTGATCCCGTAAACTGCCTTTTACGACTAGCATAGTCACCTTTTAGGGCAAGCATGGGTTGCTCAAGACCTGTTCTACCCCGGATGTTTACGGGTCTGATGCTTAAATGAGGTTCTCAGGTGGAAAACATACAGAATATCATAGGAACCACACCAGTCCACACAACATTGCCACTATGGGTATTGCAGTAGACAAACGATGGCCATGACACTAACATCAGTTGAAAAGTGGTTCTAATATGACTGCTTAGCTTATAAGCTGAACATAAAGAAAAAGTTTAAAAGACATAATCACATTTGCACCAGAAAACTTTCACTAGCAAATTGTCTCTCAGTACAGTTAAATCTACATATGCACACTTAATACTTCTTGACACAAACAATTTAACAACTGGATTGTAATCAACGCCATAAAAACTCAAAAACTCTTTGTTGCCAAAATAACCGCAGGTGCTTTTAGCGCCTTCCTTTCCAATGTCTATCCAAGCTGATGGCAGCCATTAAGGACATTAAATCAGTTAACGTTCTGTTATAGAGGAAAAACTACACATGCTTGTAAACTAGGTCAGGCGATTGATATTCCTCTATCTTAATCTGACCTGTCAACATATCCTTGTGGACAGAAACCAATTACAAAGTGAAATCTGGTTTCAGATGACTTTGCATTCCTGTTAAGGCACGGACGACTATCAACAAACAGAGAATCGCACCCGAGTGTCTGTTGATATCAAATATATCAACATGAGTTGACAGCAGTTAAAAACTGTGTTGATATATATTTGATATTAAAAGACACAAGGATGAGATACCATTTATCATCTCAAATCATTCTTCCTACTTACAAGAATCTAATTACCAGCTTTTTGAATGTAAAAAACATAGTTTTAGTGTCAGAGAGTGATGTCATTTGCTTGTGATGTCATGGTAACTGATTAAGTCACAATGGCCTGCAAAGCATTGTGATGCAATTTCTTTGTAGCGATATCTCCTGGGATATGTCACTTGATCTTTCCAAGCGATATCTCCGGTGGAAACAACTTCTGGATGATAAATTTAGAATCTCCCCCAAGTCTACACGAGTCAATAAAAGTTTAAAACTCCAAGGCTTGCTGAGGAGTTTTGAACTTTTATAGACAAGTGTTGATGTATTTGATATCAAAAGACTCAAGGGTGAGATTCTATTTATCATCCAACATCATTCTTCCAACTTTTTCAGTTGTTATTTGATTTATTTGGTAACCAATGACGGCACAATGGTCTGCAAAGCATTGTGATGCCATTTCATTGCAGCAATATCTACAATGTAGATAGGCAGGCAGGGTAACAACAAGTACCATCTTTTAAAGTCTTTTAAGAATATGGTTATAACAAGGACCCCTTTATTGTCATTTCAACAATATTCCATCAGGCTATCAATCATTTTCTGGTTTGCAGACTCCATTATTTACATAACAATAATATTGCTGGTCGCAGTTAAGGATTATAAAATTAATCATAGTGACATGCTGTCTGTTATCCATAGCCAGCTTGCTTCCTTTGTTTGTTGTTTAACGCCAGACTCAGCAATATTTCTGCTATATTTTGGGACAAGACAATCCAGTGACTGATATTGTGAGCAACAATCCATGTCATCGGGGTACAATGACAGGCAATCAACCAGGCCACCGGGCCTCGCCTTTAAGGTCAGGACTTCTGCAGGACTCTCCCCATACTTAGCAGCCATTACAGCCACACAATCCCCCAATACCAAACAAGCAGGATACCAACACACATGCTCACAATGTAACCAAACATACCTGATCATATATCTCACTAGAGACCAATAGAGCTCACAATGTAACCAAACATACCTGATCATATATCTCACTGGAGACCAATAGAGCTCACAATGTAACCAAACATACCTGATCATATATCTCACTGGAGACCAATAGAGCTCACAATGTAACCAAACATACCTGATCATATATCTCACTGGAGACCAATAGAGCTCACAATGTAACCAAACATACCTGATCATATATCTCACTGGAGACCAATACAGCTCACAATGTAACCAAACATACCTGATCATATATCTCAATGGAGACCAATAGAGCCCTCATATCCTTTTAAGAAAATTTATCTTCAAAAATCCATCAGAATTTTAAAAAATTTGGAGAAAGGTACAAGACGTGTCATGGCAGTTGCATGACTGACTGTGTAGCTGTGATATAGATATTGTAATGAGGCCCCCTGGGTGTGTGTTATCAACAATCACACCGATATATATCCTGGCCCTATAGCATCACAACTAGGATCACACATTTCAATAACTGGTGGGAAAATATGGCAAGATAAGAAGTTTTGAGACTCCTGATTGACCTACGTAAGGTCATGACATATTTTCTATTGGTGAAACATCAAATGTCTTGACACCTAGATCCAGGATCCTTGCAGTATTAAATGACCCTCTCTGTGATGCTATGCTGCAGTTAGTGGCAGGCAAATTGGGACAAAATCATTACTTTGTTTAAAATTTGGATTTCTTTTCATTGCAATAATTTTTCAAATTCAGAGGCATTTTAACATTGTATTTTGAGATTGTAATCAAGGCAATAATATAAAACTTAGCATTACAATCTCTTCGAATTCATTGGTCCAGTTATCAATGAAATAACTATAACCTTAGTTGTTATATTATCATAATTATTCATTCTGATTTACGAATTATGAATGACTTTTGCTGCAGGTTTGGGGCCGAATATAAGACTCTAATCAGGCCTGGATAAATCTCTGATACTGACAAAGTAATTGATAAATAATCTCAAGAAATATACTGCAAAAACAGCTCTCAGTGCCGACAGTTATATATACAGGGATGGACCTAGGATTCGAGACAAAGCACCTGGCAGACACGTTTTAAAAAAGTATTATTTTGTTAACCTAGAGACTTTCTTAATTTCTTATTTTCTTAAATTGAGAGGTATGAGTATTTGAAATATTATCCTTCAATTTCTTATCCATCATAAATCTCTAGCTCTAATACCTCGTGAGAGAAATTTGAAGCTTAGTGAACCCAGATCCAGACGAGCCAGGATACCAGATAAGACTTACAATGCATGGGTGAGGTTGTTCTAGGTACATGTATATCTGTAACTTGTGTAGTTGACAAGCTGGTAGAAACATTAGGAACATCAAAACCACGTTAAGACATATCATGCCGATCAGTGATGTTATGTGTATCCTGCTTATAGCTCACCAGACTGCCTCACGTCACCAGCACTACACCAGCGTGATCGTGATCGGGGATTGTACTGGGTCACACATGTGTCTCATTGTTATTGTTTTGTCGACACACTGGTCAAAGGTACAGTCAAACCACACTGACATGGATACACTAAAACAATAGTATTGCAATAGAAATTTATCATATAGCTATCATTTGAATATACAGTTTAGAAAGTGAAGTACAGTCTTGATACATCGGCATACTTGGGTCAATTTTGGATCTCTAGTTCAAAAAAAATAACATGGATCCTGCGAAAACAATTGCATAAGTTACATAAAAAACAACCGTTTTCTGCAGGATAACATTAAGGGATGCTGCCTGACCTTTTGAAAATCATTGGACCCCACAGACATGAAGCAAAGATACTAAATTTGTATTATTAAGATATGTTCATAAATATAACGAATAAGAAATAGGTCATCAGATCTCCCTCACCCCCCAACTCTGAGTCTGAATAAGTCTGTTCTGGGTATACAGATCTCCATCACCCCCCAACTCTGAGTCTAAATAAGTCTGTTTTGGGTATATTTGGTTTAATTAAAATCGTGATCATGAGACATTCATATGTCCTTTTATCTTAATTTATTGCACTTTGTTACACAGATAACCAAAATAAATGGTTATCTTGTTAACCTACCATAAGAATATTAAGGGTGCGGTGGGGTAGCCTTGTGGTCAAAGCGTTCACTCGTCACACCTGGGAATAGATTCCCCTGCTGTAATATGGCTGGAATATTACTAACAACAGGCATAAAGCCATACTCACTCACTTACTAATAATATTAAGGTTAAAACTGAAACTATGGGTTAGTCAAGTTTCAGAAAACAAGGGAATGTTGGGCGAGGCCTTAAGGTCCTAATGAGGTGTGACACACTGAGCGAGTCTCATACCCAGTAGTGATACCCAGGTGTGATACCCAGGTGTGAGACTGAAGCTTATGGTACAGATTTAGCCTTTGGCTGCTTCTTAATACTTCACAATCTGTCAATAATAGGTCACATACCGGCAGTACTTGTTTCCTGAGGGTTGATAACTTAGGTGTGTTGCCACTGGATAACTTTTGTTGAATAGACAGCGTTTCAATAGCTACAAGAGCACAAGTGTATATTCTTTCTCATTCCACAATTAGCAGTTCATCTAGAACGTATGGCCATTCAGAACGTGTATTTATAAGTAAAACTGACGCAACTCCAGGTCAATATGCAAATGATAAAGAAATTACATATACATACATATCTGTGTATATATATACACAGGGTTTTTCCTTGTCTTACAAAAGTGGGTGTCCCCCTATAATAAATTGTAAGGGTCATTGCAGGCAAAATGAGGGTCCTGTAAAGTAATGAAATGATGTAGTGTACCGTTCATTGTGATAATTACTTCAGAGCCTGGAATGAATCATGTGGACGCTGTAGGTTTTATGAACATAATTGTGCGTCCAGAGGGACACAGGATATATATTTTTCTGCATCCGTTCTCTATATTTGTGCGTACTGGACGCACATTTATGCATCGTGTAAAACCCTGTATATATAACATGGTTCAAGTCGATGAAATCACTCGACTATGTTGATTCTGGAAGTAGAATCAACAGATTCTCATGATTTCTCCATTACTTATGGTCCCCGGTGCTTGAGCCTCATCCCTGTGACTGTGGGTTTCTCCATAGTGGTAAACATCTGAACAACCTTCGTCACATTGGACTCCAACCTCAAACTGACGCTTATAACTCAAACTACTTAAAGCAGAGTTGAACAAACTCACTCACTCACTCACTCACTCACTCACTCACCAGTAACATACTCAGCGTCATTATTGAAGGGTCTGAGTATGTTGACAATGTGATTAACAGCTGAAGGACATTTATGCCTATGTCACACTGATTCAGTATTTTATTAAATCGGGAAAATGACGAGGACTATTAAAAACAATGAAAAGTGCAAGATTGAAGGTGATGGCAAAAGCTACCCATACCACACGCCTGAACGCAACCAGTGGTTTAGCCTATGCATATGCAATACATGACAAGTAACTGTCGATCTGGGTACAAAGTGATACATTCCAGATGCAACTGAACAGCCCTCTTGGAAGTAGAATAAGCAAAGGTTTTTTTAAATACTTTTAAATACTTTTATCCCCTATTATCTCCATGACCCTGCAATAATTACACCGAGTATACATGTAAACTTAACATTAAAAAAAGTCCAGACAACTTTTGAGAAAGGCCCTAAAACATTAAAGCTGAGTGTCCGTTTTCAACTTACCCATTATCAAACGTGAGCCGACCATGTGAACGATGGGACAAAAAATACCTCCACCTATCAACCCAGCAGTATCTCCGACCAGTCAAGACTTGTCAACAAAAAATCTCCATTACCCGAAAAATGAGACAGTCAAAGGGTCAGCCAATGGTATTAACTATTCATCCGGCTGACATCATTGGATGTGCCGGCCTGAACAAAAGACAGGATTACGTGGTCACTGGTGGGGGAGGTATCAGAATAGGTCAGTGAGAAATGACCAGACCAGGGGTATTGTACTTGGGATGATTAGCGGTCACTTGGTGGTGGGATTAAAGTGGGTCTCGTTTCAACTTGCTTCAGTGTGGTTTTACCTGTCACTTGACATCTTAGAACTTGGGGGAATCCCCTTGCCCTTCACCTTTCATCACAATGGCTATGGAAGTATCTCGTCCATTGGCATATCGTGTTTCCAAAATATACACAACTTTAAAGAAGTTAAAGAACACCCCATTCTTTCATATAGCTACATTTAATGTGTCATGGCATGACAGATTAATTATAAGGCCACTCTGAATTAATTTCATGTTTCTAGGATTTGTTCCAGCTGTTCCACACAAGGTCGGTCATAATAAAAATAAATAGCTATGTCAATCATTTATTTATTTATTTATATGTTAGTCATTCTGCCATGGAGTTAAAACTGCAGCTGGCTTCTTGTATCACTGATAGTAATGTAGACAAGGAATTTATAAAAAAAATTATTGTCTAAAAGGTCTATATTACCAGCGGGAGACAAAATAAAAATAAATATTTTTATGTTTAATTTATTACTGGACCGGTTGCTTTCAGTATGGGTGCAGGGGGTGGGGGGTGGGGGGTGGGGTTGGGGAGTGGGGGGGTTGGGTTTGGGGAGTGGGGGGGTGACTGGAAAAGAAAGATTTTTTATATGAATAGTTTGTTTGATGTGCTCAGTAAATAAATACCGTTATTTTTTGGGATACATGTGGAAGAGAAATAGATTGTTCTCCAAAATATATCCCCACCGCCCCACCGCCCCACCCCCCCCCCCGCCCCACCCCCACCACCACCACAATTAAAATGGACGCTCCCTTAGTGTTATATTATAAGTTGTAGCAGGACCACGAGGGGTACATGGGGTTTTATGAGGCCAGTGTTAGGTTTTATACCACAAGATTTATTCCACGCTGAGAAATTTATCTGGCAAGGTGAAATGGGGTGAGATGTGTGAGGTGTGTGTGTGCGTGTGCGTGTGTGTGTGTGTGAGAGAGAGATGTGTGTCTGTCTGTCTGTCTGTCTGTGTCTGTGGGTGTGTGTGTGTGTGTCTGCTTCTACTAGTGGGGACTGGTGCCGATTGATGCCACAGTTTAACATGAATCATCACTCAGACACAGTATACTGACTCCGAGCTGACAAGTCCTTGTTTTAGCCCCTTAATGCCGAGCGCCAGACAGGGTAACAACAAGTACCATCTTTTAAAGGCTTTTGCTATGACACGGCCCTTGATCTTCTGCTCTCCGGGCAAGAGAAGCAGGACATGAAGATCACCATGAACATGACAGCCATAAGGACCAGGGCCAGGCCACTCAGTGTTTATAACAGCACAAATGACCCACATCATGGGGGAGCATATAACAATTAGCGTTGTTACGCCCATCAAAAGCATCAGGTTCTAAGGACTTGTTGTGTTGTGGAAGATCTTCCCCATAATAAAAGATACTGGCAATTTGTTTAGAAAATATTAAAATGGTACTTTTAAAAAGTGGAGCCTAATCTGTGAAAGTTAATTTGAGATTGTTTTTCATAAATCTGCAGAAATACTGCATGTGTTAGATATGTCACTCCTTAATGAACAGGTGGTGAAAACTGGACAGTTCTCTCCCTTGTATACAAGCTTGTTAAAGCCACCATACAAGAACACACTTTCCAGTATCTGACTGGGACTTCCATGTTGCCAGCACTGTTCTCCTCCAGGGATGAGCACTAACATCAAGGCTAGACAAGGAAGCTGTTCAAGGACACACATCAGTCAATATGAGGAAATATGTTGTGTTGAATCCTGGTTAGCTGTGGCATAGAACAAACGAGGGCTGGGCCGAGTCCAAATTTACAGCCCGGTTACCCACCCCACTATTCCCCGACCCGACCCAGGTACCCGCTGTAGGTCTCAAGAGGTAGGTACAACTGAATCTGGACCAGACAAACCTGTGATTGACAACATGAGCTTTGCCTGTGAGAGTGATTCAGTTCTGTGATACGTGACAGCCTCATGTCAGAAGTGAGCCCATTGTGATCAACGGCTTAGACTTTATCCCTTTGTTTAGGTGAGGTGAGGTGAAATAGGGTTTAACATTGCATTCAAGATGTTTTTTTGTTTGGAACTGTTCTTTTTGAAAAATAGAGCAAGTTTAGAAAAAGAAAGAAAGAAAAAGACATGAAGACAAGGAACGGTACTCTAAATACTAGGGCTGGGACGAGTCCATATTTACTTCCGCGGGTACCCACCCACCTATTACCTGACCCTACCCGGGTACCCGCCCACCTATTACCTGACCCTACCCAGGTACCCACCCACCTATTACCTGACCCTACCCGGGTACCCACCCACCTATTACCCGACCCTACCCGGGTCACTGTAGGTCTCAAGAGGGAGGTGCAAACTGTCCGATTGGGAATAGTTTGACTGTAGCCCTGGAGAAAATGTATTTAGGTACCCACATAAAACGATCTGGTCATGCATACACTGAAGTTGACTGAAGTTTTATCTTTATTCAAACATATAAACGTGTGGGTGCATAGTCAGAAAGAAATGCCAACATTAGTGACTTGATATAGTTCAAGATCATTTTTGTCATTAAACAATACTATGTCACATGACCAACCACGGGTTCGGGTAGTCTGTGGGTACCCGGGTCCTTCTCAGTACCTGTCTGACCCGAGTACCCAAGTTACCCATCCCAGCCCTACTAAATACAGTAAATCTAAATACTTGAAATCAACGCACATGATTACTGGAAGCACAACAAGGGACTGACCTGTGAGATGAGATGTGTGCACAGTGAAGCCTAGTTGGCCGTGAGTAGTAGGTGACCCTACCTGCAGCAGAGTGCACATATGCCTCATCACACCGTCAACCAGAGAAAAATCAATCATTGTTTCTTCCCAATTACTCACATTAAGATTTAATCAAAGCATGCAAGCCAATCAGGGTTTTTTACCACTGCCATCTGGATCCCAGCTATGGCGGGTGTGTGGTATGTCCTGTGGTGCAACGATCAATGAGGAGATTTAGAAAATAACTTTTGTAAACATTGGGGAAATAGAATTGTTTCTACCGCAAAAGAACATATAACGATATCTGATCTAATTATTGCTACTTGTTTAGGCACCCCTGGAAATTTTCCGTTTTTCCTTGTTTTAAAGATTTTCTTAACGTTTGTCAAATTGCTGTAGGTAAACAAAAAAAAATTATCAGTTGTTTCTAAGGAATATCTTTTTAAAAAAAACTAGTGGAAAAAAAAGTTGTTATAAAAAGTCTGAAAAAGATGGTCAAAATAGGCTTATGAGGAAACAACCACATCATTTATCCTCAGTTTTCTTAGTTTTATATTTTAAATTCAAAGCAGCAGCATAGATCAAAACAAGAATAACAATTGTTCTGGCCTTATTTGCATCTTAGGTAATTCCTACAAAATTACAACCCAAACCAGACAAATCCCATATTGTAAAGATTATATTCTAAAATTCCCATTTATCCTGAAAATGATATGCTTGTCTCCAGTGTCTCAACAATCAACCACTCATTAATATTTCACTTATTCTCCAATACCATCTGTCCAAGACCTGGTAACACATCCAGGTTTTTGTATCAAGCATCTCATGCCTGTAATCCAGTGTTTCCTGCATATTTCATCACAACACAGGTTTAACAATGGCTTCTTAATTTACAACAAAACAGTAAATACCATGAATCATCTGTCTGGGGCAAGACTTGCATGTCAAACAGACATCACATTATGTCTGGCATTTCTGGATCATATTAACCAACTCAAGAGCTGCTTGAAATTCTTACAACCTTATACAACCTGTATGTGTCCGGAGTGCATGTAAACTGAATATTCACCCTCGAATGGAAGTTGTACGTAATATGATCTTAAATACACAACATGCCTAAAAGCTGCAATTTGCACTCGGAACGATAAATACACAGACCCAACTTAGTCACTGAAGTCAGCTCTTAACAAAAATGACATTGCATTATATGCACATATATTTCCTGTAGCTCCTCACAGTGACGATTTTTCCCTTTGCCATGTACACCAACAGCAAGGTCAAGATGTCATGAAGTGGAGTTTGGAAGTTCTAATAAAAGCTGCTTTGGAACTCTTTCTGTGCTTAGACATCATTTGTTGAAGACATCATGGGTTCTATCTGTTGGTTATTTGGTCATATGGCAAACCAAGAAAAGACCTGAAATGACTTAAAGTCACTTGCCCAGTGAGCGTGTCCATAGTCTGTACTCACACATTGTGCATAGTGGTAGTGGGGCGGTAAGACATTTGGGAGGGATTGTTCTTTTCAAGACTAGTTGGTCCTGCTGCCAAGTAGATTCTTTTTTCTTAAAACTTCCTCTGAGTCATGGGTTCTGTGTACTATCTAAACTGACAAAAACCTGGTGTTCTATTTTTAGCCAATAACTGTTTTGGGTGTACCCTTTCGTTCAACATCCACAAAGGAAAATGTGATGTAATAAAAGTCAAAATGGATATGTATGTTCCCAAGCCCCTGAAGATAAAACAATCATTAACAGATTACAGCTCTGATACATCACTTCAATAACATATGATCTTGTTTGCCCAGCATACAGTTCCGTTTCCTTTAAATAATGAGAGTCCTCACTCTACCAAACTCAAGCAGCTGTTGTTCTGTTATCAAGAAACAGGCATCAACAGATGGAGGTCTGGCCGAGAAAGAGGACAAAGTAGTTTGAACCAATATGGAAACACCAGTCAGATAGCAGGACAGAGAGATCAAGTGAGGGATATTTGACACTGTTTATGACAATATTCCAGGGATGAATGATAAACAGGAAACACTAAAGAAATCTCAACTCATGTAAAACCAAAACTGAAACATAAAACAAAATCTTCCTACAATCACAGACTTACTGAGTGTCCTTGTGTACTCCACACAGCTACACATGATTCATACCACGTCCCTCCCCTCCGTGTGATCCCCTGTACAACACGGGGACATGCACCCTATACAACCTGGCAAGGTGGAGTGTAACAGTGCTTGGTGATCCCTCAACCAAAACACTCACAAAGGTAGTGGTTACTGCAAGACTGTAAGAAGCTGTGACACTTAAACTGGTGACATGAATGACAGCAATGGAAACTGCTGAGAAACCTTGTCAACTTAAAAGTCAAGGCATGATAAGGCCCCTTTTGGGCCCACGGGATACACTTCACCATGAAAGACTTTGTTCATCTAAACGAGGACTGCGTGGTAGAACCAAAATACTGCAATACGCTTTTCATACTATACGTATTTCCATAGGTCTGTTATTATTTGGGTCGTTCAACCAAAAGTCTACACAGAAGTTCAGTCACAAATTATGTTTGCCTTCTAAATTGATTGACAAACGGAGGAAAGCGAAAGTGATTAGTTTTGCATGTAGAAAACAGGATCTGCATGTACAAACAGTGTCAACACTGTCAAACTAAAAAAATATGTATCGCAATACAGATACCTATATCGCAATATATTGCAATATAATTTCTTTTCTAATACACAGCACTAATTTAAACACACGTCTGTTTTGGACATCACCACACAACACTAATGAGTAGGAAAGTCTAAATAATGTTAGACGCTGACCGACAGTGCTGTTTTAATATTTGAACATAAGCAAGTCTTTGCCTTTGCCCCATGTGTAGGAAAGAACAAAGGCAAGTTGCCAGCCACTAGAACATGTCTCCTATTAGTCAGTATTTTCAAATAATTTTTCAGTGACTCATCATGTTATGGAAGAGCTTTTCAAGTCAATCAGTTATCGATATGAAGTACTCAGTGTTGGCTGAAGAGCGCGTTTTTGCGTCTTGGACGCACAAAAATAAGTTTGAACGCACCTGCGTAACATGTGTGGGTCTCGTGGACGCAGTGACTGGAGCTATATTAATTTCATATCGAATTGACACTGTTATCGTACGTCTTTGCGTAAAGGTATTTGTTGCAAAACAAGACAGCGAAGCATGTTGATTAACACTTCCGTTTGCTAAACCAAACCAGTTTCATTATTCTCTCCCTTTTTATGACAAATACCCAAACCGGTTTCTTGACCTATATCTATTGTCGGTTTTGCATGTATTAATTTTCGGTATGGTCCGTAGCTTTGCTTCAGCCAATCAGGTGCCACATATTATGCAAGTCGGATATAGTCGTAATTAATTTAGCTTGCTGATTGGTCGAAAATATCCTGACCTTGTGTCAAACTAAAAATAGCCAGGCACATCAAGGGTATACTTCAGAACGTTGTAACAGTGACCCGCGAAATCGAGCGACCGTGTAGGATGATACACTATTTTATCGCGGTAGTTAATTTATAATGGATCGTAGTGGGGAACGCTTACAAACTTATTAAATATGTGATTCACAAAATGTTTGTTGTTCATTGGATTGATTGATGCTGATTTTCTTTACCGAGTTCGGTAAACAAAGTACCTGTCATTGGTGAATCTTACCGCAGTAAGAAAGGCTGTGTGGATTATATGGTATATCACTTCCTGTTTTGAATTTTGCATACGACCGAGGTTTGATATTTTGCAGTTGCGAAAAGATTTCTTATTTTTCACAACCACTGTGTTCTGTTGTTAATGTTACGTTATAATGCTATAAATTGGACCCCTCCATTTTTGTTTGGGACCCCTAATTTTATGATGAAGGGGTCCAAGTGACCCCAAGAAAATTTAAGCCAGAGCAGACACTGAGTACTGTTTCTGGACATCATGGTGACAAAGTGAAACATACACATGACATGTCATGACCATCTACGGCGGTGTACAAGTACCATCTTTTAAATCTGTTGATATGACCGCCCAGGAAATTGAACCACCGACATTCCGCACTCTGGTGCAGACACTCTTTCCTGTAGATGATGGAGGCGTTTGGTGGGGGGAGTCAACAAAGGTTGTTGTTTTTATCAAAAGTACATGACATATATGAAAGTGATTAAATGTCTGCCAGTTTTTCCAAATTGTACTTTAATTCATTTATCTTGAACAGATTTGAAAATTACTATCTGTACAGGGTTAGACATGGCCATTAGTCTGTTAGTCCGTATCTAGTGAAAATCCAGAGGGACTAGTTGTTTTCTTCTGAAATCTAGCTATTTTACATAAACCACTAGTCCGAAATGAAGTGCTGACTATTTGGATTTGACCAACAGTGTCTACCCATGCTAAACACTGACTACTGAAACTAAACATGCTTCTGAGGATTTATTATGAGTGAGTGAGTAAAGTGAATTTATGGACGCTTTGAACAGTACAACATGGAACCAAAGTCCACAATGACACATGTCGTAAACAGCCATCACTTTAGTGGGCATGTGTTGACAGATAAAAATATAATCTTGACCTCTGAACTGCAACAAGTAACACATTAAACAACTAGGCCACCCCTGCCCTCCCCCCCCCCCCCCCCCCGATTCATCTAATCAAATGACACATATTTGGTCGTTGCCGGTCAGTACGTATGTATGTCAACAAATGGTCTGTTTATGTCCCTTCTCCAAGCGAGCCCGCAATACCTCCCACTGGTACTGTCATAGACAGGCAACTCAAGCAGAACTATCACAACATCTCTCAAACAAGTCACCTGAGGTCAGCAAAATAGATGACTGATCACACAGAAATATACATATCACCAACATGGCCATGTTAACTGAATGTACATAGCATGCGCATCAGTGACTCAATGGGAGATCTATACAAGGGAGATAACTATACACAGGGGAGATAACTGATAGACAGGGGAGATAATTCATTAATTGATACTGACAATACTCAGTTACCTTGGTTACAGCATGTCGTATCAATGTTTCCTTTTAAGGCAGCTAAGACCTGAAGCGACAAGAAGAAACGGCCTGTCAAATAGCTGGCATATTGTTGAGTGTGGAGTCAAACAACAAACAGAAAAATACAGTCCTAATCCAAAGCCCTGGTTCTCATTTACAAATTACACTCCTAGAAATGGGCCTGTTCTTAATAGACATAATGTTGGAACTATTTCAATTTGAGCCAAGAATAGGAACAGACAAAAACATAAGGATTTTAGAATATTTGCAAGTAAGTCTACAGGAACTGTCAACCACATGACATACAATTTCTTTTGACCGCATGGAAAATTGTACTCTTCAAGCGTAACCTTCAACCAAGAAATCTCTATCACCATCAGCCCAAACCAACACCCATCAAGGCCACAGTCATGGATTATTCAAGGGCATCCGGTAGTAATTAGGGGTTTTCCCATCTAACATGTCTCTGTGGCATGGTTTGTGTGCACTGGGGAAGACATTAGCCCACATCCAGCGTTCCACTTTCAAAAAGAGGTTCACTTTGAATCAAAAGATAAATGAAGAAAAAAGTTTTGTCCCTTTCTCATTTTATGCTGCATTATCCTAGCTATACTGCTGACGTAAAGTTAGGGAACTGATGAAATGATAGTGAAGGTGTAATGAAGCTAAATGTCTGTCAAATTAATTTTAGGCATGAAATTCAATATCTGGTGTGTGCACCATGTTGGGCGGTACGTGGACGACACCTTGATGGCATACTGTTGATTAACTTGTGCCTGGTTGCCCTTGGTATTGCCTGACATTCTGCCTGAAGAACTACCACAAGTAGGGCCATATTGGTGGGTGCTGGGTCTCTACTCTCTCTGCATGGGAACATCCCACAGATGCTGTATTGGGGACATGTCAGGGGACTTAGAGGGCCAGTCCAATGTCCAAATGCCTTCTCGTCAGAGATGATCGGTGACTATTTGGGCACCTTGCGGTCTGACATTGTCATCTTGCAGTTCAAAATTTCTGCTGATAATTCTAGCGAAAGGAACGACAACATATCCCGGGCCAGTCAAATTCACAATAATCAAATCAGTTCACCTGCCATGTATGATACACCATGACACTACCGCAACCATATTGATCATGGTCAAGTATTGTAGCCCTGGCATACCACGCCCGCTACATCTCCAACAACGTTTTCTGCCATCTGTGAATCGGAGGCAACACCTTGATTTGTCTGTAAACATGGTGTAAGGCCACTACCTCCCAGCCCGTCACTGGTGTTGCCTAGCCCACCCCAATCTTTGCCGCCTATGGTAATATGTTAGGGTGACAACCTTCACGGGACAGCTTGCTTTCAGGCGGGCTGCATGAAACTGGTTTTGAAGGTACATGTTGAAATTTACCTTTCTGTTATTGTACGGAATTCTCTATAGATAACAGGAGCAGATTTGAATCTACTGTGTTGTGCAATCAATGTAATCGAAAGATCTTGTCTTGGTGTCCTTGTTTTAGACCTGCCACGCCCAGGACTCATTGCAACCCCTCCGATGGTACGTGTCCCACAGTCGAGAAATTACCCTTTTTGTTTTGCCAACATTCGGGCAAAACTACTACCAGTTGCCCTCCGACAGATTTTACTTGCGCAGAATGAAAAACATTATGATATTTCACCAATGTTATTTTCAAATGTCTGAGCTGTAAATGACAAGGCTTGTTAGTTGCTTAAAGCCACACTCAGCAATATTCCACCTTCGTGACAGTGGTCTGTAAAACATTGAGGCTGTTCAAGACAATCCAGTGATTGATATTATGAGCATTGATCCCTTTATTTATAGGATCCAACGACATACAATCAACCAAGTCACCAAGTCTGACCACCCAATCCATTTAGTCGCCTAACTAGAAATGTCTTGTTATAGGTCAAAACTACAAAACACCAACAAAGGAAAGCTGGTCATTCTACCTGATGCCTGAAGGTTTCAATTCCATATGATGAAAACATTTATGAAATTTCACCACATAATTCTCAACTTAAGCTGCTGAACAAAGTGTTATTGGCATCAAAGGACTATTTATCGACTCCATGTGGAACTAGTTTGATGAGATAAGTGCACAGAAACTGCTGAATCACCTGAGTTGACATAGAGCCACTTGCCATGTCATGGGTTACTGGAAACAGTTTCTTTCATGACCCATTCTGTGTAAAGCGGATTCATGGCCGCCATCTATCAGAGCTTCACCAGGTCGCGCCACAACCTGATCACTGGACACTGACAACTTCAAAGACAATTGTTCCACAACAACAAAAGCCAGTGGTCAGTTCTGACATAAGCATGCTATTGCTTACAGTTTGATGACCAACCGTCTCAACTGGTCAGGTTCAGGGCAGAAATAGAACGCCGGGTCAAAGACCTGTAGGAGTCATAGATGTATAGACACGGTGTAGGTTAGGCTACATAATACAATGTTTTGTTTCCCCTTCACTTTTTAAAGACAATTTTGGTAAGTAGCAAAAAAAATAAAATTGAATTGTTCTAAATGAAAACAATCAGATTACTTTCTTTGTTTGTTTGTCTGTTTGTTTAATGCCGCACTAAGCAATATTCCATCTATATGACGGTGCTCTGAAATTAATCAAGTCTGGACTAGACAATCCAGTGGTGGACATCATGAGCATCATGTTATGCAAGTTGCATCAACCGAGTCAATGAGCCTGACCACCCGATCCCGTTAGTCGCAGGTTGCTGAAGACCAATTCTAATCTGGATCTTCACAGAGATGATATTAAGAAGTAGAGGGTAGGTATATATGGTCTTTATTAGAAAATAAATCATGCACATCAGGACCAAAAATATTAAAATAAACGACTTTGAAATAGAAAATATTACATAACATAACCCAATGGAACAAAATGAGGAAACAGAAAAGAATTTAGCATGCTAAGAATGTTTATGATACTTTGTGTTTAGAGTTATTTGGAGAATAAGAAATATTTGTTGAGTGGCCTCAGGTCCTGCAAATCTGGTACTGAACGATCATGACAATATTATCCTTCCAGCTGAAATAGCTTATCGATGAAAACTGACATTTGTGTTTTTTTTATCTTAAAAGATGTGGTTGAAATAATTGAGCAATTTAGATAGCAGTGAAGTGCTTGTCATTAGTGCTAGACTGATGTTAGTAATGTACACAAAAATCAATGGCTGACAAGAAAATCAATATGTATCAAATATTTAAACATAGAGACTCCCATGAAGCTATTGCGGCAAATAAACGGAGAAGGTCTGTTTAATACACAAGTCCTTAGTTTCCAATGTCTACTATTAACCAAACCCAATGACAATTCTTTGAATAAAATATGTTTCAAGTAACCAAACACAAGTGTAACTTAGACATAAATCAGTGTTATGAAGGGCAGCACACAAGCATATGCTATTTAAAAGTTACCTGTGACAGCATAGAAGTAGAACTATTTGAAAAATGTCTACTCACAAAACCCAACAGACGGGCCCCAAGAGGGTAACAAATTACTGACGCCCCCACCCTGCCTTAAAAAATAATAGGCAAATGGGAATGATAATGTTTGAGTAAATGCTCAATGGCCCTGAGCCCTGGAGCCCTGACTAGTGTCAGGTATTGGGAACTGAGGACCCATTCCATCCAGATACTACAGATGATCCTTGCCAGGCTACAACTGTATCTCCAGTGTCATGTATGGGGAACTGAGGATCCATTCCACCCAGATACTGCAGATGATCCTTGCCAGACTACAACTGAATCTCCAGTGTCAAGTATTGTGAACTGAGGACCCATTCTGCCCAGATGCTGCAGATGATCCTTGCCAGACTACAACTGTATCTCCAGTGTCATGTATGGGGAACTGAGGCCCCATTCTGCCCAGATACTACAGATGATCCTTGCCAGACTACAACTGTATCTCCAGTGTCAGGTATTGGGAACTGAGGCCCCATTCTGCCCAGATACTACAAATGATCCTTGCCAGACTACAACTGTATCTCCAGTGTCAAGTATTGGGAACTGAGGCCCCATTCTGCCCAGATACTACAGATGATCCTTGCCAGACTACAACTGTATCTCCAGTGTCAAGTATTGGGAACTGAGGCCCCATTCTGCCCAGATGCTGCAGATGATCCTTGCCAGACTACAACTGTATCTCCAGTGTCATGTATGGGGAACTGAGGATCCATTCCACCCAGATACTACAGATGATCCTTGCCAGACTACAACTGTATCTCCAGTGTCATGTATGGGGAACTGAGGATCCATTCTGCCCAGATGCTGCAGATGATCCTTGCCAGGCTACAACTGAATCTCCAGTGTCATGTATGGGGAACTGAGGATCCATTCCACCCAGATACTACAGATGATCCTTGCCAGACTACAACTGTATCTCCAGTGTCAAGTATTGGGAACTGAGGCCCCATTCTGCCCAGATGCTGCAGATGAACCTTGCCAGACTACAACTGTATCTCCAGTGTCATGTATGGGGAACTGAGGACCCATTCTGCCCAGATACTACAGATGATCCTTGCCAGACTACAACTGTATCCCCAGTGTCAGGTATTGGGAACTGAGGCCCCATTCTGCCCAGATACTACAGATGATCCTTGCCAGACTACAACTGTATCCCCAGTGTCATGTATGGGGAACTGAGGACCCATTCTGCCAGGATGCTGCAGATGATCCTTGCCAGACTACAACTGTATCTCCAGTGTCATGTATTGGGAACTGAGGACCCATTCTGCCCAGATGCTGCAGATGAACCTTGCCAGACTACAACTGTATCTCCAGTGTCAGGTATTGGGAACTGAGGACCCATTCTGCCCAGATACTGCAGATGATCCTTGCCAGACTACAACTGTATCTCCAGTGTCAAGTATTGGGAACTGAGGACCCATTCCACCCAGATACTACAGATGATCCTTGCCAGACTACAACTGTATCTCCAGTGTCATGTATGGGGAACTGAGGACCCATTCTGCCCAGATACTGCAGATGATCCTTGCCAGACTACAACTGTATCTCCAGTGCCAGGTATTGGGAACTGAGGACCCATTCTGCCCAGATGCTGCAGATGAACCTTGCCAGACTACAACTGTATCTCCAGTGTCAGGTATTGGGAACTGAGGACCCATTCTGCCCAGATACTACAGATGATCCTTGCCAGACTACAACTGTATCCCCAGTGTCAAGTATTGGGAACTGAGGATCCATTACACCCAGACACTACAGATGATCCTTGCCAGACTACAACTGTATCTCCAGTGTCAAGTATTGGGAACTGAGGACCCATTCTGCCCAGATACTACAGATGATCCTTGCCAGACTACAACTGTATCTCCAGTGTCATGTATGGGGAACTGAGGATCCATTCTGCCCAGATACTACAGATGATCCTTGCCAGACTACAACTGTATCTCCAGTGTCAAGTATTGGGAACTGAGGCCCCATTCTGCCCAGATGCTGCAGATGAACCTTGCCAGACTACAACTGTATCTCCAGTGCCAGGTATTGGGAACTGAGGCCCCATTCTGCCCAGATGCTGCAGATGATCCTTGCCAGACTACAACAGTATCTCCAGTGCCAGGTATTGGGAACTGAGGACCCATTCTGCCCAGATGCTGCAGATGATCCTTGCTAGACTACAACTGTATCACCAGTGCCAGGTATTGGGAACTGAGGACCCATTCCATCCAGATACTGCAGATGATCCTTGCCAGACTACAACTGTATCTCCAGTGTCAAGTATTGGGAACTGAGGACCCATTCCACCCAGATACTGCAGATGATCCTTGCCAGACTACAACTGTATCTCCAGTGTCAAGTATTGGGAACTGAGGCCCCATTCTGCCCAGATGCTGCAGATGAACCTTGCCAGACTACAACTGTATCTCCAGTGCCAGGTATTGGGAACTGAGGCCCCATTCTGCCCAGATGCTGCAGATGATCCTTGCTAGACTACAACTGTATCTCCAGTGCCAGGTATTGGGAACTGAGGCCCCATTCTGCCCAGATGCTGCAGATGATCCTTGCTAGACTACAACTGTATCACCAGTGCCAGGTATTGGGAACTGAGGACCCATTCCATCCAGATACTGCAGATGATCCTTGCCAGACTACAACTGTATCTCCAGTGCCAGGTATTGGGAACTGAGGCCCCATTCTGCCCAGATGCTGCAGATGATCCTTGCCAGACTACAACTGTATCTCCAGTGCCAGGTATTGGGAACTGAGGACCCATTACACCCAGATACTACAGATGATCCTTGCCAGACTACAACTGTATCTCCAGTGTCATGTATTGGGAACTGAGGACCCATTCTGCCCAGATACTACAGATGATCCTTGCCAGACTACAACTGTATCTCCAGTGTCATGTATGGGGAACTGAGGATCCATTCCACCCAGATACTACAGATGATCCTTGCCAGACTACAACTGTATCTCCTGTGTCAAGTATTGGGAACTGAGGACCCATTCTGCCCAGATACTACAGATGATCCTTGCCAGACTACAACTGTATCTCCAGTGTCATGTATGGGGAACTGAGGATCCATTCCACCCAGATACTACAGATGATCCTTGCCAGACTACAACTGTATCTCCTGTGTCAAGTATTGGGAACTGAGGCCCCATTCTGCCCAGATGCTGCAGATGAACCTTGCCAGACTACAACTGTATCTCCAGTGTCAAGTATTGGGAACTGAGGACCCATTCTGCCAAGATGCTGCAGATGATCCTTGCCAGGCTACAACTGAATCTCCAGTGTCATGTATGGGGAACTGAGGATCCATTACACCCAGATACTACAGATGATCCTTGCCAGGCTACAACTGTATCTCCAGTGTCATGTATGGGGAACTGAGGATCCATTCTGCCCAGATACTACAGATGATCCTTGCCAGACTACAACTGTATCTCCAGTGTCAAGTATTGGGAACTGAGGCCCCATTCTGCCCAGATGCTGCAGAAGAACCTTGCCAGACTACAACCAGTTGTTTATAGGTATTTCATATTTTCTATGACCTCATATCAAACGCTGCCTATTTGACATCAACAACTTTCAAGGCCAACCTTAAATTAAGATCACAAGTATTTGAACAAAGGTTTACTTGAAACGTCAAACCAAGAAACCTGTGTGGAACAACAGTTGATATGATTATATTCAAAGCAAAGACAAATGTGTATATGAGTACGCATTTACAACCAATGGTTGTAGCCCCTCTCCCCCCTTTACCCCCTCCACCCTCCCCCTCTGTTACTCCTGTGAGGTCAAGTGCATCCAGCTGACTGGAACACTATAAATGCTGACAAAGGTGGCACTGGGCCAGGCCATGAAGCCTCTAGCTGAACAGTTATAACAACAGGGAACAAGGCAGGTAACAGTGTGATTTAGGATTACAAAACACCTTCACACTGTGCCAGTGATAACAATAAAGACCAAGAATACTTCCTTAATATGTTTATGTCACATCATGTTTGTTGTCTTTTTGTTATATAACTGAATGAATGTTGTTTGTTATTACTGCACAGTCATCAATTACACCTGAGATACACATCTACATATATGCACATTAGTGTGATATAAAATCACAGATTTAAGTAATATTTTTCAACTTAGTGCTTGTTCCAGGCAAACTTAGAAAAAAACACACACAAAAAAAAACTGGAATATTTCCATTATTATATTCCTAGGTTCAGAGGTATTATAATATTGTATTTAAAGCAATAATGTTCTACAGTTTAATTGTTTGTTGTTTAACGCCGCACTCAGAAATATTCCAGCTATATGATGTCAGTCTGTAAACAATCAAACAGACAATCCAGTGATTGACATCATGAGCATCAATCCATGCAAATGGGATAAGATAACATGCATCAACCAAGTCAGCGAGCCTGACCAACCGATCCTGTAATAGAGTATAGTGTGCACACGGGCATAATGCACCCCATCCCCTCTAGGGGATACTGTATTTGGGAGTGAGTGAGTGAGTATGGTTTCACGATGATTTCAGCAATATTCCAGCAATATCACGGCAGGGGACACCAGAAAATGGTCTTCACACATTGTACCCATGTGGGGAATCAACCCGGGTCTTTGGCGAGACGAGCCAACGCTTAAACCACTAGGCTACCCCACCGCCCCGTATTTTGGAGTGAGTGAGTGAGTGCATTTGGCTTAAGGCCGCTTTGAACAATAATCCATTTATATCACAGCATTTCAGTTTAATGTGGGAGGAAAGCTTGAAGTGATGCAGGTCTGAGATGTGAAACACACGAACACGGATATGAAACATAATAGGTACAAACCAGGATTCGAAAGCATGATCATAGGTTTCATGGACACACAGGGGACACAACTCTGCACAGCAAATTGTGGCGCCTTAGACGACTGGGCCGACCAGAATTTGAGAAAAAACAATTTTGACTATTATGTGCAGTTATGGGTAGTTATGATTATAATAACCTGCTTTTTAATTTTTAGACATTTGTTGTAAATTTGGGGCCAAATATCAGCCTCTGTGAACCCCAAGATCAAACCATGACAATATATCAATGCAAAAGATCAGAATTGCCTATTATCCTATATCCTCCCATATTACCTGTGCTTTCAGCATAATCTGCGCCTGGACCTATCCTTGTCACTTTAACATGTTTCATTGTAGAAACGTACGACTTGAGCCAGGTGCATGTTGGCAAGATGGCACATGTGAAACTACGCAGGTGAGTTTCAGTGTCAACACCTTCCAGTGCTCTGGTTCCTTGTGTCCGACATGGCACACCAAGCTGGCACCGTGCCAATCTGATATGTACATGTGCATATTACACACAACACAGGTGTATATATGTGTAGGCTCCCTTCTATTGCTAATGACAGGACTGTTCCAATTATTTGTAAGTCTACAAAGATGAGAGGCATTAGGTGCATTTTTATAGGAACATCATATTAAAATACTAGACTACTCATTTATATTTGATAAAAACTTAACTTAACTCTGATAAAATATACCAGTTCCTGTTTCATCTTCTAATAAAATATTCCATATCATGCCGTCTATAGTACAATTATAACATTCTACTTTCAACTTTTCTGTTTAATACAGTAAAACAGACAGACCAAGTGGTGTTCCTTGCTATGGACCTTATGGTAATTTGGAGACAGCCTATCCACCAGTACTTTTTACTCAAGATTTCGTGTCAGTTCAGTTAAGCTTGCAACACTAATTTAGGATAACTGAAATGCCTATACAAGTCAAAATGTCTGCACTAAAACATGGTCTTATGCAACTCAGAATGCCATGGAAATGCAAGGTTCAAATGCAGATAAAACAGTCCAAAAGGAAGCACAAAACAAAAGATTCTAAATGAAATAAATAAATCTTACCATTGGTTAGAAAAGTCCAAATTTTCTTGCTAAACACCAAGTCTATTACCATGATTAAACCTAAGTTATATCAGATGATATCTACAAAGTCTGACAAACCATTGTGTAGTTTGGCTGGTTCCTCACATTTCTCATCCACCATTCAAATCAAAATGAAATACCAGTGATGGGACAAGGTACCCCCGTTTAAGAAACAAAGGCAAGCAGTGATCAACTCTGTGTAAAAACAATCAACCCTGAACATTGCAACTTGACGGTTTGATCAGTTCTACTGCCACTATACGTTCAATGTCATACCCAAACTGTCGCATGTATCAGTGGCAATATTGATCACTGTTGGGACACTGTGAACTCTGGCTGACATCATATAGTTAGTTCAACAAAGAAACCAAAATACCAATGGTGAACACTTGTTGAGAATATATGAGACATACCAGAGGAGCTTTGGGCAGGTCAGTGATAACAATTGATTTAACACGATGATTAGTTTTGACAAGAACATAACATATTTTTGAAAAGCATGTATATGTATATCATCTTCTGGAATGCTTTATTTATGAATATCATAACAATTTCCCCCTTGGCCTCACTCATAAGTCAAGAAATCTGTAAGTGAAGAATGTTTTAGTTGAAATTGATACTAACAAGACAAATTGTTGAAAAAGAAAGTATAAACTCAAAAATTGGATTTGACCAAAAAAATACAAACAATATCAAAATGTTGCTAGTCTGACAGCCTTCACCGAAACCTAAGGTCCAAAATTGTTATACCTGTAACAAATACATCACCATCAAATAACCATTTCTTGATTGTTTCATTTTCAGCCCCCATCAAACATGGGTATACTTCCTGTTGCCTGGCATCTTACTCATGAAATCCCTCAAATTTGTGTATTCTGTTTGAGACCATTGAGAATAGAATATTAGTTCAACCCTAAAATATGTACGTCTGAGAACAGTTATATTATACACTATCATAGGGTAGGATCATAGGGTAGGATCATAGGGTAGGATCATAGGGTAGGATCACAGGGTAGGATCACAGGGTAGGTTCACAGGGTAGGATCACAGGGTAGGATCATAGGGTAGGATCATAGGGTAGGATCACAGGGTAGGATCATAGGGTAGGATCACAGGGTAGGATCATAGGGTAGGATCATAGGGTAGGATCATAGGGTAGGATCATAGGGTAGGATCACAGGGTAGGATCATAGGGTAGGATCATAGGGTAGGATCATAGGGTAGGATCATAGGGTCTATACCACGTAATACCACACCCTGGCTGAAATGAACAACATAAATGTCAGTCATACTACATTATTGACAGCTATATCTTACCTTTCATTGTGACAAACTACTTCAACCTCAATATGCTGACTTCTAACAGTTATTTTTTCAAACTTGCTTTGAAATGAAGGTAGAATCAGTGTGTATAGACGCACTGCAGTAAACAGTAACATACATTTACACTTGACAATCAGCTGGGAGACTCCGAAATGATCACAACAAAGTCAAACTTGGCATGATGCCAGGGTCTTTGTCTGGTTGTTCAAGCTACCCATGTGAGCTAGCTCTTGCCATGTGGTCTGTACTGGGACAAAGATAATACATTGAAGTGTCAAACTGATCGTTTATAATGGAACTATAAACACAGGGGGAACTTCGGAATGACCAGTGTGGCCAGCCGTCAGATGTGTTGGACTGATATAGAAACAACTGGACAGGACTTTGTATGATTTTCTTGCCTAGTAGTAATAGTAATACATGGAAAATAATATTATTATTACTGTATTAGAAGTAATAGGAGCCCAGGGCGCCGTCAAAATTAGGGCGAAAGATAAATTTTGTGGTTTATGCTGACAGCCCAGGGTTAGAAATTGGCACTAGTCCTATTGTCCTTGCAAATCTGCCCAATAGTTAAAGTATCATAAGGACTAGTAGATATTTTCCATTTTTAGGGGTTTTGCTATACATTATCATTATAAGGACTAGTGGACCAAAAATGTTAGTTTCTACCGCTGCAGACTGAAATACTTACATACGACAGATATATTTTTCCAGAATTTAATTGCCCATAATTAAGGGTGCATATAACACACGAGTGCGTATTACACGCGAATAAATAAGTCTTGTGTACATAGATCAATTGGAAGGGTGCTAATTGGGATTGTTCACTAGCCAATATATAAGCAAATATCGCCGTGGGCGCTTATTAGAGTGGGGTGATTATTACGTCCAATACGGTATTGATAATAAAAATAAAATAAATCGCTTACAAAACCAAAATGCACAAGAAGAAGGCATGCTCAAAACATGTATTATCAACAGCTTAATTCATTTGTTTGTTGTTTAACATTGCACTTAGCAATATTCCAGGTATACGACGGTGGTCTGCAAATAATCATGTCTGGACCAGACAATCCAGTGATTGACATCATAAACATCAATCTATGCAATTAGGATACAATGACAGGCATCAACCAAGTCACTCAGCCTGACTACCAGAGTGAGTGAGTGAATGCGTGTGTGTGGTTAATGCTTCACTCAGCAATACTCAGCTATATAATGGCGGCCTGTCAACAATCGCGTCTGCACCAGACAATCAAGTGATTGATAGCATGAGCAAGGTCAGAGGAGGAATCCATGCCAGTGTAGGTTGAAACACCATCAAGCAAGTCATCGAGACTGACCACCAAGTCTGTTGCCTTACGACCTGCATAGTTGTCTAGGAACACAACAGTTCTCCATTTAATCACCTATTACAATTAACAATGGGGTGCTGGGGACACATTCTACCAAGATCCACAAAAGTAATGTGGCCAGTGTTCGCCCTGGCTTTTGAAACTGCCAGTCCTTGTGGACTGATAACTCTAAAAATTACCAGTCCCCCCTAATTTTTGCCAGTCCCCCAAAACGTATGAAAATTATTTGGTTTTAATTCTTTCAACTCCATGTTCAGTGCAAAGATGTCATCTCTGAAGTAACTTAGTTAGATCTATATGTCATTCACACAAACTCAGTCACAATTTTCTCTTTGTTTTTTAATATTTTAAGACGAAGTCGCTACAACTGGATATTTAACCTAGAAATAGACAAGGGGAAGCTGACTTTGTTCGAAAAATGTACTTATATGAATATCGCCAATTTTTTGTTCAACAACAAAGATTTCTAAGTACTTTATTTGCCGGTCCACAGGGACTGGCAGTCTCGTGAATTACCGATCAAGGCCTAATTTTACCAGTAAAAAAATGGTAATTATCGGAAAACGAGAACACTGTGTGGCCTAAAATACCACTCACTCACTCACTTTATTTACCTAGCATTGCCCCAACAACAATAACATGAAAATCCCCTTCAGCCTTGGAAAGAAATTTCATTTCTAAATCTGCTCATATCAATACATAGGTCCAAGTCCACAGCGCTATAGATTATTACCTACTGGGAAATCCATAGGTGGCAAGTGTACATAAATCCTGACTCTAATGCTGAATTGTCCATGACACACAACAGCAGTTTTATATCAAAGTTCTCCAAGTAACAATGGACTTTGAAGTCTACCTACGTAGGTAATGTACACAATAGAATTGACGTTTTATGCTCTCCCTGAAGAAATGCTGGTTTGCAATTTTAATAAGTATGTAACCATTTAAATACACATACACAGCACCAAATGTGAAATTTGATACCTGTGAGTTTGTGACTTGATTAGGCCAGTCCAAAAATATTCTTGTTACTCATGACCTTTTTAAAACTTAGTGATAGGGGAGGATTTTGGCTCTATATTTTACTTCTTTTGTACTTCACGAATCTATAAAAATAAACTTTATTTTACAAGCCACGCAACCTCTTTTGGCTACGTTCCATGCAGCTCAGATCGAGGTGCAAAAAGTCAGAATCTGACACATAAACAAACTAACTTAGACTTGAAGTAATTTCTTAACGATGCTTAAAAGTACAAAAATATTAAGGGGGGAGGGGGACAATTTTATTGAGGGGGCAAGAACTTAAGTTTGTTAGAGTTATTCTTATTGCCATTGTGAACAATATTATAAGAACCAGAGGTCAATAGTATGAGCAATGTTCACGTCATCAGGGGAGGAGGACACAAGGCCTGTCCTTGTGATCAAACCTTCCAATCACAAGGGTGCCAACCCCCCTTCTCTAGGCATCTGGCATACAACTTTATTTGTCTTGGCAGCAAATTTAAGCACTTCTGAGCCATATCTTAACTAGGATAAATATTTGATTGATTTGTCACTTTACAAGAAAAAACGAAAAAATCTGTGATGCAAGAAATAATGGCCTTGCAATGCTTACAGATTCACTTGTTTTGGTCTCAGTTAACATCAGAACAATATTCAGTTTATTTGCAATGCGCTTATTATGGTGAATACAGTATTGCCTACAGGTCAAATTGCAAACTGACTAAGCATGATATAGCAGTTAGAATTTATTTTGACAAACACGTCGCCTTTATCTCAAAAACAGTGTGATATCAAAATACCATGAAAATAGGATTCCCATGGAAGCAGATGACAGGACAGTATCCGATTATTTTTAAAGATTTCATACAAAACTAAAATTGAAAATACATGTAGTAACCTTAACTTATACAGATTTACACTGTTCTATTATATCCTCGTGTTATGGGTTTTCGAGCGCCTAAGAAATATTTCTGATTATGTGTCTAATAACAATCCCAATACACTAAAATTAAGTTTGTTTGTTTGTTTGTTTGTTGTTTAATGTCGCACTCAGCAATATTCCAGCTATATGACGGCGGTCTGTAACATAATCCAGTCTGGACCAGACAATCCAGTGATTGACATCATGAGCATCGATCCACGTAATTGGGATTGATGACATGTATCAACCAAGTAAGCGAGCCTGACCACCCTATCCCTTTAGTCGCCTTTTACGACAAGCATAGTCGCCTTTTACAGCAAGTATGGGTTGCTGAAGACCTATTCTATCCCGGAAGTAAAATTAAGTCTCAACTTTGATAACATCTATTTCCGTTAACACTTGGATGGTCAAATGACCATGTCTTGTTAATTCTATAGTGATAATGCCTCACCAAGAGAGACGAGTCGATCAGTCGTCATCTTGTTATCGTCACCTGATTTTGAGCCCCTCCATTACAGCCAAGTTAAAAATAGATGATCAGTCACATGACGTTAGAGGCAGGAAGTTTACAAACAGCGGCTGATACATTATCGGTTCATATGATTGTTCCGATCCAAAATCAATCATTAAAATAAGTTAGATTAATATATGCATTAAAAAGTAATTTTTGAAATATGTTTTCCTTACTCATTGAATATCTTCCCCAACGTAGCTTAATTCGTAACATAACTTCTGCGGCAAGTGACAAACACTTTGCTATCTTCAGAGGGCTTTGGCACGTGGTGACATATTGTTTAGGGGCTCAAAAAAAGGTGAGGCTCCAAAACATGTCACGTGGGGATATATGGTTTTTTTCAGAGGAAAGGGAAAAACACATGTAGTAGTGAAGTCTGGTTAAGCTATAACAGCTGTGTGAGTGTAAGAAATCTGTATTATCAGTACTGATTATACTGTCGATGTTTATCTGTAGATGATTAGAGACAATCGTTTCATAATTCTGCAACATATATCTTGAATATAAATCAAATCCTAATAATGCCTACAAGAAATCTACAACAGGATATATTTACTTTAAAGAAACTTTTAAGGCCATATCTCATCACAGAGAACAAAATCTAGTTTGACTGTAGACAAAATATTACCAGGTGAGCTCACAAACATTATAGCATCTTATGAGAACTACTCACGTCAATGTACCAAATATGAGAAAATAATTGCAAAATATAACTATAAAATACAGCGACAATAACTAGTGACAAAAACACATAAAAAGTAACTAATTTGGTTCAACAATCGATCGATCGGCCCAACTCATTTGTCATGGAAAAGTCAGAACAGTTGAGGACAATGTCAGGATCAGTGGGTCGGCCTATCCTTGGAAGTGCCTCTCAATACACACATCGAGATCAGACTCGCAACTGTCCGTAACGCCTCCTTATCATTACTCTATCTTTAGTCATAACCACCCAGTGTCATCAATAATTAACGTCACTTACTTACATGCCGCTAGGTCAAGTGCATCTCATCTCCCGCTATTGTTTACATGCAACCTGGTAACAGGAATCCTTTACGACGCCATGTTGTAATTTATGTCACGTGACCACGCGCACCGGTTTCCAGGATGGTTATTTTACGGGCGCTTCTCATGGTAAGAACAGGCGTCATCTACGGTGTCATATTGCATTTATGTTAGTTTTTAAGCAGAACACTTCCGCCTATTGGTACAAAGTAGTAACTACGAAGCGTCAGTGCACTAGTTCTTCACTTTCGTGCGGTGTAGTTTTCACAAGGACGTTTTAGATATTTGCTATAGTAGTATACTGTCAGAACTGTGTACAAATGTGTCACCGTTGCTTTTTGCGCAATGACAGAAACTCGTATTGTTTGACAAGTGTATGTTGATTAAAAGCAATGTGTTGTTTCGATTGGAGTCAGTATAAGTAAATAACCCATTGTATTATGAAGGTTACGCTTTTATTGGTTCGAACCCATTAGGTTCAGTTCAGAGGCCGCTAATGATATTTTATTATACAGGGTTCGGGGCATTCTACTCATCGTCGATGACCTTATTGTTATCGTTAAAAGGAAAAGTTGTGTATTTTTACGGAAATCTATTTGCAGACATTTACAAGATTATATGTATCTTGCAAGTTATCAAATTACCATTTTGAATTTCCATGAAACTACTAGACTGAATCTTTCGCGATAATATTTCAGCTTTTCAAGATACGTTTTGTTTAAAATGTGTTAAATATATCTTGACAAAGAAGGAAATCGGTGAAAATTCAACTATGTATATATTTTTAATAATCCGAAATTGCTCACTTAAATGTTATACATGGTGAAATGTATTCAGATTTGTGCATCAAGAACGTCCAGTAGTTTAACGTCACTGTAAGCTGTAATAAACACTTTTAAGTAAACACTTAAGCGATAGGGCAATCTTATTTGTACCACACGCTACGTACAGACAACCACCCCCTAAGAAGTGACGTCAAACTTACAAGGTTACATCCGGGCCAGTGATACTCGTAAAAAACACTCCGATTCAATCCCACAAATCACCATTTGCCTTTAACCATTCATTCCCCGACGTGAAAATTCGCCTTAAATCTGTTTTCCTAAATGTTAGGAATTATTTCAAATCATCTGTGGGCATACGCCAACAGTTTGGGCTCATTATTTCACATGCCTAACACAAACTCGGACTCGTTTACATGTGAATCCCAGACAAAGGGAAGTAACTTTTGTCGCCTCCGTACCGAAATTTTTGCATGGTGTTCATTGACGTCGGTTTCAAGTACTGCTTATCACCGATGAAAACGAGAATATTCTTGTGATGTATATGATTATGATATAAATGCCTATCATTAGAGCACTGAGGAACTATTTTTAACATGTCTTATAATACAGTCTATATGTTCTTTAATAAGTCCAAACATCTAAACTTGAAAGAAGGTGAAGGTACATGTATGCCCACATCCTATCAGACGTTGAAGCTGACAGGCCAAGGGTCCTAAATCGGGCTAATCCTTGATTCGAACCCACGATCATCGGGTCCCAACACTACGAGGAACACAATTTGCACCGCGAGGCCACAGGACACTTGGACCTGTCTTCTACACGACAAATGTTGTTTTATTGTCATTCTCTTTGAGCTGCCCATTAATTATAACCGTTTTTAATTTAGGATTAGCCCTTCTTGAGTTTCATTGTCGTTTCTTTTCGGATGATGTGTAAAACTCTCAGTACACAGGGGGTAAGCGTTGTCCGTGCCGATACGAAAGTAATACTAACTGAATCCCATGCAAAACTACATGTTCCTTATATAATAATGCCTAAATTAGCTTAAGACATCAAACTGCCACCAACACTTTACCCAGATTACCCACGATGCTTTGTTAAATGAGCTTTGGTATCGGTATATAACTTCAAGTAGGGGGGCAGTCGTGTAGCCTAGTGGTTAAAGCGTTCGCTCGTCACGCCGAAGACCCGGGTTCGATTCCCGACATGGGTACAACGTGTGAAGCCTATTTGTGGTGTCCCCCGCCATGATGTTGCTGGAATATTGCTAAAAGCAGCGTAAAATCTCACTCACTCACTTATTTCAAGTAGCCAATGTCTAACTCATACATCCTTAAGCTTTCTTAGAAGAAATTTATGTTTCTAGGTTTGTCAGCACCATACCCGTGCACGTGGGTTTCATCGAAGTTGTAAACGTCTGAGACCTGCATCACTTCGAGCTTTCCTCCCACATTAAGCTGACACGCCGTGATATAACTGGAATACTGTTAAGCGGCGTTAAACCCAACTCACTCACTCTTATAAGAAATAAATGTGTTTCTGTACTTCTTGCACAGGTATTTAGAATATTTCCTACAAACATTTATACTTGATTAGTCAAGTATGAATGGTGACTACACAATGTATTAAAGTCGATTGTATACCCACACCCGCACGCGTACAGGCGGTGTATGATATCCATTCCCTCCTAAACAGCAAAAGAAATTAAACGAAGGTTCAAATGTTCAGTAATGAACATTAAACATAAAAAAGATCAAATCATAAAACAGGACACGAAAATGCAAACGTTCCTATATGTCAGTGATCGTACTGAATACTCAGACCAATATCCCCGTGCCCTGTCTGGTCAGATGCCCACACAATGTCATGTCTTGTCACGCCCACTTAAACCACGTGTCTAAAAAAATGGCGACAGTCAGCAGCGACGATCCCATGATGCATCAGATTCTGTTAACAGTGAAAATCCAAATTTTCTACAAAGACAAAAACACAATTAATGTTCACCGCAAGTTTGATACCTGCAATATTACTTAAGATATTCCAAGAGATCGCCCACACTGACTGATCACGTGTTCATATAAAGACCATGACAACCATGCGGTGCAATGCACGTGCAAACCATGCGCTGAGACTTGATCTCCCCATTTCAATATCATACACTGTTCAAGGCACCAAGAATGCAAATCACGTCCTTCACAGGTTAAAGATTTGAAGTACTGCCGCTCACTTATCGGCAACTTGTGTAAACGATCCACCGTCGTGAAATAGTTTCATCGCGTGCCATCTGTCAATTTGAACAATCAAGAACGCTTTTCTTGTTATCGTCCAAAAGTATCTGCTATACCCGGCAATTTATATATTTAAGACACTCAGAGTGGAATCGTTACAGCTCTGAGCAAGTTTCTGGTTGGTCTAGTTCTGTTTATCTTCTCGCTGACATATCGTGCACAAGCCATTTGAAAGCCATTATTTCAAGTGAGCTGATTTAGTTTCAACAAAACTTGGTGATACCTTTCTATGGTAAAGAGGCACATATTTTGAAGCAATTAAAATCAGCACACCTTCCTGTCTACTATATCAGGCAGACAAAACCCCACACTATACGTTCAGGTCGGATTACGTGGCATTTACAAAACATTCCAAACATTTTCAGTTTTTCAAATTTATGAAATTCAATGTGATGCAGATGCTACCGTGAGTACTACCTTCAATGTGGCATATATATATAGCATTGTCGGGAAACTTCGTTATAAAATGGGTTAAATATTGCAATGTTAACAAATACCAGTTCTCAAGTAATCTACGTTCCTGTTAATGGATTGTTAACACCAACCTTTGACCTTGTGTCCGTTTAGAATTCCTGTCTGGTCAGACAATTTCGTGTTTGTACTTTACAAGTCTCCATTGTTCGGGATCACATGGGAGAAATTTGATGTAAGACGTATTATGTTATGTTATGTTATGTTATGTTATGTTATGTTATGTTATGTTATGTTATGTTATGTCTCATACCATACCATACCATACCATATCATATATCATATCTCACTGGGTCCTCTGGTAACAAACAAGTATACATAATTATGTTGACAGGGTAGTATACATTTTACGTTTCTAACACATACTAGAACGGTGTATTGTTATATTTCATATCAATTCAACTCTAATTTGTCAGTATATAAAAGATTCTAAATCTGTACCACGTGTTGACTCTCCAGGTGTACCACGTGTTGGTTGTACAGGTATACACACTGCAGGTGTACCACGCGTTGGTTGTACAGGTATACACACTGAAGGTGTACCACGTGTTGGTGGTAGAGGTATACACACTGCAGGTGTACCACGTGTTGGTTGTTCAGGTATACACACTGCAGGTGTACCACGCGTTGGTTGTACAGGTATACACACTGAAGGTGTACCACGTGTTGGTGGTAGAGGTATACACACTGCAGGTGTACCACGTGTTGGTTGTTCAGGTATACACACTGCAGGTGTACCACGTGTTGGTTGTAGAGGTATACACACTGCAGGTGTACCACGTGTTGGTTGTTCAGGTATACACACTGAAGGTGTACCACGTGTTGGAGGTACAGGTATACACACTGCAGGTGTACCACGTGTTTGTTGTACAGGTATACACACTGCAGGTGTACCACGTGTTGGTTGTACAGGTATACACACTGCAGGTGTACCACGTGTTTGTTGTACAGGTATACACACTGCAGGTGTACCACGTGTTTGTTGTACAGGTATACACACTGCAGGTGTACCACGTGTTAGTTGTTCAGGTATACACACTGCAGGTGTACCACGTGTTTGTTGTAGAGGTATACACACTGCAGGTGTACCACGTGTTAGTTGTTCAGGTATACACACTGCAGGTGTACCAAGTGTTGGAGGTACAGGTATACACACTGCAGGTGTACCACGTGTTGGTTGTACAGGTATACACACTGCAGGTGTACCACGTGTTGGTTGTACAGGTATACACACTGCAGGTGTACCACGTGTTGGTTGTACAGGTATACAAACTGCAGGTGTACCACGTGTTGGTTGTTCAGGTATACACACTGCAGGTGCACCACGTGTTGGTTGTACACGTATACACACTGCATGTGTAGTAACGTGTTGGTGTTCCACGAATATACACTGCAGGTGTATCACGTGTTGGTTTTACAGGAATTTTCACTGCAGGTGAAGTACCGTGTATGTAGGTGTAGTACCGTGTATATAGGTGTCGAACCGTGTATGTAGGTGTAGTACCGTGTATATAGGTGTAGTACCGTGTATATAGGTGTAGTACCGTGTATATAGGTGTTGTACCGTGTATATAGGTGTTGTTTCGTGTATGTAGGTGTAGTACCGTGTATATAGGTGTAGTACCGTGTATATAGGTGTAGTACCGTGTATGTAGGTGTAGTACCGTGTATATAGGTGTAGTACCGTGTATACAGGTGTAGTACCGTGTGTGTAGGTGAAGTACCGTGTATGTAGGTGTAGTACCGTGTATGTAGGTGTAGTACCGTGTATATAGGTGTAGTACCGTGTATGTAGGTGTAGTACCGTGTATGTAGGTGTAGTACCGTGTATATAGGTGTCGTACCGTGTATGTAGGTGTAGTATCGTGTATATAGGTGTTGTACCGTGTATGTAGGTGTAGTACCGTGTATGTAGGTGTAGTACCGTGTATATAGGTGTAGTACCGTGTATATAGGTGTAGTACCGTGTATATAGGTGTTGTACCGTGTATATAGGTGTTGTTTCGTGTATGTAGGTGTAGTACCGTGTATATAGGTGTAGTACCGTGTATATAGGTGTAGTACCGTGTATATAGGTGTAGTACCGTGTATATAGGTGTAGTACCGTGTATACAGGTGTAGTACCGTGTGTGTAGGTGAAGTACCGTGTATGTAGGTGTAGTACCGTGTATGTAGGTGTAGTACCGTGTATATAGGTGTAGTACCGTGTATGTAGGTGTAGTACCGTGTATGTAGGTGTAGTACCGTGTATATAGGTGTCGTACCGTGTATGTAGGTGTAGTACCGTGTATATAGGTGTTGTACCGTGTATGTAGGTGTAGTACCGTGTATGTAGGTGTAGTACCGTGTATGTAGGTGTAGTACCGTGTATATAGGTGTAGTACCGTGTATGTAGGTGTAGTACCGTGTATACAGGTGTAGTACCGTGTATATAGGTGTAGTACCGTGTATGTAGGTGTAGTACCGTGTATGTAGGTGTAGTACCGTGTATGTAGGTGTAGTACCGTGTATGTAGGTGTAGTACCGTGTATGTAGGTGTAGTACCGTGTATGTAGGTGTAGTACCGTGTATATAGGTGTAGTACCGTGTATGTAGGTGTAGTACCGTGTATACAGGTGTAGTACCGTGTATACAGGTGTAGTACCGTGTATGTAGGTGTAGTACCGTGTATGTAGGTGTAGTACCGTGTATGTAGGTGTAGTACCGTGTATGTAGGTGTAGTACCGTGTATATAGGTGTTGTTTCGTGTATGTAGGTGTAGTACCGTGTATATAGGTGTAGTACCGTGTATATAGGTGTAGTACCGTGTATACAGGTGTAGTACCGTGTATATAGGTGTAGTACCGTGTATGTAGGTGTAGTACCGTGTATATAGGTGTTGTTTCGTGTATGTAGGTGTAGTACCGTGTAGGTAGCCAAGCATGTATGGAATGTGAACAACGTTTTGAGAACTGAACTGAAACAAAACGCCAGTGAAACACCTAAATGACTTTTGATTTTATCATCACTATAAATCTTTAAATCTCCAAAAAACGGAATTGAAAGCACCATTATATCTTTAAATGAAATGTGATATTGATAAAATCATATTTTCTCAATATGTATGTTTACAATACTCCACGCGATATATGGTAATACTTAATTTACCATATGCTCTGTTGTTATATGATACATTCATCCACATGACTCTATTTACATATAATAGAAATATTTCCAGTGAATTACACCATTCTTGCATTCGCATATAATTAGGAATATCCATAATCTAGATATACTGCTACAGTTGACAATATGGTTTGATCACATTCGCAGGGCGGTGGGTTAGCCTAGAGGTTAATGCGTTCCCTCATCACGCCTAAGCCCGGGTTTGATTCCCCACATGGGTTCACTGTGTGAAGTCCATTTCTGGTGTGGTATTGCTGGAATAGTGCTGAACGCGGCGTAAAAGCATACTCACTCACTGATTACAGTCGCACACATTTCGATCTGATCACCTGGCAGGCTACGTGAGGTCATTGCTGCATTGTATGCCCCGAGGGGTTTATTCGGTTAGGTTACGTAGTGAAACTGTTACTTATCTCATCCAGTGATGTAACCTCTATCACTGACATCATCTGCAGCAACATCTCGGAGTCTGAGGACATGTTCCACGTGAACTTTATCTGACCTTAAGCTCAGTTCGCAGTGAACGTGATATTTAGAGGTTAGAATATACGTCACTGAATTGCCATGCTGGCGTGTGTTTACACCGGGAACTGTCACATTCAGTGTGGTATCAGAGCAGTTTGTTCAACATTAGACACCCAATGTCATCTTCAATGGAAGTAATTGTACCGTAAAACCTCCAACAGGTAATGAGTTAATCAGCCTCATTCGCTCGTGTTGTTTCATCAGTGGTCACTAGTTATAGTATAGTCATATTTCGATGGACCGCCTCCATAGTAAAGTCAATGGAGCGTCTGCCCGAAGAGCGCAAAGTCGTCGTTCGATCCCCGGACGCGTCATACCAAAAGGCGTGAAAAGATGGTACTTGTTGTTACCATACCTGGAGCTCGGCATTAAGGGGCTGAAACAAGGTCTGGTCAGCTAGGCGTCAGCGAACTGTGTTTGTGTAGGGTCTTCATGTTAAACTATGGCATGGTATCTCAGTGATCTAGCCCTAAAAACCGGCGTTAGTCCGGACCAGTACAAGCAGCCACGGGGACATACACGTCGCTCTGTAAGTGTAATAATCTTGAACGCGGCGTTAAACCCCACCTCAGCTCGCCCAAAATGCGAAGACTTTGGTTTTAAAATATTGCGTTTTCTAGGTTATTTAATGAATGAACAGATATGTATATATATTCTTTTTTAAAAATCGCAATACGGATATTATTTACCAAAAAAAAAGCAAAATTAGCAGACCTATAATGTGTTATAGTGAGTGAGTGAGTTAGGTTTAACGCCGCTTTTAACAGTATTCCAGTTATATCATGGTGTGTCAGCTTAATGTGGGAGGAAAGCCCGAAGTGATGCAGATCTCAGACGTTTACCACTTCGTGGAAACCCACGAGCACGGGGATGGTGCTGACAAACATAAACATAATCGGGGCGAACCGGGATTCGAACCAACAATCATAGGTTTCTGGCGTGTCCAAGGGACGCAACTCTGCACAGCGAATCGCGGCGCCACAGACGACTGAGCCACCCGTGCCCCTTAATGTGTTATAGTGTCAGTTACAAATTTCCCGGATCAAAATGATCACAACAAGGATATGCAGACCATTAGTCGGGAAACACGTACGATTCGGAAAAAAACAATCAGTGCATTTAACAAAAGAACCATGGAGCTGCACGCACTGCAGGTGTAGTAGCACCATGAACGGTATTAAAGTGCAGGGGTTTTGATTGCCTGGCATCTGCGTCATTCGAACAGTGACAGTTCAACAACATGCCACGATTAACAGAAGTGCAAAGAAACAACGTCATAGGCCGCTTGCAGGCAGGGGAATCCCGATCAGCTGTAGCCAGGGTTTTCAATGTAGCGCTTAGCACCATCACAATGCTATGGGATCAGTTTCAACAGCATGGGTCAAAACGTGATCGGCCAAGGTCGGGACGACCAAGGGAAACCACCCCGGCCCAAGATCGCTACATCCGACTGCGCCACCTACGTGAAAGGACGACCACAGCCACCTCAACCGCACCCCAAACACCCAGACTGCGCAGAATCTCCGACAATACGAAACCGTTTAAGAGCAGCAGATCTACGAGCAAGACGTCCTGTTCGGCGCGTCATATTGAGTCGACAACATCTTGGGCTACCATTCCCAGGGATGTGATTCGCAGACTCGTCTCTTCCATGTGCAGGAGATGTCAGGCCGCTATCGATTCCAACGGAGGGCATGCGCGTTATTGGTGGTAGCTGACCTTCACCTTGGACACCGATCACTGAGATGACTACAATCACCAAGTGTTCTCTCCACAACATTTTGGCCCAATACCTTGTACGGTTCCTCGTATAAATGTATTTTCCTAACTCACACAAATCTGGCTTTGCGTTTCTTTTTCTTTTTTTTTTGAAGAGTATATGTCATACTATATAGTCCTCGCCACTTGAAATAAAATAATGAAATATCGCAATTACTACTTAACGAAGAGAGTGGCTGTACATGCATAACCAACACGAACTGAAAAGAGTACATACTCTTTCAGCTTCAGCTACAAAACCAGATATATATCTTTTTTTTATTTAAAACTATGAGCCTCAATTTAATTAAAAGAAAAAAACATCTTTGGCCAGGCAATTTCTTCTTATTTCAACATTCTGAAGCATAACTGTATTTTCGGGGACAATATATTTTTCTCGCTAAATCGCGTTTACTATTGCGGGAATAATCTGCGTTGTATTGTTAAGGTAGGGAAGGGAAGCCAAATCATTTTAGAAAGCTGGTATTTGATTGGCTCAAGAACCCACGCATCCTTCATTTTGATTGGGTGGTCAGACTTAACTAAACTTGGTTTGCAGGATCTTGACGAAGAGAGCTATCGAATCGGAATAAAAGATTGGAGTTAAGTCTCATGAGGCACCTCAATGTTACCCCCTTAGCCACACTCCTTGATATAATATTGTTAAAATTGTTAAGTATGTTTGACAAAATATATCTTTCCTTTCATGAGGTGTGTGTGTGTCAACGTCACGGTGTGTGTGTGTGTGTGTGTGTGTGTGTGTGTGTGTGTGTGTGTGTGTGAACGTCAACTTTCTGTGTGTGTGTGTCAACGTCAACTTGTTCTCGTTTTTTTGGCTTAAATAATGCCGATGCGACGTTAAATGGTCACTCGCTCGCTCACTCACTCACTCACTCACAATCCCTGATTACGATCCCTGGTCTTACGTCTGCGATCTGTTTTCTTCTGAGCTTGGTCGGTGGGGTAGCCTTGTGGTTAAATCGTTTGCTCGTCACCCCCGGGTTCAATTCCATAAATGGGTACAATTTATGACGCCCATTTCTGGTCTCCCCGAACGTGATATTTCTGAAATATTGCTAAAAGCCGCGTAACATCATAGTCACTCACTCGCTCCTACTGAGTTTCTCCCCTCAGATAAACTGACGCACTGTGATAAAGCTGAAAAAATATTCCAGTTGACGTTAAACCCAACTGTAACTCACTGGACGGGCAATGTCGGCAATGTGCATGTATATCTTCCCTGTTGGCAGAAAGGATGCACGTGGTTAAGTAGCACCAAGCTCTTGCTTCCCCCTGCGGATGTGCAGTAGAAAGGGTAATCAGAATGCACATTTCCTCATATTGCACATCCCTAAAACGCAGGATACATGTGTGCCTTGTACCAGCAAGCACTTGCGTCCACCGCGGATGTTCATTTTGATTGTGGACCCACATAGCTTTCCTTGAAAATGATGTTCACCTAGATATCGACATACGTTCTTGTTTTTATTTCCTTACCCTCCATGTACGTTTATGTATATATTAGCAAAATAGTTCCATATAGAAGGGGACACGGCAGCCCCAGTCTAAGGCGCGCAATTCTCAGTGCAGAGTTGCGTCCCTTCGGCGCACACGAGAAACCCATGATTGTGGGTTCGAATCCCGGTTCGCCCCGAATATTTTTCTACGTTTGTCAGCACTATACTCGTGCTCGTGGGTTTCACCAAAGTGTTAAACGTCCATGATCTGCATCACTTCGGGCTTTCCAGCTATATGACGGCGGTCTGCAAATAATCGAGTCTGGACCAGACACTCCAGTGATCGACATCATGAGCATCGATCCAAGCAATTCGGATACGATAACATGCATCATCCAAGTCAGCGAGCCTGACCAACCGATCCCGTTAGTCGCCTCTTACGACAAGCATAGTCACCTAAGACGGCAAGCATGGGTTGCTGAAGACTTTTCCTTCCCCGGCTTTTGACGGGTCAGAAACACCCTGAATATCGTGACTACCTCATAGCATACAGGAAACAAAAACACCCAACATGCCAACGCACAACCGTATTCGAAATTAGCTCCATACACTGCGACGAAGGAGGAAAACGAAACTTCACTGTTATGCAAATAATGTTTTAAAAGTTGATAATAAAAATTAAGGATTAATATCGCATTACTCAGTAAAATTCTTCACCTGATGCCAGGTTTCGCGTTTCTAAACGGAATAAACGTTTTCATAACATTTCAAAACCTTGACATTTTCGTTAAGGTTTGAAATCAACAACCTCAAGTCTCTGTCAGGAAAATGTCGTGGTGATCTGTATATAGATATCAGTACTGTTCTACATAAAAGGGCTTCCGAAGCTATGCTATTTTGAACACAAGGATTTGTAGTATATATGGAATATACACTGCTTGTCTCAACCGGTACCCAGCCGTTCTGTGCACTTGACTGTGAGATAAGGTATAACAGCCTCTAGACTGGCTAACAGTCGGTGTTTATTTTCATGGGCGAATCATCCAGTTACTCAGCAATCATAAACACAAATCCCAAATTTCCAGACATTTTGTGTTTGAGAAAATGTATTGAAATAAATGTGTATGTTTACAAACGATATGATTATTTAACAGTTTGGAGAATAAATGTAAACGAGACTTCCACAAGTCTGTATATACACACTGGCTTTCTCGGACAATGGACGCTATTTGTGGCCCCTGGTTCTCCTGTGTACACTACACTTATTATGAAGGCCATGTGGCCGGCTTATTACACGTTCAGGAATAAAAGCACAGCTTGATCTGTACGAAAATATAAACATATAAGAAGGTCGAATTAATTTGCAAAAACAGACGATTCTATGTTCTTTTGATGTAGCCTTTAGAGTTATTACTGCATATCTACTGTAATTACTACATGTCTACTGTAATTACTGCATGTCTACTGTAGTTAAGTAATTTTCTTTGTTGTTTAACGCCGTATTCAGCAATATTCCAGCTATATGACGGCGGCCTGTAAATAATCGAGTCTGGACCAGCCAATTCAGAGATTGACATTATGAGCATCGATCCACACAATTTGGACACGATGACATGTCACCGAGCCTTGCCACCCGATCCCGTTAGTCGCCTCTAACGAAAAGCATGGGTTACTGAACATCACTTCCAACCCGGCTAAGTAAGGTGAGAAATAATGTTGTCATACGGGGGCTGTAAATAACCGAGTCGATGTATGATAAACCAGTGGTCGATAACACAAGCGACGTCCAGCTGATAAGAATCAATTTCAGTATTTTTTGTGTTGAAAACCGGGGAGCTTTTGGTGTTGCGGATTTACACCGGTTTTAACATTTATAACTTCATAAACGCAAAAACATTTTGAAGTAAAATCTTATTAATAAATATTTCAATGATAATAACTTCACAGACTGTGTTTTTAATCATTAACACATACAAAAATGTAGACAACAATATCGAATCAGTGACATCGTTTACTATAAGGCAACATAAACCCCGACCATTCTATTATCAGAAAACAGTATTCCGTTGGTGGGCGTGGCCTAATTATTTTCCGTCTTATAAAACATGAACGGATAAAAATGCTTGGTAAGTCAATCAACATCTTCCCGAAGCAAGGGTCTTAACTGACTATAAAAGTCCAGTTTCCACTCTTGCCGAACTAGGCTGGAATTATGGAGTTATACTTTGGCTGGACTAATGAGTCTATGCATAGTCCAATCAAAATCGCGTAACAAAAACGACATCCGGTTTGTAAACAGCCTCGCAGATTTCGGTCAATTGCAGGATTTACAAAACATGTGTACCGACAACTTAGCGTCAACAGACACTTCTCAAATCTTTTTTTGTTTTTTTAATCATGGTGCTCACGTGATTTGATGCACTCCGCGAAGTAAGGACCTTTTTATTACAAAAGAGATCTTGATTATTCAACAGATCGTCTGGACTGGACGACGCCAGTTTATTTGGAGATAATGCAAGTAATATGAGCGGTGGAGTCTGATTGGTCAATAAGGGACATAACTCATTAATAGCTACTGGTGGCGCTACGATCGAGCCAAGAAATTCCAGCCTGGTTCGGAAAGGGTGGAAACTGGACTTTTACTGTCAGTTAACTCCCTTGCCTAGAGAAGATGGTCAATCAATGGCAACGGAATCACTTGTGATTTATTTACAGTTTAGTTTTTCTAAAATTGTTTATTGTCTAAATTATTGTTTCGATTTTTTAAAGAATTTATTACTTCAATATCTTTTTGCGTTTCTGGGGGTTGAAAGGTCAAAACGGGTGTGCATATTGTGTAAATCCCAGTAGTGTGGTGGCCCGAAAGAGCTGAAATGCTCCTCTTATGAGAATATCAGGCCACTCAATTAGATAAGCTACTCGTTATTTGACCGAAAAAGCCAAATGTCCTCTTTATATTGAAAAATTCCAAACATGATCCCGCACGAATTATAAACATCATTTGGGTACATATTAAGCACTAAAGTAGACTAACAATCAGTCTGCATGGATTTTGTCTGGGTATTATATATATTTTCAGGTACAGCTGCAAAACCAGATATTTTAAAAAATGAAAAATTATGAGCCTGAATAGTTTTCAAGAAAAACACCCTGCAACAATGAAATTTTTGTGGCAAACTATTTCTTTCTTTTCTGAGGCATAATTATTTCATAGACAATTTATTTATGTATGCTAAATGAAGCAAGTCTAGGTTTTACACACGAAAACTCTCATTTCACTTTGCCTCCTTCTAACTTAAATGAATTTTATTTTTTCTTTCAAAATTTAGTCAAACTGAGATACGATGCCGTAGTTTAACATGGATACCCCACTTAGACACAGTCCTTGCTCCGTCCGCTTATTGCTGAGCGCCAGGCAGGGGAAAACCAAGTACAATCTTTTGACGTATTTCGGTATGACGTGGCCAGGGGGTCGAAACACCGACTTTGCGCTCCCGGCTAACACTCTATCCACTACACCACGGAAGTCGGTACAAAAACAAAATACATCGCCATAGAACATGCATCATTGAAATGTGGCATGAAGGCAAACGACTCCAGATAATTGATTTTTACAACACTTTGTTGAACTTATATTCACGAACACGGTTAAAGCTCGCATGTGTGATATTGCCGCGTTGTGCGTGTGCTTGCGTTTGCGTGTGTGCGCGCGCGTGTGAATAAGGCTGCATATCTTTGTAACTGCCTCTGTTCATTGTATAGAAAGTAATTATATTCGACAAAAGGCCTTCAATGAGAAAATATTTATTAGTGTAAATTTCAGATAACTGGTTTTGGGTTTCACATTCGAACAGCCAAGTGACAAAATGACGTATGTTACCCGCTAAATACATCTCCACTGGCGACGAAATGTTGTCCTTTAATGTTTTTCTCGTCTCTAAATTAGAAATTTGTCATATCCTATAATGAACCTAAATTAAGATATATACAAGGATCCTACATATACACAGCAGTTGAATTGTCGTATATCTAACTGGCCTAATTATGAAATCAACACGTTTATCTCGCCCGTACCAACATATGTCTGTTTCCATTGTGTGAAGTAAGACCTGCTTTATCTGTTGACGCATGCGTATAAAACTGATGACATATCACAGTAGCTGGGGCTCATACATACATTTACTAAATGCCAGGAAGCTGGTTTGCATTTTCCCTATTCAAGTTGCTATTATCACAGGGACTGACGATAAAGAAGATACTACCAATATGTTTTGGGGATGGGTGTCTCAACCAGAACAACATTATCCTATGTAATAATCCGTCTGCCAAAAATATTGATCTGGTTTAACAAAACAACATTGTGTGTTTGGTGATGTATGATAGGTGGTATTGTCCAATGATGATGATGATGATGATGATGATGATAATTTCTGGTATTTTTCATGCTATTTTCTTACGCTGGGTTTCCTTGAGATATTTACTGAATCAATAGATTCATCATTTCTTTTTAATTTTGTATCAGACAAAATGTGACACATGCATGCCTATATTTGATGTTTGATTATATTACCTGCATGTAATACTTTCATATCAAACGAATTTTGAATTATTTTAGAAACTCCATCGCAGGAGATTATTTTCTTGGTTCAACAAAAATAGAAAAGTGAGTTTATCTCCTGTAAACAACTGTGAAGCCTCAAAAATTGTTGTCGCACTTAGTTTTACCTTGAGGGCACGTACAAACATAGCAGAATTATCTCCCTTAGTTAATACTTGTCGTTTCTCTTCCGCAATGTACCTTCAGCGCGACTTATTCAGGCTTTGGTGATCGTCAGCGTGTTATTGGCTGTTATTTCCTCGCCGCCTTTACGCTAGTTTCCATGACGTCACGTGACGTTCTGAGACCCGAAGGGAGAATGGGATTTGAGTTTTCATATTGGAGGTTGTTCGTTAGTAATACTCTCATACCGTTATTAAATGTTCACTTGATCGCACTTATCGTATAAAGTAGAAGATGTGCATATGTTGCTTTTTTATATTCATTAACTGTAGTATTTATTAATCATCTGTTCGGAATTGGGCTTCAGCATGTACCCCTTCACTGAGCCAATCCCCCATTGAAAGCCAGCCCGACATGTTGCGCTTATAGAAAAGGCTCGGTAAGAGCCTAAATTTCGGGGGTTTCAAAACAGTATATTAGAAAACGACTCTACTACAACACTGGGGGATTTCTATTTTATACGGAACAACACGATCCAAAACCAAAGAAGAACATTGTGGCGAAGAAGCTTGTGGTTTCCGACAGCCAGGCGGGTCATGGTCGCTGCGGGAACACCTTTGTTATAACCAGACCTTGTCGATCCCAATTCTAGACCACTCGCCTGCCTACAGACTGTAGGACATTTCAGTCAGAAAGGTAAGAATACCCTTTTCGTTTTGAGATATGATTTCTCGATCGTCATTTTAAAAAATTTCGTGTTTGATAGGCAATAGATGGTGGCGTATGGTGTTTTCATTCGCCATCAACACTGCCGATCGCCTCGTGTTCCAAGGACGTGAATTTAGTCTATTCTGTATGTTGGCAAACTGTGTAATTAAACGTTTCCTCTTCCCTATTTCCCTGTAACTGTTTTTTTAACACACACAAAATGACGAAATATGTCAATTTTATGACGGTGTTTATAGTAAAGAGATCGAGGTCGATCCTCATCAAGTGATTCATGCAGAGGCCAGTCGATGATATGTTGTGATGTAAACAGAGCTCAGAACAGCTGATCATGTTCCTGCCGCCGTATCATTACAAGGCATTTCTCATCACTGCCAAGGCCAAGCACAACTGTTATAATTTTGTCCTTTTATTTAATTCATTAATTCTGCAACATATGTCAGATTAGGTATTTATTAAGTCATGCATCAAACCTTTTTGTAAGAGATGGCAAACGTATGGTATATCATTTCTGCTGGGACAATTTTGTGTGAAAATTATGAGACTATTACAGCCCAAAATGTTCTCAAGTTTTGTGTCAAAGACTATGATAATGTTACCAATTGTGTATGTAGCCATTTATTATTGCATTTGAGGTCAATTCTTAATGCATACATTTTGAAATGGGTAGGTGTCTATTTGTATTAATATGTAGGAGGCAACTGAAGTGGGAGTGTATGTTAGGTTCTGCTGGATTAGAAATTGAAATTCATGTTTTAGAAAAAAAGATGTGCGATAAAAACATTGAAAATAGAGAACAAATTTGGGGGGGATTTTTTTATGAAATCTAGTATACCCAGTCTTCACTACAATAAAATATGCCACAAAATATTCATGGACCCTAACTTTTTTGTTCAGTTTTATAATTGTTAGATGTTTATTATGTGTTAATTGCTTTCATTAACTGCTGCGAGCATACATTTCAGAAGTCACCAGGATTAAGGTTATGTCATAATCTGATGTGTATTCAGTGTAATCAGGGTCATAAGATAAGCAGTAATTACTGACCACTTAAGGCACAGGTTACTATGGAAACTCTGATGATTGTTTTTACAACCCTTCAGTAGGTGTAGGTTCCTTCGACGGTTTTTGAGGAGAAATCTGGTGATAAGCATTGAACCCCCCAAAAGTGGTATGGTTCTGTCCATATTGTCTGTTGCCAACTCAACAAATTTACAATAAAAGTTACATATAATATCATGTTATTATGATTAGTATGTACTATTGTGATGCATTGATGCCCTGTATCAGCATTTATGTTGTGCATTGAAATATCTGCAATAAGATGCTTACTGTTGTTCAGCTGGCACTTATGTGCCATGAGGCGATTGAAAGAGTTATGTCCCTTGTCAGTTGATTGTTGGTTTGGATCCCAGCTTCACCGTGCCTCATACGTTTCACCAGAGAAACACATCACTCTCATTCCATGTGAAGCCCAGGTGCTGGGATATAACTCAGATACTCTTCAAAGAAGCATTTAACCTCACTTGCTCACTCACGACCCGTGAAGGTCTTCAGTAACCCATGCTTTTCGTAAGAGGCGACTAGGCGATGGGGATCTCGCTGACTTTATTGATGCCTGTTATGGTATCCCAATTGCGTGGACCGATGCTCATGATATCAATCACTTGATAGTCTGGTCCAGGCTTGGTGATTTGCAAACTGCCGTCATATAGCTAGAATAATGCTGAGTGCGTTGTTAAACAACAAACAAAACAAATTCACACTAACTTACTCCAGGTATAGACGTGGCTACTAGTCTGAAACGAGTGAAAATCTAGAGGGAATGAACTCTATTTATTTCATATAAGCCACTAGTCAGAAATCATATGTGTACTATGTGGATAATGATCAATGGTGTCTTTCCCTGCACATGCCATACTGCAATACAAATTAACCTCTGTTCGCTTGGCCCACTTGTCATCTTGGAAATAGCAGCACATAAATTGCTGTATGTAGTTGGAGTTACTGACAGGACGTGTAGGCTTGTGCAGGGCATACGGGAGGGCTGCTTCCCCTCTTCAGCAGATAAGAACTTCAAACTCAGCAGTCTCTTCCTCTGTTGGCTCTGGTGGCTGGTGATAGAGACAACAGAGGAAATCCACTTATTATCTGCAATGTATAGGTCTGATTTGACAAGATGTTCCTAGTTGTGTATTATATTTTTGTTTTAAGCTACAACATGAACCCAATTGTGGGTAAAACGTGTGAAGCCCATTTATGGTATTGCTGGAATATTGCTAAAGGAGTCATAGAACCATACTTTTTCACGACGTTTAATATATGCAGCCCTGGATAAATTGAGACTAACATCTAGTCTCTGAAATGAACATATTTTACAGAAAACAGTTGTTAAATTATAGTTATAAAATATCATAAAAAGGAGCCGAAAGGGCTTTCTAATACTGCTGTAATCTAGACTTGCATGGGCTGTATTGAATATCTGTTTCAGGGTCTGTATGACAGGCTAAAGACAAATGTACTTTCTCACAAGTAAACTGGACAAATGATGATCATCTGTATATATGCTTCACAAGACGAACCTAGGGCAGGGTTTTACTTTGACTTAAAAAAGTGGGGGTGCAGGGGATCCCCTATAATTAATTTTAAGGGTCTTTACAGGCAATATTGAGGGTCCTGTAATGAAATGGTGTAGTGTACTCTACATTTTGATAATTTCCTTAGAGCCTGGAATGAATCAATGATCATGTGGACAGTAGTCATGATTGCTGGATGAAATGACAAACACCCGTTACTGCTCTTAATGCGCTGGAGGTACAATGCATATTATTGTGGGTCTCATTAGTATAAATTAAATATATTAGAACAAGTGTAGCAGCAATTATGTGCGGTGCAATATTAAAGGATTGAGTCATGTCTGTAACTGAAGAGTTTGGATGTAGCAGAGGGATAAAGGTCGGATGATTTGGATTACACAGATGCCATTCCTCACAAACAGTGAAGGCTACAGTTCTGTGTAAACAAAACATACAATTTTGGCTGTTGAGTAATCATTGATATCTGTGGTATGAAGTGAAACAAAACTATATGCAGTGACTAGGTATGTAACAATTCATCAAACTATCGGTGTGTTGCATTACTATCAAGATATTAGGGCTGGGAAGAGTCCAGATTTACTACCCGGGTACCCAATCCCCTATTACCCGACCCTACCCGGGTACCCACTGTAGGTCTCAAGAGTTGGGAACACAATGTCTAATTGGGAATAGTTTAAATGTAGCTCTGACAATAACTGTTTAGATACATGTATGAAACCAGAGACCACATAATAGATATATGGTCCCTTATGAAGTTGACTGAAGCTTTATCTTTACTCAAACATATACAAGACTTAGTCAAAAGGAATGTGTGCATCATCAGAAAGAAATGCGAACATTAGCGACTTGTAGTGTAACCACTGAGCTATAGTGAGTTATTGCCATTAAGCAATATGTCACGTGACTGACCACGGGTCCAGGTAGAACTGTGGGTGACTGGGTCCTATTCAGGACCCACCTGACCCAAGTACCTGAGTTACCCGTCCCAGCCCTACAAGATATACATGTATCGTATCATAATGAAGTGTATTACCTAGAGAATACTACTTATTTTCGTTACATACCATTTTTACGAAACGAGTGGACTTTCTATGGTAAGTTCATGTGTTTCGTAAAAATGGTATCTAACGAGAATGAGTGTCAGACCTCATGTACATCAAGCAGAATATAGTATTTTGCCAACTATGTTCACTGGGGATGTTGTGTATCATGATATCGATGTGTCGGTCAATTTTTAACGTCGGTGCCATACCGATGCAAATATATGCAGCGGTAGAAACTAACATTTTTAGTCCACTAGTCCTTATAATGATAACATATAGCAAAACCCTTAAAAATCGCATATTTCTACTGGTCCTTATGATACCTTAAGTATTGGGCAGTTTGGCAAGGACTACAGGACTAGTGCCAATTTCTAACACTGCTATGAATATAGATACAAAATTAATACCTTACTGGCACAGAAATGTTTTTGTGTATTGAGATAACCATTTGAAAATTCTGCTTTAAAGTTTTAATGGATCATCCCAGTTGATGTTTAGTATTAAATTAATTAATTGCAGATAAGTTTTATTTCTACACAAACAGAATAATTAATGTTATAATCAATATGTCTATATGTCGTGATGGGGCGGTCGGGTAGCCTAGTGTTTAAAGCGCTCGCTCGTCACGCCAAAGACCCGGGTTCGATTCCCGACATGGGTACAATGTGTGAAGCCCATTTCTGGTGTCCCCCGCCATGATATTGCTGGAATATTGTTAAAAGCAGCGTAAAACCATACTCACTCACTCGCACACTTTTTTCATATATTGCCCTTCAGACATGATACATGTATCAACAATAGTAATTGGCACTATTCCCAGATTTCTATATCGTCTTTGCCAAACTGCACTAGTTAAGGTATCATAAACAGTTTGTGACTTTGGCCACTAGTCAGTAGCCTGAGTCTAGTGAAGTTGCTTTAGGTCTAGTAAGCTTCACTAATAAAAGTCCATACATTAACACTGAGATCTACAGAAAATAATGTCAAGAGACATGCCCGCACTAGTAAGTCGCAAAGTTTTTCGCACAGACTGCCTAAGTATGAGTCGAAATTTGTGATTTTTAAGGGTCTTTCTATGTGTTATAACAAAACATTATGAGGTTAGTTTCTATCACTGTTGTTTTGGTCTGTATTGATCTGATGCATGACCTACTGATGCACCGAACATTCTAGATACGACCCAGTGGTGAGACACATCATGGACAAGAATGGTCATAAACATGATTAACACATCATACGTATGCACATGTTACATCTGCATATATTTGTATTATAACTGCATATTTGCAAACATTAAAATTTACATATGTGTGTGTCCTACTCGAGCCAGAAATCCTCAAAGTACAATGTTCAGATTTATGTACGTCCCTGTTCTTTTATGAGGATTTTGAGGCATCTATAGTCAAGTTTTTTTATGATGTTCAACATGTTACCCTCTTTGTGAGTGATGAGAATGCTTTTTCTGTATGATCAGTTTGAACGTTTTTGGCACCCAGCGTTAGATGTGAAGGTGGTGTCCTTGAGGTCCTTCAGGTTTGGATCTTGATGGCTATTTGAATCCATGGACCCCCTAAATCTTTAACTGTTGGAGTTAGGGCATTGACAAGACCTAAGTCTTAATTTATACACTGAAATGTGTTCACTTGTTGTGAGAGGTCTTCCTGATCCTGTTATTACTATGGTGGTGGTTACATTGGTTAGTATAGCTGGCATGTGACTGTCAGGTAATCCTCGGAAGTTCAATATTGAATTATGTCAGTGTCTAAAAAGATCAAAAGGAAAACAAGCTTCTTCCTGTTTGTATCATGTTGAAGGTTATTCTAGGAGGTAACTAATTGCTCAGATGTAATAGTTTGTTGCTATCACCGATTTTCCCTCCAAACTTTGGTGCGAGGCAAAATTATTTTTTCTGAAGTTGTTTATTAAAGAGGAGAAGCTGGTTGTATGCCAGCCAGGCACAGAGCAGGGCTTTGAGATGCATGCTGAGGGAGAAATGGTGGAATTTCTGGGCCATACTGTAGGCCCAGTGTGAATAAACATCAGCTCAGGGCCCTCCTTGGAAATGTTGAAAATGATCAAATCCTGTTGAAAGTGCATTGGAAAATGTGGCAGAATCACTACCATGCTCCATACTTGAAGTTCTCTCTTCAAGGAAGTTATTCTGTCAAGCCCCTTGTGAAGGTTTGAAGGGCGCTCCTTCCTCCCTTGGCTATTTCTGGTTTGTGGACTGTATACAATATCATGCCCTGGTATACCATTTATACAATACCATGCCCTGGTATAACACGTATACAATATCATGCTTGGGTATACCATGTGTACAATGCCCTGGTATAACATACAGTATCATGCGCTGGTATAAGATGTATACAATATCATGCTCTGGTATAAGATGTATACAATATCTTGCCCTGGTATAACATATATTGAGAATCATGCCCTGGTATAACATGTATATAATGTCATGCCCTGATACACCATGTATACAATACTATGCCCTGGTATAACATGTATACAATATCATGCTCAGGTATACCATGTATACAATGCCCTGGTATAACATGTATACAATACCATGCCCTGGTACACCATGTATACAATACTATGCCCTGGTATAACATATATACAATATCATGCTCAGGCATACCATGTATACAATGCCCTGGTATAACATGTATTGAGAATCATGCCCTGGTATAACATGTAAATAATATCATGCCCTGATACAACATGTATACAATACCATGCCCTGGTACACTATGTATACAATACCATGCCCTGGTATAACATGTATACAGTATCATACCCTAATACAACATGTATACAGCATCATGCCCTGGTGTAACATGTATACAGTATTGAGTTTCATGCCCTGGTGTACCATTTATACAATACCATGCCATGGTACAACATGTATACAATACCATGCCCTGGTATAACATGTATACAGTATCATACCCTAATACAACATGTATACAGTATCATGCCCTGGTGTAACATGTATACAGTATCGAGTTTCATGCCCTGATGTAACATTTATACAATACCATGCCATGGTACAACAAGTATACAATATCATGCCCTGGTGTAACATGTATAAAATATCATGCTCGGGTATACCATGTATACAATGCCCTGGTACAACATGTATACAATATCATGCCCTTGTGTACCAATTATACAATACCATGCCTTGGTACAACATGTATACAATATCATGCCCTGGTATAACATGTATACAGTATCATGCCCTGATTCACTAATGTCCTGGTACGTGTAATGATGTAAACAATATTATTCCCTGCTATACCATTTATACAATATCATGCCCTGGTACGCAACATGTATACAATATGGGGTGGGTGGGGTGGGGCAGTCGTCTGAGGACTGCAATTTGTCCTACCTCCCAGAGTGTCTAGTTGAGTATTTGATTGCTACACTGACGTCTTTGAATCATACATATATATGTGACTCACCTAAGAGCAAGAGCTGCCATTGTGATTATAAAGGCACAGAGTAATAAGTAAATCTAGAAAAGTGATAATGATTATATACTCTGGTATGTATTTAAAATTGCGGGTCACCAACTTCCGGTAACTTGGTTGATTGTGTGTCATCATACCCTGATGGTGTCAGATGTTGATCATGCCATCAAGCAGATTCTCCTTGTGTATGCTGCAATAGAAACTGACAGTTTTAGTCCACTAGTGCTACTAATGATAACATATTGCAAAACCCTGAAAAAGGGCAAATTTCTACTACTACTAGTCTTTGTGATACCTTTTGGGCAGTTTTGTAAGGACTATAGGACTGGTGCCAATTTTGAGCGCTGATAAGATCCGTGGTCTGTCAGCATCGTTAATAAAGTACAATACACCGTCAAAGGCTTAACAATCTTCCAGCACTAGCATTGGTCGAATCGTTTCAACTGGGGAACTCCAGATTAATTTTTAGTTTTTAGTGTTTCACATTTCTCTGGGGCCCATATTTTGTAGCTTTTGGCCCTGATGTTTTAACCTATGACCCCCACAAAAGTAAGTAAGTAAATAAATAAGGACTAATGACATTTCCTTGTGGAATTCAAAAATTACATTTGGTAGATGGCAACTCTTTTATAGCATGACCCCTATAGGTCCCTATTCGGCCCCAAATCTTCAGCAATTGTCAGCCAAAAAGAACCTAAATGGAAACTTTTCATTTCTCACTTCATGTTAATGTAGTTCAATTAATATATACAAATATGATGGCTTGGTCGAGGTGTATTTCACTAATATCATGACCAAGAGAGAAAGAGGTATTAATCCTTATTTTCTCAAATTATCATGTTATCAATATTGCATTGAATGCAATTATACATTTGAAGTTAAGAAGGTAATAAAAAAAATTTAAATCCTCTTCATAATAGAAAAAAAAGTGTCCCCAATTTGTCTGCCTATGGCACTATATTGGTAATCTCAGATAAATGCCTTCAAATTACGTTGTTTACGATAGTTTCTGTGTCATTTGTGCCAAGTGAAATTTAAATTGAATAAAAAGCAATTTGGCATAACATGAACTGAAGAGGACATGAGAACTGGATGGTACTCGTCTAGGACCTAAGTTTGTCTTGTGTTGTGGTTAATGTTAGGGTAGGAAGGATGGTGTCCACCATGATGGACAGAGTAGACCCAAGTGGCTCCTAGTTCTACGGATTCTACAAAACTTGACCAATGAGCTGGTTTAGTTGACAAAGAGGATTCAGAAGTCATGTGAGTTTTAGTCTCGAGTGGACGGTCCGAGACGTGGATTGATTGTGTGTGTACAGGTCTCCTACTGAGAATTTTAGATAGCACCAAGCTAAGGACCTTCCATCGCTTGAGGTTATTCATGGTAGCTTTGTTAGCCCCTCATTTGACTGAGGGCATTCCATCAATTAGAACTATTTTCATCCCAGTTTCGGATTTTCACAATTATTTTTCCAAATTGACCGATAGCCTCAAACTAAAATGGGTCATTACTAATAATCAAGATTTCTTTCTCAGCAATAAATGGTGGTCATGTTGGTCTGGTTATTATTCTATTCTTTCAAGAAAATAGTTTATCAGGAGAGACAATTCTTTGTTATAAAGACCACCCTTTTGTAATTTGCTCATTTGCAATGACCCAAAATGATCTGTCAGAGAAAATATGATGTTTTTCGTAGAATTATTATTATTTTTGAAAAGTGTGATCAGGCCCTCTGTATTCATCATAGATTATCTGAAGAGAGTGTAGTTATAATGATCCATATGCAAGGATCTATTTAGACCTGCTCAGAGGCCGATATTCTGCCCCAAATCTGCAGCAAATAGTAAAATGTCTGAAATTAGAGTTTAAAAAAATTCAAATTCATGTTAATATAGTTATGACTAATTTTTCTGGCTTTGTAGAAGTAACTTGTATATCACTGACAGTGTTAGAAATTGGCGCTAGTCCTGTAGTCCTTACCAAACTGCCCAATAGTAAAGGTATCCTAAGGACTAGTAGAAATTGGCCCATTTTAAGGGTTTTGCTATATGTTATCATTATAAGGACTAGTGGACAAAAACTGTTAATTTCTAACCCTGACTGATAACAAGGCCATTAAAGAAGAGGCTTTAATGCTTAGTTTGACATTATTGCACTGAATGCAATGTTAAAATATCTCCAAATTTAGGAAAATAAAATCTTCGAAAAAAATTCCCAATTTTGAACCAAAATATTTTACATTTTTTACTAATTTACCTGCCAAGGGCACTGAGGTTAGAATCCTAGATAAATCCCAGGTGTAATAACATTAAAATGTGTTAAGAATGCTGCCAAACTCAGGGTTTTGGCACTGGTTTATATAGTCACAGATTGACTTGTAGACCAGGGGTAGGGACCAGTGGTCATATCCAACTGTCGTTTCAGACTGGACGTTTATTTAAAATGTTTAGATTTTGGAAGAAAACAACTATGCCCTCCAGACTAGTTGATTTGCTTTGCCCTTCAGACGAAGTGGGTGTTCAATGACTTGGAGTTTGGCCTGAAACTAGTCTCCCTATGATAAGACTCCCTACACACGTCTAAAAATACAGGATTACTTTTATTCGTCCTTTGCTTGTGGATCTTGTTTTCGAGATAACAGATTATGACCTGCCATCACATAGCAACTGTTAGGTTGTAACTTTATGAAGTTGTTCGGTCTCTGGTCCCAGCAGATTGTGACATATTGATGAATGTAGGGCTGTCAACTGCCCTCCCCTTCAGTTTTGTGTGATGGAGGCCATTAACTGAAGGATAATAGAATTGTCTTCCACCATGGTCAATTCTTGTCTTGTCAGAGTAATGACCTTGCCCTTAGCTGGTGATGTGAGAGACGTCATTAGCTGGCGGATAAAAGTATTGTCCCGAGGATCTGTCCCATTTTGGCCTGATACTCAGACTGCCAGGGCCTCACATTCATAATTCCCAAATCATGATGAAGAATTACTTCCCAAGCAAGTATCTGAAAGTTGACCTAGAAAAGGGAAATGATATGGACTTCCTAACAATGTTCCAACTGTATGCAATATTGAAGTTGAGGCTTCTTGTCGTAACTAATGTTAAAAGCTGAAGGTTTAAGGGGGCCTCTATATTCAGTACTGTAGCCAAAACCCTAAGGAACCCAGGGTGCACCATCATTTCTAACACTGGTCCAATATATATGCCTGTTCATCGTGACATAGACCTTGGTTCCCTACATGGGTACAAAACTACAATGTGTGAAGTCTTTTCACATTGTCCCCTATAATAATATGACTTGAATATGGCTATAAACCCGAGGACCTCACTATATTAACACATGGTCCCTGAAGTAATATGTAGAAGGCTTAAAAAAAAGGGTAATTTAGGAACCCAGAAGTATAATAGAAACCCTTATGTTTCTTAATTTCAGGCCTAGAGCTGAAAAAAGATGAGTATGGGCTGCTAGAGCTGATAAGGGAATGAGAAAGGAGTGATTGTTTTATTAAAAGTATGCCTTGGGGTCTGTAAGAAGCAAGGAATCCAAGATCACCCTTAATTTCTTACACTGTTTCCCCATATTAAGTCATGACCAAGTATCAGTGTATGGCAGGGATGTAGAAATGGCAACCAGACTCACCCAATCCCTGAATCTTTAGCATTAAACTTACAGTGTCAAATAGTAATTCAGTATAGACATAGATAGGTCAGGCTAGCTGACTACGTTGATTGCATCTGACTGTGTAGAACGTTGATCACAATGTCAGTCACTGGATTGTCTGGTCCAGACATGATTATTCACAGGCCGCCGACATATAGTTGGAATATTGCTTAGTGAGGAGTTGAACAACCAAAATGATATCACCAAGTAAGTACTTTGACATACAATAAAATCGTCTCCAACACTGTCAATGAATAGTTTGGATTCATGTATGATTAAACAGCCTGACATTATTCGTCAGGGTTAGAGCTAAACTGATAAGCTTTTCTAGCCCGGGTAAAGATAAAATGCCCTTTTGATGTTAAAATGATGGGGAAATTTGGAAATTTCCACTAGCCCGCAGGAATTTGTACTAGCCCTGGTCTAGTGGTTAGTGTTTATTTCTAACCCTGTTAGTGTTGTAGTATAGACAGTTAACCAGATTCCTTGTCAAGATAAGAAGTAGCCTTATGATGAGATAGAAACACAGTTATGACTGACAACATGAGAGTTAAATGGTTGATAGATAGTGAAAACATGTACAGTACAAGTCACATATTCGAGTACGAGGTTGTTGGGAGGAAACATGTCTTGCTGGTTATTATGGAGATATTACGAGGAAGTCCTTAACAGCAGGCTGTTGACATGGCATGTTGTCTGAATAGGAAACAATCAGTGCTTGTGACAGTCATGTAGGAAAAAACACGAGTCGTAATGGAAAAATATGTACATGTCCATTATGAAACTTAAAATCAATATGTCTTCATGGGTAGACTCCATTGGCAATAGGACAGCCTCCTAGTGGATAGAGCATCTGCCCGGAGAGCTGAATGTCTGTGGTTTAATCCTCTGGTCCTATAAGGCAGCGCCTCTGTGGTCTAGTGGATAGAGTATCTTCCTGGAGAGTGGAATATCTGTGGTTCAATCTTGTGGGAAATGGCTAGTAAGTAATGGAGAAATCATGAGAATCTGTTGATTCTCCACTGGATGACCCTGCATTACCCTAAGGGGCAAGTTGATTCTACTTCCGGTATCAAAAGAGTCGAGCGATGTCTCTGACTTAAACCATCTTATAGTTTATATGTTTTCTCTATAATGTTGCTGATGACCTAAGGCTGCATCGGAATTATGCATGTTCAGAATGGCCTGTGAATTCCTGGCTCAGATTCAACTGCAACAACATCATGATGTCATCATGATGGTTTAGCCCAGGTAATGTAATCGTAAGAAGTTTGCGCTAATCAACTCATTTATTTTGTGGAAAGTTTCTTCAATTTGTGTTCAACTTCTTTAGAATTGATGTTCATCACTTCAACATTTCCAAATGAATATTGATCATTCCAATTCCCAACTTTTTTACCCAAAATGTCACATGTGTTTTGAGGTCAATGAGGATGGCAAGGAATACTAAATCACGAGTACAGGAACAGTGTGTGTGGATGAAGGAAGTAGCTGATGTCGGCACAACTGCTCCTCTCATGCTGTGCCCAACATTGTTTTCTGGGAGATGCTGCTCAGTGAATTCACTTGCAGATCCTTTTTGCCACATTCACGTCTTTCAACATCATCTGATAATGAGCCGATGCCGATGTTGCTAGGCTGATGCAGTGACTCACTCTGCAGCAAATTACCCTATGACTTATATGTTGTTGCTGTCGTTGCAGCTCTCGGCATGAGTATTGAGTAAAAATAGCCAGCGCCGCTATTGAAGATATCTCAATACTGGTTCAATCCTTTTCCTTGGCACCATGCATCCTGGGATCTGATTTGAATCTAGTGATTTGGTCTCAGTGTTTCAAACTGAAGAAGGATTTCTGTTCGAAAAGTGTAATTTGAATGGGTTTTTTAAAGATTTCTTCGATGCTGTTCTGTTGTTAAGTGAACTCGTATGGATGAAGCTGTGTGTGTATTTATAATGTGACATTTAAGTGGGCAAATTTGGTAAGCTCACACACCTCTTGAGGCACTGCTAGAAACTGATACAACTAACAAGCCTCATTGCATTTTGTCTTACTAAGGTTAAGCTATCTCCAGGCTTGCATTATCATTGTTGTTTTGGATGTTAAATAAATTAGTTAATAGATTCTTGACATTACAGGGTTGTCTGGCTCGTAACTTGGTTTCGTCATTTGAACAGTTAATATGCATGTAAGTGCCCAGAAATTAATGATACAAGCTAAACAGGTTCTTTCAATTTCTTTAAAGGCCATGACTGATGCACTCAGCATGTCGCGGACATTTGAAACTTGCACTTTGCTACCACAAGATAACGTTGACTATATGACACTCTGAAGGGCTAATATCCTTCATCATGAGAAGGAAGCGAATGTTTCTCAAGTAGTGGTGCAAGTTTAATATGATGTTTTAAGTATTTTCCTTGTTGCAGAACAACCTATCCCAGTCTAGGTTTTCTTTCTAATTTTGAGCTACCTAATGAGTTGGACAAGGAACAGTTTCTCAGTCCTGAATTAAGCAGTTTTCAAAGTGTCAGGTTGATCCACTGTGATGATGTTGTCAGGTCAGAATTTTAAAATTCATTGTTAAAGAATTGCTGATTTTCAATGGTGTAGTTTCTAAAAACTGAAACTTGTGGTGATCCAAGCTGCTTAGCAACTTTGTAATATTCAGTGTTGTTTCTGTGGTGCTGAAAGTAGGGGTAGCCCAGGGGTGTAATTTTCAGTGAAGAGTTGCATCCCTTGGCTCTGCCAGGATCCACTGATTGTGGGTTTGAGTCCCTGATTAGCTTGGCGTATGAACCTTGGTTTTAAGCAACATGTCTTTGCTAGTCAGTCTGATGTGGCTAATGCTGCATAAGCCTTGCTGCCCTTCCACATGTTCCACGTGCAATACTGCTTGAACACTGTTGTGTATTTTAATGTTGTATTTCATTTGAGAGTATAGTCATTTTGGTATGGAAAGTAATGTAAAGTCTACTTACAAAGATGAAGAAGGAGAAGGAATTATGGTAGACATTTGTCACACTGCAGTTTAGTGGCATTGACTAGACAAAAAGAAAAGGTATGGAATGGGCAATATAAATAGGGACCTGGAATATGTATTAACATTTGGTTTCATGTACTTCCCCTTCTTTCTCTTCTCTCCTCTCCCCTTCCCTCCATTGCTTGTGATATCTCCAGAAACAAGGAAAAAGAACTGACATGAAATGTGTTGATTCTTTTACAGTTTTGTATCTTATTTAAATATTGTTCAGTGCCAATACGGCACACAGCCTGTTTCCAAAGTCTTCATAAAATCAGTGACATATTTACAGAGTAAACACAGACATTTGCAATTCGTGTACCTGACAAGGCTATATTTGAGTGCCTATGAAGTTCAGTCAATTGTAACCTGTAATGTAAGCAAATGTGAATATGGCACGTGATCATTGGTTGAGATTGTACGTTAGTTTGTCAAGCTATTGTATAATTTGTAGAAATAGGGTACAAACTATTTCACACAGACATTAACATTAACCAGGGAAGTTTACTGGCCCAAATACTGAGAAAACATAGGAACACCCCCAACATGTTTAATATGCTACCAGCGTTTAGGACACCTTTCCATGACCAATATTGGCTCAGGCTAGTACTAATTTCTGTCATTGGTTCCGTTTGTAAAACTCTTCACTGAACCGGTTTATCAGATGATACAGGAAACAGGGGTGGGTAACCTTGTGGTAAAAGTGTTTGCTGCTTACACTGAAGACCAGTTTTAGATTCCCCAGATAATTGTCTTAAGCCCATTCTTGATGTTGACACCAACGATATGACTGGACTATACTAGAAGCATTAACTCACTAACACATCAGATGATGGGGAAGAGGTGCCCCAGTCATCTAAAGCATTGCAATTTGCTGTGCAGAGTTGTATCCTTAGAATCCCGATATGAATTTGATTGTGGGTTCAAATGCCTTGGTTATGTTGCTTGGTTTGTAATCATATTTTAAAGGATTTCCTTTAATATGGATAGAGTAGGCTATGGTGAAATGAGGCTGTTTATATGATTGATTTGCAAGGACATTATAAAGATAACCATGAAGATGTGTTACAGTTTAGCGTTTAAGGTACACAGTCAACAAAAGAAGTCAAAAAGAATGTTGCTTATTTTGATTGTAATAAAATATGCTTGTTATTAACAAATGTTGTTGAAGGTGAAAGCAACCAGGAACAAATTAGATAATTTTTTACTTATCCTGCATTACTCCTTAATGCATTCACTGCTTACTTACGACAACTAGAAGGACAGCGCTGCGAAGGTCCTGGGTGAAGAAATAAAGTTGTTGTTCTCAAGTCCCAATCAGTGGCCTTCCGTCGCTGTCCTGTGACCTTGATGACACCTAAGGTCATCTTCACATCACTGCTTGTCGCAGCACAGCTAGGACGTGTCCAAGCGGAGCTCTCCTTTTGGATTAATTTTAGACCTTCAGTTTGTCTACAATCTTAAAAATTGATCTGCGATGGGTGATGTATTCTTTTCATATTACTTTCACCATGTTGTGTAGTTTTATGTGAATTAATTAGGCGTGAAAAGACGCTTGTCTTTTTTCCCGCCAAAATATTGTTGTTCGCCGCCATTTTGAATTGTGTTACAATCGTTTGCCTGCCAAGGTAGTCATATTGTTTACAATTCTCAGCTACGTATGTATAACATATTCTTATGTTCTTAAATATTACTAGCTTTGGCGTAACAGTGAGTTGCGTATACTAAAATTATTGTATACTTTTTCAACTCGTTAAAAATATGGTTGCCGATAGATTAATATCAAATCTACGGCTTTCTTCCAGTCCCGCTTCATCAACAATTCTTTTATTGCGTACCTATGTTTATGCGATTAAATAGTTTTTTGTTGGTATTTTTGGTTTTACATTGAGTTGCGTATATGAACTATTGTATACTCTTGCAACTCGTAGTTTTTGCCGATAGATTATTGTTCAATTCTATGGCATTCTTCCAGTACCGCCTCATCAACAATGGCGTAATTGTGTTTAATTTAAACATATTTTATTGACATATATGGTCAACGGGATTGGGCAAAAGTTATCCAACTTAGGTGGCCCTTTCCCTACTCTATATGTACAGACATTAAATATACATATATATATGTAATTGTGTAACTTATGATTGAGCGTGGTATTAATTGTCGTGGGAAAAATCTTACAAAGATTATCATCCACGTTGTTTGGTTTGCGCGCAGATGTGCTCTCCAAACCCTAAATGAAAATATAAATACCCTTGGTTTACATTGGGTTGCGCATACAAAAATATTGTATATCCTTGCAACTCATAAATTTGCCGATAGATTAGTGTTCAAATTCTTCGGCACTCTTCCAGTATTATCTCATCAACAAGGGTTTCATTGCGTAACATACCTTTGAGCTTTTTACTAATTGTCGTGGAAAAAACCTTACAAGATTATCATCCACGATTGGTTGGTTTGCGCGCGGATGTGCTCTCCAATCTCTAAATGTAAATAGCCTTGGTTTACATTGAATTGCGTATATAAAAATATTGTATACCCTTGCAATTCGTATTTTTGCCGATAGATTACTGTTCAATTCTACGGCATTCTTCCAGTACCATTTCTTCAATGGTTTAATTGCGTAACATAATTATGTTTGCTCGGTGTACATATTGTCGTGGAATAATCGCCCAAAGCTCTTTATCCACGGTCATAGGCATGCACGTAGATGTGCTCGCCAAAATTCAAAATGTAATTTTTATGTAAATCTCTAATCCAACGAGTTTACTATATAAAAGCAGATTACTCACAATCATATTTTGCAGTTATTCCGTCGTGAGACGAGAGGAATGTCACTATCGCAGAATAGCGAATGACATATGGTTCTGTCATTACCACCCAACCGTTATTATCGGCAGGTATTATGACGACTGTGATTGCAGAAGTACACCATCCACCGAAATCAACAATACCGGAGGATTTTGTGAGTATCGTAACTGCTCCTATTTTTTCAGCCGCCGGACACTTCCAGATACATGTATGATAATCTGTGACGTCGGCGACAGCACCAGCGTATCGAGATGCTATGATGGGGGTAGATTAGACACAAGCCTTGATCCAGTCAATACTTTTGAGCTTTGTGTCTGATTTATCTGCGCCGAGCGCAGCACTTGACTACAACCAAAGCACTTCTATTACGCAATCGGCGCACGATCAGCTTAGCGCTGTTCCAACATATCCAGCATAGACCTGCGCCGAGCGCAGCGTCTGACTGATACCCAAGCGCTCCTATCACGCCAGTGACGCACGATCAGCTTAGCGCTGTTCCAACATTCCAGACCTGCGCTGAGCGCAGCGTCTGCGTATCAATCAAGGTCTCTACAATGACGTTAGCCCAAGGCTTACAGTGTACCGGTTACGTAACCGGCACATGATCAGCTTAGCACATGTACCCGATTGGGAAGCAGACCATCTCGTGTCAGTAACGCCTTCCCCTGATAACAGGGTAAATAAGAGGGACACCACGAGGTCATTGGAGGAAGCCTTCTCCAAAACTCACATTTGCTCCGTGATTTAAGCGACCAATATCGTCAATGTTTGCAGTGGATCAGAATCTATTAGAGGATAACCCTATCTGATTAGATCACTTCCAAACTATGGTGTTTTTCCTACAGCGTCAGTTTGACCACAGGAAAATTCATCTTGAGACCGTTCTGACGGTGATTACCGTTACACCCAAGACTTTATAGCGTTTCCAACTGAGATGCTGGTTTCAAGGGCAGTCTATTACGTCAACCTTGATCATCTACTCCCCTGTTCAACGAACAGATCGCAGACACGCACGTCAAGTTCCCAAAAAGCTTGGAAAGTCCAAGTCAGGGAATTATAAGCCTAGACGCGCGTTTCTCAGGGAAGACCAGCATTCCCTTACTGAGAAAGGGAGTGGCAGAGACAAGTCTCAAGGACGATTTCGTACTTATCGCACTATATCATGGTGTCCGTATAAGGGTAGAGTTAACCCCACCGTTGACCACAGTTTGATTGGGAAAATCCAACATAGACATACTGTTGGTAAGAAGAGCTGTAGAGTGGGTTCACAACCCAGTCTTTACTCCGGGGTTTTATCCTCACACCTACCTGGTACTCATGAAGGACCCAGACAAGATGAGAATGATCCACAATCTCTGTGTTCAACGAACGTTTGATTCTTCATCAGTCTCGACTATCCATCCCAACCGTAGACTTTTCAGGTCCAGTTCATTGGGGTTCACTACCAATGGTAGTATTTCCCATTTGACATGTCAGTGACACTTATGGCTATTTACAGGAGTAATGAAGCCAATAACTATCTACACGTGACGAACACTTGGTTCGAGTCGTAGATGGAGGGCGATCTACTGTATCATCAACACATGTCAATAACTGGGATAGACAATCAACGAGGCGAAGTCGGGAGTATTCTCCTTCCTATTGACTTCAGTTCATAGGAGACCTGTTTAAGACAGACCAGGATATCCTATCTGTACCGAGGGACAGATGGCACAAGTTTCTACTTCTTTTGTCATCTACTCTACACCAACCACACACACTTCGCCAGTGGCAAGTGTTGCTAGGGTTAATCACCTCGGCACAGGAGTTAACTAGCATGGGCCGCTTACAACAGCGACCAATTCAATTTTTTTCCTGAACCCTTACATCAGGAGTCAGGATCCACTCAAGGCCATCACTCTACCAACTAAGCTAGAGCCTCAATTTGTGGCGCTGAATGTCTGCGGAGTCTGTTTATTCGGATTTTCCCCGAATACACACCTGTTTGTGGACGTCCCTTTTCAGGGGTGGAGTCTTCACTTACAAGACCAGATAAGCTCAGGGCTATGGCCCGGCGCACAATGGAAGTGGCACATAAACAACTTGGAGTTGGAAGCTTTAATTCTGGCTATATCACATTGGCAGAATCAACTACAGTTAGCCCGACTCGCTATATCCACAGACAACAGCACTGCGGTGTGGTGCCTGTGCAATCGGGGAACAACACACTCCCATTCTCCACTTCTAAGGATATTCAGATTTCTTCCATCTAGTGGATCGGCTGTGACTAAGGTTCATAGTTCAGCACATCCCCGGATGTAGAAACATACTGGCCGATACTTTATCACGTCCAGACAGGGTGGCTCCCACTGAGTGGAAATTTCTCACAGAAGCATTCCAGTTACTGCTTCAGGAATTCAGGCAACCAAACATTGACTTGTTTATTACTTGCCTAGGCCACCAACTCATGACGTATATCTCCCCGTTGCCGGATCCGCAGACTTGGGCGGTGGACGAGTTCAGTATCACTTGGGAAGGGCAAAGAACTAAAACTCTTCTGCCACCACTTTTACTTCCAAGGTGCTACAGGGGATCAAGGAGACAAGGTATCTCGATATCTCCTTTGGTCGCACCATGGTAACCGGCGAGAGGGTAGTTCGTCAAGCTCGGAAAAATCTAAAACGATTCACTTCCCCTCTCACAGTGGTCCAACCTACTCATCCACCCTCAACAGAAAATTGCCTCACCCAACGTCTGCACGCATGGTTCGTCTTTAAAAGGCGTTTAAGTGCGAAGGGTTATTTCGACACGGGCAGCAAAGCTATAGCTTTAGTTCATCGTTACTCTCCCAGAGACGACGATGACAAGTGGGGATCACTTGAGACTTTTAACAGGGAAGAAAAGAATCAAGACCCTACGATTGCGTCACAATTCCTAGAGGAATACCTCCTACATTGCGTACCCAAAAACACTTGGAAGGTAGCACCATTACTACGTAATTGGCTGCAGTTATCTTAGTGTTGGCCGTTTCCGGAAAATCACAGTGTGATTAAGGTCACGGAACTACAGGCCATATTATGCTCATTCAGGTTTGAGGATCAGAAGGCCAAGTTCCAGCCACCTGATTGGGACTTGAACGTGGTACTTCGAGGTTTGCGAGGGCCCCCTTCGAGCCCCTCATTGCATCCTCATTTTCAAGCTCCTTCCCAGCGCGTGACACCTTCGTTACACTCTCGGTATAGTATAGAGAGCTCCGCGAACGGGCTATCGCTGTGAGGAGCTTGGACCTCACCAAGGAAACAATGGTTTTCTCTTGGCATTAGCAATGGCGGTACGGGTGAGCGAACTACATGTGGTCGACTCAACCCGGATCCGTTTTGAGCATGGGACGCACGGAACAGGACATCTAGGGTTATGCTGGGATTTTATTGCTAAAATCTACTACCAGGCCAACCCGACCGTTCTTCACCATCCCACCGATATCGACTATTGTGGGAATCGTACATGGTGAAGTTCTCCTGGGCTCGGTGCGAGCAGTTCGAGTTTTCATTCGACGCTCCAAGACAAGGCGTGGTTCGTCCACGACAGAAGTTAGTCGCATAATCGCAAACACCATATCTATATGGTTACGCGCAGTAATCCTTCAGGCCTACGAGATCATCAAACGGAACTCGCCGAGAGCGAATTACCCTCAAGATCTCAAGGTGTCAGCCTTACCAGGGCTCAACACGGCAATTGTGGTTTTGGAACAATCACGGAAGGATATTTCTGGAGATTCGACACATATTTTCGTTAGTCATAACCTTCGCGTTGTGACTCTCGAGGATGTCAAAGACGTTCGAAGTTTGGCCCTCTGGTTGTTATCCTGCAGATTGCCAACCACTGACGCAAATAATGAACTCGCCCTATACAGAGCCAGTCAACTTCCATGTGCAGTCACTCAGTCGCCACCAGTGGAAGAATATTAGACAATCTTGTTTGTCAGCGACGGCTCTATGACGCAGTAAGTAAAGAATTAGCTGAATAGCTATTATTTTCTTTATTACTAAGCGTGTATAGGGAATTTCTCTTTAATTCCTATGTTCAATGTTTTTGATTTTTGAACAACCCTACCGTAATGGCGTTTTTGTCTGAACTTTTCCGCTTCACGGTTTATCGACCAAATGGGGTCGTATTGCAGGGTGTGAATTATTGAGGTTTCTGTATTCTGAAGGTTGACCCACCTCCAAACCGTCCGATACAGATGCATTAAGGAGTAATGCAGGATAAGTAAAAAATTTAGTAAAATCTAAATATTTTTTACATTTGTATACTTATCCTGCATTACTACGCTTAAGGCCCACCCGTCGTTAGACTTGCCTCCCCACTTTGGCTTCAGAAACCTCAAAAGTATGTTTTTCTAAGAGCTTGGGCGACAGGCAGTGATGTGAAGATGACCTTAGGTGTCATCAAGGTCACAGGACAGCGACGGAAGGCCACTGATTGGGACTTGAGAACAACAACTTTATTTCTTCACCCAGGACCTTCGCAGCGCTGTCCTTCTAGTTGTCGTAAGTAAGCAGTGAATGCATTAAGGAGTAATGCAGGATAAGTATACAAATGTAAAAAATATTTAGATTTTACTAATTTTAAAGCATGATAATGTATCCTGTTGTACAAAGTAAATGCAATGCTACGACTTAAGTCTTATGTATCTGATCAAAGCTTTTGGATAGACCTCCAAAACTATTTCCCCATGTGGATTACCAGGATTAGTCGACATGTAGGGGTCCCTAGTGTGGTGACCTAACTTTGGCTGCTGGTGATCTAAGGCCTATTTCTTTTTTGTATTGTTATGTATAGTGTTATCTTTTTATGATTATATGTTCATTTTAATATAAATACCGTATTTTCTTGAGTATAGTGCACACTTTTTTTTCCAAAAACACAGCTGTGTAGAAGGGGGAGCGCATTATACACGAATGAATCAGTTTTGATGTTTTTTCCCCCCCATGGAAAGACATTACCGTGAGCACGTAACACCAGAAATACAATGTGACCAAATCCATACTGAAGTACGCAAATTATTCATGTAGTTACACTGTCTGGCTATAAAAAGTGTTCTTTGTATATCTGGACTTATGTTTGTAACTTATTTCATTAATTTTATTCAAAATTGCTTTTAATGTTGTCTTAATTAATTTCGGCGAAATCGTGTGTGAAGCGATCAGAAGATCGCACAACTCACCGTTATTAACAGCAACCACGGTCAGACTACCACTATTGAAGCCTTGAAACGAAATTTAATTGACAGAGAATGGATACATATATCATTAATGCCATAGTTTAAATCATTCAAAGTCATATTTGTTTTTGTTGGACGATTCTATGTCAACACGTAATTCTCGCGATTACGTGCACGGGAGCCTTGACGGTGAATGGCCAGACTGGTTCCATGTAAAAATAATACCCGGCAATAGCGATCAACTGCTTCGCTTAGAGTTATTATTATTTTAAATATGTTAAGTAAAAGCTGCATCTAAATTAACAAGATATTGGAATAAATTATTCCTGATAAAAAAATAGTTTCAGATACAACTTTTGCCAATCCTTGCATTAATATACTGTAAAGTCATATCATTGGGTCTTGACCGAATCACTGGTAGATTCCAAGAAAACGTGTGTACAGCTGATTGCTGTGTCCGGCTTAGTTTACAAGAAAATACACAAGGTAATCTTAATCCCTGGATATAAAACAATGCCTAGCTGAACCAAAAATACAATTTAAACGGTAAATCAACATGTCAGTGATTTTTATCTCAAATTTCGAACATTTTGTACTGACAAGGTTTCTCATCACCCGTTCATTTGCCAGACTTCGCTGAAGGGGTACGGTGTAATCTTTTTTCTGCGCATAATATTCAAATTTCTTTTTTCCCAAAATATTGAATCCGCTAGAAGGGGGTGCGCATTATACATGGGTGCGCACTATACTCAAGATACCCAGCAAACCATGCTTTTCACATCAAGGCAACTAAATGGATCGGGTAGTCAGTGACTTGGTTGAGTGCTTGTCATCGTATCCCAATTGTGTGGATTGATGCTAATGATGTCAGTTGTGTGATCCAGACTTGATTATTTTTAATCCTCTATCATATTGCTGGAATATTGCTAAGTGCAGTGTTGAAAACGACCAATTGTTCTCCAGTATTTCCTTTGAGGAAGATAGAGCTCTTTAACATGACAAGTGTGCTTATGAAATACTTGTATTGAATCACCTCGATAATGTCCCAGAGATACGTTTCAAAACAACTAACATCCAATCATGTGAGCACATTGATTAAAAAGATGAAAAGATTTTTGAACATATTTGTTGACGCCGAGTTGGCAGTACACATGCTTTGCAAATCCCGCATTTGACCAAAATCTGCTTGACAATTTACAAACCGGATGTTAATTTCATTACACGATTTGGGTTGGACTAAGCATAGACACATTAATCCAGCCAAAATGTAGAAATGTCTTCTAATAATAAATATATGTCAATATAAGACCAATTACTTATGCTACTTTGTTGTTGTCTATTTCAGATTTTTTTAAGCACTGATGCAAGAGGACCTCGGAAACTACAAGACAACACTGAGTGCATTCAACAATTGTAAGAAGATAAAGTTGGAAGTTGTGTTGGAAGACGACCATGTGAGTGGTTCCTCTGGGTCCACCCCGAGACAAAGGAATATTCCCAGCACAGCGAACACACGCCACACTACTGCGTATGTGCTACCACAACATGGCCTGGAGCTCTCAAACATTACACAAGGTAGTAGTAGTAGTAGCATGCCACAAAATTATATCAGAACCTCAACCATCCGAGTCGTGGATCCCTCGTTTCAAAGATGTGGCGTTAAACGTAAAAGTGATGAAGTAGACGTCCCCATGCAGTTAACCGAAGTACACGCTGTATCAAGTGAGGATGACAGTTCGACAAAGACGACGGCCAAGACAGCAGCAAATACAGCAACCACCACGACCTCGAAGAACACAAGTTCTTCGGGGAGTGAGGGGGACTATCAACTTGTTCAGCATGAGGTCCTCTATTCTATGACAACTGCCTATGAGGTCCTCGAGTTTCTTGGCCGGGGGACCTTTGGGCAGGTTGTCAAATGCTGGAAAAAAGGGACCAATGAGATCGTGGCAATCAAGATTTTGAAGAACCACCCCTCCTATGCACGGCAGGGTCAAATTGAAGTTAGCATCTTGTCGCGGCTAAGTCAAGAAAGTGCAGATGAGTTTAATTTTGTACGAGCGTACGAGTGCTTCCAGCACAAGAACCACACGTGTCTGGTGTTTGAAATGCTGGAGCAGAACCTCTATGACTTTCTCAAACAGAACAAGTTTCAGCCATTGCCATTAAAGTATATCCGTCCAATCACATCCCAGGTGCTGACTGCATTACTCAAGCTTAAACTACTTGGCTTGATCCATGCCGACCTCAAGCCAGAGAATATCATGTTGGTGGACCCTGTGCGATTCCCTTATAGGGTCAAGGTCATTGACTTTGGTTCAGCAAGCCATGTCTCGAAGGCTGTGTGCTCAACATACCTCCAGTCTCGCTATTACAGGTAAGTGAACTTACAGTGTTTGTTGTTTTACGCCAAATCATCAGTATTATAGCTATGTCACAGTCTTGACTATACTAATTACGAGCAACATCCTACCCTATTTGTGTATGATCAAACGCAATCAGCTAAACTACTGAGCCTGATCTGATTCAATATGCTTATATCTACAAGCTAGAGAGCACTGGGGAAGTATTTTGACCTGGGTCCTCCCGGTTGTCTACAGCGGCATTAGCATTAGACTAGTCCTAGATGTCAACAGCAGCTTTAGCTTATATGGGAGTCATCTCTACTAGTCCAATGGTTGTTCTAATAGAGGCACATTTTCATCAGGTTTTGCTGAATGTGTTTCCATTGTCCATTATTAATGTAATAACATACTCATTGGTAGGGCAGATTCCATTTTCTGACTTGTTTTCAGCACTGTCTGCAGACCAGCTGTTTTTATACTTGGTTGATTAATGGATATCAGAAATCAATTTCTGTCTTGCAACCAAAACAGATACAGTACATTCCCAGGCATTTATGTTTGAGTGTATCATGATAGTGCCTGGTTGAATATGCGTCAGTTCAACCAGCTTGAAAATGTCCTACTCAAAAAAAGTTAACACACAAGTTTTTTCATATGACTAATTAATTTGTCATGGCCAAACTATTATCATATGAAAAATTTGGGTGTTCTTTTACTTCTTTTGAGTGGTATAGATTTTGTGAATCATTTACTTCCTACCCTGTATACCCTGTGAATATTCTGGATGAGAATAGATCGCTATTGTTTTATTATATCATTAGAATTTAGAGCTGACTAAAATGGGGATGAGGAGATGTGACTTGGTGATTGCAGGTCATCGTGCCCTGATGATGATGTGGATACTCAGGCTATCAGCCACTGCTTGGCCTCGTCCGGACTCCGTTATTTACAGGCTGCCATGATGCGGCTCAAAATTTGCTGACTGCCATAGTTAAAAACAAAATGAAAGACTACACTCAATATTTTGAATTTGGGCCATTCATTTTCGGTATTTTTCCTGACATGCAGAGAAAATGAGGATTGCATGATGTTCAAAATACCATTTGTCATTAGATTGAGTGCAGAAAAGAATTAAGTTGTTCCACCTATGAATGACTGCGAATAGCTGGAAATCTGCTGATGCCTCGTAAAACTTTTCATTCATTCCACCTGTGAATGAATCCATCTTTATTTTTATTTTGTCTGTTGTCTGGCCCTTTGAGGTGTTTCACATAGCTGCGGGATGTCACGGCAGCTGATGTCACGGATGTCCTGTTGTAATGTATATATGTTTATTCAGAAATCAATGACACTCAATTTCCCTCCTCGCTGACAGATTGACATCTGACACTGTTGCAAACATACATAACTGTGTAGGATACAAGGATATGATGATTGCTAAACCCTTCAGGGATATATCTAGACATTCTCAGAGTCCTATCTTGTTTAGCCCTACATCTGCAGCAAATATTGGCAAATATCCCCACATTGGCATTAACGATATCCCACTTGATATTTAAACTAACATCTAGTCTCTAAATTGAAAATAGTTTACAGAAAAAACATGTTAATAAGATCTAATGAAAAAAAGTCCACAAACTCTATCAATTTTCAACTGCAGTAATCATGGTAACCTAGACTTGCTAACTATTATAGCCTTACATGTTTGTTTTGGGATCTGTATGACAGACTAAAGGTTATTATAAATTTGAACTTGATACAGGATAGAGTTGCACATGTGATAAAGTTTGACTGCATGGATTTTCAGCGGAATAATCAGCTTTAAGACAAGGTTCCATGTCTCCTACTTCCCGAGGCAAGGGAGTTAACCGAACTAGGCTGGTATTATGGAGTTACATTTTGGCTGGACTAACGAGTCTATGCATAGTCCAATCAAAATCGCGCAACGAAATTGAAATCCGGTTTGTAAACTCTGCAGATTTCGGTCGATGTGCACCGCCAACTCATTGTCAACAATTATTTTCCAAGTCTTTTTGCGTTTTTAATCAAGGTGCTCACGTGATTTGATGCACTTCGGGAGGTAAGACCCGTGTTATCACACTATAGATCTTGATTATTGATCAGATCGTCTTGACTTGGTGCCGCCATTTTGTGTGAAACAAATGAAGTGATGCGAGAGGTGGAATCTGATTGGTCCATAGGAGAGGCTTATAGGGACATTACCTGTAATAACAACTGGTGGCGCTAAGATCGAGCCCAGGAATTCCAGCCTAGTTCAGCAAGAGTGGAAACATGACTTTTACAGTCAGTTAACTCCCTTGCCTCGGGAAGATGCCATGTCCCAAGCAACTGACATGGCTGATATCAGCGTGTTAATTAAATGTGATTCCAAAGAGGATCAATTTTGTAACTTATCCTGCATCACTCCTTAATGCATTTACTGTAAAAAATATTTAGATTTTAATAATTCCCTTGTCCCATACAAGAATTTTGTCCATGATAGAAAGTAATGTGAAGTTTAAAATGGCAGGAATGATGTGGCAGTGCAGTAAATGGTTTTCTTGTCACGATATTCATCTTAATTTCTGTCAGATTATGGGAAATGATTAAATGTCTGACTTCTAAATTTGAACTCTTTTCTAATGACAAGACAGAGCATCAGGCCTCAGGCCAGTGTATTTTTTTTCCAGTGTTTAAAATTAAGCATGAAAATCAAGTAGTCTTTGTTGAAATCCTAATGTTTAATGTAATGATTTGTGTGCCCTTGAGTCAAATACTGTAGATAAAAGCCTGATGGACTCCAGTACCTACCTTCATTTTCTTACACTCCATATCATGTTGTGCGAACTGTCAATTCCAAGAACTTTGGTCTTGGACCAGGGATGGAAATTAGCATTAGCCTACTAGGCTACTAGCCTAAACCAGTTTTGTTGATGGTAAAGGTATCCTTAGGGCTAGTTGAATTTCAAACATTTGAAGGGGTTATCATCACTGTTTGGGCTAGTAGACGTTGGTGGTGAATTTCAATCCCTGTGGGCAGGCCACAATAATATATTTTCTGGGAAAATAGTTGGGATGTTTGTTGCAGGACCCTTTGACCACAACTCTGATTGAATAATTGCCACATTCATATGTTTGTTTGTGAACATTAATTCGTAAGTTTCACATTTTTGACAATATTACTTGACAGGTTATTGTTTAGTCTAGATATTGATAACAAGAAGTAACATTTTGATTGAACTGTTGTGATAAAAATAAACAGTTTCTGTTATAGTTGTTTGGATATTTTTGTAGTAACTTAATGAGAAATGACTGATGAAAACATGTTGACTCAAATGTGACTCATCAATAAATATTATTAGGAGTATTTTTATGAAATCTAATGTAATTTGCAGGATTCCAACATAACCCTGGTTAATGACCTCTACACATCCTCTTGCATTACGTATGCTGTACTGGTAAAAGCGGATTTAATGTGATCTGATTTCTTCCATTACCAAGTGACGGTACTGACGTCATGGCTGCAAACCAGCCTCACACCATCAGGGATGATAGTGCTGTCAGATCATAATGGCTTGTGTGCTATGCATCACATAGGTTGTAGTTTCTGTGTAGCAGGTACCCACAGTATGCCCATACACTCACCCATACATGCCTCCACCCATATTCACAAACACCTACCCACCCACCCACGCACAACACAGCACAATCCGCTCCAACACTCCACTCCACTCCACTCCACTCAACTCCACTCCAATCCACTCTGTCAGGAGGTTCACCTAGACAAGAGGGGCACCTTGACATAACTAGAATATTGATGAAAAAGTTATAAATAAACCACTTCGTCATTATCCATTCACCATGGCACTAGACATGCTAGAAGAGTTTATGGAACTTTGTTAAATTCACACTCTGAAAAACAAGGTAATTTTCAAAAGTGGTTCAGTTATACTTCTTCGACAGTCTCTAAGAACGTGTGCAGGATTTCAGGCTTGTTCAGTCAGGTAACAGCCAGTCTCGGTACAAGCACCTCGCTCATGAGGAGCAAGCTGGAATGGAAAGAATCCCCACCTATTTTTAGAAGGAATGGTAAATTCATAAGCTTTCATGGCTAGAGGTTCGAGCCAGGCTAGATTCTTGCAAATTCACAGGAAAACATTGATTAATTTGAAGTAGCAAAATGTGACCAAACACCATGTGTTTCTGGACTTAGAATGTGTAGAGCTCTTCCTCATGTTATCAATGAATAACCCATGAATAGACTCACGTTAGGGATTTAACACGCTACAGGCAAAGCGCTACATCATTAAGTGTGATAAATGGGATGGAAAGTTGATTAATGTGCTACAAATTCCAGAGATGTATTAGAGCAATAAATTATATTTGTATAGATATGACGTTTTTAAAAGACGTAATGTTATATGGTTAGACACAGGTAAAATGGTATACCTTACAAGATGATTTTTCAATCTAATAAATCAAGAAACAGTCTATTTTAAGGACATTGAGGAAGGTTTCATGACTTCGCAAAATGATTCAAAATCGTTCCTTTCAGTAAGCTTAGCAAGGACCTTGTGGAAAGGGAAATGGTCTACTCCCACTAGGGGGTTTAGTCAAATAGAGGTGGTTTTCCATTGACTCTTTGTTAAACGTCTCGACACTTGACAACCCTCTCTCAGGGAAAACAAGCAAGGTCTATTATCTTGCATTGCGTTTACTGGAAGGAAGTATAGAGTTGGCGTATTACCTGGCTAAACTGCCTCAGCTGTCGACCCTGGAAACTTAGGCCTTTGCTTTTGTTGCTAAGCAAACTTGCTGGCCTAAATGCCAAACCAAAAATCCTTTTGAGTCTTCTTCTGTCCACCATTAAGAATGTAGCCTCCAACCCAAGGGACAAAATGGCTTTGTGAAGTTTTAGTGAAATTTCAACTTTCTCACAGATTTATGTTGATGTTTAAATGTTTTCTGAAATGTTACATGCACTTTTACCAAGTATGAAATAAGCTCAGAATCCTATTACTTTTGAAAGAAAGGGAGAGATTTGATTAATTTAGGGCAAGTGTACTTGTGAACAAGATTATCATAGATCTTGCAAATTTTTGTGAATGCAATATGTTGAAAACACTGACGAGGGAAATTTGGGTTTTGAGATTAAGTTTGATAACATGAGATTATACTAAGCCAGTAACCTGCTGTTGTTGCCTCTAGTCTATATTGTGTTGTCAGCCTTGACCCAAGGTTTGTCGCCAATCCTGGCAACCATTCTAATTGCCCCAGGGTTAGTCCAGAGTGTTTGATAAACATCTAAATACCTTGGCACAATCCAGAATGGGAGACAAGCTTTAAGAAAATGTCAACAGAAACCGTAATTAAATTTGACAATGCCTCGTGAATTAAATCTTTGTGTTTATTTTGAATATTGATCCTTAGCTTACAATCTGTCAGAAGTATTTGAGTCTTACTACTACTTATGTCATTACTTCTGTTATTGTCTCCCAGTAGATTTTGTGACTCGTGAAATTCCGGGAGAATAGGTCTTCAGCAACACGTGCTTGCCATAAGAGGCCACTATGCGTGTCGTAATAGGCGACTAAGGGGATCGGGTGGTCAGGCTCGCTGACTTGGTTGATGCATGTCATCGAATCTCAAAATTTTGCGCAGACTTGATTATTCACAGACCCCCGTCACATAGCTGAGTATGGCTTTTAACAACAAACAAACAGTCAGTAGTTCTTGCTCTTATATTGTTGACCAACATTATAGATATTTTAGAAGACTTGTGTTTTGGACTTTGCTGGAGTGTGAATGTGGACTGACATGTGGGTAGAAACCAAGGTTCTGGTGTGACCTTTCCATTTGTATTGACACTGAAGCTAGAGATGATATTATGGCTGCTTATTGCTGGGGATTACAATGTTTTGCCAGGGTCTGTTTGTGCTCTACATTTGCCCTGGGAAGAATAATGCATTTAATGTCACAGGGATACATGTCTGCCTTTGTGGTACATGATTATGTCTGTAAGTATTCAGTATGTATTTGCTTGCTATGTATGGTTGCTTCCCTTAGTCATACAAGGATGCTGTGATCTTGGGTTTAGGTCTCAAGTGTGCCAAAAAATAGAGACTACCAGCCCAAAATAAAATTTAGTGTTATTTTGTGGACTATTATTAGCTCAGATTGAATATGTTTTTACTAGACTTGGACATCAGACTGGTGGCTTAAGTCACAGACTGACATAGTCGCAATATATGCTATGTGCTGCAGAGTATTTTTCAGTAAAGAAAACATGCACTGTTTTAGACTCAACAAGATTATGTCCTCTATGCAAGGTGTTGTGCTTCATTTACAGGTAAACATACATAGTTTACATTGTGTACTTAATGCAAGATGGGGCATTAGGGTTTGAAATGAAACATGTTTACAATTATGATTTGACATTTCCCCTTCAGACTTAACTCTGGCAAAGAATTGCCGGAAGTGGCTTGGCAACTAACCACAACAATACTGTCACTCAATACCTTTGACTTGAAGCTTGGGGCTGGGTAGAAGATTTAAGATTATTATACATTTACTGAATGTTTAAATCAGGAAAGAAGTAATACCATAAAGACATAAGTCATAAATACTAAAACTTCATGGTTGAAACTTGAGTGTCTGCCTGGAGAGTGGAAGGTTGGTCATTTGATCCCTGGTCATGTCCTACTAAAACACATTAAAAGATAGTACTTGTTGTTACCTTGCCTGGTGCTCGGTTTTAAGGAGATAAGATATTCACTGTTTGGCTTGGAGTCAATATACTGTATCTGAGTGGGATGTTCAACTGCAGCAAGGTATCTATGGATTAAAACTATTAAACTGGCATTTTCTCCTGACTTGACCAGTCAGCCACAAACACGTGCATCCACATGATAACATCAATATATAGCAATAATCTTTAATGTGACATGGGTCTCAGCAAAGTGGTAAACCTCTGAGACCTGCATCACCTCAAGCTTTCCTGCCACATCAATTTGACACACCATAGTATGGCTGGAATAATGTTCAAAGCAGCGAAAAACCTCACTCACTCACTAACGACCATTGTGCATTGTCAATAGATATTATGCGCATGTGTCAATACATCCACTATAGGCCATATATCATATATTATGGGGCTCCTGTCGATAAGTCCACAAAGGAGCACATGGATTGCTTGAGTTACTGTTGCTTAGGCAAAGAAACTATTGCAGAGTTTTTGCATTTGAAGATGAATGAGATTGAATGGGGTTAAGTAGATATGATAGATGGCAGTTGTGGGTGGATGAGATTGAAGGGGGTTGTGGGTGGATGAGAGTTAAGGGGGTTGTGGGTGGATGAGAGTTAAGGGGTTGTGGGTGGATGAGATTGAAGGGGTTGTGGGTGGATGAGATTGAAGGGGTTGTGGGTGGATGAGATTGAAGGGGTTGTGGGTGGATGAGATTACAGGGGGTTGTGGGTGGATGTGATTGAAGGGGTTGTGGGTGGATGTGATTGAAGGGGGTTGTGGGTGGATGAGATTACAGGGGGTTGTGGGTGGATGTGATTGAAGGGGATGTGGGTGGATGAGATTGAAGGGGATGTGGGTGGATGAGATTAAAGGGGGTTGTGGGTGGATGAGATTGAAGGGGTTGTGGGTGGATGAGATTGAAGGGGTTGTGGGTGGATGAGATTGAAGGGGTTGTGGGTGGATGAGATTAAAGGGGTTGTGGGTGGATGGTGTTTGTGTCTGCTGGTGGATGAGATAGAATTGGGTTATGTGTGGATAAGAGGGGATGGGATTTTGGATGGCAAATGGATAACGTTCAATAAGTATTGGATGAACAGGCTGATCGGGTTTGTAGATCAATATTGAATGGTGAGCAGATGGGGTTTATTGGGTAAATATATATTTTAATGTTTGAGAAACCGTCCTCCATGCCGTTCTCTACAGCTGTACTGTGAGGCACTCGGCAACCTGTTGCCTTTCACCCAAGGCCTGCACAATGGAGCTCACTGAGCTGAGGTAATAAACCAACATATGGCACACGAGAAAGGCTGCACAGCTATTAATCCTGCACTTGCTAATCATCTATATGTAATTAGGCGTCCTGCAATCAGGTCAGGTTTTGTCACAAGTGTTGACTTAATGTTGAATGTAGTTTAAAAACAGCCCATTTAGTTTTGCCCTGTGCATCTCTAGAAGAAGAACAAACATAAGTTTATAACTTATTTTTCCATCAATAGAAACCAATTTAGAAGATTGTTATTTTAAGCTATTATTTTATTCCTTTCAACAATTTCTGTGCCATCGTTGCTAACAATATCATGAAGGTAAAAATTTGTGAAACTTTTGACTATCCTTACCACAAAACTCTTCTTTCAAAGATAAGGAGAAAAAACTGAATATTTATTGTGACGACAATTTTCATGTCAACAAATCTCCTGGGTATGATGGAGATGATTAATTTCAATATTTCAAAGAATTTAGTTGCCGCACACAGGAAATGATGTGTAGAGAAGACCTCTTAAATCAATTCCTCTCAGTCTAGGACAACGTTAGAGTTTTCATGGCATGACTAAAAAGTGCTTGAATACAGCTAGTAAATCCGAAAATAAACCGTTAGCCTGGGGTCACGCAATTACACCAGGAAAGATTTCTTGCCTGTCGTCATCGACAAAGAGCTGCTCTCAAACACATTTCCCTTTAGCTACAGAAAGAAGTATCTGGTTCGTCTGCGTCAAGAGTTGCACAGCTTATGCGCCTCCACTAATTTTAAAACTTGAAAACCTTTAAGCAATACGATTTGAGAACTTGAGAATTTAGGAAAATTCAGTTACTTTGCTGTTGCAAATCTGGTAAAATTTGGGACATTTTTTCATTATAATTTTCTTTCTTATACTTATTTGGAGCTGGAAATGTGAAAATAGACTATTTTACAGAACTGATGAGATCAGTATTTGTTTGGAAACTGAGGATGACTTTAACATTTAGACAGGTGGACAGTTACATTTAATTCTGAGCAGCTCCCATCCACCTTGCATGACACATGTTTAAGCAGGGCCAACATTTGTACAAAACAAACCATGACATGACATGACATGACACTTCTTACATCTTACAGCCACAGGGATCCTTTACAAATATCCCTTAAAAATTGTGTTGGAAATTTCCTATTCATTTAGGCAATATTCCCACATGCCATGCCTCAGTGTTCCAAAGATTGTCTTGTTTTCAGACGATATTGTCATCATCTTAAAGATAAACGCGACCACTAATTTGAATACAGGTGCAGAGCAAAGGTTGGTCAGGGCGTGCGATGCCTTTGATAATGTGTGACTGGCGGGGGCCAGCTTTTGTTGTCTCTCACTAGCTGTTTGTCAGGTGTAATTCCTGTGCTTGCTTGTTAGAAAGCCCATTGAATGAAGGCCGTGATGCCTGATTTTCTCGTCATTATTCAACAGCTATTCTAATGAGACTTTGAAGTCTTAAAGTTTAGAATAAGGGTGTGCTGGTTGGAGTGGAGATAGGGGGCCGACCCTACTCACTTGCTGACAAGTCTTTTGACGTTTTGGTTGTTTTGTGGTATAAATAGTACTATCAGCAAGGCTTTAGAAGGCTAGCTAGCTGAAAACGGTGGCGTTGATTGTGGTGGATTTTCAAGAACTCTTGTGGTTTAGTGACCTGTGAAGAGAATGTGTGCCTGCTCTTGATGTAAAGCCATGGTTCTGTATTCCTATCTTTGGATGCAATTTTCCCTTGTGCTGTATTCATGATTAGCCTTGTCTGAAATTGAAGCTTATTAGATTGTAGTTAAGATACAAGAGTTTATTGGGCAAACATTCTATGTAGAAACAGTGACAATATTTTATAAACTATATAAACAGATACCTAAAAAGAATGTTTACATTCACTTTCTCATTTTACCAAACTGAAAAAATATCTCTTAAGCTTTTATCATATACAAAAATTGTCTTGTACACAAAATGTGAATACGATAAATTTATAACCTGGTCGTCATGCCACAACCCCCATTGCATATATTTTATAACCATACTGTATTGACAAGTTCACATATCCTACATGTATTTGATATGTATCACAATAGATTAACTCCAGATACTCATATTAACCAACATAATGTAATATACTTTTGAAATAACATGTCCCATCTGTACCCAAGAAAACAGTGATAATAAAATATATATATGATCAGATACATGATGTGAGGATAACAATACAAAGAAGCAATACAAAATATTATGTTATGACCACGGATTATCTATAATAAGTAATTAATTATTATTAACATCAGTGTTTTGCTATACTGTTAAACTAAGAAACAAATTAAGCATACAATAATATTTGGTGTGTCTTTATCCTTGATGTACAGTTTGATCCTTCAATTGATGGCTTCATTTGGCTTGACTGTTGAAGTGGAATTTTCCATGCGTTATCTGCACATGCGGCTTCTAGAACAGTACAATGATACTGCCCTTGCAAAGTTGACATACATCAAGGAGTCCAACAAACCAGCGACACAAATATGTCAGGCAAGGTCTACATTTCAATTTAGATACTTTTACACCTTCCATTAAGCAAGTCTGTGCGAATATTGAGGCAAGCCAAGCAAGATATGAGTTTTATTGAGGACAAGAACTGTGGGTTACAAGACAATGGAAGCCATGTGTTTAGATTTGTGCAGCAGCAGGGCAGGGGAACACACTCCCTGCCTCTAGCTCCAGGGGTCAGGGCATTTCCCCTTGTTGTTGGGAGGGGGGAGGGAAGAGCCATGTGTAAGGCCTTCAGTTTGTGTTGCTTGAGAGTAAAAGTCATGCAGTGAAGTTATTGTGGAAAACTTTAAATATTGTTAAGTAGGTTTGTGTTGACTTCCTTTTATGGATTTATTGATCCGTATTCTAAAGCGCTAGTTTAATTAAGGGACAATATGTTTTAAGCCAGCTGCTGTGAATGGAGTCTGTACAGTCAGCTTGTATGGATGTGTTGATTCACGTTTCCACTTCAAACATGAATTTTTATGATCAAATGATAAATTCTGCTGTTGTAATTATTTTGAAATCCACATAAAACAACATATATTAATAAAACATGATTGGCTTTGAATATTTATAAATTTGAAACAAATAAAGTAAATATATTTCTACAAAGTGTTTAAGTAACAATGTTATGTGGATGGTATGGCCTACAAAGGTTCCTAAATCAAGGTGTGGCCTTCTTCACAACCAGTCCTGTGTTTGTGATGGCCTGGATCAATGGCCGCTGTTGCAACACCTCTCAGGGCAGGAAGGATGCTCTGGTTTGGCGGCTTGACAAAGTGAAATGTAACTGTCCTCCCTCCTGACTGTGTCAACTCAAACTGGCAAATGTTCCGCCTATTTGGGGCAGATCTCAAGTTTTATCAGGAATTATTTTTGTTATGAGGAAACTAGTGTAGTTTTAAGGAAATTTGGCATAATATAATTTTGTTGTTTTGTATCTGAACTTTGAATATGCTCGAGAAGCTAGGGTGTTTTTGCTGAAATTTTCTTGATTTTTATAAATGTCTTTAGTAGCTATGGTAGTGTTTTTCCACTTGATTACATAAACTGCTCAAAATGGTGTTATTTATTTACTAACGGGTCACAAGCTGGGAATGAGAATGCACCTGGGGTTCTGTGGTACTTAAACTTTCATGCTATAAATATAATGTTGAACGATGTCCTGGGGTCCTTACATTTTTGTGCCATAATATTTAATCTGGTGATATTTCATTATTAACATCAGGATCTATATGACTGGAATATTCTTATTTGAAATCCAGGGCACAACAAGAAACAAATAATTTGAGATGTATTTTGTCTGAGAACAGTGTCATGTATAAATAATTAAAACAGATGCCTGACGCCTACTGATACCTGTTGACAAGGTAAATAACACTACATGCGTCATTGCCAAGGTAGAAAATAGCGGTATGACTAGTGTACAATAGGCGGTGTGTCGCACAATTAGCGGCAGTTCGATACAGTGAAGCATATTACCCCCTGTGTATGGTTGTCAATATGTTCTGCTGGAGAAGTCATTATATGGAAAATGAGCTTGCCACTAGGCTGTTTGCGAACAGGAGTCAATTAAGCTAGCTAGGCTCCGTTTCAGTAGAAAAGATGGGAAGAAGCAGAGAAGTCGCCATTTCTGGAGGATAATGACCTGACTGACATAAGTTCTACTTTAGAAATAGCCTTAACTCCAGGATGAAATTGAGACAAAATTTAATGCAAATTTCTTTTCTGAATAAGGAATTCTGCGTATTTGAATCAATTTATCGTGTTTCTCTTCAAAATCAAGTATTTGTCATCTGAAGCAGTAGACATTGTGATGTATATATACTCACCGCCAAAAGAAACCTAAACCATAGAAACACGTAGAGAAGTATGTATGTTAAGAAGAGATGTTTCCAATGGTTACCAATTAATGACAAAAATAACAATCAGTCAAGTGTTACCACAGAGTGACTTTATTCTTATCACGATATGCTACATGTGATTTCAAACTTTATCCTGCACGAGACAAATGGTGCATATCGAGTCATGGATCTATGACGTCACATGTGATGCATTCATGAGCATCGGTTCACACAACATACAAGCATGTTTGTGCGTTAAACCAATCTAATATCTCCTGAATATGAGTAAAACTTCATATATTAACCAAGATGTATGATGTTCGTGTTTCTTTTGGTGGTGAGTATATATATTGTTTAGGAAGCCAACTGTTTGAGTTTACCTCATATGTGTCAAGGAAAGGGTAGTATGTGTGCACAATATTTGGCACCAGGCAGCTGATATAATGATCGCCTATTGGTTGTTTCTGTCATGCTTTTCTGTGCTGACAGTACACCAGTCTACTGGACAGTCTTTGACGTTACATAGATATTAATCAGGACCAGTAATTATTCAAAACAGGTAGTTTGATTACCTTGTTGAAGTAAATTGCCACATTTCAGACAGAATATTTCCAATGTAAAAAAATTGAACTGAAATGCTTTGTTTGCTTTTTACAGTTTTCCAGAAAATTGTCATCACGAGCAGTTGTTTTTTCTGTCTTTCTTTCTGTGAAATTGATACATCAATCTACCTTGTTTTCTATTTCACTGACATATATAACTGCTGTTGTGACAATCCAATCACAAAGACAAGGATCCTTGAAACATGATGACCTTACAATCGTATCACATCTAAAAATACAACCTTCATGGGGAACACAGTTTGACTCCAGTAACAAAAGATTTACAAAGGTTTGAGTCTTCGAAATTGAATAAATACTTTCTTTTCCTCGTTTTACGAGACTTTTCCTTAATACCCTTGAGCGTCTTGAGTTTAAGCCTTGGTGAATCAATAATATATGAGGTCCATATTTCACTGATTTGAATCTGCGTGTTCTCTGATACACTTCTATCCTGTAGAGATCTGATCAAGCCAATAAGAAAATACCCCCCATGGATGGTGCCATGATCATGTCATTATTGCCGACAAAATCGACCACAGCCAAGAATACGTCGACCCACGACTAACATTATTTCCTCCACCATAAGTTATCGCTGCTGTTTTGTAACAGGCAAGGTAAACATGTTGTCTGGCCGTAGCGTACTGACAGGGAAGCCATATTTGGTAGACTGGCCTGGCCTTCCTCCCTCGATGAGAGCCAAGAAGATGTAAACAACAGCGGTAGCTTGAAGGACTGTAGCTTGCTGCCTATCTCCTCATATCAGCATCTGATAGCACACTTGTTTGTTGTCAGTAGCTCAGGGCAGGTAGCTCTGTTCTAGCCCTAATAAATTTGTCATATCTCTTGGTTAGAAATAGTTTATAGACACAGTACATTTTATGCTATTTGTAAGATTTTAGTGTTTAATTTCCTTGTTAGAATAGCTTAATTGTTGTGTGGCATTACCCTTGTGTACTTGTTGGGATGACTTGGCAAGCAGGAAAATGGTGTCAGTGAAGTTGTTGGGTTGTGGTAGACTTACATTTAGTCTCTGAAATGAACATATTGTACAGACAAAAACAGCTTTGTTATTATAGTTATAAAACTATAATAATAAGGAGCCAATAGACTCGCTTCATTTTCAGATACTGCATTAATCTAGACTTGCCAAATATTATGGACTTGCATCGGCTGTATTGGATGTATATTTGTACCAGTGTCCATATGACAGACTTGAGTTGTGGTATCAGGTTGAAATGCACAATGTTGGGGTGGGATTTTGTCTGCTGGAATAGATGGAGGAAGTGGATGATTTTGAACATACCTGATAAACTATACAGACCTGGATCTGGGAAGTTTAACTGGGGACATGGTAGTGACATTTGGAGAATTACAATTTGTGGTATATAATATTGTCAAGTTTTAGCACATTCATTGGGGAATACAGGAGGAAATAACAGCTTTTGTTTTAAAGCACTTTCTTAAGAGTATCAGGGTAGATTTTCAAGAATCCATCTGTCTGAAAACTTGAAGTAGAACTGAATGCATCATCAAGTTGTACTGTTCTTTGACACCTTCAAATATAATAATTTCCTGGTCTGTATTGTTCAGTGATAGAATTTAAGGGGCATCTTTGATGTTTGCAGCAATAATATTTGAATTTAGAGTCGCCCGAAACTAGTAAACATTCAGGTCATGACAAGGACCTCTTTACTTCCATTCTCAATTATGAACAGGCAGATGGTCCTTGAATAAGCTGTCACGACAAGTCATAGTGACAGTCATTCGGTTTTTTACTGAAATACAAAATGAAATGGAATGATGTTTTACCCTAAAAGGGATACCAAGTTCAAGGATAAAAACACCCAGAAAACTTAAGTATAAATCTGGTTGTTCAGCAGTGTTAAATTGACTGGTTTGTCGTCTTATATGAAGATGCCATTTGCTTTCAATCTTAGGTATGACAGTGCTGTTATTTATTGACTTAGCTGAAATTTCTGTCAAATTGATATTGTTGGCTGAAAATCTTGCTACCCAACTTTTACCTAAGATCTTAAGAAACTAGGAATTTTATCAGACATTCCGTTTTCATACAGTTTCCTTTGTGATGTATGACTGTTTAAGGTTAACACAAGTATATAGTAACTTATTAAAGTCCATGAACTGTTATTTTCCCATCCTCCAAGCCCTTACTGTGATGATATAGCGCTAAATGAGACAAGATTTTTCATAAGATCTGAATCTCCCATCTCATCTCCCATCCTTTTCAATTTATATAGAATTGCTTGTTTCTATCAAAATTATGTATAAAAAAGCGTTAGTCTACTGATTAGAGATGGGACTATTGATCTAATATAGTGTGAACAGCTGGTAGGTAATTAGGCTTGGTCTTCCTGTGTCAAGTCGGTGTCGACAGTTATGGCAGGTTCGACTAAATGATAGCATGTTCATGGACTGTGTTGTTACTTGTCCAGATGAGCTTTGTGAAAATGCCAGTGAAATATTCATACCAATAAGTACAGGGTTATTCTGGTTCTAGACATCGATGGTCCCACTGTCTATTATTACACTATGTTAAATCGACCAAACTGGTGGGCCTTTAGATAAACCCTGGCCAGTACTACAAACTTATGGCTCATATTAATATTGCACCCAGACAGAAAATAAGTTTATATTGAGTTTATTGCTTGCACATGTATTTGTTGGCAAAGTAGATCAATCCCAGGGAAGATATCTCATATTGCCCTGTACTCCCCCAATGAATAAACGCATATTGGCAGACTGTTAATATCCACAATTTGTAATATCACCCATTCTACCTTTATTAATTGCATAACATTTGTTTATCAAATAATAAGAAAACAATATTTATGCTTGCTACATTTTTGATTATGTCAGGATGCATGGAAATATAGAACAATAAGTTATAACCAGCGCATATGTGTACATTGTATTATATTAGTACATGCATCTGTTTTGTGTGTCAGGCAAATTATCAGTCCTTGCAAGTTTGATTTATTTGTTCGTACATCAATTTGTTTTATGATATATTTTAACCAAACAGTAAATGACTACACTCGATACATGAAGACAGTTTGGATAGATAAAGACCTGTAGACGTATACTTTAATGGGCATCTACCATGCAGTGTAGTCTCTCTTTGACACTGGATACAGCTAGGGGTGAAAGGGTGATCAGCACCTGTAACCTTAAAGCTCTCCTACACTACGAGATCACAGTGATTCATTGTTTTTACTTGCAGGCTACGTGTTCCAGTGCACACTATTTCTCTGTACGAAACAAACATTGTATGTAATAAAATGGTATTGATTGTAGACTGGCAGTTTATCTGTACGTTGTTCCTTGTAGTTATTCAACCTGGTGAACCTTCTTGTCACTTGGGTGCTGTCCATGCCACACTGACAAGACCACATGCGCTTGGTTGTAAAAATGCCCTGGCTCATAACACTGGCAACATTTCTCTGTAGCCCCTGTAGAAAATGAATACATGACACTTTTTGTGGACAGCATCTTCTGTTATTCTTTGCTTGCTCCTTCATCATGTGTATGCTTTGTAAGTGCATGTATTCATGTTCTCCCAACTTATAAATTCCTATCAAAGACCCCCCCCACCCCGTAGAAAATTACCAACATCTTGGAATACATCTTGGTGTCTGTACAAAGAGCCTGTTGCTACCTGACGTCGGTCTGTGCCAAAGCCTTTATGTTCATTACATGACTATCCTGAACTATCCATTTCAGGAGAATTTAGCGTTAAGATAAGAATAGTTATTAGGTTACTGCTACTAGACCACTTGTGAATAGGGCTGTAACAAGTGGAGAATACGATACATATCAGGAATATGAAGTAGCGATTACAAATAACTATTCCTGAATGCAATCACAAAATCACAGACACCGACTGCAAGACAGAAACTGTATTTCCTCTGTGAGGAGCTTTGTCTTGTGTCCTGGCTGTTCGTGTAGGAAATACAGAAATAGACTCTCCTGGTTGTGTGGAGATGTTAATGTTGTACAAGTAATGCAGGCTTTGAGTGTGGTAGGCACAGGTATTCTGGTTTAAAATAGGTCCCCAGCGACCTTTGCTTTTATCAGGTGGCTAAGTGGATCCGGTGGTCAGTGGTCAGTGGTCATTGTACCCTGATGGCATAGTACTTAACTATTTTACAGGCCTATGTCATATAGCTGGTCTATTGTTGAGTTCAGTGTGAATAACACTGTCCACCCCCCAAACCCTCACTCACTTTGGATTGCCCCAGTTAAATTCCCACAGATTATGAAACAGGGTTTCACTGACCCAGGTTCTATCTTGACTGAGACAGGAATCCTGTGTATTTGGCTTACTCAGAAATATTTGTGACTCACATACTCAGACCCCCTGCTCCATGCCGGTAAGTCTGCTCAGGAAATAAAATAGGGGGTAGCTGCTACAATAGGGACAGGTTAATTATTTATTGGCAAGTTATGGACAGATTAGAAAGGGTAAGAAATAGATTATGAATGATTACAATTTGATGAGTGTTATGGTGGTCTGGAGTTGCAGGAGGTTAGTTTGAGTGTCATTGTGACACTCAAATAATGATCCTGAAGAGACCATGTTGGAAGAAGGCTTCATGAAGTCCTAATTGCATAGAATTGATGTTCTTTTTATTTTAATGGAAAGGGTAGCCAAATGGATATGTTGGATATGTTGGAATGTACTAGTACGGGTTTGATTTTCCAGTGATCTTGGAGCTAAAGGCAATTGTAACTCCCATACCTAAAACATAAACTTACAATTATCATAGGTAAGATCGTTTTGTACAACGAGGTCCAAGGCTCCTTCCACAAAATCATGTCCAATCTACATACTGTCTTAGTCATTATTAAGGAATGGGAGTTGCTAACATCTTAGCACTGAGATAGCTTTGTTGACAGAGGTCCAGATTGGGCCCTTTTGTGTGCCCTTGCCTTGAAATAACTTTACTATTGTTTCTGAGAGTATATATGCTGGTCAGTATATTGTCAATGTTGTAACATGGTGTACTTTGTTCCAGGGCGCCAGAGATATTGCTGGGCTTGCCGTTCTGTGAGGCTATTGACATGTGGTCCCTAGGATGTGTCATAGCAGAGCTGTTCTTGGGCTGGCCCCTCTATCCAGGGTCGTCAGAATATGACCAAGTGAGTACCTTGTATTAGCTTAACTCATGTTTTTACATTTGTTTGTTTTATTTATTGTTTTACAGGTTATGCCAAAACTATGAAAAGGTCAACATATAAAGTTAATAATATTTAAAAATGGAGGTAAATAAAATATGAATGAAACTACTCTAACACTGGTATCATTTGAGGGCTATAATTCTGAACCAACTGTCAATGCTTCAGTTTTGCTTCAAATTGGAACGGATTAAAACTGACAGAAAAGGTCAACATCTTTGTCTCGGTCACACAGGACTAGCTACGTACAAACTAAGAGGACTAGTAAAATGAAGTTCCCAGAGGACTAGTCTCAAACAGACAAATTTCTAAGGCTGTAGTATTATTCTCTTCTCTAACATTTGTTTCAGAAAGCAATCCTTGCAAGGTGTTTGCAGGGACTTGATGAAAGTGACGGTGCTATTGATCACATGTGACATGAGTTTTGATCTGTTTCAGATTCGTTATGTTTCCCAAACCCAAGGGCTACCTGCTGAACACATGCTTAGCTCGGCCACTAAGACGACGCGCTTCTTTGTGCGAGACAATACTGATAGTAGTTACCCATTCTGGAGGTTGAAGGTCAGTGTGCTACAATGTATCAAGTACATGCCTGTCCATCTGTCAGGGTTTTGTATCAGTTCTATTTTATGGACATTGACTGATTGTTAGATCTGTCCTAACAAAAGTAATGAAATGTTACAAATGTCTGGCTCAAACAAAACACCCTGTTTCGGTTTGATGCACTATGATAAATGATTACTACTATTTCAGTGTTCAAATTTAGTCAAGCACCCTATCAATCTCAAATATTCAAAAAAATGGTTACAGGGGTTTATCTAGGATTCCAAACAGAAGTTACATTGGCAAACAAGTTAGGGAAGAAATCATTTTGTTCAATATTGGGATTTTTGGAAGGTTTTTTTTTTTCCCTTTTCTTAAATTCAAAGGTATTTTACCAATGTAAATAATACTCTACAACTAAGAATGAAAGCTTCTTCCCCTTTATCATGTTTATGTGTTATCAGAGAAGTACAAGTCCTTGCATGGTCGTACCATTATTAATGTAAATATATGAACATGAATTGGGAAGGATTTTATATCCAATTTAGGAATTTTACTGACATTTGCTAAAGACTATCGGATATTGGTCTCTTGGCAGGCCCAGATAAATCCCTGGGTTATGACAAGTGCCCCTGAGTTTCTTTCTCATTTTCGAACACTGACATTGTTTCAGTTTATATTTAATATATGTTTGTCACGATGTTGGACTAGCTGAGACTTGTGTTACATGTACAGCCGGGTTGGATGACACCAGTGTGTTCCTGTTTCAGTCCCCTGAGGAACATGAAGCAGAAACTAAAATCAAGTCCAAAGAGGCGAGGAAGTACATCTTCAATTGCCTGGACGACATTGGGCAGGTGGGAATGAGAGTAAATAGCTTTAGCTTTCTTTCCACACACTCTACACACTCTACACACTTTCACACCCTAGCTAGCTAGCTGCGTCTCTGTAGTTAACCTGCTTGTAGAGTATACTTGTTTGAACAGCCTTCCTTTTGCTATTTAAAGCTGTGATTTCCCCATAGTCTTGTAAAATAAATGATATGTTTCATATGAAATTGAGATTAGCTAGAGAGGGTAGTGAACCCTTAGGGTTTGTGAGTTTACTGTCATGCATGTGTGGGGTTGGCTGCATGTGTATGATATGTGATGACCAATTTTATTGATGTAATGCTGCAAAAAGAATTGTTACAAAATGTAATCAAGTTTTTGTTTATCAACTTATATATATGCATTGTATGCTTTGTTTTGATTCTAAGACAGACCCTGTAAGCAGTCTGCAACTTTTACACTAGTCGGAAGCCTGAGTCTAGAAAATTTCTGTTCAGTCTAGTAAGATCAGCTAATAAAAGAACATACAATAACACAAAAGGTACTAAAACAGCTAACCGCCAAGTTCGGGCTGGTAGACTCTTTGGCAGAGACTGCACATTTTTAAAATGATATTTAAAAACATTATATGAAACAATGGGGCAAAAAGCATTCACGTACAATGTGAAATAAACTGTGCAATTTTGTGTTCCAGATCAACGTTCCAACAGACTTGGAAGGAAGTGAACTCTTGGCGGAGAAAGTGGACCGCCGTGAATTCATTGACCTTCTCAAGCGAATGTTGACCTTGGACCAAGAGCGACGCATCACGCCGGGCGAGGCGTTAAATCATCACTTTATAGGCATGGGGCACCTGGTGGATTATGCTCATACCAACATGTACGTTCAGTTTCTGTTCCATCTGGGGATGAGATTGAATCTTGTTGAAGATATGATTCAGGGATAATGCAGTCATATTGTTTTGTCTTTTTGGACTGGTACTATTTGGATATGTGATCACCCTGGAAGACTTACCATCTGATCTGCAGTCTAAGACACCTTAATGTAGCAGAATTGTGCCCCTTAGGTCTGCCAGGAGCCTATGATCACAGATTTAGATCCCAGTTTCAGCCTGATTATGATCCTTGTTTTTATCAGTGCCATTTCATGGCATGTGAGAAAAAAATTGTTTACAAGAAGCAGAGATGTTGTAAAATGTACGTATTATATACATTTTCCAAGTAGAATTGTTGAATGTGCTCTCTATAGAAGTTCATCTTTTGCCATAGCAAATATTTTGTGAATTATCAATGGGGGACAACTCTATATTGTCTCATTTTTTTCAGAACAAAACAAAGTGTTCAGGCAATGGAGATCTGTCGACGACAGAGAACGTCTGTGTACGACATGAACCAGAACAGCAACAGTATGATGACAAACGTGGTGCCGTCATCCAACGGCAACTTCACAGTCACATTCAATAACCAGATAAACGCATTACATTCTCAGGTACTTGCCTTTTTGAATCTGCTCTGCTCTTTTCATTGTTGGGCTTCTTTGTAATGGCCTCCTTAAGGGCTATTTTTTTTTATCTCGGTTGTTTATTCTACAACTAGTAAGGGCCCAAATTGAAATAATCCTGTTGCATATCAATATGGGCAGGATTTGGTAGTCTTGTCCAAGTGACTATTAGATAGTTGGGATGATGGGTTCAAGTCCTCAGTGTTACAAGTGGTTCTTAGATAGTGACTTACTTTAACATTAGACAGACAAACTCAGTCCTGCAAGTTGGTGGAAAGTTGCATCCCTACCTCATGGATAAAGCACTGCTTCGTCTGGCTGAAGACCTGGGTTTGATTCCCAGCTTGCACACCATGTGTGACACCCATTTATATTGTTCCAATATTGCAAAGATCGGCATTAAATCTGATTGTCAATTGCATATTGTATAGATTCATTGGATTGTGCTTCTTGCAAAAGAGGCTATGTGAAGTATTTCCTGTGACGATCATCTCCCAGTCTGATTTTGAACTGATATAATTTTACCTTCTGGCACCTAAATTAATCTGGAACTTTGTTTTAGCTCATTTAGCATGAAACTTAAACCAAGGCCCTGTGAAAGATTTCATGTGATTATCACATCTTCCCGAGGCAAGGGTGTTAACTGACCATAACAGTCCAGTTTCCACCCTTGTCGAACTAGGCTGGAATTCCCAAGTTACATTTTGGTTATGCATAGTCCAATCAAAATCGCATAATGAAGAGACCTGCGGTTCGTAAACCACATGGATTTCAAAATGCAGTTTTCAGTCAAATGCAGGATTTGTAAAGTATGTGTACCGCCGACTGGGCATCGACAGATATTTTGGAAATCTTTTCATCTTTTAATCAAGGTGCTCAAGTTATTTGATGCCCTTGTGGGTTAAGACCCGTTTTATTACTCTATAGATCTTCATCATCGATCAGATCAGATCATCTTGACCGGGCGCCACCATTTTGTTTGAAGCAAATGCAAGTGATGATCGAGCCTTGAAATTTCGAAAATGGTGGAAACTGGATTTTATAGTCAGTTAAAGTCCTTGCCTTGGGAAGATGGACTATCATGGCACCTCAACAGTGTCATTTTGAACAGATAGTTTGTCTCCTCAACATTATTCTGGTATTTTTGCTCATGTAATATTGCTTATGATAATGATCAGCAGATGGCATCTCAGAACCTGGGCGGAACGTCCCACCAGAGCACGGAGATCCCGTATCTCCAGTACTCCCTCCAGTCTGGGACCTACCTGTCATATCAACCCCCCCAGGTGGGACAGCAACTCAACCAGCAGATTACAGCGCAGAGGAGCGGGGCTCAATTCAATCGTACAGACCCCTTCCGACAACCGCTGTGTATGCCATCTCTTGTCGTACCAGCTACCTTGCCAGGTAGGTCACAGCTTTAACCAGCAGTTTAAATAAATGAATGTTTATTTCATTACCAGGGATGTAAATTTCAATAGTTTCATGGGTGTGACCTTATGCTCTTTGAATTTAATGAGATGGACACACTATGGGTTGGCCACCTACTATACTAATAAAAAAAAGACCTGTGTAGATCCAGGTTGGAATAGTCTTCAGTAACCCATGTCGTAAGAGGCGACTATGCTTGTCTTAAGAGGCAACTAACGGGATTGGGTGGTCCCGCTCGCTGACTTGGTTGATACATGTCATCGTATCCCAACTGCGTAAATCTATGCTTATGATATCAATCACTGAATTGTCTGTCCAGACTCAATTATTTACAGGCTGCCATCATATAGCTGGAATATTGCTGAGTGTTGCATTAATCAACAAACAAACAATTTACAAAATAATGAGAAATATATTTCAAATTTTCTCTATCTTGTAAATCTTCCTTTTCATATTATCCTTCATGTAAAACAAACAACTGATGCCATTGGGTTGTTTCCATTGTGTTGATGGAGGACAGATAATATGTATTCATGTGAGTTTTCATTATTGAAATCTTTTCATGAATGTCAGATGTATGAAACTGGACAATTTTGTTTTGAAGCATGGATTGTTATTGTATTGAGTATTCTGTTTCAGGTCTTAATTCCCCCACCCGACCCAGTGGTGTTCCTATGGTAACCCAGGCCACCCAGACCCTGCAGCTACAACCTCAGCTCATCAGTCAGGTAGGTCAGCTCGACCTGGTCAACTTGACCTGGGTCACAGGGTCAGGTCAATGAACAACCATGCTGTACTCATAATTCCACTTTCAGCTCAGGAGTGTCTGCAGATAACAACTTGATTTCCCTGAAATATTTTCAGAACTTGATCATTTGGCAGAGAAACACTGTTTGCCAGTGAGGATAATGTAGATGCGTTTTGGCGTATCTGATTTCCCCCTCACCACTTTAATCTCACATCATACGATATAACTTGCTGTGTTTAGTTTTGGTGTGGATGTTCAGCAATTGAAATGTGTTTAAAGCAAATGAAGAAATGTTTAAAATATGATCTTGAAACCCTCTATATCAGGATGAAAACAGTATTTCCAGCCTGTTTGAGCCATTTGTAACTACTTGGGTATGGGGGCAAATACACCTGGGATGAAGTGTAAGTCATTATATGCAGGTTTCTCAAAGTTCACTGACAAGCTGAATAATCTCCTCAGGATTGTGTAAACTTTCAAGGATTTGACTTTATTTTCATTTTTTCAAAATGTTAGTATTGAATCTTGTGCTCATTTATGGAGACTCCTGCTTGCTACGATATTGAGAACCCTGTGGGGATGTAGTGTCTTGCCTGGGGACCCCTGTTGTTGGGGAAGGTACACGAGGATCTGTGTGTAGGGGATGACAAAGGGGGATGGGCGGTGATAGGGGTTGTGGGGGGAAGGATGACAATCAGTTTGGAGGGGATGACAATAAGGTGGGAGGATGACAAGGGGTAGAAGGAAGGATGACAATCAGTGTGGAGGGGATGACAATAAGGTGGGAGGATGACAAGGGGTAGAAGGAAGGATGACAATCAGTGTAGAGGGGATGACAATAGGGTGGGGGGATGACGGGGTAGAAGGAAGGATGATGGACAGGGTGTGGAGTATGAGGAGAGTATATGAGAGTATGAAGAGGGGGGGGGGGGGGGGAGGTGACAAGGGGGTAGAAGGAAGGATGAGAATCAATGTGGGGGGTATGAGAAGAGGGTGGGAAAGATGAAGAGGGTGTGGGAGAATGAAAAGGGACATGACAAAGGGATGGAGCATGACAAGTGGGTAGGTGGTATAAGGTATGACGAGGGTCTGAAGTAGGATGACGGTGTGCGTGGGATTTACAGTAGAGTATTTGTTTATTTGTAGCAGACTGTTCAGCAGTCTCAGCACCACCTCACCCCTGTCACCATGATTGACAATGGTAGACAAGTGTTCATGGCAGTATGTAACACTTTGGTTATGTTTTCTTCTCTTTTGTAGTAGTACAAGCCTACCTGTTTGAGTGTAGTAACTTGCCTTTAGCTTAGTGCACATCTTCAGACCAAGGACAATAGGCTCTACTCTCTCTTGTGGCCTCAAAGCAGGGAATTATCTAGGTATCTGAACTAAGTGCCCTCGGCATGCAAATTGAAAAAAATGTGTGGGATGGTGGATACTTATTTTATTCAAAATTGTGATGTCTAAAAAGCTCTTATTTTCCCTAATTTTGAGGTATTTTAACATCACAATAATGTATTGTAAAGTATTAAAGCCTCTTCCTCTATTTTGGCCTTGTTATCGGTGATATATTATTACCTCAACAAAGTCATTACATTAGTTATAACTTTATTAACATGAGTTGGGATATATTTAATTCCAATTTTGGAATTTTTAATTGGCATTTGCTCCAGACTTTGGTTGAATATTGTCCTCTCTGAAGGCCTAGATAAATCCCTGCGAAGTACCAACATCTTGAACTGTCATAGTCAAGGTCCATACGGGTGAGGGAGGAATGAATTCTCAACATCACAAAAAATGAATATTAAAAATTTACTTTTTAGAAATTATGTTTAACAGAAACAGCTATTATATTCAGCTCTAGTCGGAATAATTATCATTTATGCAAGCAGTTGAGAAGGCATTTTTCCACTAGCCTCACTTTTAGCTCAAACATTGGGCAGATTTGTGGGGATAGTGGACGTGTGCCTAATATTTGTTTTTGAAAGTGAAATAGACAATAGTATTGATGGCAATGTTTTCAGTGTAGTTATAGCAGCAATGACATACATTTATTGAAGAGTAAATCAGTTAAGAAACCTAAATTTGTGAACCGTTGGGTGGTGGTGGGTTCATTTTCATGGTTTGGTTAGGGAAGGGATATGATTTGAGTTCATAGGTACTTCGCCTGTATGGATGCTGTTATCTGTGTCTTAAACTTTGATACATTAGGCATAAATTACTGTGATAAATTTGCACTGTCAGAAAAAAATATAATCCAAATGAATGTTAAGTAGACTATGTCCTGCCTGCCATCATGGCAGCTGAAGATGTCTAGCGGCATCCAATAGTATGCTCATCAATATGCTTCTATATTCATACATCTTGTCAGTCATATGCCTATTTTCTTCTTTTCTCCTTTGTCAAACCTTTGCTTTGTTTGAGCTCTCATATCAGTTAGTTTCACAGTTTCATCCATAGTTTGTGATCATCAATGTATGCTGCATTCATTACTGAAATTCCATGCTCATTTCGTCTTGTGACATCCTCGGGTATCCAGTGTATATCTTCACTTGACATTCGTATTATCGCTACGATTTTAAATTTTTTTGGTGAAATGCCAAGATCATTTCCATCTCATTAGAAACTTTGTTATGCCGAAGACCCAGGTTCACATGGGTACAATATGTGAAGCTCATAGATAGAAGTTGTCCCCAGCATCTTAAGCTGGTCAAAACAGGCAAATGGATCAGGTGATCAGGCTTTGTATCTTTAGTAATGCATGTCATTGTCCCCTGAGGGCATGGATCATTGCTCATAATGTCAATTGGGCGGGGGGGTTGCCCAGTGGTTAAAGCGTTCGCTCATCACGCCGAAGTCCTTGGATCGATTCCCCACATGGGTACAATGTGTGAAGCACATTTCTGGTGTGCCCCCGCCGTGATATTGCTGGAATATTGTTAAAAACGGTGTAAAATCATACTCACTCACTCATAATGTCAATCACTTGATTGTCTGGTCCAGGCTTGATTTTTTTTTTGGATTTTTTTTTTTTGGATTTTTTTTTTACAAGATGCTAGTATAAATGTTAGCCCAACAGAATGTTTTCTGTACAGGGTGGACTGGTTAGCTGTGACATCCAAGGTGCAGACTACGCCAAATAATGCTAGTCTAATGCAAAACTCAGAAATATCCCAACTGTATGACAGCGACCTTTAAATAAACAAGTCTGGACCAGATATCCAGTGATTGACATCAGGAGCATCGATCCTCTCGTTTTGGATACAATGTCATTGAGTCATCCAAGTCAATTAGTCTGACCACCCGATCCAGTTACTCACCTCTTTTGATAAGCATAGGTTGCTGGGAACCTATATTCTTTCCTGGAAGACACACGGGTCAGTACTGCTTTGTAACTGATAAGTACACCATTGATCGTAGATGGGCCAATGTGAAGAAAGCCTCTTTTGTCCTTTGTGTTTTGAACAAATTCAAGCAAATATCAAGCAAGCTTTAATTTAATTTAGTGCATGAAAATGTGAAATTATGTCTTAAATTTGTCAAAGTGTGACATGGCGTGATGTAGTCTCACAGACATTCTAAGATCTGTACTGCACTCCTACAGTCACTGAAGATGAATTCTTGCGTCTTGCTTATGTTGACTGGCTAATATACTTTCTTTGCTAAGCATTCAAAGGGAGGTAACTCTCATGTGGCCTGTCTCCAGAGAAACTTTCAGTCAGTGTTGTCTCATGTTGAAATTGATACCAATTGTGTGTGTATCATTGTTAGAAGAATGTTTTTCAAATCATTGGTTTTACTCATTTGCTTAAATTGACATTTTGCAGACAGTTTGTGCTATGTTTTATTAGGCTTGTTCATATACATTCTTGTTTCTCCTGACCTGACCTCCCTTATGTCTTCATGTTTTTAAGCATTTACAAATTACTTTTTAAACTCAGATGTCAATTTTGCACTGGATTCCGACTTTTGTATTAGATTAGCAGGGGCACCTTGCCCTGCTCATCATTGCCTTAGACCAGTTTCTCCCTATCTCTAGCCACAGGGGCACAAAAGAGGTCATTTGGTACATCAGAATGTTACAACAGTGTCATAAATTATGTATTTTGGCTATCACCACACTATAAAAATCTTTATTGATTTATAACATACTGAGGAAATCAGATTAAATGGTAATATCCTCACAGTCAATTTTATAGAGTCATGGGAAACAAGAATATATTTTTTAACTGGCCTTAGTTGATATTAAGGAAAGCTGTACTACCTGCGCCAATTACCCGACCACTAACTGCCAGCACTTGAACTAACAGCTGACTTTCAGATGCGCCTGATACTGAGACTGTCCAGTGCTCTAGCTCCCTGTGTGGATTTGTCTGGCGCAACCTTAACCTCAAGCTTATCTAGATATCTAGATATATATATGGCATTATCCAGTTTCATAACATTTTCTCACAAGTTTGAATGTTTACTTGTTACTCTTGATAGATATTGTGAATTCTGTTTGTCATTTCACTGTTTTCATGATGTACGTTTTAAGAATGAGATTTTTTATTTTATTTTCATTTTGGAAGTATATGCAAGAGGCCATTGAGTATAGTTCCAAAAATAAACAGTATCATTCCACCTTTGATACAGACCTATTAAAAGCTTTTTATTCATTCTTTTCATGGACATTATTTTTCTTGTAAATACCAGTTGTAATAACTAAACATGAATTTTTAACATTGAAATAATTTGAAAAGATAATGTTATTTATGAATCCATTGCAGTGAGCGTATTTTAACTTTGTGTTGATTTTTTGTCTCCAGAATGCTCAGATGAACTCTTGGCCACCGAGTCGGCAGGTGCTGATGGGGTCGTGGCACCAGGTGCCGAGTCTGGGGTCCCAGAGGGCGGTACAGCAAGTCATCCCCGACACCCTCGCCCCAGACAACTGGAGACAGTCAATCATGGTGGGCGGAGACACTTTTGACCAGTCTTCAACTGTATTACCACTGGTGAGTAAGCAGATACTGTTCACCTTCTGTCCCCTTCTTCTTTCCCCTCCTTCTGTCCCCTCCTTCTTTCCCCACTCAAGAAACAATCAAACCTGGTGAAAGGTTCAGGTCTATAGCTGTGATGTGCGATACCATTCTTGGTGTTCTTGACATGATATTGCTGGCATACTGCATAAAACAACACTTACTCAAGCTTAGTTATGGGTGTAAACCAGAATGTTGACAAGTTACTGTATCAACAGAATTTGTTGTGTTTAATACATTTTGCTAGAGAAACTCTTGTTTAGTTTATTGTTGTACAGGTTTATTAATCCCCTGTGACTACCATGTTTCAGAACTCCACCTCCCAACACTGGAACATAGGAATGGTGCCTTCAACGTACGGGCTGTCAAGCAGACAGAGCTCAGGGCAGTCCTCCAGCAAGAGACAGACAAAACAAAGGTGAGCTACCAACATTATAACCACATGCAAAGTTAGTATTGCTATTTATTCCTGTCCATAGTCTTCTGTTTGTTATTTGTTTGTGTTTTTAAACATTGAACAAGAATAAATTAATAAAATTAATGTGCTGTATCAATGTATTTCGGGGGCCTTTTTTGCCTGGTAGAAAGGAGCAAAATGTGGCCCAGTCTATTGTGCTACAATTTGCTTTTGACAGTTGCATCCCTTGGGTGTGCTAGGATCCTAGTATCTTAAGTTCAAGTTTGATTATGATCTTTTATTTGTACCATACCCTTACCTTTGCCTTGGTAATGGGTTTTGCAAACTGGTCAATTTCTTAGATCTACATCGCTGCAGCGGAAACGCTGTGATATGACTGAAGCTGTGTTCAAAGCTGTATTAAACCAAGCACATTCCTAACTGTTAGGAAAGACTGGTAAACATTCTTTCTCCAACATAGGAGCAACAAGGAGGTCACCTCAACGCAGTTCTCCCCCGTAAAGAAACGAGTGAAGGAAAATTCGCCACCACAGTCCGAAGTAGTCGGGCAGGACGAGACATTACAGATTTCTGATTGGTCGGGTTCCCTCCGACCAAATGTGCCTCATTCCAACTCGCGTCACACTATCGTGATTCGTGACACGCCTAGTCCCGCAGTCAGTGTCATCACCATCAGCTCCGACAGCGACGACGACGTGGACAGCTCAGGACATCACTCACACCGGTCCAGAGGGTAAGCAGCTGACAGCAAGACGGCAGCAACTTGTTTTGATTTCCATCTTCCACACACATCACACACATCACACACATCACACACTGGCAGTGTTTGTAATTAAGAATGTGGTCCTGGTGGCTTTGGTGGCCCACTCGTCTAAAACGCCTCAATTTACTGTGCGGAGTTGCTTCTCTTGGACACGCCTGAAACCTATGGTTGTGGGTTCAAATCCGACTATGTTTCTACCATACCTTCTGGTGTACCCCGCCGTGATATTGATGGAATATTGCTAAAAGCGGAGTAAAACCATACTCACTCACTCACTCCGTCACGCCGAAGACCCGGGTTCGAATCCGGACATGGGTACTATGTGTGAAGCCCATTTCTGGTGTCCCCCGCCGTGATATTGCTGGAATATTGCTAAAAGCGGCATAAAACCAAACTCACTCACTCACTCACTCACTCACTCACTCACTCACTCACTCACTCACTCACTCACTCACTCACTCACTCACTCACTCACTCACTCACTCACTCACTCACTCACTCCTGTGCTAATTTGTTTTACCAAAATGGCAACTGTCTAAGACATGTATCAGTTAGGAATTTCCTCCCTCATAAAGCTGACATGCTGGGACATGACAAGCATACTGTTAAAAGCATCGTTACACCCAACTCACTCAAAGAGTCCTCTTCATAAGCCTAATCTTGAAAGTCAGATGTTTCTTGGTTCCTAGGTTGAAATATCAGCAGCAGATATGAAGGCTTCAATGCTTAGTTTAACATTTATTCAATGAATGCAATGTAACAATATACAAGAACCTTATATGTGTTGAGTACAGTGGGAGCCTGTGTTACAGATCGCAGCCAGGGAGTGGTCGCAGCGCCCAGCATACACTGTCTGTGGTCAACAGCAGTGGAAGCAGTGGTCCATCATCAGCTGAGGTTTTCGGTGAGATAACGTGTCCTTTTCCCTTGGCGCCATGCCAACATGTTGAAGTAGATCTGATTCCTGTTAAGTGTCTCTCTTTGATGGTGTGAAGGTTTCACAATGATAACAAATCACTTTATTCTAAGTTTAGACTTAGATTCAGATTCACAACGTGATCTTGACTCATGACTGTCAGAAGTCTGTGTTTTACAGGGTTAGATACAGCCACTGGTTATCCCAAATATTACATTTGTTACATTTGACCACTTTCTAAATGGCATTGTGTATTCACTGTTAAGTGACCTGTCGTTTTGTACCAAAATCTAGATATTTTGCATGAATCTCTCGCCAAAAATGAGCTCTGGACTTGTAGGATGCGAACAATGGTGTCTACACCGGGTTTTGGTATTGGATTTCAAAGGTTGCTTTCTTGAAGGAAAGATGGCAAAATTTGATGTTGGTCATTATCCATAGGATAATCAAAATTCCTAGATGTATTCTCGTTGAAAGGATCACTTAAAAGTGAGTCAAACATTAACCAAGGCTGTAATTTTGAGTGTATTTTGCAGCAATTTCTCAGTGCCAGCGAAACATGAGCTGTGTGACGGTCCCGGACGGCCAGGAGTCCGACACCGAGGAAAGTGGCACATCGTCCGGCAAGAAGAAAGTCGTCTTCATGCCCATTAAACATGAAGATTTTACTGGCGCCACCAGTCACACGAACTGTCTGTATGGGAGCCAGGCGATTGGTGCAAGTGGGAGCACCACATCGTCTGCCTCCATGGCATTCGTGCCCCCGAACTTGTCAAACTCCTCCCGGAAACCACGGGAGCAGGCCAAAGTCACCCCCTACATGGCCAACATTCCACAAAAAGAGATGCCGGTATCGCAAGGAAGCAACCGGTTCCGAGTACGAAGCCCCAAACAGGAAATAAGATTACCTCCTCTGGAGGTTGAAGTTTCTACAGCTGCAGCCCAAGGAAAGCTAGCTTACGTTTCCCCAACTGTTAGATCAGTGGCCAACCCCTCCATCAAAATCAACAGTCAAACAGCAAGTAGTGCAGCCCAGTCTTCAAGCCACCGGCACCGACCAGGCAATCTAAATTTCATCCCACGCCAACAGGCAGGAACTAGTGTCAACCAGTTGTCACCTGTTCAAGCCAGTGTACAAATAGGACAACCTGTCCTGCTTAATCCAGCTTCTCAGGTTGAGATTCACAGGTGAGTTGACACCTTTGAAAATTACTGTTAATTTGTCATTTAGTTCCATCTTATTTCCTTTGAACTAAATTTGTTCACTTCTGCTTGTTCTCTGACAACAGATTTTGCGCAATGTTATTGTTTTTAAAAAGTGCCCTCATTTGTCAATTTTCTCAACGTACGAGATGCTTACTAAGGTAAATAGGGTACATTCAGTATGATTATAACTATAGATCATTTGTGGCACCTTTATCGCTCTTTGTGAGGTAAGTTCAATGAAGTGTGAGACCACACCATTAGAAATTGAGAAGGGAGGGGAAGTTATTTTGTCTGGAGATAAGATATTTTTCAGCTACAGCTGCAAAAAAAGATATATTTTTAAATTAAATCTATGAGCCTGAATATATATGAATATTTTTAATCACATTGCAACAATGTAATTTTTGTGGCAGACAATTTCTTCTTCGTTTTCATCAGCAACCTGAAACATACTTATACTTTTCCTGAATTTTCTGGAACAATTATTTTCCCCCTGATAAAATGCCAGGCACCACCCCACCCCACGAGAATATCATCTGGTCATTCCCTTAGATTTGTTCAAAATTACTCATACTAAAGTGATTCTTGCATATTCCATAGATCTTTACCCTTGAAAATCGGGTTAGAATTGGTCTTTTCTGCAACCCATGCTTGTCGTAAGAGGCGACTTATGGGATCAGGTGGTCAGACACACTGATTTGGTTGATCTATTGATCCTATTCCACTTACACTGATGCCAGAGCTGTCTAAAGTGCCACAATTGCCTGTGCAAAATCCATGTAGAACCTTTGTTTACCGTGATTATGTTTCAAAGTCATCAGCACTACACTTGTGATTGTGGGTTTCACCAATGTGGAAAATGTCTAAGACCTGCTTCATTTTGGGCTTTCTTCCGACATCAAGCTGACGAGCTGAAATGAAATACTGTCCGAAGCAGTGAAAGACTAAACCCCCTCATCTTTTCTCAATGTCAAGTACTTATTTCTCCCTTGATTGTGTTCCAGGGAGTACCGTCGAGGCCCCACATTACAGAGCAGTCCGATCCACCACTACATCGTCCCTGCCCACCAGCAGCCCCAGATGGCCATCCCAGCAGGGGTGGGGCAGTACGGGCCATTTTCCCCAAACATGGCCCCTCCCCCTGCGCACCAGAGCCCCCGCCACGTCCAGTACACGACCCACCCCCTCCCCGCACACATGCATCCCGTGCTGCATACGTCCAGTATCCCCACGTACCACACCCAGATCCACCCGCAGTATGCAGGAGGCGCCAATTATCTCAACTCATCAGCTGGTGGGGTGTACACCACGTACCAGCTCAGTCCAATCAAAGCAAGGCAGTATCAGTATTTTGCGGGATAGGGTGGATGTGGTATGCAATTCCTGTAGATATCTGACTGGTTGTCTGCTCTTGAATTGAGTTGCACCTGTTAGCCGATATTTTGGGCATTTATATGTATATTTTGCATAAATGGGACTGTTGAATTGAAGTGACAGCTTCGAGAGAGTGTCGACATCTATGAATTAGTCCCATAGTGATGGGTGCAGGTCAAGTCAAGAGAGACAACCCAGGCTTCAGATCTTCCCACGTGCCAACTCGCCCCTACAGATAAAGCCTGTTACCATGGTTACATACACTGAGAAACGTCATTGGCTGGTGCAGCAAATCCCTGATTTTCCTCAATATTTGTGATACTTCTAAATGTGTGATTATTTTCCCAGAAAAGCACCAAGTTATTTGGCAGTTACACTTTCCACAGTGCATTAATATCTTACCATGTCTAACGACAGATTTCGTACGTATGCACACACCCCGACAACACTCAGATTATGGTGGAGAACTGACTACAAACAAGGCAACGTAATTTCAGCTTCCAAGATTCCTTGCAGGACTTGAGTGGGCTTCTCGGAGTCTTGAGAGAACCTATTTTCATGAACTGTCTCCGTCAAGATAACTTGAGTCACATGTACCAAAAAATGCTGTTTTAATGAAAAGCAGGAGGTTGTGATAGCCTAGGGCAAAATGGACAAACTGGCTTTCGATTGGCTTCAGTGCTTCTCACTACAATGCATGGCAGTTTCCCATATTCATCACTGTTTTTGCTTTGTTATTCATTACTCAAGATTTGATCTGAATTAGCCACTGAGTTTGCATTTTAACAGAAATATTGTTAGTTGACTAGAGTATGTGGATTACATACAGTAGCTGTGGTTTTGTTGTCGCTCACAGGAATTTGCAATGAAATTTTTGCTTGTGTTTGCTTAACAAGATTTTCTATATAACTATTATGTATATTGTTGAATGGGATATTGTCTTATCATATTTTATAGGTTTAACCTTTTTAATACATTGTAGCCATGTATTTTAGCATGAAATCAAATATAGATTAATGGGATACACGTCTGTGATTGTCACCAGATGGGTTCGCAAGCTATCGTAGCTTCTAAGACTGTTGCCAGAAGGGGCACTTGGATGCAAGTAGAGAGCCAATATATGATATTTTTATAGGCTAGACTATTTGGAAATTGGAATCAATGTATTTTTCAAAGTGAGTGTCTATTATATTATAATCGTTGGTGTTGTATGGAAATACATGTGTTTTTTGTCACCCTGCATACTGCCGTTAATTGGAAAAGTTGGTGCACCATAGTTGTAGAATAGATGTTATTTTGATGTTAGACCTATTTTATTATTCTTATTATCATTATGATATTTAATATTACTATTGTAGTTCTTATTATATCACATTGTAGTTTGAAGTTTCATGTTGTTCACCTGTAGTCTTGAAACTGGGCAATTGGCTTGATGTGTCCATTTCGATTTCGGGAGGTCTGCATTAAAGAGGGTGCAGATAGGGCAGTGTGGAGTTTAAAGGGGATAAGACTGAAAGAGGCAGACAAGATTGCTGGAAAGATTAAATTTTCCTAATGGGACAAATTATCTAAGGTTTGCAGATTCAGTGCTGATAGAAGGGCCGGGAAGTTGTGATACAGTCAGTGGTGTACTGTTCCGAGGTTTGTCACAGATCATATTGCCCAGTCTGCACCCTCAGGGTTTTATGTGTTTACGGACATAATTGCAAATGTCCTCGCTCATGTTTCTTTGCCTTATAAGCTTGCATGGTATTGGGATCAAATTTAACAGTTTAATAATTGTATTTAATCCAATTAACATCTGGTACGAAATTTTGAAAAAAATGAAGTAATGTCAATTTCATGGTAAAGTCATTGATACTTATGCAGTGTTGATATGACATTAATTATCGGTTAGTAATAGTCCATTCATATCTTTGAAACTAAAGTCATTTTACAAATTCGACATTAAATTATGGTCCTTATACTATGCATGTCATGAGTTTTTGTTTTCAGGTTAATCACCAACGTCCAATTGTTGTTTGGTTGTGGTTTAATCTGGAGTCAACAGTAGGACACCTTGTGTATAAGCCGTACTTCCCTACCCGCAGCTCCCTGTGTGTATGTGTGGGTGTAAGTGTGGCTGTAGTGTGATAGCTTTCATGTTGGAATGTGGCGTAGCAGGTATTTTTTTACATGCCAGTATTTATATGTCTTTCAATATTGAAGCATTAACTCTATGATGTCATTGTGTCCTTTCGCAGACTTGTGCTTTTGTCGTCTATCTGGCATTGGTGGCGAAATGTGTGTATTGGGTGAAAATTATGTCTATTGAGTTTCCTTGTTATTGTGAGATAAGTCTGTCCTTCGTGTGGTTGGAACGTCATATCTGACTTTGGATTCCCTGTGTGTACCCTTTTTAAAATGGATATATTTTTGTTGGTGAAATATTTCATGGCATTATTTAATATGTCATTCAAATGTTAAGACTAAGTGTTGTAAAATATATATATATCAAATGAAAAAAAAAATTTGGTTATTTCAGATCTTGTAGTAACATATGCTTCTAGGCATATCAATAGCAAAGTGTCAGGAAGATTTAGGTTACAGCCAGAGCTTAAGTTTCATTATTTCAAGTGATTTTGAAAGGTAAGTTATCGATCGGGGCATAAATTTCTGTATTTTGGAAGTGTAAGTTATCGATCAGAACATTAATTTCAATATTCAAGTGGGTATTATTGGGATAGTATGATATAGAAAGGTGGGATATATTGATCAAAGTTTAAATTCCTGTTTCAAGTTCCTATGATTTAGAATTCAGACCTTAATATTTCATATTTCAAGTCCGAACAATGTCAGAACAAAAGCACAAGTTTGTTGATTATTTTATTGCATGTTTGGCATTTGTCAATCTGCCTTGATTACATAATGACTTATGATGCTGGATGACGGTATAAGTTAACTACAGATTCCCGTACCTCAGAGGGGGCAAGCTCCACGTCCCCACGTGTATATATGTATTGTAAGATGGTCATTTTTATATCCAAATACTGCAGTTTAGTGAAGACCAGGTGCAGGTTGCCCTCGCATGGCTTCCTAGCATCTTCTACCCAACTTGTGGAAGAAAGACATGTTTCCAAGTGTATTCCCAAGCCGCTGTGGTAAAACTATCCAATCAGGATTTTAAGATGGAGTTTATGTACTTAAACAATGCTGGAAGATATGAATTTCAAATTGCAAATACTCTATGTGAATATTCCTTGTCCAAGACTTGTGTATAGTGTGATGCTATTATGTATAAAATTGCACTGAACTACAGGTCAAATTGTAAGATACAGAACAGAAATTTATATTTGTACTTGTCCCCACGCGAGAACATAATTGTCCAGTCTCTAAATGATTTTGTGTGGTAACTAAGCACGAACATAAACAACAAAGGGCAGAGAAACTTGCTGGTTGGGTTTGATGTTAATTTGTTCTTATGTTTCCGTTCACAAAGAATTTATGAGATTGCAGCTTGGCTTGCTATGTATGTATAATGTATATTGTTTTTTGATTATTATTTAACTATTATTCAGGAATTTTTGATGTTGGAAGGTGATGATTGACTCTTTGTATTAATTTCTTCCACTTATTTTTCAAGTGTGTTGAGGTCACTTAAAGTGTGAGAGTGTTGTATTTTAACGTTGCTAATATCACCAGACAATCTTTAGTAGATGTGGATGTATTTATTGTCGATGCAAGGAGTTACATATTTGTTCAAAATCCAAAGACTATAGAATTAGCCGAGTTATTTATTAATGTAACAAAGTGAGCATGCGTGTAATGTATTACTATCAAAAGATTTTCCCATGTGGGTATTTTGATATACAGTTTCATTGTAATTTTGGTATTTTGAAAGCCATTTCTAATCCGTGTTATAATTGCTAAGTATTTGAAAGTTGCTCTCAGGAGAAAGGTTCCTCAGTGTTAAGTGTATAGGTTAAATTATTGCTGTTGTTTTGTCTTTGGATTCTGCACAAACAGGAATGGGAGAGATTTTTTAATACCTAGATACCCAGATTTATCTCTGGCACTGCATGTCAAAACAATTGCATTTTATTCTTGTGTATCTAAGAGGAATATTGAATATATATTTTTTGTCAAACTTCATTGTACAATTCAGATTTCATACCAATAGAAGAACTATATAGAATAGAGTTGTTGCTATGTTACACCTAACCACAAATTAAGCATTGTGTACTGTGCTCACTGCATAACTCCATGTAACCCCGAAGTCCTAACAGGATCCTATAGAATTTTAAAACTTGGGTGGATTGGCTTCCTGATCTCCTAATCACAGTGTTTTGGTATTTTATTTGTGTGGTCAACTTTGTATGACGTTAGCATTTTATCACCAGTCTACTTAGTATTGATTTCTGTAGCACTTCATTGTTAGAGGTATCTTAATATTATGTATTCGTTGTGTACGGGCACACTCTGACTCTTGATCCCACGTATTTAGTGCTGGTGTTAACCTACTTTCCGTTTCTAGCTCCATGTGTCAGTTTTATCATTGGCAGGTGTTGAAAACACCTATTTTGTTATTACATATCAATGAGTCATGGATTTTTAGAATGAAAAATGTTGAAATTTCAAATTTGAAATTAATTAGGTTTGGTTGTTGGGCATTTGGTAGGGGAAATAACTGCATATATCAATATAGAACCTTTCACTGCCTGTTGTATATCTTCATTGTAGAAAGTTTCATGTCATTTTGTAAATTGACCATCAATTTGTAAAACCTTCCAATTTTTTCCCAATCGAGTTATTTTTCTTTTGGAAGATACAGAATTTCATGAAAGAATATCACTTGTGAAAAGTACATAAACTTAAAAAATCATTGTCTCATAAAATTTTGAGAATTTCTTCACATTTTCACACTTCATCGCAGTAACCTCCATGGTAGTTGTCATATTCATTGCCACTGCATTTGCGCTGATCTTGTCACAGACCTAGGAAGTTGTATATTAAAATTGAGATTAATACTATCCTGCTATTTTCACTAATTTTCATTACACAGTATATAGAGTTCAACATTATTTCCATGTTATTTCATATTATATCCATAACTGGTATTTACTATTTAGTCTATCACCTAAATGTCATAGCATTTAATGACCCATATTCATTCCATTGACACTACTCCAATATAGCAGGTCAGAGTGTGGCCCAAATAGCTTTATTCGGTTTTAAATTATGCATTTTATATTTTTATCTAGTCAGTATAGCTAAGCGTGTGAGTGTTTTCTAGTTGCAGCAACCCTAGGGTACAGTAGGCTTGAATCAAAGGGTGATGATAGTTTGAACTTCTAATCCCTACCTTTTGTAGACAGCATTACATTTGATGGTAACTAATTATTTTATTCGTCTTACATATATCTACTATTACTGGTCTTCTTTCCTTCAATTTGGTGGTAGTTATTTTTCTGTGACTTCATCTTCTGCTGTGTGCAGTTAAGGTTGCTCTCATTGAACATTTCACATCTTGTGATTATTGTGGCGATATTCCCTTTTATTGAGGTCAGCTGGCTGACTGAAGGATCTCTCGGTAAAGTGCTGTCAAAGTTTGGACTGGAGTTATTTTTAATTTGAAACGGAAAAAAACCCTGCCAAAATGTGAATATTATTCACTGCAATATTGTTAAAAGACAATGTTACAACATTGTTTAGTCACTGTGTGATTGTGTATATGGGTATTTGTGTATACCTGCTGTTGAATAGATTGCCAGAACACTTTGATTCTTGTCACGGAATAAAGACTTGTCCAAGTTCTGTGAATTAAATCAAAGGAGAATGGTGTCTTGTCAGAAGAATGGCCAAGTACATCTCACCATTTATAAAGCAATATCCCTACCTGGTTAGCATAACAACTTTGTCCATCTGTGCAGTTGTTCCTCTAACAAGGCAATTGTTGATGTATTAACTCTTTTAACTCTTTTACAAACCTGTTCAAAATTTTGACAGCACTATAATTGGTGAAAAAATGAGCAAGAAAAAAAGGATTGTTAAATTTGTTTGTCATTTCACTTGAAGGGAACATTATTTTCCATGAAATATTTTTTTGTGAAACGTGAGATTATTTATATATAAAAAAAAATATGCCACTTGACAAAGCCTATGGCTAACTTTGTGTTATGGGTAAGTACACAATGATAAATAGCAAGTGTTATCCGAATGTTAGTTTGTTTTTCACACCATACCTGTGTGCAATACTATTCTGAAGTGGTTACTAGGTGTCATGGGTTCGCCAACCACTCTGTATCTCCAATGCTTGGCCTCCGTGCACAGTTGCAAGTCCATTGTAGAACCTAACTCATTCGGGATCAATTGGGATTCAATTAAAGTATGAGTATTCTTGATGTCCGACTTCTGTTTTCTCTGTTTTGTGTGAAGAGAGTGAATGATTAACAATGTAATCAGCAATATTCAAGCTGTATGATAGGCACAGGACCCAGTGTTGCAAATGAACACTATCAGCAGATCGTGGGTTTGAGTCCAAGATTTGCCCAGATCATGATGCTTGGTTTGTCCACACCATGTTTTTGTTGGTTTCGCATCTTGGAATAACATCCAATCCTCCCATTTTGAGAGGACATGCAGTGACACAAGTCACAGCATCGATGAACTCAACATCCTTTTCTGAAAGTACCACATGATCTGTTACCCCTCATAATTTACGAGTCATTTTGGTGTTTCTCTAACATCCTGTGATAACTGAAATATGGTCAAAAGTTACTCTCATTCACTTGATTCACTGATCCCTTGATTGTGGGGTGTCCCTGACACTTGCTCATATCAATCACGGGATCGTCTGAACTCGACCGACCGCCAAGCTGTATTATTGCCCGCCAGGCCCAGTTGTGAAAAGGACTGCACTTGGCAGTGTTGTGTCCCTTTTGAGCGCCAGAACCCACTCATCATTATCCCTGGTACATGAGCACTGGGCCCGTGCTTGTGGGTTCCACCAAGGTCAACGGGTGGAATATTGCCAAGAGTAGTGTAAAATAGCATTCACGTAATAGGAAACCCATATTCAGGAGTCCATATTTCCTGTCGGCGCCCCTTGTATGACCGTTTATGACGTCTACGTTCTATTGCCTTAGTTTCTCAAACAATCGGGACGGTTGAAGGGCGCGTTTAATGATCATTGTCAGTACAACATGACATTAGTCACGGCATTATCTGATCGTATCTCTCTCTCTCTCTCACACACACACACACACACTCTCACACACACAGACTGTGTAATGGCACATTTATTTGGAGGCCTGTCGTGGATCAACTCCACTGTATATTGCCCAATGTTCTAGAGGTTATGACAAGGGCCATGTGCTCATCCGAGGTATTGTAAGTAAGTAGGATAATCATTTGCTAGATTGATGTATACTACTCAAAAGAAGTTAAAGAACACCCGATTTTTTTCATATGGCTATAGTTAACTTCTTCTGAGTTGTATAAATTGCCATACAGATTATATGGTCATACGAAAAAAATCGGGTGTTCCTTAACTTCTTTTGAGTAGTATAAATGTCTCAACTGCTCCCGACTGGTCAACGTTTTTTCGTCATGACAACCGGTGCTCAGTTGCCTGCACGGGTTCGGTGTGTGAAGTCCATCTCCGTCGTGATTGGATGGAATATTGCCCAAAGCGGCGCTCAACAATATGTCCTGGTTGATAGAATGTATAATCAACACTACACATGCACACACGCACATTACCAAAACAAATTTCCGTCTGTCATTGGATCGTTACTAATAATTAATAATACGCATGTTGTATGCTATTCCTCTGGTAATGTCCGCTTCTTATCAAATAACTGACATGCCGTGTATATCGACGTGCCTGCAAGTCACTGCTTTCACCAGACACCTGCAGTACTTGGTGGAACGAAACACGTCATAAAAGACCGACACTTCCCATATGGTGGTTAGACTCGGAATTGTGGTCGATAATGTCATATATAAAACTGAATCTGGGGGATAAAAACAACAACTCCCCTCTTATGTTATATTAAACTGTCTGGAACGTCCATTTACATGAACAAGAATTGATTTTCTGGTCCTATATTGCTTTTCACGAATGATAAAATAACCTAGGATGCAGCCTGCGCGGTCTCTGTAAAACACGTATCAAGCTGCGCATAATAATAGGGGCCAGTGTAATACAAACCCATTGTGTAGGTCGTGGATGCTTGCATATATTTGTATTCTACAGGTGGGCTTCAGATGTGATCGATCATCTACGTTGTACTATTGAACGCGTTTCACATTCAGACGTACAGCCCGCACGCACCTGCTGCTGACTATAACACTGAGAAAATATTCCTGCGTTAATTTGAATATTTGCACCAAGGCAGCTACATGTTTACACTCGCACTTACAAAAATATCTTGCTGCAAAGTGAGATTGGTTTAACGCTGCTTTGAACAGAAGATAATATATAAATACGCACGCACGCACGCACGCACGCACACACACACAATCATATATATCAGGCCTGATGAGACTGGTACGTGGTACGAGTTGAAGGTGAGGTGAAATTGGGTTTATCGTCGCGTCCAAGATTATTGCGCTTATATAGCGACGTGTACACACGTGTATGTGTGTGTGTGGCTGCTTGTATTAGTCCGGACTGATGCCGATTTATAGTGCTAGCACATGAGATATCATGCCGCAGTTTAACATGGATACCCCACTCAGACACAGTATACTGACTCCGAGCCGACCAGTCCTTGTTTTAGCCCCTTAATGCCGAGCGCCAGACAGGGTAACAACAAGTACCATCTTTTGGTATGACGCGGCCGGAGATCAAACCCCGGACCTTCCGCTCTCCGGGCGGACGCTCTACCACTAGACCAAGGAGGCGGTGGTACGAGTTGAAAGCGCTATCCAATTAAAACTGTGTTCAATCTTACTCCACTTATTTATTATTGACTATTATATATATATATATATATATATATATATATATATATATATATATATATTGCTTGTCGTACAAGGCAATTTAGTGTATCGGATGGTCAGACTCCGTGACTTGTTGAATGCGTCACATCGCTCGGCATGGAATGTTGCTCATATAAACCATTCGATTGTCTGGCCTAGACTCGACCTTTTTACATACCACCGTAACACGACTACAGTATTACTGACTGTGGCCTAAACCAACATACGAATCAAATCAAATCAAATTAGCCCGAGTGAGTGAGTCATTTTTAGCACTATTCCAGCACTGTCACAGTGGAAAGGCGCCACACTTCGCTGTGCAGAGTTGCGTCCCTTGGGCACACCAGAAACCTGATTGTTGGTTCGCACTGATTATGTTTTTAGGTTTGTCAGCAACATACCCGTGCTCGTGGGTTTTACTGAAGTGGTAAACGTCTGAGACCTGCATCATTTCGGGCCCTCCCACATTAAGTTGACTTGCCGTGATATAACTGGAATACTGTTAAAATGGCGTTAAACCCCACTCACTCACTCACTCACTCACTCACTCACAGTGGGAAAGTAAGCAGAGGGACAATGACAGCGTCCAATCTTGTGAACGGTGCTCCTGTTGTATAGGCTTTGATATGTCGAACAAATCGAGAAAATCTACATTTTTGGAATTAAGTTTAAAAGATAATAATATCATGCTATCACTACGCTATTAGAATAGTGGTGTTACCATAGCAATGGTGTCGAGTTAATCACCATGGTGATAGAACAGCTAAACAGTCATTTCACGTCCATAACTGGCTTCCAAAGCAGATCAGGTGAGTTTAGGTAATATCTCCTTGGAGATATCACTATAATGAAATTGCAGCTGTCCTTGCAGCCCATTATTATGTCATCGGTTACCATGAAGTCGGAATCAAATGGCTTTACTTTTCTCTGAACCACCCGGTCCCGTTAGTCGCCTCTTACACGACAAGCATGGGTTGCTGGAGACCGATTCTAACCCGGATATTCACGAGTCTTCCCAATTTCGTGAAAAACGTGTATCGCCAGCGGGATTCGAACACGCGGAGTCCATACCGAAGGCTAACAAATGTTGTCTTACGTCACAACCACAAGGAAGAAATCATGCGGAATCAAAAATGATATTTTTACTATCATCAAGACGAATAGTTAATCCGTTTATGAAGTGGAAAACAGTTCTTCAGTTTGTTATTATGTACATTAAACGTAAGTGTGATTTGGTAGCTTTTCAGAGCGTCTGCAAGGAGAGGGGAAGGTCGGGGCACGATCCCCGGCCGCGTCATACCAAAAGACGTTTAAAAGATGGTATTTATTGTTACCCTGTCTGGCGCTCGGCATTAAGGGGCTAAAACAAGGTCTGGGCGGCTCGGAGTCACTATACTGTGTCTGAGTGGGGTATTCATGTTAAAATGCAATGCAGCATGGTATCTCAGTGGGCTAGCATTAGTCCGGACTTGTACAAGCAGCAACACACACACACCCAACACACACACACCGCTATATAAGTGCAATAATCTTATACACGATGTTAAACCCCATACCCCATTTCCCCTCCCCTCACCTGGGAGCTTTTCGTTAAAATTACTCAAAATAGGCCCATAAACATGGGCAAATAATATTTCTGTGATTGTAGAGTAGATCTTGTTTTTGCTTGTCCTTGCACGTGCCTTTCACAACCGAGTCGTCAAAAAGCGAGATGCACGTGCCAAAGTCACAGGGATCATATTTCGCGTGCATCATACAGGGCCGACTCCACGGTGTTCTCACAGTTGTTTTTAACAATTTAGATGCTGAGGTTCTTTAAATGTTGGCAAGCCTCGGATATTTGTAACATTTATCAACTCGAATACATGACACTTTTAATGGATAGCAACTTCTTTTTTTCTTTGTCACAACGTTTCAGAGCTTTTCCTCCATCAGGTCAGTCATTCACCTGATGAAGGAGCAAGACCTTGTGACAGAATGAAAGAAGTTGCTATCCATAAAGAAGTGTGTATTCATTTATCAACTCGTCTTGACGTATTGGACTTCGGAAGACACTCGACGAGATTCTGAATATATCAGATAATAAACAACCAAGTTGACATAATCAACGATTGGGTCTTTTAATATACGAAAACCTTTCACAGACATTAAACCCTGCATTCTCACCTTTCACTGATAAACGCGACCGATCTGTCCACCATGCAAACAGGCCTCTGAATTCTCAGGCCTCTGAATCCTCAGGCCTCGGGTCACGAGACGCCCGCCCTATCAAAAGGGGGCGTTCCTGTCGTTGTTGATAACACACAAGTTAAACTACAGTGTCATGCTGCCGCAGTCGACTAGATGACCCACAGAGGTTATCCGTGAAGGTGAGGATGTGCTTATATATTTATATACTGTTTTTGTTGAGTTATATCAAGGATTACATTTTTGTGACATTTAGCGTTAGCGTAAAGCTGATATGTATAACGTTACACCAAAATATTATGATTATAAAATGTATATTTCGCTAGACGTGCACCGAGGGTAGTGTGTAGAGTTTACAAGGGCATGTTTCGTGTTTATGTTTACTGATTATTGTTATCCTATGGCTAGTTATATTAAACTGGAGAAATAAACAATACAACATGTTTATTTCAAACAATGACATAAATGAAGACGAGTTGGGACAATTAGCAGTTGAAGTCAAAGTTCAAATTATGCTAATGTGCGTCAAGCCTCCGGTTCAGTAGTTAAGGTCGTGCAACTGTTGGTGAACAACATATATTTTAATAATCCCTGTACGAATTCCCGACCGTCATGCCTTGATGTATGTACAATGAGGTTGCGTCGACTCTGTACATCACGAGGAGCGAGAAGTGACACAAACAGTTCATAGTTACATTGACCGAGTAAACCTTTGCGGGATAAACCTTTGGCTCGTCATTCTATATTCACGACATCTTAAAAGGAAGGACGTTTAAACCTCGCCCAGTCTATCCAGTAACTCAAATTGTATATTAATGTATTATGTCAGTCTAGCAGTTAATCGTTTGTTTGGTGTATTAACACGAGAGTTTGGGAATCAGCTCGCTTAGCAGAGGTACCACTGTACACGACCAACCCACACACACAACACAAGACCTGAGTGAATTAACACTCAGTTTATGAGACAACCACAGAATAGGTAACTATATAATCAGTCAACAATAGAATGTTTTCTATCAATTATTAGAGAAGATTTACAACCAGTTATGGAGGTACATATATGTGAAGAACATTAGATGAACATGATATGAAATCATTACACAGATATGTACATGTACAACACTAGTCACGATACATATTCCAAGGTACACACGTAATAGATCAGTTTACATATGATTGAATATAGTAGACCCGACACACTCTAGCTAATACATTACCCGAGTGGGCATTCACACAAGATACATTCAGTTCAGCCACAATACATAGTCCAAAATGTAAACAACGTAATACAGTGAACAGAATTGGCATAATCTATACACAGAAGTAGTGCATGGAAATATACACTCAAGTATGAAGTTTTCAGTTACCAATTAAACTTGCAGGTATTGCCAAAGGTAGTACAAGATAGTAACGTTTCTTATTGAGTGAATAAACAGTCAGTTTATTTGACAGTCACAGAATGATTTGTGACTGTCTGTCGTACGTATTTATGCCTATTCTAGCTACTATAGATAATCTCATTTACTGATTTAACTGACGATGAAGCTGTTTTTGCGAACTTTAGTGGCGCTATCAAGATAGAATTATATAATTTAGTTTGATGGAGGCATTGGTTTCTGAGTAAAGTTTAGTAAGAATAATAGCTTACCAGTTCCTAGTATGCCACGAATGTATACGTGGTACGTGTGATTTGATAAGGGTGGATGATAAAGATATTAACGTCTTTTATTCGTTTGCCTATTCTATCAGACCAGCACCATGAGAGATGCGGGTCCTGTCCGTTATACGTTATCGGTTTGACCCTTGGCAGTCTAATGATAATGGAACGTGGTCGTTAGTTGTAATATCCCCTTTTTTTCACAATATCCAATTCTTAATATTTGGCATTTAACGTGATAAACTATTTATCAAACTTTGTTCATTTTCCCCATGTTAATAGTTGTTTAACGCCGCACTCAGAAATATTCCAGCAGTATGAGGGCGGCCTGTAAATAATCGAGTCTGGACCAGACAATCCAGTGATTAGCATCATGAGCATCGATCTATGCAATTGGGATACGATGACATACATCAACCAAGTATGCGAGCCTGATCATCCGATCCCGTTACGACAAACATTGTCGCCTCTTAAGACAAGTATTGGTTGCTGAAGACCTATTCTACCCCCGGAATCTTCACGTGATCCATCCTTTGTCAGCGAGCCTGACTATACTCCCATTAGTCGCCTGTTACGGTAAGCATGGGTTGCTGAAGACCTATTCTACCCCGGAATCTTCACGTGATCCATCCTTTGTCAGCGAGCCTGACTATACTCCCATTAGTCGCCTGTTACGGTAAGCATGGGTTGCTGAAGACCTATTCTACCCCGGAATCTTCACGTGATCCATCCTTTGTCAGTGAGCCTGACTATACTCCCATTAGTCGCCTGTTACGGTAAGCATGGGTTGCTGAAGACCTATTCTACCCCGGAATCTTCACGTGATCCATCCTTTGTCAGTGAGCCTGACTATACTCCCATTAGTCGCCTGTTACGGTAAGCATGGGTTGCTGAAGACCTATTCTACCCCCGGAATCTTCACGTGATCCATCCTTTGTCAGCGAGCCTGACTATACTCCCATTAGTCGCCTGTTACGGTAAGCATGGGTTGCTGAAGACCTATTCTACCCCGGAATCTTCACGTGATCCATCCTTTGTCAGCGAGCCTGACTATACTCCCATTAGTCGCCTGTTACGGTAAGCATGGGTTGCTGAAGACCAATTCTAACCCGGATCTTCACGGGTGAGCAGTTAATCACTTCCGTAATTATACACGGCGTTATTTACAACGTCTACTAGCCCTTGTATGGTGTTACGCCGTGTTTAGCAATATTCCAACAATATCACTGCAAGGTACCCAAGACAATGGGCTTCACGCATTGTAAGCAAATTGGGAATCGAACTCTGGCCTTCGGCGTGGCGAGCGAGCGCTTCAACCACTTGCCCACCGCCGGTCTGCGGACTGGGACAAGGCGTCAGACAGTGGAACGTACTACTTAATGTTAAAGCAGCTTCATCGCTTAGTTATTTCATTAACGGGGTAAAATGTAGGCAAGATCAGAAAGATTACAGGAGATCTTTGCTGGTTTAAGATGCACAGTTGATGAGCACGCCTTCCTCTAGACAAAACTCCACTTCGATTCAATGCTATACTTCGCATTTTTAAAGTACTAGTATTTTGGCAGCGTTTCCGTATTTCATGCAATGGTAATGTTGTATTATAGCTGACGCAGTAACACTCGCTACTGAGACCACCTAACAGAGGGACTTGTCTCAGCCTACCCATTGTTGCAAGGTGGAATAGGGGAAGGTAGGTAGCGATCTGTCTTGTCATACCTTGAATTTCGCGAGCTCATAATATGTGTCTTACTATCAGTCTCCTTGTCATGATATTGACTGTGTCACAGTCAATGCACTGACAGTGGCCTAAAAAGATAATGACATATTTGTAGTTCATGTAAACAGTCCTATTTCAATACACTCACAGTGTCCAAGTTCACATACTTCCAGTGTCCTTGTCCACATACTTACAGTGTTCCTGTCGAGTTGAAGTCATTGACTCTATACACTCTTCAAAATAAGAAACGCACAGGGAGATTTTTAGTAAAAGATTTTGTACCTAATAAAGTCGATATATGTAATTTAATATCAGAGATAGAAATATGAAATTTCACATGTTGTCGTTGTACAAAGGCACTGAAAATTGTTTATTGTCATGTCACATACGGATTGCGCTGAACTCAGTATCTCGTGTGACCGCCAAGGGCCGCAATCACGTCTCTGCATCTCCTCGTCACTGACTAGATAAGTGTACGAATTCTGTCCTGCGGAATTCTGCGCCAATCTGCTTTTAACACGTTGGCCAGTTGTGGGAGTGTCTGCGGCGAGTTCATCCGAGATTTGTTCGATTGGGTTGAGATCTGGAGGTCTCGACGGCCAGGGCAAGACGTTGATGTTGGTATTATGGAGGTAGTCTACCGTGACACGAGCTGTGTGCGGTGGAGCGTTGTCCTGTTGAAACAGGTCCCTCTGGCGGTCAATGTTGGGAAGAAGGTGAAGTTGAAGAACTTGGTTCATGTAGCGATTTGCTGTCAAATGTCCCTGAACCACAACCAAGTCAGATCTCGTGGTGCAGGATATGACCCCCCACACCGTGACACTACCGACACCGAAATTGTAGAATTCACGTCAAATCACACTCGTCTCCACATTCGCAAATTCCAATACTGTAAGGTATGGCACCAACGCAAGCGTCGCTGTCGATGGATGATCTGTTGCAAAACTGGTCTTCTGGGTCGGATGCCAGCCTCGCGAAGATGGTTCCTGACAGTCTGGTCCTCCTCAAATCAGGGATGCGTCCTGCAGTTTCCGTAGCTGTGGCATTGCGATGACGTAGGTTGAACAGTAGAATGTAGCGATCCTGTTCAGGGGTGGTAACTCTTGGTCGGCCGGTTCTCGGACGGTCTGTGGTGGAATTGAACTGTGTGTATCGGTCACAAAGGCGGCAAATGGTGCTGTGGTAAACGTTGAAGTGGCGTGCAACAGAAGACTGCGATTCCCCTCTTTGGATACGTCCTATGGCGATGTTCCGATAGGCAGCACTGAGTCTCGGCATTTTCGAACTTGAAAAATGTTGACAATTGAATGACAAATTATTGGCTCATGCTTGCCCTTTAATAGCCACTACCACGAGTTACGAATGCAATATAACATTGCAAATCGACAATGGCCGCGTTTTGGCACCGTTTGTCGAATATTAGGCCACCAACATTTTCTAATAACATATATCCAATTTACATGCCGGTTTTTTTTGTGTAGTCAGGTTCAATGAACTACATACTACCTTTGCGTTTCTTTTTTTGAAGAGTGTATTTCCTCAACGATGTCCTGTAGATATTGTTCTTGTCCCAGTAACCGCCAGTCCTTGGTTCACACAGTGGCATGGCCAGTGTATGTAGCGTTTCCGAAGTTTACTCTGTTTATTTTCAGATCTCCGAATCCAAGTGCTGTAGTCAACATGTCGACTTCACACATTCCCACGTCACTGGACAGGCGAGACTCATCGCTTCCCGAATCCCACCTCATCTTCTCCATCGTCTCCCTCCTCTTCTGTCTGCCTGTCGGGATATTTGCGATCCTTGCCAGCGTCAAGGTGGGTGTCACTGCATGAGTGAGTGAGTGAGTTTGGTTTTACGCCGCTTTTAGCAATATTCCAGCAATATCACGGCGGGGGACACCAGAAATGGGCTTCACACATTGTACCCATGTCGGGATTCGAACCCGGGTCTTCGACGTGACGAGCGAACGCTTTAACCACTAGGCTACCCGACCCCCCCCCCCCCCCCCCCCCCCCCCCCCCCCCCCCGTCACTGCATGAACGCGAAGGTGGGTGTCACTGCATGAACGCGAAGGTGGGTGACACTGCGTGTACGTGAAGGTGGCTTGGGATTGATTGTACGAGAAGGTGGGTTGTGAATGATTGTACGTGAAGGTAGGTTGTGAAAGATTGGACTTAAAGGTGGGTTGTGAATGATTGTACGTAAAGGTAGGTTGTGAATGATTGTACGTGAAGGTAGGTTGTGAAAGATTGTACGTAAAGGTGGGTTGTGAAAGATTGTACGTGAAGGTGGGTTGTGAAAGATTGTACGTGAAGGTGGGTTGTGAAAGATTGTACGTGAAGGTGGGTTGTGAATGATTGTACGTGAAGGTAGGTTGTGAAAGATTGTACGTGAAGGTGGGTTGTGAAAGATTGTACGAGAAGGTGGGTTGTGAAAGATTGTACGAGAAGGTGGGTTGTGAATGATTGTACGTGAAGGTAGGTTAAGAAAAATTGTACGTGAAGGTGGGTTGTGAAAGATTGTACTTGAAGGTGGGTTGTGAATGATTGTACGTGAAGGTGGGTTGGGATTGATTGTACGAGAAGGTGGGTTGTGAATGATTGCACGTGAAGGTAGGTTGTGAAAGATTGGACATAAAGGTGGGTTGTGAATGATTGTACGTAAAGGTAGGTTGTGAATGATTGTACGTGAAGGTAGGTTGTGAAAGATTGTACGTACAGGTGGGTTGTGAAAGATTGTACGTGAAGGTGGGTTGTGAAAGATTGTACGTGAAGGTGGGTTGTGAAAGATTGTACGTGAAGGTGGGTTGTGAAAGATTGTACGTGAAGGTGGGTTGTGAATGATTGTACGTGAAGGTAGGTTGTGAAAGATTGTACGTGAAGGTGGGTTGTGAAAGATTTTACGAGAAGGTGGGTTGTGAAAGATTGTACGAGAAGGTGGGTTGTGAATGATTGTACGTGAAGGTAGGTTGTGAAAGATTGTACGTGAAGGTGGGTTGTGAAAGATTGTACGTGAAGGTGGGTTGTGAAAGATTGTACGTGAAGGTGGGTTGTGAATGATTGTACGTGAAGGTGGGTTGTGAAAGATTGTACGTAAAGGTGGGTTGTGAATGATTGTACGTGAAGGTGGGTTGTGAATGATTGTACGTGAAGGTGGGTTGTGAAAGATTGTACGTGAAGGTGGGTTGTGAATGATTGTGCGTGAAGGTTGGTTGTGAAAGATTGTATGTGAAGGTGGGTTGTGAAAGATTGTACGTGAAGGTGGGTTTGAAAGATTGTACGTGAAGGTGGGTTGTGAATGATTGTACGTGAAGGTGGGTTGTGAAAGATTGTACTTAAAGGTGGGTTGTGAAAGATTGTGCGTGAAGGTGGGTTGTGAATGATTGTGCGTGAAGGTGGGTTGTGAAAGATTATGCGTGAAGGTGGGTTGTGTAAGATTGTACGTGAAGGTGGGTTGTGAATGATTGGACATAAAGGTGGGTTGTGAATGTTTGTACGTAAAGGTAGGTTGTGAATGATTGTACGTGAAGGTAGGTTGTGAAAGATTGTACGTGAAGGTGGGTTGTGAAAGATTGTACGTGAAGGTGGGTTTGAAAGATTGTACGTGAAGGTGGGTTGTGAATGATTGTACGTGAAGGTGGGTTGTGAAAGATTGTACGTGAAGGTGGGTTGTGAAAGATTGTACTTAAAGGTGGGTTGTGAAAGATTGTACGTGAAGGTGGGTTGTGAATGATTGTGCGTGAAGGTTGGTTGTGAAAGATTGTATGTGAAGGTGGGTTGTGAAAGATTGTACGTGAAGGTGGGTTTGAAAGATTGTGCGTGAAGGTGGGTTGTGAATGATTGTACGTGAAGGTGGGTTGTGAAAGATTGTACTTAAAGGTGGGTTGTGAAAGATTGTGCGTGAAGGTGGGTTGTGAATGATTGTGCGTGAAAGTGGGTTGTGAAAGATTATGCGTGAAGGTGGGTTGTGTAAGATTGTACGTGAAGGTGGGTTGTGAATGATTGGACATAAAGGTGGGTTGTGAATGTTTGTACGTAAAGGTAGGTTTTGAATGATTGTACGTGAAGGTAGGTTGTGAAAGATTGTACGTGAAGGTGGGTTGTGAAAGATTGTACGTGAAGGTGGGTTGTGAAAGATTGTACGTGAAGGTGGGTTGTGAATGATTGAACATGAAGGTGGGTTGTGAAAGATTGTACGTGAAGGTGGGTTGTGAAAGATTGTACGTGAAGGTGGGTTGTGAATGATTGTGCGTGAAGGTGGGTTGTGAATGATTGTGCGTGAAGGTGGGTTGTGAAAGATTGTACGTGAAGGTGGGTTGTGAAAGATTGTACGTGAAGGTGGGTTGTGAAAGATTGTACGTGAAGGTGGGTTGTGAATGATTGTACGTGAAGGTGGGTTGTGAAAGATTGTACGTGAAGGTGGGTTGTGAATGATTGTGCGTGAAGGTGGGTTGTGAATGATTGTGCGTGAAGGTGGGTTGTGAAAGATTGTGCGTGAAGGTAGGTTGTGAATGATTGTGCGTGAAGGTGGGTTGTGAAAGATTGTACGTGAAGGTGGGTTGTGAATGATTGTAAGTGAAGGTGGGTTGTGAAAGATTGTACGTGAAGGTGGGTTGTGAATGATTGTACGTGAAGGTGGGTTGTGAAAGATTGTACGTGAAGGTGGGTTGTGAAAGATTGTACGTGAAGGTGGGTTGTGAAAGATTGTACGTGAAGGTAGGTTGTCAATGATTGTACGTAAAGGTGGGTTGTGAAAGATTGTACGTGAAGGTGGGTTGTGAAAGATTGTACGTGAAGGTGGGTTGTGAATGATTGTACGTGAAGGTAGGTTGTGAATGATTGGACATAAAGGTAGGTTGTGAATGATTGTACGTAAAGGTGGGTTGTGAATGATTGTACGTGAAGGTAGGTTGTGAAAGATTGTACGTGAAAGTGGGTTGTGAATGATTGTACGTGAAGGTGGGTTGTGAAAGATTGTACGTGAAGGTGGGTTGTGAAAGATTGTACATGAAGGTGGGTTGTGAAAGATTGTACGTGAAGGTGGGTTGTGAATGATTGTACGTGAAGGTGGGTTGTGAATGATTGGACATAAAGGTAGGTTGTGAATGATTGTATGTAAAGGTGGGTTGTGAATGATTGTACGTGAAGGTAGGTTGTGAAAGATTGTACGTAAAGGTGGTATGTGAAAGATTGTACGTGAAGGTGGGTTGTGAAAGATTGTACGTGAAGGTGGGTTGTGAAAGATTGTACGTGAAGGTGGGTTGTGAAAGATTGTACGTGAAGGTGGGTTGTGAATGATTGTATGTGAAGGTGGGTTGTGAAAGATTGTACGTGAAGGTGGGTTGTGAATGATTGTACGTGAAGGTAGGTTGTGAATGATTGGACATAAAGGTAGGTTGTGAATGATTGTACGTAAAGGTGGGTTGTGAATGATTGTACGTGAAGGTAGGTTGTGAAAGATTGTACGTGAAGGTGGGTTGTGAATGATTGTACGTGAAGGTGGGTTGTGAAAGATTGTACGTGAAGGTGGGTTGTGAAAGATTGTACGTGAAGGTGGGTTGTGAAAGATTGTACTTAAAGGTGGGTTGTGAAAGATTGTGCGTGAAGGTGGGTTGTGAATGATTGTGCGTGAAGGTGGGTTGTGAAAGATTATGCGTGAAGGTGGGTTGTGTAAGATTGTACGTGAAGGTGGGTTGTGAATGATTGGACATAAAGGTGGGTTGTGAATGATTGTACGTAAAGGTAGGTTGTGAATGATTGTACGTGAAGGTAGGTTGTGAAAGATTGTACGTGAAGGTGGGTTGTGAAAGATTGTACGTGAAGGTGGGTTGTGAAAGATTTACGTGAAGGTGGGTTGTGAATGATTGTGCGTGAAGGTGGGTTGTGAAAGATTGTACTTAAGGGTGGGTTGTGAAAGATTGTGCGTGAAGGTGGGTTGTGAATGATTGTGCGTGAAGGTGGGTTGTGGAAGATTGTACGTGAAGGTTGGTTGTGAATGATTGTGCGTGAAGGGGGGATGTGAATGATTGTACCTGAGATCTGCTCCGCTCGTGAACCTGAGGTTGAACTGATTCAGTAGGCTGGTTGTCTTGCATATTTGAGTTCCCCACACCATGAAACTTCAGGTGCACTGACACACTGGCGTCCTGTCCTTCCAACCATGTCCTATTGAACACGAACACATATTGCCTTCCGCAAAGTTTATTCTATATTCATTATTTTATTCCGAAACAATTTCTCACAGTTTGTTTGTTTGTTTAACGCCGCACTCAACAATAGTCAAGCTATATGACGGCGGTCTGTATATAATCGAGTCTTGACCAGACAATCCAGTGATTGGCATCATGAACATCTATCCACACAATTGGGATACGATGACATGCATCAACGATTTCAGCGAGCCTGACCTCCCGATCCCGTTAGTCGCCTCTTACAGCAAGCACGGGTTGCTGAAGACCTGTTCTACCCCGGATCTTCACGGGTGATTTCTCACAGAAAAAGTTAATATTCATTATTTTATTCCGACACAATTTTACACAGAAAACCCTGATATGTTTGCATACAGCAATATAAGGACATTCATGAGCTCTCCGGCTGTAACGTTGACCTGTCGCCTCGTTTGCATAAGTTAACCTGACACACGGATGAAAAGAGACATGTCGAAAGTTCCTCAAATGCTTAATTCATATCCTCATGTCAACACAACATCCTGTTTGCCCCGAGCTGTATGCATTCACAACAGAAGGAAATATGCATACCTGTATACATTTAAAGCACAACTGTGTTCTTATTAGGCTTCTAAATATTCAGGCAGGACCTGACTGGTGTATTTACAGGTTGTTATTTTTGCGGCGTTAAACGACTTTCACTAACTAACCCAAGTCCATATATATCTAATTACCATGCTTGTCGTAGGAGGCGACTAACGGGATCGGGTGGTCAGGCTCGCTGACTTGGTTGATGCATGTCATCGTATTCCAATTGGGTGGACGCCGCGATATAATACTGTTAAAAACGGCGTTAAATCCCACTCACTCACCCAAATTGGATGCTCATGGTGTCAATCACTGGATTGTCTGGTCAAGACTCGATTACTTACAGACGCCGTCATATAGCTGGAATATTGCTGAGTGCAGCGTTAAACAAATAAACAAACAAGACCATATATATATATATATATATATATATATATATATATATACAAAAATGAGGTTAATGTTCACTCGGTGTACATGTGATATATAATAAAATAATAAAGTCCACGTTAGCTCTTCAGTGTAACTGACAATTACAAAGATATAAAGAAGATGTTGGACTAACGTGGACTTTATTATTTTATTATATATATATGAGAACATGTTACGACAAAAGCACATTTTTTGCTTTTCCTTTTTCGTTGCGCACTCAGCTGCCATGCAGTAAGCCTGTGGTTGAATGCAGTAGGGGCACCCACACACGGCAGATAAAACTGGAATACTGGGTTACTGTTCGAAGCAGCGTTACACCCCACTCCTTCTGACAGCCTGGGGCTCGGGTGTGTAGGCGATGTCTGACTGTATGCAATGGTGTACGTGTATGTTCTGCCTTGATTCCAGGTGAGGGTTGCTATCGGTATGAACAACATGTCCGTGGCCAGAGATGCTTCAGCCAGGGCCGCCGAGTTATCACTGCTGGGGGTGATGTTGGGGAGCAACGTCTACATGCTGGTTACCGTCCTTGTCATGTGCATCCTCTTCCAGGCGATTTGATGACGTCACACAGCGGCAGCCCTGATGACGTCACATGTGTTTTTCGAACATTTTGGTATTTCATCCCATTCGTCCCCACTCGGCCCTTTGCGACACCAATGCCGGAGTCACACGAGTGATCATGACTTTTGTTTATCCATACGACCTTGGAATGTCAATTACATCGTTTGTTTGACATGACCTGTCGTCACCTCAGAACGCAAGGATGATTAGCACGGGTTGCACTGTACATATACTCACCTACAAGCACAACGCAATGATTCCTTTTGTATTTTGGATATCCGCTGAAGGCGACGAAATGTGACTTGGTCGACACGTTTAACCACAACTAAATATTGCGAACCTATGTGAATCGATACAAAATAAAATAATAAGGTGGGGACATGTAATAAAGCGATCGTAGGGCTTCTTATACTTCGAGTTACAAAGTACCAAGACTGGAAAATACATGAATACTTGAACATAGGAGCCTCCATATACAGTAAACTACGGTTATCACGAACTCAAAGGGACCACAAATGTTAGTTCGTTATAACCGTAGTTCGTTGTAACCATATATACAGAAGATGGACGGGACCAGTTATAACAAGCTAGTTGTGACTATTGGTCTGGAAATCACTATTGATGTTGAAAGAAACTATTGCGATAACTATTGATATTTGAAGAAACTATTGCGATAACTATTGATATTGCAAGCAACTATTGCGATAAATATCGATAGTTTTCAGTGTTTCATTTTAGATGGATTTTAGTGTTGAATTAAACCTTGGAACTGCAGTTTATTTTGAATGTGATAACCATAACAACAAATAAAAAGTAAAATTTGAGATATCATGTTTTTTCTTTACCCAAATAATTTAAGAAAAAGAAACTTTCACATTATCATGTGTAAATTACTACCACTCATGATCAAAAGAAAAACAAATTTGAACAGCATTGCATGTATTATATTGATATAGTAAATACAATCGAAACTATCGATATTCCTAACTGAAATCAATACTATTGATCGGAAACTAATTTAACAATCGATTTATTGACTTTAAATGCTTACCAATAGCACTATATCGATATTTCGATTTATCTTGACACCCCTATTATAAGCCTTTTTGTTATAAACGCAGATTGCTGACTATGCCAACTAAGAAACAAAAACTTCAATGTTTTGTGAAATAAACAAAGACCTTGACATGTCTTTTTAAATGTATCCCCCAGTTCGGGATGTAATGTTTGAACATATCTGTGTCTGCATATATTCCTATGTGCTTGATCAGTACTTACAAGGTGACTATGCTTGTCGTAAAAGGCGACTAACGGGATCGGGCGGTCAGGCTCGCTGACTTGGTTGATGCATGTCATCGTATCCCAATTGCGTGGATCGAAATATTGAATCTGAAGCCAGATTCACTCTTGATTGGTATGTGTGGTGTGTCAGCACCCTGTCCCTGCCCCTGGACGTCACCAAGGTGATGAATGCGGCATCATTTCTGGCTTCACCCCCGTCATCTGACTGAAAGGCTGTGGTTAACTGGTACACTGTTCAAGGCGGCGTTAACCTCCTTTCTCCTTGATATCAAACGGGGGATGAAAAATACATCAACTCTGCTCCAGGGACCTTAACAACAAGCAACCCATGTTTATCGGAAGAGGCGACTAAATGGACTCGCGGACAGGCTCGCGGACTTGGTTGATGCATGTCATCACATCTCAATTGCGTAGAGTGATGCTCATGATGTCAATCACTGGTTTGCCTGGTCCAGACTATTTACAGACCCTGCCGTACCCCGTAAGGCCCAGGGTCCGAATAGGACCCCAGCACTCTGTTGCTTGAGGTCGGTGGTGACTAAAATTAAATCGGATCAAGCTACTTGGTGATTGGTTGATTGCAAGGGACCACAAAACATAAACCACATATTTCTTTCCCTGACTCGGGTATTTACAGGCTGCCATGTTATAGCTGGGATATTGCTCAGTGCGGCGTAAAACAACAAACAAACAAACAAAGCATTGACGTGAACCGGTGTAACTGGCTTTATTATAAACAATTTAATGCCAATTTCACAAACAGGTGTATTGAATGATTGCGTCAATGACAGCTGAAACGCACGATGGTAATAATGCACGTGCAAGATGTCAATGATCGTTCACCACGTGCACACGGGTCATCTGGCGGCCGTTGCGCTATAAGGCAAGGTTGGAATTAAATGGCATCTTGGCACGGGTTTTCGGATTGTAGATTTATGCAGCTGCTACAAAATGTATGCCATACAAATGGAAAACGTCTATGAGTAACTTGAGACCATATATTGGCGTATGGCCCGTGAAGTAACATAACGATAAACAATGGCAGAGGAGACAAAGTTGCGCAATACGAAGCGAACGTAAAATCTCAATAACTTGCACTTACAATATATATTCTGTTGGGTCTTATTGGTTAGAGGTGAAATGGGGTTTAACGTCGCGTCCAAGATTATTGCACTTATATAGTGACGTGCATGCACGTGTGTGTGTGTGTGTGTGTGTGTGTGTGTGTGTGTGTGTGTGGCTGCGTGTACTAGTCCGGACTGATGCCGATTTATAGTGCCAGCCCACTGAGATACCATGCCGCATTTTTAACATGAATACACCACTCAGACACAGTATACTGAGCCAACCAGTCCTTGTTTTAGCCTCTTTATGGCCGAGCGCCAGACAGGGTAACAACAAGTACCATCTTTTAACGTCTTTTGGTATGACGCGGCCGGGGATCGAACCCCGGACTTTCCGCTGTCCGGACGGACGCTCTACCTCTAGACCACGGAGGCGGTCTTATTGGTTAGACATATGTTCACGTGGATTTCGTTGTTTGCTTTTATTATGAATCATGAAACGCACTATCACTTAAAAAAGATGTCAATAGTTGAACAAAACCTATGCAGGAAAACAACAAGTATCTCAGTGTGTTATTCACGTTCAGGATTTGCCCTCTCTCAGGTACCGAGGACAGTAGTCAGGCACTCGGGCTTCCCGCCGAGGATCAGTATTGGATTCCACAAGTGGGAGCAATGTGTGAAGCCTGTTTCTGGTATCCCTCGCAGTGATAAAGCTTGAATAGCGGTGATCGCGGCCTAAAACCACCCTCACTCACTCAGCTAGGTCGGGGTTCATTAAGTGTGGAAACAAATACGCGTACACACTAAACGAACATTACACACGCGCACACACGCGCGCGCGCACTTTCACTGAGTCCAAGCTACTAAGAAGCAGTAATGTACAAGTTACAACACGACAACAAACACTATATAAAAACAACAACAAACTTCACGTCATTCTTATCTTATCGGTACATTTAACATAAAAAAAACACCAAATATATATTTGATTTGCCGGGTCAAAATGAAGCAAACAGTTGCAAAGCGCGCCCTTTTCGCAGTGTGTCTTCAATGGGATAGACAGGATTAATTTTTACCGTCCACAAATAGTCACAACATTCTTTAGTATCCTGTATAATACTTCGCACACACGCCGGACTGTACGCCAGGTAAGTGTGTTGACATTTCAACAAACTTTAACTCATTTTGACCCAGTTCATATTCATTGCAATACCACACAGTAAAGGCGAAGGTTATTAAATTTTCCAGACAAGGAATTCACTCCCGTGGGTACTTAATCTTGCGTTTGTGGGTCGTCCATATTGTATCTATTCGTTTTTAAGCCACGATCTGCATGGCAGTCACGTTTCCTGTGGACAGAGGGTGACGTTATTTTTGAGTTTGTCAACTTGTGTAAACAGTGTTACGGCGTGTTACTTCTTTGAACGTGATGTTGCCGTGTTTCCAATGTAGGTCTGCGACTTTTAAACAGTATCAGTGGACTCAACTGAGTGTAGCTTATCTCCGAAGTTCATTCAACTTATTTTTTTTCTGAGAGATGATTGTGTTCAGGGTTTAACCTGTTAGTAAATTCCGGACCTCCTTGAAACCACATATCAATCATTCAAATCTGGGTTGAAGTTTAAAGCACTTAGTACCAAGTGCGTTGTTACCTGCAGGGGCGCATCTAGACCCCCTTTTTAAGTGTAAAAAATGTCCTACTATGATAGCATGTTGGTTTGGTTGTCAAAGTAAAATAAGTAATATTGTATCTAGTCATTGTATCGAAGTCGTACGTTTGTTACGATGTTGTGATAGTATCTGTGTGATATGTTACCTTCAACGTAGACTTAATACCTGCACGTTCTTCAGATACTACATGTGAATGCCACAATATTGTACACTACTCAAAAGTAGTTAAAGAAGACCCGAGTTTTTTCATATGACTATAAGGCGACTATGCTTGTCGTAAGAGGCGACTAACGGGATCGGGTGGTCAGGCTCGCTGACTTGGTTGATGCATGTCATCGATCCCAATTGCGTGGATCGATGCCCATGATGTCAATCACTGGATTGTCTGGTCCAGACTCGATGATTTACAGACCGCCGTCATATGGCTGGAATATTGCTGAGCGCGGCGTCAGACAACAAACAAACAAACAAACATAATATGACTATATTTAATCTGTCTTAACTTCAACGTTTCCACTTTATTGTATTCTACCTGGCATGACACACTGTTTCCATGTCTTATTACTTTAACGCATGAATGAAAGGTTGAATGGCGTTTTCATGAACATACGCCCAGAAGACATACAATCGACTTAGGACAGATGTAAAAAACTGAACACATATAGACAATATTTACATACTCTACAACACGTATGTGCCGACTGTCAGAATAATTGATTCTATTTTATCCTTTATGTGCAGCTTAGGTTTTTCTACGGTTTGAATACATATGGTGTGTTTTACATAGCATCCCAGTACAGGGTTTATGTTTACACAAGTTTGCGCAAGTAGTCGTAGAGATATCCTCACAACAAAACGGTAATATCTTAGACGTAAAGAATTATTCATTCTTTTATTCATGAGTGCGTATTGTTACAGTATTCCAGTTATATCACGGCGTGTCAGCTAAATGTGGGAGGTCTTAGACGTTTATCACTTCGGTGAAACCAACGAGCACGGGCATGGTGCTGACAAACCTAGGAGCATAATCGGGGCGAAGCGGGATTCGAACTCACTGTCCTAGGTTTCTGCGTGCCCAAGCGAATTGCGGCGCCTAAGACGACTGGGCCACTAATCGTCTTTGAAATACATTAAATTTTCAAATAAACGGCCGACGTTCATACAGTTTGGCCCTCACTCTATGAAGGGTCATAGATGAACTCACAAAGAAAAGTCAATTCTGAATTGTTTAATCTAACGACAAACACATCCGCCCTTATTACAAGTTTACAAGAAATGTCAAGGGCGTGATGAAATGGTAGGGTGAGATGCAACACTCAATCAAATTCGCTGTACATACCAGAAATATTTCTTTGATATCAGCAATGAAAAAGCAAAATTCATAAATTTATATTATTATAGCCTGACTTCTATGGACGTCATAAAGTAGTATTTATTTTTCATATCGCAAGAAAACATGTGAACGCAGCTTTGATATACGCTTCTGTTCCGATATTGTATTGGGTGTAACGAAAACTTCACATGTAAAAGCCATCAATTATCCAAATACAGAATATTATTTGCTTTGAAATAGATAGGCGACAGGCGTTTTGAAAAATGTGTCCGTGTCCATATCTGGCTTTTAATGGCTTCAACAATAAACCTCTCTCGGCCATTTTATGATTCATTAAAATAGCCCATGCTATCTGTGATTATACAAACAGGCATATGTGGAAATGAGTGACTTGGCTATAGCACTTATGTCAGGAGCATGCTTTGGGAAAGCATAAATATATACTACTCAAAAGAAGTTAAAGAACACGCGATTCTCTAATATTACTACAGTCTGTCATGCTATGACAGATTAACTATAGTCTATGAAAGAATCGAGTGTTTTAACTTATTTTGGGTAGTATACATATTTTGATAAAATGCCATTTTGATTGCATATATTTAATAACGCGTGCATATTGCCATCAGTTGCCAGGTATGATAGTATTCGTGAGATTCTCATCCTTTAGAATAATGAAGAGGATAGTTCAGCTTTCAACACCAAGAAATGTCCCAAACATCTAGCAATAGACTCAGATAACGTACACAGTATAGTTTCTTAAACTATCCTGATGTTTTGTACCGTAATATTGGTCTAACTAGATACACTCCCGGACAAACGAAAGTATACACCAATGTTTGATTGTGGCTAAAACTGAAACAAAAAAAATTGTCATACCTCGATGTCAGAATGATGAGATTTGATTGGTCAACGTGATCTTAATCCCGAGGCAAGGTAGTTAACTGACTTTATAAATCTAGTTTCCTCCCTCACCGAACTAAGCTGGAATTTCCAGGCTCGCTCGTAGCACCACCAGTGGCTATTACGAGTTATGTCCCTTCTATGTCCCTCCTATTGACCAATCAGATTACATCTCTCATATGACTTGCATTTTCTTCAAACAAAACAGCGGCACTCAGTCAAGACGATCTGATCGATAATCAAGACCTTTATTGTAATAAAACAGGTCTTATCTCGCGAAGTGTGTCAAATCACTTGAGCACCGTCGTTCAAAACATGAAATGATTTTGAAAATATCTGTCGACGCCCAGTTGGCAGCACACATGCTCTGCAAATCCTGCAATCGACCGAATCTGTACAACAGTCGCTATGTTGTTTATGAACCGAATGTCAATTTCGTTATGCGATTTTGATTGAACTATGCATAGACTCGTTGGTCCAGCCAAAATTTAACTCCATGCATAATTGGCGCCTAGCCCGGCAAGGGTGGAAACTGGACTTTTACAGTCAGTTAACTTCCTTGCTTCGGGAAAATGTTTACATCCTGCTTCAAAGCAAAAAGCCGCACGCTTTTTCCGAGTCAATGGAAGTCACGTGACATAGCGCAAGTTAACCTCAGCTCAATCTTAAAGCTGTTTTCTGTCAAAGTTTAATTTGTCTTAATTCTTTTACAATGTCAAAACAATGTCGGTAAGAGAAATCCATTGTAAAATCCATCTCGTTGTATAACATCTAACGCGGGACGCATAACACCCCATGTGTAATCCTGTTTCACAGCTAGTTTTCCCTTTATGCCAAATGGAATGTGTTTCAGCGGATAATCAAGACTGGTTATTTTCTTGCATTGACATTCATTTATTTTCGATGGTGATGTAGTTCATTCGGGTATGTTTTGGATCTTATATTTGCAGTGTTTTGGCTACTGTTTTCAGCCTAGTAACGTTTTGATGACGTTTTGCACATCTTTGGTCAAACCCAAGTATCAAGTGTATACGTTCTTTGTCTGGCAGTTTAGTACATTTTAAATAGTGTTATCATTATGTAAGACATTGAGAAGATGATTACAAAGCCTACCGGGTTTAGCAAGACTAACAATATCATTCGTACGGCCAGTGGACTGTCTTTTTGCTAAACATGAACGCTTCTAATATTTCCAACTGATTTCTGTGATAGGTGAATGAACCTCTTTGTGGGGGCATGTCTAACTTCCTTGTCAATATTTATAACTCATCATTGTTTACAATAAATATAAAACGCCAACGCAGCATAAGTACAAAACTCGATTGTCCGCGTAAATAATCCTGGGCGTAAGACAAAATTATATGAATGGATCACCGAAAATCAGTAATGACACCGGGTGTTCGCGTGAAGAGTGAGCATGTCGGTACCACCCGCCACTCACACAACACATTGGTATTGGCTAGTATTGTGCACAAACCACCAGGGGCAAGTGATGACGTTGGTCCTGGTGGGGTATCATGCAGGAAGCTGAGGCACAGCAAGTTCCCATGATCCCCAGCGAGGTGGCCTAGCTTTGGTTATTGGTGGCCTATAGCCCGTGTTTTAAACACTAGTAAATAATATGGTTATGTCTAAATATGTTTGACAAATTTGTTTTTAAATATTACTTTGTGTTCATGACTCAATTCTCTCTCTATGTATGTGTGTGTGTGTGTGTGCGTGTGTGTGTGTGTGTAAACTTCTCGTCGCTATATGGCTGAAATAATGCCGATGCGACGTTAAATTATATTTAACTCACTCACATTACATTATATTTCCACAATGTGCAGAAAACTGGATCGGTTAACAAACAAACAATACTCTTGTTGAAATGTCTCCAGACAAAAGTCCACTCCAATAAAGCAGAAACAGTCCAACTCACTTTACATTCGAACAGGTTATACAATGCAAAGCTTACACTTTAAGGTGGTAGATAAAGCTATATCGCTCTCTACAAAACAAAAACCGTCAGGGGTAAAATATAGTGTCCTCCCTCTATCCCTCCCTCCCTCACTGGTTTGTAGAAATATTTCATATGAATGTCAACGAGTCGCTCCGACCTCCAACTGCGGTGTCGCGAGTGCGTCTGCCAACAACGCTGGCAATAATTACCCCACTAACAACTTCCGTTGATCATTATCCTTTTATTGATTACCAGGGTCTACCAGGGTCTACCAGGGTCTGTCAGGGTCTGCCAGGGTCTACCAGGTTCTGCCAGGTTCTACCAGGGTCTGCCAGGGTCTTCCCAGGTCTGCCAGGGTCTACCAGAGCCTTCCAGGGTCTACCAGGGTCTTCCAAGGTCTTCCCAGGTCTGCGAGGATCTGCCAGGGTCTTCCCAGGTCTGCCAGGGTCTGCCAGGGTCTACCAGAGTCTTCCATGGTCTACCAGGGCCTGCGATGATCTGCCACGGTCTACCAGGGTCTGTCAGGGTGTACCAGGGTCTGCCAGGTTCTGCCAGGTTCTGCCAGGGTCTGTCAGGTTCTGCCAGGTTCTGCCAGGGTCTGTCAGGGTCTACCAGGGTCTACCAGGGTCTGTCAGGATCTGCCAGGTTCTGCCAGGGTCTGTCAGGGTCTACCAGGTTCTGCCAGGGTCTGTCAGGTTCTGCCAGGGTCTACCAGGGTCTGTCAGGATCTGCCAGGTTCTGCCAGGGTCTGTCAGGGTCTACCAGGGTCTGTCAGGATCTGCCAGGTTCTGCCAGGGTCTGTCAGGGTCTGTCAGGTTCTGTCAGGGTCTACCAGGGTCTGTCAGGATCTGCCAGGTTCTGCCAGGGTCTGTCAGGTTCTGCCAGGGTCTACCAGGGTCTGTCAGGTTCTGTCAGGTTCTGTCAGGGTCTACCAGGGTCTACCAGGGTCTGTCGGGATCTACCAGCGCATAAAGTGCCACATCAGCAGCTTTACCAGCTGCTCGGGTGATATAAGCCGTTTTATAGTTTGGTGTATGTGACGTTTTATAGTGATATTAGGCGTTTTATGGTTTTATTATGTTGTTTACGGATTCGACGACCCAAAATTCAGGAATGTGGTAAAAATAAAGTTCCAGTTTAACCCTTTTTTCATTACACCCGAGCCAGATATTGCTACTCTCAAAGCGTGTGGCTTTAAACTTTTTCGACCACCGACACCATCACCGCAATTAGGTTGTAACGATGTAATGACGTCACACAGAACCGTAGGGCATGACTGACCCTATTTCAGTGTCCCCTTCAAGAATGATTGCCACAATGACTGCACACTCCATAAGACAAACAATGTTCATCTGGGGAAATATCAAGTTATTTTAAAACTCCTCAAACAATTCCATGTACACCACTAGAAATAGTTTGTGCAATGTTTTAATCACTATAACAGAATTCAGCCATGACGTCCAATATCAGACCCGTCCGAAACCCAAGATTATACAAGTCTTTGTTGGGCTTGATCAAGGTAGGAGAGATATTGACTTCAATACAGTTCTTTATAGACCTGCATAAAAACATGGAAAAGTTTTTGTCTCGAAATTTTAAATCGACAAATCGTTTTATAACAATATATGTCATATTCGATAGCCAGAAAAATAATGATTGATACAAAATATAATGTTTGGGGGTGGACTTTACTCTTTTAAAAAACACATTGTTCCAGTGCTATTGAGGAAGAGATTTGAAAGATAGCCTGGATAAAGGAGCCGATATGCCCAGTATATATTGTGTTGCCTATCAGTCTAACTGTAACGTTAAACAAAGACTTCATCACAAGTGGTGGCGGGTGTTTAGCGCAGTCTATAAAGGCATTGGGAAATTTAAAACAACTCACGTTCGATTCCCAAACTGACAAAACATTTGCAGTGGTTTATGGTTTATGATGACATAACCAGATCTTATCATTATGCACTTGCATGCACGTCGTAGCACCTGCACAGGTGATTCGGCTGGGTGAAATATCTACTGAATCACTGCAAGCATAGTGATGCTTAAATACTGTTCGGAGGGGCGTTAAACTAAACTCATTCACTATTGCTTCACGTGAAAAAGAAATGAGTTATCTGAGAACTTAAGGCAAACATATTTTTTTAAACTCTTCACAGAAATGGATTCCGCCTATACATGCAACATAATAAGAAATATTAGTATATTTCAATATCTCATTTCGAGTCATTATCTTATAACGTTACCTGGTGCAGCTACGGCGTGCACACTAGCGAGTATTAGTGCAGTTTGAAACTTTAATCTGATTTGATTTAATTGAAGTTCATTGAGTGATTATTTTCTCGTAATGTAGATAAACCTCTACTGTTTCGTACCTGTTCGTGTGTTGTTGGGCAATGTGGCCGAGTGCTTAGTTCATTACGCCTGGGTTCCGAGTTCGAGGCCGGTTAATCAGTACTTACATGGCATCAATATGGCTTCATCGTGGTAATTACTCAGTTTTTTTGTAAACGGAACCCAGTTTAGATAACTAAATATATATATCCTTCGATTATTTGAGCGGGCGAAACTAAAGGTGGGGTCAAATGGGGGTTAACTTTGCGTTCAAGTTTATTGTACTGATCTAGCGTGTGTGAGTGTGTGTGTGTGTGTGTGTGTGTGTGTGTGTGTGTGTGTGTGCTTGTGCGCGCGCTAGTCCGCACTCATGACGGTTTTCTAGTGCTAGCCCACTGAGATACCATGGATACCCCACTCAGACACAGTGTACTGACTTATCCCCTTAATTCCGAGGCATGGTAACATCAACTACAATCTTTAAACGTCTTTTGGTAGGACGCGGCCGGGGATCGAACCACCGACCATCCGCTCTGTGGGCAGACGCTCTAACCACTAGACCACGGGGGCGGTCCCATAGTTTAAGAACAACATTACCGGTTTGTGATCCTTTGCTTTTCGTGTCTTTAATCCGTTGGAATTAACCAGGCTTGAACAGCTTTTCGCCTCATTCAGCAATGTTCCAGCAACATCACGACGGTGAACAACAAGAATAGGCTTCATACATTGTACCCATTAGGGAAATCGAACTCGATCCTTCGGCATAACCATCGAAGTCCAAATTGAGAACTACATTGTACGCATGTCATGATATCTCGCTTAAACAAACAGGCCTAGGCTATTGATCTGATGAGTTTGGAGAAAATGTTTTTTTTTAAAGTATTCTTGGCCCGATGGCCATGTTCAACGGCCGATTTGTATGTCTTCAATAAACTAAAAACGAACGAAGATCTTGAAGAAATTCTGATAAACCTTCCTGTCGATGGAACACACTTTGGGGGATATTCAGACCTTTCGTGGGGGCGGTGGGGTAGCCTAGTGGTTAACGCGTTTGCTCGTCACGCTGAAGGTCCGGGTTCGATGTCCAAAATGGATACAATGTGTGAAGCCCATTTCTGGTGTCCCTCGTCGTGATATTGCTGGAATATTGCTAAATGAGGGAAAAAACATAAAACTCACTCACTCACACATCCTTCGTGACCCAGTGACCTGAGGCGCCGCAAGTCGCTATCAAGAATTACTTCCCTTTATCTTGCCACGATATTATTTGTCGTGGCTTCGATTCGTATAATCTTTACAGTTACGATCCTTGATTTGAGTACATCATCTTGAATAGACCTAGATTGATTAGGACTATGCCAAATCTTGTGGTTTCACGTCCGAGATCTGCATTACTTCGGGCTTTCCCCCATCAACACGCCGTGAGAAACTGAATACTGTTCAAAGCGGCGTTAAACCCAACTCACTCACTCACGTGTTTGTAAAGAATCAAGAAACCTATAAGAATTATGTTGTGTATTCATGAATATATACTGCCAGGTAAAAGGAAGAATACACTTGAAAACTGGATGTGACAAAAAAAATTACAAACGTTATCAAAACGTTACTAGGATGAAAACACTCGCCAAAACAATGCAAACATAAGGTTCAAAACACAACTTTGATACCCGTATCAAAAACATCACCATCGAATAACCGTAGCTTGGTTGGATACTTTCTTTAGCCAGACAGTTTATTATAAAACGTGGTATACATCCATACCCTTGTCCATTTAGCGCTAAAGAGTTCACCATCCCGGTGGTTAAGACATTTAATTACTATACCTTCACTTCTATCCATTCACTGGATGCTAACATGCAATCAGCACTGTGCGAACTTACGGAAAGAGTCGACACGTGCTGATTAACAAGAGACCGTGGCGTGAACGCAGTACCTAATGTCTTAAACACATCGCTTTAAAGAGAACATCGGTTACAAGGAAAGCGCTACTCTGTTGAATATGAAGTATATTTCCGCTGATTAATTGATTTTCATTAGGCGGTGGTTATTAAATAACGGTTGTTGCCCTGAGAATTAAAACAGGGCAGTATTCAGTCAAAGGATTTGGATACTTTGGGATTTTTTTGATCGTCATTCCGACTTTAATTGACATGAGAAGAGCCACGAGTCTGCCGAGTGGCGGAAGTACGCTCACAGGGGTGCTTGGGGAGGAGGGTTTGGATAGCGGGGACATCATCTGATGGCTTAGACTTGCACAGGTCTCTAAGGAAATAATTAATAATAATTATTATTATATATCATAATTTCTAGATTATATAATTAGTAAGTGTATATTATCCCCATAAAAGACTGGCGTCCTGTACTCTCTGCTTATCTAGACTTGACTATTAGGAGGATAGAATTACTACACATCCATGGACTTATCTTTCAGTACAGCCTTGGAGCAAGGCTACTGATGACATAATGTCAGATGGAAAGATTCTACTTGAGTTATCGGCTAAAACACATTTTAACAAAAAATAAATCATCAGGAATATGTTCCCGGGAATAAAAAATTGGAGATAAAGAGTCCGGAAAAGACTTAATACATTTATTCTTCACCCCAATGATAACGAAACGTGTTCAGATTATTTCTCTTTTGCACGAACCTATTCATGATATATACGTTTTAAACAAAGAGTGAGTGAGACACATTTGGATGAAAAATAATCAGTTAAATTAATACAATTAAACTGCTGAAGCAAGTTATGTGTTTTCATGAACCATGACACATGACATATTAATGTGTTGAGGAATCATATAATAGTCCTCGAAACGTGTAGAGTCATCTAAGGGACAATTGCTTCGAATAATAGCCAAATTAAAATGAAAATAGTTAATAATAAACATAGAAAGTAGGCAGAATGTCGTTTTAAGAGGGGATGTGACTAGGATAATTTTGTTATAATAAATTATGTTGAGGCTTTGTCAGCGAGTACTAAAGTAAACCTTATTGCTAGGTTTATATACAATACTAAAACAACGTGAAATAACACCCGAATTTTTCCTATTACTATCGTCTGTAATGACACATTAACAATTATAGTAATATTAAAGAAAAGGTAAAGTTGAGCAACGTTGTTCGCGGGGAGACGTTGCCCTGGCGACCGTGTTCGGCATCATGACTCCTGGGTGTCCAGGGCATCGACCTGTCCTGCCCCACACTGAAGCAAATGTAGCACACGTGGCGTCTCCTTGTTAGGTAAGTGACTTTGTTCGAAATATGCCTCTGTACTGCCAGCAGTGAGTGGGTACCCGGTAGGATGTGACTGCTACCCTGCGCCTCACGGTTTGATTGGGTTGTATACTTCTACTTTTGAGCAGTTAAATGGAAAGTGCGCTGTACAAATTCATAATTTTATTCATTTGATTAATATTTTCATGCCTCCACTGTCGCGGTTGTGGAAGGACATATATTTATGAATATGAAAAACAATCTGTAAGTCTCGCCGACAGTCTTGAGTTAGCATCTGTATTTGTGATGACGGCTCTGGTAACCAGATCCTGGGCCAGGTTCTACAAAGCAATCTTAGCGTTACAGTCATCGTAGGTCTTCGTCAGTGTATGGGAGTTTGACAGACGTAGCGTGAACGTAACGACAGATTAGATCCTCACATGGCTTCATGCTCTGAACCCTGATTCAGACCTGGGTCCCGCTACACGAAGCGATTCCAGTGCGAAGACGACCGTTATTACTCCCAAGTTAGTCTTGGACCATGAATGAGGAATATCTTATTTAAACAAGTCCAGATGATAATAATAAGCAATATTCAAAGAAATCTGCAATTAAAAAGATGTAAAAAAAGGTATCCCTTTGAATCACGGACTATATGTTAATCTACTCCCCTAACTTAACATTGACCTATGACAGTCGTAGAACTAAGGTCGCTTTGTGGAACGGGGCTCTGAATGGCAAGCTTAATTGCGAGTTGACTGACATTGAATTGAGTGAGTATGGTTGGTCGACGCCTTTAACACTATTCAGCAATATCACGACGGAGGACACCAGAAATGGGCTTCACATATTTGTTCCCATGTAGGGAATCGAACCTCGGCATTAGATTTCACGTTTAAACCACTTCACTACACCAACACCCCTCCCTAATTCAGGCCTGAGTCGTTAACATGTGGATTGACTGTTTCCCCGTCTTCTACTCCAGCGCTGTGCTAATGAAGCCTGACTGTTGTTGTCAGGACCAGACTGGTTCTACATCACACCTAGCAACCTTCCAGTGATATTGCTAAAACACATCCGTCGGGCGATGAAACCCAAACGCCAGTGTTCCAACAATCCACAGTATGAAAGGGAATATAGATGCAAATGTTAACGGTCGCGCTGACCTGCGATGACCTGTAGTCTAAATGTTTAAACGTGCGTGTGTGTGTCTGTGGAACCAATCATGGCGGAAGACACTGCCACTGGTTGTATTTGTGCAAGTACGTTTGTGAACACTCGCAGATAAAGCACAGGGAGGGGGAGGGTTTGCGTGGAGATAGGAAACACGGAGAGATCTAATGGGACCCAGACCTGCCAAATGGGTTTCGAACCTACACCCGTGACGCGTTCAAGGATCCCTTCTCACTAAGTGTCTTGGTATTGTCTTACCATGTTGTGTAATGCTGTGTGGAGGAAGGACCGTTTCTGTTGGTTCTCGGGTTAAGACCAGAGAGTAGCGTGTAGTCAGTAATAATCCATGACAACGGACTGTCAATCGAGTCTCAGCTAGACAAACCAGTGGTTGATATGTTGTAACTTTATGTATGGCGATTGTTGCCAAGGCAGGTCGTGAAACAGAGTCACCCCCCTTAGTTGTTAATAGTTCAAACTCCGTCCCAGCGCATTTGTTACCCTCCCGATATACAGAGCTCCGCTGTGAGGAGCTTGTTTCAGGCTTGTGACTGTCCATATTAAATATGATATATTGATAATGATAGAAGTAAAATAGTCAAAATATATATAAGCACTGATTGGCTATGCACGCAAGTGCGTTTATAATGAGATAATATACTGACGTCACACTTATGGCGCGAAGTCAAAAAGATCCCAAAAATTGTGTTTTGGTAATATGGTATTAAAATATGAAACATATATACATATATCTTATTCTTTTCTTACGTGCGATGCCAGTGCAGTGATTAAGTTAGTAAGGGCGGTTAGCGAGATGTTTACATTAAACACGATCGATTCTTTACTAACTCGAATTTACATTACTTGATGTGCTATATTCGATATAATTGATACACTGGCAATTAGATATAGGTGTAGAAGGCATATATAAGGTGAATGCTTACCTGTAACAAGAAACGTCAACATCAGAAAGGTGTTGATTGCTGTCGGCCATCCTGTACATTCAAATTGTCGTGACGTCACGGGTAGAAGTGGTAACCTACTGATTTGACAATTTAGTTCTGTACGTATCTATTTCTGGGTTAACCTTCGCGTTCCAACTTGGGAATGAACACATAATATTATGAAAAATGTCCAACGTTCTTTGGGTACGACGCCACGCAAACAACGACGTCACCGAGCCTGACCACCCGATCCATTTATTCATTTAATAAGACACATATATGTCCCTCTGGCATCCAGGGGGTTAATAAGAGTTTAATAAGATGTAATAGATCGTCGGAGATCCCAACGCCACAATTGTTGACCAAACCAACTAGAACTCATTGACCTTTGAAATAGTGTTACTTCTGTAAACGATAGACACGAGACTTAGAGTTATGTCCCTTTGCAAAATGACTGTCATCCGTCTTTTGAAAATATCACACCTGTCAAAAATGTACACTTTTAAAAAAACATATGTCGTGAAATGGTTAACTTCCAGCCACATCATAATGAAAGAAATTGAAAAAGAGTGATTTTTTTGTGTGAGTAAAAGATTTCACTGACAACATGTTAATCTTTTCCCCTAACTTAACATTGAGTGAGTATGGATTTTTGCCGCTTTTAGCAATATTCCAACAATATCAATGGACTTTACACATAATACTCAGTGGGAACATGAACCCAGACCTTTAGCGTGACGAGCGAACGCTTTAACCACTGGGCTACCCTACCGCCCCCATAATACAGAAAAATAACAAATAATGTTATCATCATGGTATATTTTACCAAAACAGTTCGACTGTTTTCAACCGAGCGCAACATGAGGCTAAATATAGTATTGTTACGGCGTGAAAATAGTTCATCACTTGCCATACTTGATCATGACATTTGCTTCCCTGGTTACATATTGAACCCGATGGGCGATATTTAAACCGAGACAAAAACACCTAGGTGAAGGGTCGAGCTCCAAGCGAATGCAATCACAATGGCCCCTTGCTTGATACCGCCCCAACATTTACAAAGATGGTTGGACGCCAGTATGAGAGCGGTCTGTTTAGTGTTGTTTCACTACGGAAGGGTTGTGGCTTTCTCTGCCACGTAGACGACAGACAACCACATCATGGCGTGCACAACGTTCACTTGACCTGGCGTCGAGGGGCGGCCATTGTTTATGGGTAGTGGAACAATTTATCCATCGACACGGGAATTGTTGACATTACAATTCTGAATACTTAAGATTTAATCAGTTCTTTATTTCCGCGTTTTGGCGTTCAAACTTGACCGCATTGCCGTGATGGAAATGACGAATGGACAATAAGAGATGACTCCACCTATACCCGACTCGGACGTCTCGCAATGTTCAGTGGGACAATCATTAGAACTACTGCAATAGTCTGTTTTAAAAAAGTAAATTGAAATACAATTATTATCAAAATTGGAGTACTGTTTATATCGTTATTTTTTATCATCTTTGTCGTTAACGTATTCAGGCTGTGGGTATTTCTCTTTGATGTTCGCCGACAGCAGGTGTCTATTTCAAGAACACGTGCCCCGTTGTGGTTCGATGCAGCAATATGAATAAATATGTTTGTATACGTTAATTAACACCCGTGTCTAATGTGCGCCGCAGATGCCTGTTGTAATGGAACTGGGATCAGATGAAACATTGACATCGGCGAAACAATGTGTTAGACATCGTGATAACACAGCCGTCAGTTCCGAGACGTCACATGACAGCCTTCTATTTCACAACGTTCCAGTACGAGACTTTAAATCAGCTGCATTCTGTTATTGTTTTCAACGCCGCACCCAGCAATACTCCAGCTATATGACTGCTGTCTGTAAATAATCGAGTCTGGACCTGACAATCCAGTGATTGACATCATGAGCATCGATCCACGCAATTGGGATACCATGACATACATCAACCAAGTCAGCGAGCCTGACCACCCGATCTCGTGAGTCGCCTCTTACGACAAGCATGGGTTGCTGAAGACCTGTTCTAACCCTGGTCTGTTGTCGCTGTAGATGACTCGGGTGGTCCAGTGGTGAAGGCACACATTCTCGTACAAATCCGATCTTTTACTCCGGTATGATCAGGATTCCGAGTAGAGCTGGGACCATCAAACCTATATAATGTTTTTTCATAAGAAGCGACATCAATGGATCGAGTACAGTCTGGCTGATTGCTTGTCGAAATGTCGCGATGGCGTGGATCGTTGGTCATAATATCAATCACTGGTTGGTCAGGTTTTACATGCCGACGTCATGCAGCTGGAATACTGCGGAGTGCGACGTTAGCGATATTCACTCACTCACTCATAATGTTAACATGTCAGTCTACATTTTAAGCGACCGTTTCCGTGGTCCAGTGGTAGAGCCGCCGCCCGGAGAGCTGAAGGTCGGGGTTCGAGCCAAGGCCGCGTAGTACCAAAAGGCATTAAAAGATGGTACTTCTTGTTACCCTGTCTGGCGCTAGGCACTAAGGGGACGGTCTTAGATACCACGCCGCGGTTTAACATGATTAACCCACTCAGATACTGTATACTGAGCCCAAACCGACCAGTCCATGTTTTAGCCCCTTCATGAAAAGCCAAGGAGGGTCACAACAAGTACCAGTTTTAACGCTTTTTGGTATTACGCGACCAGAGACCATTCGCTCTCCGGCCAGAACCTCTATCTAAATTTACATTTGATATATTCCTCTTTAAAACAAATTCCAAAATCAGGCCTACGTGCCCGAAGATACTGAACGTTAAACAAAACCTCTTGCCATGGAGGCGGTTGGGTTAACGGTGAACTTGTTGAGCCGTATTCGTGGTTTTTTTAGAACTTGAGGTGAAGTTGTTTTTTACCATTTGGCATTTGGTTGGAAAGTTACCACATGTTGAAAATGCGCACAGATAATGATGTTGCGTGTACACAGGGTAGATAACATATCACCACACACTTGCTGATGCATGGCATTCCGGGTAAACGAAAATAAATTAGATGTCAGCAAGTAAAATACGTCTCATGTTACCTAATTTCTATAAGATACAAAGGGATGCGTTATAAACTCGACACTCGGGAGGGGTGAATGTTGTTTAAGGCCGCAGCCAGCATTACTCCAGTTTTATCACCACGACCTGTAACTCTGGCCCAGTGAGTGAATGCAGTAGCACCCACCAACGTCATCGGGCCACGATGTGACGCAGTCAGCATTACTCAAGTTTTATCACCACGACCTGTAACTGTGGCCAAGTGAGTGAATGCAGTAGCACCGACCAACGTCATCGGGTCACGATGTGACGTAGTCAGCATTACTCCAGTTTTATCACCACGACCTGTAGCTGTGGCCCAGTGAGTGATGCAGTAGCACCGACCAACGTCATCGGGTCACGATGTGACGCAGCCAGCATTACTCCAGTTTTATCACCACGACCTGTAGCTGTGGCCCAGTGAGTGATGCAGTAGCACCGACCGACGTCATCGGGTCACGATGTGACGCAGTCAGCATTACTCCAGTTTTATCACCACGACCTGTAACTGTGGCCCAGTGAGTGAATGCAGTAGCACCGACCGACGTCATCGGGTCACGATGTGACGCAGTCAGCATTACTCCAGTTTTATCACCACGACCTGTAACTGTGGCCCAGTGAGTGAATGCAGTAGCACCGACCGACGTCATCCGGTCACGATGTGACGCAGCCAGCATTACTCCAGTTCTATCATCACGACCTGTAGCTGTGGTCCAGTGAGTGATGCAGTAGCACCGACCGACGCCATCGGGTCACGATGTGACGCAGTCAGCATTACTCCAGTTTTATCACCACGACCTGTAGCTGTGGCCCAGTGAGTGAATGCAGTAGCACCGACCAACGTCATCAGGTCACGATGTGACGTAGTCAGCATTACTCCAGTTTTATCACCACGACCTGTAACTGTGGCCCAGTGAGTGAATGCAGTAGCACCGACCGACGTCATCGGGTCACGATGTGACGTAGTCAGTCTTGACACAGCGTATACACCGATCCCCATAGCAGACGGCTCTCAGCATGGGGTACTGGGGACCTAATCTTACTAGGATTGTTGCAGCAGGACAAGTACTTCTATCGAGGAGTCCGTGAGAGTAGGTCCGCAGTATCTCACATCTGCCATTGGTGAGCCGACAACTTTATAGGCGAGAACTGTGTAGCCGACGACTTTATAGCCGATATCTTTACAACCGACAATTGTATAACAGACATCTTTATAGCCAACAACCTTATAGCCGACAACTTTACAGCCGACAATTGTATAACAGACGTCTTTATAGCCAACAACCTTATAGCCGACAACTTTACAGCCGACAATTGTATAACAGACATCTTTATAGCCAACAACCTTATAGCCAACAACCTTATAGCCGACAACTTTACAGCCGACAATTGTATAACAGACGTCTTTATAGCCAACAACCTTATAGCCGACAACTTTACAGCCGACAATTGTATAACAGACATCTTGATAGCCAACAACTTTATAGCCGACAACTGTAGAGCCGACAACTGTATAGCCGACAACTGTAGAGCCGACAACTTTATAGCCGACAACTGTATAGCCGACAACTGTATAGCCGACAACTGTAGAGCCGACAACTTTATAGCCAACAACTTTATAGCCGACAACTGTATAGCCGACAACTGTAGAGCCGACAACTTTATAGCCAACAACTGTAGAGCCGACAACTTTATAGCCAACAACTTTATAGCCGACAACTGTATAGCCGACAACTGTATAGCCGACAACTGTAGAGCCGACAACTGTAGAGCCGACAACTGTAGAGCCGACAACTTTATAGCCGACAATTGTATAACAGACATCTTTATAGCCAACAACTTTATAGCCGACAACTGTATAGCCGACAACTGTATAGCCGACAACTGTAGAGCTGACAACTTTATAGCCAACAACTGTAGAGCCGACAACTGTATAGCCAACAACTTTATAGCCGACAACTTTATAACCGACAACTGTAGAGCCGACAACTTTATAGCCAACGACTGTCGAGCCGACAACTGTATAGCCAACAAGTGTATAGCCGACAACTTTACAGCCACCAACTTTATAGCCGACAACTTTATAGCCAACAACTGTAGAGCCGACAACTTTATAGCCAACAACTGTAGAGCCGACAACTGTATAGCCGACAACTTTATAGCCAACAACTGTAGAGCCGACAACTGTATAGCCAACAACTGTATAGCCGACAACTTTACAGCCACCAACTTTATAGCCGACAACTTTATAGCCAACAACTGTAGAGCCGACAACTGTATAGCCAACAACTTTATAGCCGACAACTTTATAACCGACAACTGTAGAGCCGACAACTTTATAGCCAACGACTGTCGAGCCGACAACTGTATAGCCAACAAGTGTATAGCCGACAACTTTACAGCCACCAACTTTATAGCCAGCAACTTTATAGCCAACAACTGTAGAGCCGACAACTTTCTAGCCAACAACTGTAGAGCCGACAACTGTAAAGCCGACAACTTTATAGCCAACAACTTTATAGCCAACAACTGTAGAGCCGACAACTGTATAGCCGACAACTTTATGGCCGACAACTTTATAGCCAACAACTGTAGAGCCGACAACTGTATAGCCAACAACTGTAGAGCCGACAACTGTATAGCCAACAAGTGTATAGCCGACAACTTTATAGCCGACAACTGTATAGCCAACAACTGTAGAGCCGACAACTTTATAGCCAACAACTGTAGAGCCGACAACTGTATAGCCGACAACTTTATAGCTGACAACTTTATAGCCCACATCTGTAGAGCCGACAACTGTATAGCCAACAACTTTATAGCCAACAACTGTATAGCCAACAACTTTATAGCCGACAACTGTATAGCCAACAACTTTATAGCCAACAACTTTATAGCCGACAACTGTATAGCCGACAACTGTAGAGCCGACAACTGTAGAGCCGACAACTTTATAGCCGACAACTTTATAGCCAACAGCTGTAGAGCCGACAACTGTATAGCCGACAACTTTATAGCCAACGACTGTCGAGCCGACAACTGTATAGCCAACAAGTGTATAGCCGACAACTTTACAGCCACCAACTTTATAGCCGACAACTTTATAGCCAACAACTGTAGAGCCGACAACTTTATAGCCAACAACTGTAGCGCCGACAACTGTATAGCCGACAACTTTATAGCCAACAACTGTAGAGCCGACAACTGTATAGCCAACAACTGTATAGCCGACAACTTTACAGCCACCAACTTTATAGCCGACAACTTTATAGCCAACAACTGTAGAGCCGACAACTGTATAGCCAACAACTTTATAGCCGACAACTTTATAACCGACAACTGTAGAGCCGACAACTTTATAGCCGACAACTTTATAGCCAACGACTGTCGAGCCGACAACTGTATAGCCAACAAGTGTATAGCCGACAACTTTACAGCCACCAACTTTATAGCCGACAACTTTATAGCCAACAACTGTAGAGCCGACAACTTTCTAGCCAACAACTGTAGAGCCGACAACTGTATAGCCGACAACTTTATAGCCGACAACTTTATAGCCAACAACTGTAGAGCCGACAACTGTATAGCCGACAACTGTATAGCCGACAACTTTATGGCCGACAACTTTATAGCCAACAACTGTAGAGCCGACAACTGTATAGCCAACAACTGTAGAGCCAACAACTGTATAGCCAACAACTGTATAGCCGACAACTTTATAGCCGACAACTGTATAGCCAACAACTGTAGAGCCGACAACTTTATAGCCAACAACTGTAGAGCCGACAACTTTCTAGCCAACAACTGTAGAGCCGACAACTGTATAGCCAACAACTTTATAGCCGACAACTTTATAGCCAACAACTGTAGAGCCGACAACTGTATAGCCGACAACTGTATAGCCGACAACTTTATGGCCGACAACTTTATAGCCAACAACTGTAGAGCCGACAACTGTATAGCCAACAACTGTAGAGCCAACAACTGTATAGCCAACAACTGTATAGCCGACAACTTTATAGCCGACAACTGTATAGCCAACAACTGTAGAGCCGACAACTTTATAGCCAACAACTGTAGAGCCGACAACTGTATAGCCGACAACTGTATAGCCGACAACTTTATGGCCGACAACTTTATAGCCAACAACTGTAGAGCCGACAACTGTATAGCCAACAACTGTAGAGCCAACAACTGTATAGCCAACAACTGTATAGCCGACAACTGTAGAGCCGACAACTGTAGAGCCGACAACTTTATAGCCGACAACTTTATAGCCAACAGCTGTAGAGCCGACAACTGTATAGCCGACAACTTTATAGCCAACGACTGTCGAGCCGACAACTGTATAGCCAACAAGTGTATAGCCGACAACTTTACAGCCACCAACTTTATAGCCGACAACTTTATAGCCAACAACTGTAGAGCCGACAACTTTATAGCCAACAACTGTAGCGCCGACAACTGTATAGCCGACAACTTTATAGCCAACAACTGTAGAGCCGACAACTGTATAGCCAACAACTGTATAGCCGACAACTTTACAGCCACCAACTTTATAGCCGACAACTTTATAGCCAACAACTGTAGAGCCGACAACTGTATAGCCAACAACTTTATAGCCGACAACTTTATAACCGACAACTGTAGAGCCGACAACTTTATAGCCGACAACTTTATAGCCAACGACTGTCGAGCCGACAACTGTATAGCCAACAAGTGTATAGCCGACAACTTTACAGCCACCAACTTTATAGCCGACAACTTTATAGCCAACAACTGTAGAGCCGACAACTTTCTAGCCAACAACTGTAGAGCCGACAACTGTATAGCCGACAACTTTATAGCCGACAACTTTATAGCCAACAACTGTAGAGCCGACAACTGTATAGCCGACAACTGTATAGCCGACAACTTTATGGCCGACAACTTTATAGCCAACAACTGTAGAGCCGACAACTGTATAGCCAACAACTGTAGAGCCAACAACTGTATAGCCAACAACTGTATAGCCGACAACTTTATAGCCGACAACTGTATAGCCAACAACTGTAGAGCCGACAACTTTATAGCCAACAACTGTAGAGCCGACAACTTTCTAGCCAACAACTGTAGAGCCGACAACTGTATAGCCGACAACTTTATAGCCGACAACTTTATAGCCAACAACTGTAGAGCCGACAACTGTATAGCCGACAACTGTATAGCCGACAACTTTATGGCCGACAACTTTATAGCCAACAACTGTAGAGCCGACAACTGTATAGCCAACAACTGTAGAGCCAACAACTGTATAGCCAACAACTGTATAGCCGACAACTTTATAGCCGACAACTGTATAGCCAACAACTGTAGAGCCGACAACTTTATAGCCAACAACTGTAGAGCCGACAACTGTATAGCCGACAACTGTATAGCCGACAACTTTATGGCCGACAACTTTATAGCCAACAACTGTAGAGCCGACAACTGTATAGCCAACAACTGTAGAGCCAACAACTGTATAGCCAACAACTGTATAGCCGACAACTTTATAGCCGACAACTGTATAGCCAACAACTGTAGAGCCGACAACTTTATAGCCAACAACTGTAGAGCCGACAACTGTATAGCCGACAACTTTATAGCCGACAACTTTATAGCCAACAACTGTATAGCCAACAACTGTATAGCCGACAACTGTATAGCCGACAACTTTATAGCCAACAACTGTAGAGCCGACAACTGTATAGCCAACAGCTGTAGAGCCGACAACTGTATAGCCGACAACTTTATAGCCAACGACTGTCGAGCCGACAACTGTATAGCCAACAAGTGTATAGCCGACAACTTTACAGCCACCAACTTTATAGCCGACAACTTTATAGCCAACAACTGTAGAGCCGACAACTTTATAGCCAACAACTGTAGCGCCGACAACTGTATAGCCGACAACTTTATAGCCAACAACTGTCGAGCCGACAACTGTATAGCCAACAAGTGTATAGCCGACAACTTTACAGCCACCAACTTTATAGCCGACAACTTTATAGCCAACAACTGTAGAGCCGACAACTTTCTAGCCAACAACTGTAGAGCCGACAACTGTATAGCCGACAACTTTATAGCCGACAACTTTATAGCCAACAACTGTAGAGCCGACAACTGTATAGCCGACAACTGTATAGCCGACAACTTTATGGCCGACAACTTTATAGCCAACAACTGTAGAGCCGACAACTGTATAGCCAACAACTGTAGAGCCAACAACTGTATAGCCAACAACTGTATAGCCGACAACTTTATAGCCGACAACTGTATAGCCAACAACTGTAGAGCCGACAACTTTATAGCCAACAACTGTAGAGCCGACAACTGTATAGCCGACAACTTTATAGCCGACAACTTTATAGCCAACAACTGTATAGCCAACAACTGTATAGCCGACAACTGTATAGCCGACAACTTTATAGCCAACAACTGTAGAGCCGACAACTGTATAGCCAACAACTGTAGAGCCGACAACTGTATAGCCAACAACTTTATAGCCAACAACTTTATAGCCGACAACTGTATAGCCGACAACTGTATAGCCGACAACTGTAGAGCCGACAACTGTAGAGCCGACAACTTTATAGCCAACAACTTTATAGCCGACAACTGTATAGCCGACAACTTTATAGCCGACAACTGTATAGCCGACAACTGTAGAGCCGACAACTTTATAGCCAACAACTGTAGAGCCGACAACTGTATAACCGACAACTGTATAGCCAACAACTGTATAGCCGACAACTTTATAGCCGACAACTGTAGAGCCGACAACTTTATAGCCAACAACTGTATAGCCGACAACTGTATAGCCAACAACTGTAGAGCCGACAACTGTATAGCCGACAACTGAGGATCGAGTGGTCGTGAATTGTGTATTGCCTGAGAAGTGTGTCCTCACACACCGACTGCTTAATCGCTGCTCATGCCATCTGCAATTAATTATTCAGTTATTCAGAGGCATAGGGCTGACTGCGGCGTACAACAACATGTCACTGACCTTCCGCTGTCCGGGCAGACGCTTTATATAAATTTACATTTGATGTATTCCCCTGTAAAAACGATTTCCAAATCAGGCCTCCTTAACCAAGCCAAACATACTGAACGTCAGTCAATATTGTTAATCGCGGCTCGAAAACACCCGCAACTTGTTTGTCTGGTCAGTTAAAAAGGCCATCGGGATACAGCTGGAGTATTGCTTACTGTGAGGTAAAACAACATATATTGTAGAGCTCCATTACCCCATCGGTGTACACACTGAAAAAGTATCGACATATTGTCCCTTTCTTTTCCCTTGCTGTTGCACAGCTGTAACAATGTTTTCAGTATCATTACCGCCTGTCAATGCTCGATAATGCATGTGATCCTAAAGGACATGGCCCCATTACATCGTACCCTGCCCCACGGGGAGCTAGAGTGGCCCCGCGCTGTAAGAGTCGACTAAAGGGCATGGCCCCATTACATCGTACCCTGCCCCATGGGGATCTAGAGTGGCCCCGCGCTGTAAGAGTCGACTAAAGGGCATAGCCTCATTACATCGTACCCTGCCCCACGGGGAGCTAGAGTGGCCCCGCGCTGTAAGAGTCGACTAAAGGGCATGGCCCCATTACATCGTACCCTGCCCCATGGGGATCTAGAGTGGCCCCGCGCTGTAAGAGTCGACTAAAGGGCATAGCCTCATTACATTGTACCCTGCCCCATAGGGAGCTAGAGTGGCCCCGCGCTGTAAGAGCCGACTAAAGGGCATAGCCCCATTACATTGTACCCTGCCCCATGGGGAGCTAGAGTGGCCCCGCGCTGTAAGAGTCGACTAAAGGGCATAGCCTCATTACATTGTACCCTGCCCCATGGGGAGCAAGAGTGGCCCCGCGCTGTAAGAGTCGACTAAAGGGCATAGCCTCATTACATTGTACCCTGCCCCATGGGGAGCAAGAGTGGCCCCGCGCTGTAAGAGCCGACTAAAGGGCATGGCCCCATTACATTGTACCCTGCCCCATGGGGAGCAAGAGTGGCCCCGCGCTGTAAGAGCCGACTAAAGGGCATGGCCCCATTACATTGTACCCTGCCCCGTGGGGAGCTAGAGTGGCCCCGCGCTGTAAGAGCTGACTAAAGGGCATGGCCCCATTACATTGTACCCTGCCCCGTGGGGAGCTAGAGTGGCCCCGCGCTGTAAGAGCTGACTAAAGTGTGGCCGAGAAGTTACAATAGGTCACTTACCCGATCGTATCCCGATAATGCGAAGGGCTGCTCATTCTTTCCACTTCCAGTTTTTCTGTTGAAAAGTCGTGAGTGAGTGAGTTGGGTTTAACGCCGCTTTTAACATTAATCCAGTTATATCACAGCGTGCCAGCTTAATGTGGGAGAAAAGCCCGAAGTGATGCAGGTCTTGGACGTTTACCACTTCGGTGAAACCCACGAGCACGGGTATGGTGCTGACAAACTTAGAAACATAATCGGGGCGAACCGGGATTCGAACCCACAATCAAAGGTTTCTAGCGTGCCCAAGGGACGCAACTCTGCACAGCGAATCGCGGCGCCTCAAACGACTGGGCCACCCGTGTCGTCTTTTCAGTGTTCTCTAAGAAAGAAAGACTTTGTGTAATACAGAGAGTAACCTACCCGCAACTCGGAATTACAAAATTCATTCACCGAATTTCTTCCTCCCATTCACCTCCATAAAGACCAATGTCTAGTTTATTTAATCAGCACACAATAAATTTATATGTTTTAGTTCTTAATTTATTTTTGAAACCTCTGACTCAATTAAAATTTATTGCAGATATTCCACAATGACAATGCATCACTGCAATCAAGGATGCAACTGACCCGATGTTAAGAATCGTGATGTTAAACTCCAAATATATGTAATGATGTTAACAAGTAGCATCAAATTCTACACGATTCACCGGGGCTGTCATTCTCCGCACCAGTACCCAGGGGCGGTACCCAGGTAGCCTAGTGGTTAAAGCGTTCGCTCGTCACGCCGAAGACCTGGGTTCGATTCCCGACATGGGTACAATGTGTGAAGCCCATTTCCATCTTCCCAAGGCAAGAGAGGTAACTGACTTTAAAAGTCCAGTTTCCACCCTTGCCGAACTAGACTGGATTTTTGGGCTTGATCGTAGCGCCACCAGTGGTTATTACAAGTTATGTCCCTTCTAAACCTTTCCTATGAACCAATAAGATTCCACCTCTCGTACCACTTGCATTTGTTTCAAACGAAATGGCGGCGCCCAGTCAAGACGATCTGATCGATAATGATTGTGATAAAACAGGTTTTACATCGCGAAGTGCATCAAATCACGTGAGCACCTTGATTAAAAACATGAAATGATTTGAAAAATATCTGTTGACAACGAGTTGGCGGTGCACATGCTTAGCAAATCCTGCAATCGACCGAAATCTGCACGCAAGTTTACGAACCGGTTTTCGATTTCGTTGCGCGATTTTGATTGGACTATGCATAGACTCGTTGGTCCAGCCGTGTAACTCCATAATACCAGCCTAGTTCGGCAAGGGTGGAAACTTGACTTTTATAGTCAGTTAACTCTCTTGCCTCGGGAAGATGCCCATTTCTGGTGTCCCCCTCCGTGATATTGATGGAATATTGTTAAAAGCGGCGTAAAACCATACTCACTCACTCACTCACTTTGAACATATGACAACAACAAAGCGATGAGAGAAGAAGTAGGTGAAATGTACACCGCTATTCGGTCATTAGCACCTCGTCCTCCTATACACACTCCTTCCCGAGATGGCGTCACACAACATGCATTCGTCCGGAGTCCGTCTCCGGGCTGCTCGACTGTAGCGGTGTACAGGCTATTTGTGAATGAACGCTTTTTTAAATGGCGTCTTGAAAGGTTGTACATGAGGTTGTGTTGGTACTAGAAGCCACTTTACAGACTTCCTGAACCATCCGCTACTACATATACCTGCTGCTGAAGAGCTGATGAGGTAGGGTTGCCTTGTTTTGTCATTACTGAGACCTATTTATACAATGCAGACATTTTTGTTCTATTTGTTCTCTCGCGGATTAATATTAAGATTTTATCATGTAAGTCTTAGTTTAGTACGTCACCTTTTAGGTTTTTTCGGTTCGTTTATATTTTTAGGCAATATATTCGCATATTTATTTATATGGGTAAACGTGACTTTTATCTGACTGAGTGCCGTTGGACTTACAGTTGTAACTCCCATACTTATATGGCTTAGCCTGTTTTAATGTATTGATATACAATATGTACTTATATGTATTCATAATCAAAACACCAAGAGTTGTTTTTAAACAAATTAAATCACCAATTATCCAACTTTGTAAATGTATCCAATCTGCAAGAAACTTACATAATCACACACGCATCTGATGAAATGAAAGATGTCCAAAGTATATTTTAGCACAAAAACTGTTATTAGCTAAGAATTAAACATAAATCATATTCCCTAACGAATCCTTTATTGTGAATCCATAAAATCCATGACAACGCTTGTACACAAAAATGTATCGTATCTTAAACCGCAACAGGCCATGCCGAGCACCGAAAACCTAGAACCTAGAACTATGAAATAATACTCGACCTTGACATAACATCTAATAATCTTCAGGTTTATTTCGGCACACCATGACTCAATGGCTTGTTAAATGCGCACGGCTATAAGGACGTGCTTTCCACTCCTGCCTCGCTCACTGTTCAACACGTATAGGGTTTAAGCGTTGACCCACGTTTTTTTCCCTTCCTGTAGTCGGTTTCTTTAAGACGGTAGGAAGAGTAAAAAATATAACAAAGGAGTTTTTGCAATAAAATCTTACTATAAAATCCTTCCACTTTAAAAAAAATGTGTAAATCGCTTATAAACGGCATGTTCTCAAGCCTTGTCTATCAGAAATGACATACATGTACACTAGTATGTTGTTTGTCGTGTTTCCGAGTGAACAAAACATACAAACTGGATTAAACTGAAATGCCGGGCAAAACAAAGTTTTCACTTGAAATTAGATTTGATGAGAAAAGGTTACAAACGTTATCAAAACATCACAAGGCTGAAAACAGTCGCCGAACTACAGCCAACTTTAACCAAAACACAACTGTTATATCTATATCAAATACATTACCATCGGATAACCATTCCTTGTTTTCCTTTTTTCACCATCAAACATGGGTGTATACTTTCTTTTCTCTAACAGTACAGTTTATGTATTCCAAAGTGCTGCGGGTGGTTAAATATTTATGCGGTTCATAAACTAATACAAATAGTTAAGCTGAAGCCACACTTTGTAACCAATATCAACTATTGTCTTAAGTTTACTTGAATACTTTCTCCGCTGCACAGGCCCACTGCTTTACCTTGCCCTATATAGACATCCTTTAGAATAATGCCGCACGTTACGACAGCCCATGCCTGTAAGGTGGTAGTCTCATCACAACACAATGTGCTACCACAATGCCTTATGCGATACACATCCACAGACCCGTGAAGATCCGGGTAAGGATTGGTCTTCAGCTACCCATGTCTGAGATAAGAGGCGACTCACGGGATCGGGTAGTCAGGATCGGCGATTTGGTTGATGCATGTCATCGTATCCCAATTGCTTGGATCGATGCTCATGATGTCAATCACTGGTTTGTCTGGTTCATTTACAGACCACCGTCGTATAGCTGGAACATTGCTGAGTGCGGCGTTAAACAACACACAAACACACCCACATTACACAAAACATGACACAACACTATTCAAGACGTTACCTGTACACCAACACTCCACCAACTGTCACAACACGCAAGTCCTCAGAGGATTCCTGATGAGAGTAGATCCCTACGGAATACGCTGTACTCGACTGAAAAACGATACTGCAACACAACATCAAACTTCAATATAACATACAACAGGACAATCTCATACTTTAATAAAATATTCTCCAGCACAACATCAAACTTCAATACTACAGGACAACGTCTTACTTCTTGGTGTTACAGCACTAACCGATACGTTGCACTACATTGCTTCGCAAGCTCCACTCCACGTTCCTGCACTTAACGCTAGGTTGCACTATTATTGCTACGGAAGCTTCTCTCCATCTTACTTCACTAAACGCTAGGTTGCACTATATTGCTACGTAAACTCAACTCCACGTTACCGCACAAATCGCTAAGTTGCACTATATTTACTCCTCCTTCTTAAGAAGCGTGTCACTGTCCACTCAACAACTGGCTAATACAACTCACTTTTCAGTCCAGGAAACAGGGTTTCCCACTTACGCTAATTACAGACAGACGTCGAGTTAACATTAACGGAAGCCTTACAAATGACTCATCCAAAACATCAGGATAAAAACATAAGTGAACCTATTTTCATGGTTTATTTGAAGGTTGAAAATAACTCTCTGTTAAATTAGGCGTTATCTCACGTCACAACAATGTCAGTCAAAGAATAACAGAAATGTTTAACAACAGGAGGTAAAAAACTAACTAACTAAAAGTTTGCAACTGAGCCCCAAATCTGAAGTGGGTTGCCACCAAGTCTTGAAAATATCGCCAAAGATTGCACAGATAGATAACCAGGGCGAGATGTTGCAGGCGTTGCTAAAGGGGGGACATATTCGGGATTGCAAATGGTTTGGGCTGAAACCAACCTAAGATATAGCCGAGGGTGGTGTTTTCTTCCCATGTTGTATTTGTGTGTTGTTTGAGCGTGTCGCTTGGGTGGCTCCAGCACCCATCTGGTTGTGGTACTAGTGGCGAGTGCATGTTGCTTAATATGTGCAAACCTCTGCCATCTAGACTGTTCGTTGGATTTCATACATTTTTATTTTGGTCATTGATATAAAATCGGTATATATTTTCGCCGTGTCATTCTGCAACATGGCTGTAACATTATCAGAGATTTGACAAACACAAATTATATTAAAAAGTTACCGCTTCAAGTCAAATACATATTACGATAATTTGAACAATTTCAAAATGAAACGATAAACAAACTTTGGAATGTTTGATGCATGAAATTTTCTTCAACATTTTCACGTATGTCGCCAATGTATATTTCTCCCTTGCACAACATATCGTCTTATTGTGTCAGCAGCTTCATTATATAATTCATATTTAGCTTGTGAGATTAACTTTGCTATATATCATGACGACGTATAGAAAAAAAAGAAAAATGATGATGTAAATATATATTATGTCATACATCAATGCAATAGTGGCTATAAGCTATTATAAATAAGTCATGAAAAGCACTGTATTCAAAGTTATTAATACAAACAATTGCAAAACATGAAAGTCTAAATAATGACGTTAACGTATTATACCTGTGACGCTCACTTGTGTTCGTGATGCTGCTCAATAAAAGTAAAGGGTCGAGCGTTAACTCATACTGAATGATCCTTGTAATTGTATTTGAATGCTATCCCTCAATTACTTTACAATAAAATGTTATTATCTCTATCATTATCTCCTGTATCCGTCCTTAAGGTGTATATGTGTATTCCATGCGTGGGGTGTATTTAAGGAATATGGCTTCATGTCACCATCATGTCTCAACTTACCCTAACAAAACCATGCACATATATCATTTTCCGACATGGTATTTCAAGGATTAATTTCAACGACAAAAAAATAGATAAAATGCTATCAAGTACTCAAAGAGCCCATGGTCGCGACAAAGCTATGCAAGAAGTGCCCTCTCAGCGGGGCACCTTGTCTGTGGCCACTGTTGTTAATAGGATCAGGTGCCATTTCAGCGTTCACCTGATGCTGGTGAAACATACCTGAGTAGACACAAGCCATTTATCATTGTAGAACTGAAGATATTTGAGAAAGACGACCACGTTACTCGGTGGTATTGTCTGCATCAATACCTGTATTTGTATACATCAGTGAGGAAGATGGATGCTCGTACAAATAGCACGTGTCTGCATGCAGCCCCGTTACAGTGCATTATAGCCCGTGAGGAATCCGGGAAGAACAGCTTCCATCGCCCCTGGTTTGCAATGAGTGAGTTGCGATTAACGTCGCTGTGGACAGTGTTTCAGTTAGATCACGGCGTGTCAGCTTCATGCGGGAGGAGAGCCCGAAGTGAAGCAGGTCTTACATGTTTACCACTTTAGAGAAAACAACGAGCACGGCATGGTGCCGACAAACCTAGAAACATAATCAGAGCGAACCGGTATTCGAACCCACGATCATTGTTTCTGGTACGTCTTATGGACGCAAATCTGCACAGCGAATCGCTGGGCCTTAGTTAGTGAGTTGAGTTGGGTTTAACGCCGCTTTTAACAGTATTCCAGTTTTATCACGGCGTGCCAGCTTAAGGTGGGAGGAAAGCAAGAAGTGATGCAGGTCTTGGACGTTTACCACTTCGGTGAAACCCACGAGCACGGGTATGGTGCTGACAAACCTAGAAACACAATCAGGGCGAAACGGGATTCGAACCCACCATCATAGGTTTCTGGCGTGCTCAACTCTGCACAGCGAATCGCGGCGCCTTAGACGACTGGGCCACCCGTGCCCCCTTAGACGACTCGGCATATCTCTCAGTGGAATTAGTCCTCTCAGGGTATTGGGTTTTGTATTTGCAGTTTGGATTTCAAATTAATTATAGTACTACTTATATGCTATTTACATAATTACCAAGGTACATTGAAAGGGTATAGGACAGGTGACCTAGCGATCATGGAAATCTTGAAGGCACACTGTCAATTTGTAATGCGTACCCATGCGTATCCATGTAACGAGTCCCGTTATAGTATATTCATTGGCGCTTGAATTGATGTTTGAGACGGAGTATTCTTTTCAGCCAGGTCTTTCTCTGAAAGTAGGAACCACACCAACACATTATGTTTCGGGACATCCATTATGTCCAGCCGCCCAATGAACAATTAATTTTAAACATATTCCGGTCCCTGCATAGATCGAGTGGATGAGTATTGTTTTACGCCGCTTTTAGCAATATTCCAGCGGGGGACACCAGAAATGGGCTTCACACATTGTACCCATGTGTGGGGAATCAAGCCCGGGTCTTCGGCGTGGCGAGCGAAGGCTTTAACCACTAGGCTACCCCACAGCCCACTGTCTATCGAGATAATGGAGGTCGACTCAATGACGATTCATTGTATTCAGTTTAAATCCTCTTCAGGTAATTCTAGGGACTATAAATACATCTCAAGTTCTTTTTAGTGCATTATATTTCAGTACACATTATTTTTATTATTTTTTAAATTATTTTTATGATGATAATGATTATTATTATTATTATTATTATTATTATTATTATTATTATTATTGCTGTACAGTTTTCTTATTCCTACTAATTCCTACTTCCACAAAACCAAGATAGATATATGGGTGACCTTAACTACAATCATGCACACCACAGGTGTTATTGGCAGGCGTCTTTGCGTTCCAACGATCAAATACTTGTTTAACTAGTTCAAAGTGCTATGCTGGATTTAGAGGTCTTGTTGAACTTTACAGATCGATTCTGGTCAGAACATTGTCTGTTCTCATGCCACTTTAACCTTTCTCACCCGACAGGACACGTGTTCTCAATGTAGAACAACCTCTCTGTGCTCACGGCCCATAAAACTACAATCCGTTGTCTGTCGAAATTCCCTTAAGACATTAATTATTTGGATTCCGTGAAGCGAGATGTATTTTGATTAGATTTAAAGATATGGCTGCCGAATGGACGAGCTTACCATACGACAAAAGGTACGGAATGTGACTTTACCAGCTGGTGACGGGGCATCAGTGACCAAGGTAAATAAACATGGCGCGGTTCGATTAGAACCCAGGAAACTCTACACCTCACTGTGTCTATCGGGTGACCGGACAGTAAAAGGATCTGCTCGTAAATTCTAAATGTGACTTTGTTATCTGAAATCATCAGACACCGACACCGACACCCGAGATATACCCCACGATGCCCATGAACGAGGGGTTTGTCCTATCACATGCTTTCTTACTGGTCAAACTGTCAAACTATGTGATCATTTTTTGACTTGGTTCAGTGGGTGGGTGGACGTTATGCCCCTGCCTCAGCTTCCTCGAAACGGCCTACCGACAAGCAACAACAGCCCACAAAGATATAGTCCTAGAATAGTTATGTACATTGTATTGGGTTACATAAAAAAATAGTTCTTATAAAGAAACCCTCGCTTGTTAATAAAAATAAATTCGACCAAAACCTTTCCATATTCAGAGGAAATCTCTGCCAAATGCAGAGTCGATTTTCGATTCCGATTTTCGATCCCTATAAAATAATGATGAAACAAAGCGTTCACGAAAACGAAAAAGAAAAAGAAACCATTTTCCTAAAGCTGAAATAGGAAGATTATTATTATTATTGTTGTTGTTGTTGTCGTCGTTGTCGTCATCATCATCATCATCATCATCATCATCATCATTAATATCATTATTATCATGTAAAGATTAAAATATAAAATGTAGCAAAGTGGGTTTGGCTGATCCTGGCACAGTCAGACTGGTTATTATTTTTATTATGATTTTGATCATGATTATGATTATATTATCAACCAATTCTTAAAATTTGAGTTAGGCTCTTGCATTATATACGGTTATGTGGTAAACGAATACAGGTCCATTCAAAATGCAGTCTTAACACATCTGGGGAATATGTTATAATCTGGCTTAGTAGATAATTCCACTCTGTTCTTAATTCTGCCGTTTCTACGACCCAGGTGAGCTACCTGGCATGTATCCCACTTTATTTCTGTACATGAATCAGTATGTTGGGTTGAGGCCGTGACCCCATGTGTCAGTGGGGACGTGTACAGTGACGTGAAGATATTGTTCCAGGTTGATGGCGGGGTGTGGTCACTCCATCATGTCCTTCATCTGACCACGCCCATTCATCACTGGCGGCTGGAACACGTCCAGGCAGACATGTAGGTAATTTTGTCCAAGAATAATTAGTCCAATTGTGAATAATTGTTGTTTTAACTGTGGCATCAAACGACGGAATGTCCATGCCTTATGGAGCAGCTGTAGATTTCAAGGACAAAAACTTTATGATACTCAGGAGTAATCTCCCCCAAAATCAGCGTCCATTGTGTACGATTCCGTCTATATCAGAATCACGTGTGTACGATTCCGTCTATATCAGAATCACGTGTGTACGATTCCGTCTATATCAGAATCACGTGTGTACGATTCCGTCTATATCAGAATCACGTGTGTACGATTCCGTCTCTATCAGAATCACGTGTGTACGATTCCGTCTCTATCAGAATCACGTGTGTACGATTCCGTCTATATCAGAATCACGTGTGTACGATTCCGTCTATATCAGAATCACGTGTGTACGATTCCGTCTCTATCAGAATCACGTGTGTACGATTCCGTCTCTATCAGAATCACGTGTGTACGATTCCGTCTATATCAGAATCACGTGTGTACGATTCCGTCTATATCAGAATCACGTGTGTACGATTCCGTCTCTATCAGAATCACGTGTGTACGATTCCGTCTCTATCAGAATCACGTGTGTACGATTCCGTCTCTATCAGAATCACGTGTGTACGATTCCGTCTCTATCAGAATCACGTGTGTACGATTCCGTCTCTATCAGAATCACGTGTGTACGATTCCGTCTCTATCAGAATCACGTGTGTACGATTCCGTCTCTATCAGAATCACGTGTGTACGATTCCGTCTATATCAGAATCACGTGTGTACGATTCCGTCTCTATCAGAATCACGTGTGTACGATTCCGTCTCTATCAGAATCACGTGTGTACGATTCCGTCTATATCAGAATCACGTGTGTACGATTCCGTCTCTATCAGAATCACGTGTGTACGATTCCGTCTCTATCAGAATCACGTGTGTACGATTCCGTCTATATCAGAATCACGTGTGTACGATTCCGTCTCTATCAGAATCACGTGTGTACGATTCCGTCTCTATGAGAATCATGAATCACTGTCAAACAGTAATAACACCAGGTGTTCGCGAAGAATGGTGTTCAGGCGCTCGACTTTATGTTAGTCAAGGCGCACCTTTCAAACCTTTGGCCTCAGGCACATGCATAAACGTGGCTCTTTGACTAAATATCTGTATTGTATATTTGTCTTTGAATATTCATGCACACGCGGCTTAAATGTGTGAGCGGTACGACTTGGTGTTCACTCTTATATTGATTGTATCATGATATCTACTCTAATGTGCCGAGAAAAGCGATGTCCTAGGCATAAAGTAGATCTAAGGCGGAAGCCTCCACAGGCAATACGTATAGTTCCCACACTTGGAAACCACCAATACACTATAATTCTTTCCAGACGTTTCCAACTTGTAAACTATAATAGCCACCGAACGTTACAATTTGCAAAGTATAATAATTTCTAAAAATAGAATCCGGGTTAGAATAGGTCTTCAGCAACCCATGCTTGCCGTAAAAGGCGACTATGCTTGTCGTAATTAAGAGGCGACTAACGGGATCGGGTGGTCACGCTCGCTGACTTGGTTGATGCATGTCATTAATTCCCAATTGCGTGGATCGATGCTCATGATGTAAATCACTGGATTGTCTGGTCCAGACTCGATTATTTACAGACCGCCGTCATATAGCTGGAATATTGCTGAGTGCGGCGTTAAACAACAAACGAACAACAAATTTAAAACTAGATTCCAAGAGTTTATATTGGAAACCAGTATATGTCGCCCAGTGCATCACTTCATCACAAAGAACATAACCGGCAGGGGAACGTGGAACATTGAGACACGAGATGGTTAACTGATCATCTGTACTTCTTGGTTACTGGAGGGACGTCTAGTGCACTGCTGGTTCTGTCTATAATCGCATCCTTGGTATGTCTCTGCGGTGAGCTGGCTGCCTTTGTATAAGACTGAACCCATAATACATCGATCATCCCGATCACGATCAGCTGCGATTTGCCCAAACCAGGCCAGGTTTAGTGGTTTCAGATAGCTGTCTCTCTTCGCCTTCATCCTATTCTTCCTCCGACAGATGAAGTACACCAGGAAAGCATCCAACATGCCCTGAACCTGTTAACTATAAATACCGAGCATTTCTCCCCCAAATAACTAATAAAGATGTCGAACGTTGAGAGGAGTGTTCTTTACATGCTGCACAGATGTTCTGAGTTGTTTCCTACTTTGATGCTCTCTCACCCCCCACCCCCATCTCAGGTGTTAAGTCCCACTAACAAACCCATCAAGCATAGCGAGGTAATTAGTCACTGCAACATCGGGCGTTGCGGGACCAGTAGGAAATGGTGGAAATATGTGGAAGTAGAGAAGAGGCGTGAGGTGTACTTGAACACGTTACAGCATTTGTTCATGTATGTGCATGTGAGTTTCTCGCCTGGGAAGGGCTGTGCTGCGTTGGGGGGCACAGTCTTCATGAGAATCTCAGCCTATAGGGATTCCGGGTAGAAACAGGTCAACTAACGGGATCGGGTGGTCAGGCTCAGTGACTTGGTTAACTGCAGTCATCATATCCCTACGTGGATTAATGCTTATGACGCCAATCACTAGATTGTCAGGTCCAGTTTTGATTATTGAAATGCTACTGTCATTTTGCTGGAATATTGGTGTGTGCGGATTTAGACAACAAACAAACAAACACAACAGTAGAATCTCAAAAGTTAAAGATTTGCTTTGTGAACTTGCAGCATTAATCTCGTTCATTTATAATTAAAGGTGCTGTATCAACACTATCGTCATCCTACGACCAATGCTAACGAACATGTAACATGACTTTGTTGCCAACTTTGATTGTCCTAAATATTAAGTTTCCAGAATAACAAGATCCAGACTGACGGTTCTTCTATGATGCACTGATTGTAAAATAGAAAGAGCTTCAAGATGATAATGTCACAGTCTGTTCTGGGAACCAATAAAAAAAACAACTGAAAGAGACACTCTTTCAATGACGTTTTCGAAAGATGCCAAAATGATGCCAGTCAGAGGTAAGGAGGGGGCAGGATGTATGTATTTGTTCCTCCGCTACTTCAGAACACCTTATTCCCCTATGACAGGAGCAGAACAAGTTCCTTTTGTTTTCACAAAACATTTTTTAAAACAAGAAAAACATTATATATTTCTGGATCTTATAAACGTATTTCCAAAAACGATTGAAGCACGTAAACTGCACAGTGACTTCCGTAAAGCTTAAAACACGTGCGACGGTCACAAAATTATGTGCTTGGGAAGTCTCTTGTCTTGGAGGGCAGGGTGGCCCAGTCGTCTAGGGCGCCGCAATTCACTGTGCAGAGATGCGTCCCTTGGGCAGGCCAGAAACCTATGATTGTGGGGTCGAATCTCGGTTCGCCCTGATTATGTTTCTAGGTTTGTCAGGTTCGTGGGTTTCACCGAAGTGGTAAACGTGTGACACCTGCATATCACTTCAGGCTTTCTTCCCACATTAAGCTGACACGCCGCGATATAACTGGAATGTTAAAAGCGGCGTTAACCCAACTCACACACTCTTGTCTTGGACCATTCTTGTTCATTATTATTTGGATAAACTCTCTCTCTCGCTGTCTCTCTTTCTATCGCCCTCTGTCTCTGCCTCTCTCTTTGTGTCGCTCTCTCTGTGTCGCTAGCTTTCTCTCAATTCCTCTCTGTATCGCTCTCTCTTGCTCTATCTCTTTCTTTTCTCTCACTCTCCTTCTCTTTCTGTATCACGTACAGGACCATATAGTGTTCATATCACGAGTCTTCCTTTCAAGGCTTCTACCCTTACACATCGTCACGCCGCTATGTGCCCGCACGCGTACAGTACATCAACAACTGCGCTCCCCGGTCTAAGATGTATGAGAATAGTTATAGTCAGACCGACTGAATAACAGAACATTAACCCCATTATGTCCTCCCAATATCTGTTTACGTGCAAATATACTCACGTTATCACCATGAGTTTACTGTCTATGCTTCTAAAACTACAGATCATCAAAGGTTATCAAGCTATAATATCCAAGTTACGAAACACGTATCACTGGTATAAAGTGCTGATTATTGCTGAATCGCCTCAGAAAATAAAGCCCCGCCCCCTGGGTTGTCACACAGTTCCAACCTCACCACCCAACACTGGCCGCCCGACATGCTACATGTACATACTGGCTATCGTCTACCTCGCTGTAGGCCGAGAGGTAGCCTTGCTCCAAGGCTCGACTGAAAGTCCATGGATGTGTCATAATTCTATCCTAGCCTTATAATATGCAAGACTAGATTAGCGGACAGACGCTTATTACACATGTTCTTATTATTTATACAATCTAGAAATTATGATTTAAACGAATGATTATTTCCCAAGAGACTTGTGTAAGCTTAGGCGAGGGGTCGCGTGTAGTGAATTACTGAAGACATTTACATAGCATAACCTACACGTGTCAGTTGCGGCATGGCTTGCCCTGGCTACCAGATACCTACTGCTTACACCGTTTCCTATATTTACAGATTCCTGACTTCCTGACATGAGTAGAGCCCAAGATTCTCAGACCTGTTTCTATAAACAATCAGATTGTTTACAATCCACGAATTACGTATGAATTACCCTAGGGTAAACATGGCCGACAGATCTGGGCTGGTGGTGTGAATTCTTCATACAGTGTACACTTACCGCAATGTCTTTAATGTCTTCGAGCTATTTTCATGCTGAGGTGGCAGATTTGAGTGATATCCTGTAATAACATGTTCTATCGTTTCTGGGGGGTCGAGTCACCGTCCGCCGCATTTCGCTGCGCAGAGTTGCGTCCCTTAGCCGTGCCAGGATCGTGGGTTTGAATCCAAAATGACCAAAATCTGACAGATTTTACGACGTAATCCTCTGATGAAGCGCATCCTACAGTCAGTGAGTGAGTATGGTTTTACGCCGCTTTTAGAAAGATTCCAGCAATATCACGGCGGGGGACACCACAAATGGGCTTCAAACATTATACCTATGTCGGGAATCGAACCCGGGTCTTCGGCGTGACGAGCGAACGCTTTAACCACTAGGCTACCCGACCGCCCCTACAAGTATGGGGTGTTGGATACAGTGGAAACTCCTCATGGGAGCTACAGTAGTGAGTCTGTATCTATTACGCCTCGTTGGGATCCGTCTTAGAAGTGGCCACCAGCACTTCATTGCTCACACAGTTGTTAAATTAGGTCAGTGGTCCAGCTTGGCGACTTGTTAGTTACGTTTCAGCAAACTCCGATAGCGTGGGACGTTGATGCCAATGTCAACTACTAGCTGTATAGTTGTCTGATCCAGACTCCATTACGTGCAAGCCGTCGTAGAGCTTGTATATCGCTGACTGCGGTGGAAAACAACATACAACAACATCTGTATGTGTCACTGTTGTCGCAGCGTTAACAGCCTGTAGACAGCCCTGGCACGTGACGTGTTTACTCCAAACAGTAAGGGAATAATAATGTTCAGTGATATAACAAGTAGATAGCTTTTTGCGAACACCTGGTGTCATCACTGATTTTAAGTAATCCATTTATACATTTTTCATCTCTATTTTGCGTTTTACGTCCAATGGAATGTCTTTCGTTTGATAATCGGAGGTTTCTCTTTGACGTTTTTACTTATAGCAAGCCTACAACAGGCTTAGCAGATACTAAGCCATGTAACTTGGAACATACATGTTCTAGTTTACAAGGCTTAGAATGCTAAGTTTGCACCCTCGATTAAGCAGTGTGTTTTGTCTGTTTCCTTGGTTGGTAACTACCACAATCCTACCTCTGCAGTAGTTTCGTTGGAGGCCGATTCGAATGATACGGTGCTAAGAATAAACCACCCAATCAAATTACGTTCCTGGGCGAGAGAGATTCTGTGTAACGTTTCTGATGAAATAGATGGGGACACTTCCTAAAAGAAGCTGTAGTACCGAATGAATCCAGGGTATCTATCAAAACAGATTGGATATGACTTAGCCATGCATTTACCCATGTGTTTGTTATAATTAGACAACGCTAGGTAATGGCAGAACATATTCTTGTTCATTGTTTGTTACATACATCGTTGATAGATGATAAGAGTGTTATGTTGCCGGGGTGCGCCCATCCCAACAAGTAACGATTGTGGTATAACACATGTTAATATTTATAAAATTTCAAGCACTTAGTCTGATAGTTAGTCTGTTTATGAATAAGGTATATGTGTTTAGCCAGTGTTGGATTCTATACATTGAACGTACATGTATTCGTATATTAGACACCTCCTGCACTCTCCGCAGGACATACACGTAATTTCCAATCTCTCAAATGAAGTCACTTCATACACAACGTAAGACACGATCGGTCAAAGAATCCGCTTATTGTGGGTTTGAATCCACAATTGACTCTGATTATGACCCATGGTCTGTCAGCACTAGACCCGAGCACTTAGGCTTGACCAAAGTTGTAAACGCTTTCCCCCCACCTCAACTTGACACGCCGCAACAGATATACTGTTCAAAGCGGTTAGATCCAACTCACTCACTAACAGATAGTGCCGATGTCACATCATAATTTTCTCTGAGGGCCGCAGGGTCAATTCTCCCAGTCAATTCTCCGGAGTCTCGCACCTGTCAACACGATCCAGTTGGTGGTTACCTAAATATCATCATTGTTGAGGTGATGCTGGTGACCCACTTGTCAACTCGCTGTGCGGAGTTTCGTCCCTTGAGCGTGTCTGTGGTTCGACCACCGGTCTCGTCATGCCAAAAGACGTTAAAACAAGGGAGCTAAAACAAGGACTACTTGGCTCGGAGTCCGTACACTGTTTCGGAGTTGGGTATCCCTGTTAAACTATGGCGTGGTATCTCAGTGGGCTAGCACTATGAAAAGGGCATCGTTCCGGACGCAGCCACACACACACACACACACACACACACACACACACACACACACACACACACACACACACGTCACTATATAAGTGCAACAATCTTGAACGCGGCGTTAAACCCCATTTCACCTCCCCTCACCTATGCGTGGACTGGTCGCTAGATCAGGTGTAGATCTCATCAGTAACAGGTGAGGTGTGAATGACACGATGGACACAGATAGCTCCACCTAATGATTGGTGTCTGTAGATTCACATCGAAGATGGACAGATTAGAGAAACTGTTTGTAAAGAAAATAAGAAAAATGGGGTACTTGGGGTTCCGCGTATATCAATATTCAGACGTTTCACCGACTCCAAAGTAGTTATGAACGTCAGTTCTCAAAGTACATTTCTACAAAGATTCTGACCTACATTTGCCCCTACGAATTTCAAGTAGCAGCATCCGATTTCCAGTATTTCAGAAAGATCTTGTCACCCAGGGCTTCACTTTGGATGGGATCCTCATGTTCATACTTACAACTCGTGTATGAATAAATCAAAATGTTCTGAAAAAAACCCACGATTTTTTAAAATGAGGTTAGTGCTTAACTTGTGCATAGGTAACGTGCACCGTTGAAAAAGTTAACTACATCAAAATTATTTACTTTAATACAGTGACCGGTGTTCCACACTGTAAAATGTGTGTATAGATCTAAACACAAACCGAAGCTTGCCCTTGTCCCATAAACATTGACACGCTGAGGGTCTAAACATCTTTGGTATTTTGTTTGACAGCTAAACGTGTTTAGGGACTAAATTTGGGAAAGACCCGTATCCCCTGCCACCTCTCGAGTTGTAGTCCTTCACGCTACCACCTGTGCTGCGGAGATTGTTGACGTCACAAGTGTCAATTTCCTAGTCGCCATTAGCTTGGTTTATTTGTACACTGACATGTTAATATTGTACCAAGTTCCTGTTTGTGTATGTGTTATGCAAGTGCATGTGAATCTGATTGCACATCCCATGTCAATATATATTATACACATTTTCCATATTTGATTTAATGCCCAATAATATGCATTTATTGAAATATGTTTAGATTATTAGGAATATGCCCAATGTTATGCACTCTATCATAAACATTTTTTTAACTCAAAACAATCTATAGATTATAGGGATGTTGTGTTTAGTTGGTTTTAGGCAGTGAGAGGAAAGCTCATTTAATTTGTTTCGTCATCGTATCCCAAATGGATGTTAATCACAGGATTGTCTGGTCCAGACTCAATTTTTACAGACCGCCGTCATATAGCTGGAATATTGCTGAGTGCGGCGTAAAACAACAACCCAAACATTGACACCGAAAGTGATACCCCTCCCCATCACTGCCGCGAGCAATCTACCCGGCAGGATAGTAAATACGGTGTTTACTAACCTTCTGGCCGATGTTACAAATGAAGTTTTTAGAATTCACTAGATTTTTTACTTAGTGAATAAGGAAGTCAGTGATTCTAGATGAATCTTTATCCACATCTCCGAAATCTCTGTCCCGATTCCCGAATGCCTCTAAAATCAGGATGTTTGGCATCTCTTAGCTTTGCGTCATATTTTGCTAACCGTTTCTTAGCAAGTTAGAAGCAGCCGAAGTCATAATGAGAGTCCCCTGTTGTTTAACGTTAGGTATCTACGGCCTGGGTATGGAGAGAGCATCTGTCCAGAGAGCGGAACGTCTGTGGTTCGATCCCCGGTCGCGTTATACCAAAATGACTTTGAAAAAGGGTACTTGTTGTTACCCTGCCTGTCTGTCGGCATTAAGGGGCTAAAACAAGGGATGGTCGGCTGGGGGTCAGTATACTGTGTCTGAGTGGGGTATCCATGTTTAACTGTGGCATGATATCTCTGTGGGTTAGGACTATAAAACCCGTCCGTACTCGCACAAACAGCCACACACGCGCATACACGCACGCACGTGCATGCACGTCGTCGTGTAAGTGAAACCCCATTTCACCTCACCCACCTCAATGTATATTTAGAAAATTTGAAAAAGATTTTAGACTGATCGGAGAGGCAAGTAGTCTATATATAATGAATTGTAACCTACATAGTATAGCCACAATGTCACGTTTACTTGAAGGAAACCCTTTAGAAATCCTGGACCCGCCTCTTCCTGCCCACAATCCACTATGTCACGATTTCGGAACTCAGGTCAAACTATTTCCTGCAAGAAATAACACATATCATAACAATCAAAAAAAATATTAAGGAAAACTAATGAAAATCTAAAATTATGTCAGGAAAATATTTACCTAAAAGTTTCATTTTCATATCTTAGGCTGGTCCGTTTATTTTGCGTGATAAGCCGATCTGTAAACCGAATACACAGAGGAAATGGTGCAGACATCAACATATGATAGCCTATTTCAATGAACTTGCACTTTGTGATTTGCAGCTCTCGTTTCACGATATAATCACTGGTGTAAGAAACACGATGTATCTGTATCTGTCCATGTGCAGGGACCCTGTAGCCTTCCCCAGAAACAGTAGGTCCCCCAAACCCGTGCCTCTCAGAAACAGTAGGTCCCCCAAACCCGTGCCTCTCAGACACAGTAGGTCCCCCAAACCCGTGCCTCTCTGACACAGTAGGTCCCCCAAACCCGTGCCTCTCTGACACAGTAGGTCCCCCAAACCCGTGCCTCTCTGACACAGTAGGTCCCCCAAACCCGTGCCTCTCAGACACAGTAGGTCCCCCAAACCCGTGCCTCTCTGAAACAGTAGGTCCCCCAAACCCGTGCCTCTCTGACACAGTAGGTCCCCCAAACCCGTGCCTCTCTGACACAGTAGGTCCCCCAAACCCGTGCCTCTCTGACACAGTAGGTCCCCCAAACCCGTGCCTCTCTGACACAGTAGGTCCCCCAAACCCGTGCCTCTCAGACACAGTAGGTCCCCCAAACCCGTGCCTCTCTGAAACAGTAGGTCCCCCAAACCCGTGCCTCTCTGACACAGTAGGTCCCCCAAACCCGTGCCTCTCTGACACAGTAGGTCCCCCAAACCCGTGCCTCTCAGAAACAGTAGGTCCCCCAAACCCGTGCCTCTCAGAAACAGTAGGTCCCCCAAACCCGTGCCTCTCTGACACAAATGTGAATATTGGGTGGGCACAATGTGGAGTATACCACACTCAGCAATATTCCAGCTGTATGACAGGACTATACCACACTCAGCAATATTCCAGCTGTATGACAGGACTATACCACACTCAGCAATATTCCAGCTATATGACAGGACTATACCACACTCAGCAATATTCCAGCTATATGACAGGACTATACCACACTCAGCAATATTCCAGCTATATGACAGGACTATACCACACTCTGCAGTATTCCAGCTATATGACAGGACTATACCACACTCAGCAATATTCCAGCTGTATGACGGGACTATACAGCACTCAGCAATATTCCAACTATATGACGGGACTATACCACACTCAGCAATATTCCAGCTGTATGACAGGACTATACCACACTCAGCAATATTCCAGCTGTATGACGGAACTATACCACACTCAGCAATATTCCATCTGTATGACAGGACCATACCACACTCAGCAATATTCCATCTGTATGACAGGACCATACCACACTCAGCAATATTCCATCTGTATGACAGGACTTTACCACACTCATCAATATTCCAGCTGTATGACAGGACTATACAGCACACAGCAATATTCCATCTGTATGACAGGACTATACCACACTCAGCAATATTCCAGCTGTATGACAGGACTATACCACACTCAGCAATATTCCAGCTATATGACGGGACTATACCACACTCAGCAATATTCCAGCTGTATGACGGGACTATACCACACTCAGCAATATTCCAGCTATTTGACGGGACTATACCACACTCAGCAATATTCCAGCTATATGACAGGACTATACCACACTCAGCAATATTCCATCTGTATGACGGAACTATACCACACTCAGCAATATTCCATCTGTATGACAGGACTTTACCACACTCATCAATATTCCAGCTGTATGACAGGACTATACAGCACACAGCAATATTCCATCTGTATGACAGGACTATACCACACTCAGCAATATTCCAGCTGTATGACAGGACTATACCACACTCATCAATATTCCAGCTATATGACGGGACTATACCACACTCAGCAATATTCCAGCTGTATGACGGGACTATACCACACTCAGCAATATTCCAGCTATTTGACGGGACTATACCACACTCAGCAATATTCCAGCTATATGACAGGACTATACCACACTCAGCAATATTCCAGCTGTATGACGGGACTATACCACACTCAGCAATATTCCAGCTATTTGACGGCGTAAATATTCGAGTCTCGACCAGACAAACCGGTGACTGATGCAATGAGCAACGGTCCACGCCATTGGGGCACTGTAACATGTAATGACAAAGTGTATCTAATGCATAGATATAGGAACACTTACTGTAACGATTAGAAAGATACCCCCCCCCCCCCCCCCCCCCCAAAAAAAAAAACAAAAAACAAACAAAACAACAACAACAACAAAACACAAAAAACAACAACAACAAAAACACACGTACATAACCTCCACGGCACTACGCAAACAGTCCAACCATTAAAACGTTTTATTCACAATTTGTGTAAGTTGATATGTTTAAATAAACCATGCCGAAATCCATCCACGCAATCCCATAATGCATTTTCCGGGCTCTCTTAAAACATGTGCACATAAAGGGATCTCGGGGCTCTTTGTTCTCCGCGGTCCCAGCCTCGCTTGGGAGGCTAGTAGAAGGCTGACTTCAGAGTAGATATGACTGGACGAGTAAATCTGTTAAAACGCTATCACTGTGTACACAATCTTTCCGATATGGTTCGAACTCGTGTTAGGGTTTACTGATTTATCGCACACGTTTTTTATGCTCGCCCTTTCCTGAACGTGTTGAGATATAAACAGCGACCCTGCGTGTATGGGAATTAGAACGTCACTTTACTTTATCGTCATAATAAACGGCATAAGAAAATATTTGTGTTTCTTCTTTTACTTATTTTTTTCTTTCCACGCTGAATTCTTTCATGTACAAATCGCAACAAACACACACACTACACACAAACTACACACACTACCACACACACTACACACAAACACAAACACTACACACAAACTCACACTACACAAACACACTACACAAACACACACATACACACACTACACAAACACACACACTACACGCAAACTACACACAGACACTACACACAAACACACACACTACACACAAACACACACACTACACAAACTACACACAAACACACACACTACACAAACACACACACAAACACACACTACACACAAACTACAGAAACACACAAACTACAGAAACACACACACTACACAAACACACACTACAAACACACACTACACACAAACACTACACACAAACACTACACAGAAACACACACACTACACACAAACTACACACATTACACACACACTACACAAACACACACAAACTACACACACTACATACATACACACACACTACACACAAACACACACACTATACACACAAACACTACACACAAACACTACACACAAACACACACACTACACACAAACTAAACACGCACTCCACGTACATACATGTCACATCACCTCCACCGCTTTGCCTGGCCCACCTCAGTAATACCTCACACTTGTATTAAGGATCGGTGAGGTAGCCTGGTGGTTAAAGTGTTCGCTCGTCACGCCGAGGACCCGGGTTCGAGTCACCATACGAGTACAGTGTGTAAAACCCGTTCCTGGTTGCCAACGCCATGCTATCGCTGGAACATTAATGTTACTAAAAGCTGCATAAAACAATACTCAGGATGACAACTTTTATAGACAAAGCAAACAAAACATAAATGTCTTTCCGACTGACAACATGTATCAAACTAAATGCATAGCGGATTCCAAGGCAATGCCCTGTTAGTCGGTTCCCGACCATTCCGCTTCCATTTTCCACATACCATGACCGTTATCTTGTAACCATTCTGGTTCTTCTCAAGGGCAGCCGCCAAAGTCAGTAGACAGTTACGCAGTTCTATCATATCTACTTTGGATTAGGTATCTACGCTGAGATGATAACATTAATAACTTTGGTATTTTGGACGAGACAGAGGAGTGTGTGTTATATGTACGTGTGTCTCCACGTGTGTGTACAGAGGGCCTGGGTGGGGGGGGGGGGGGGGGGAAAGCTTCGTCTTAGTTTAAAAAAATGTGTCAGTAAGTAGTAGTAGTAGTGGTAGTAGTAGTAGTAGTAGTAGTAGTAGTGAGTGTCAGAGTAGTAAACGCCTAAGACCTGCATCACTTTGGGCCTTCCTCTCTCAGAGGAATCTGGTGAGTTTGTAAGCATATCGCTCGTGAAATACAGTTTGACGTGGCCTTGTACTCGACCACTCATTGTAAATATAAAACCGTAGTCCTTGCCTGCAACGAATTTATCAGGAAACGAATGATCTTTTACCACAATTTGAAAACAACCGCAGACTGAGATGCAAAGCGTTTGTCACCATATTACCAGGTGAGCTCCAGTTTGTTTATGCTTAGGCTCTGTGCATCACGTCATGCTTGCCGTAAAAGGTGACTATGCTTGTCGTAAAAGGCGACTAACGGGATCGGGTGGTCAGGCTCGCTGACTTGGTTGATGCATGTCATCGTATCCCAATTGCGTGGATCGATAATCATGATATTAATCACTGGATTGTCTGGTCCAGACTCGATTATTTACAGACCGCCGTCATATAGCTGGAATATTGCTGAGTGCGGCGTTAAACAACAAACCAACCAACAATCTGTGCATCACGTACATCTAATGTCATTGTTAATATACATTACTCGACACCGTTTCGCTGTAAGGAGCTTGAATTGCAGAGATTACCGACATCGCGAAAATGTCTGTTGTCATGACGCCGTGTTATGTTTTCTTTTTCCAGTTGTAAATAAAAAAGACTAAAAAAAACCATTTTCCATAATCATAGATAATCTCTGCTAAAAGCCGAGTCCATTGTACGATTCGGACAATATCACGTGCTTATGAATCACTGTCAAATAGTGTTCGCGAAAGAGTGGCACCCGTCACAAACACATGCAGAGGCAAGGCAATTGTTCACCTGAAAGAACACGGGAACATATGGTACAAGTTTATATAGGGAATTGCGTCGGACATCATTTTTGTCACTGATGGGTCAAATTTTGATATGTTCTTCAAAGGTCTGCAATAAAACCTTTTGGAAGCTTTGCCGAGGCCTTGAATGCTGTAATCGTGATCTTTTAAGCAGGAGTGGTATGACGTTCTTTGAAATCTACGTCAAAAGAGCATGCTCGATTGCTCAATTTATCATCCAATACTGGCCTCTACTGGCGGTTACTGAAGTGGCGAGGTTTACTGAAAGATCGACTAGGTGAGATGAAGAGATCGCTCCTTGGATATATCGCTGCTATGAAATTGCATCACAAAGCTTTGCATATCGGTTACCATGGCGTCATAATGACATCCCTAGTCTCTACGCCATCGTATATAAGAAAGCTACGACTCCTGGGAATTGTTTATCGTTCAATAAAACACTGCAGGGAGAATACACCATGAGAGGCGCAGTCCCGAGTTGTTATTGTAAGATTTATTTCTTACATGAGATATTAACATTATGAGCAGCCCCTTTCAGGCTGTTAATAAAATATACGGATATTCTCACAATTTTCACGCCAATTACCTTTTCTCCCAATACCGACTGTAGTGTATCTCTTCCACTTTGGATGCGATCTTGGTCTTCAGCAACCCATGCTTGCCGTAAAAGGTGACTATGCTTGTCGTAAGAGGCGACTAACGGGATCGGGTGGTCGGACTCACTGACTTGGTTGATGCATGTCGTCATATCCCAATTGCGTGGATCTATGCTCATGAAGTCTTTCACTGGATTGTCTGGTTCAGACTCGATTATTTACAGACCGCCGTCATATAGCTGCGGCGTTAAACAACAAGCAAACAAACAAAGTTAACATATTTTGTTATCAATCATGTATCACTTTAAAAAAAAGTGTCATGGCCGCACACTGGGAATCAAATGACGTCCCCTTGATGACATTTCCGCACCGTGGCGAATCACGTCACGTTAGCTCACTGCACCCCTTTTTGTTGACACGCAAATGTCCTTCTTATTTCGCCAATTACCGGAGTCAAACAAAAAACCCGGTCTCCCCATTCACTTCATATCATTGTGTGCCTGAACAAATACATTCAACGACAGCTCCCTATTTATTCCAGTTTGTCAAACGTATAGCGCCCCCTTGCTAAGTGGACGACAACCTCTAAGCAACGTGGGATAATTGCGTGCCATGTCATCAATATTTGTGCACAAATATGAGTGACGTAACTAAATTTGTTGATTTTCGTGGTGTGAAGGACACGCGTTTTCGCGTACTATTTAGGATACAACTAATTGGCTACCTCATTACGGAACTGAATAAAACCCACAAAAATGTGACAAAAAATGCTAACTATCAGTACAAAGATCAGTTCTATGTGGCGCCAAGCGGACGCCACGTTTTATAATTATCAGTACAAGGTCACAGCTTAATGGAGGCTAGGTCAACTGTTACTGTCGGCTATGTCTTTGATGAGCTGAATATAGAAACAGTATAACGATATATAGGTACTCAGTTAGAGTAACATTTAGTCACTGATATATAGTTATCTGATTTAAAAATATATAATATGTTTTTATTATAACATGATATACCATGATATAACAGAAACCTTGATCTAAACGGAGCTATACGAAAGTCCCTCACTCACTGACCCACGCACTCACTCACACTTGTGTTATGGTATATAAATTCTTGTTCAGCTTCAACTTAACATTAAATTAGAAAATATAAATATGTGTGACAGTATAAAGTTTTATCTACATTAGTTCGGTATACGTTGTCAAATGTTGTTTCAAACAACCGGTCGTGAAAACAGATAAATATGTTAAAAAACTTTGTTGTTTGTTAGTTTATTTGTTGTTTAATGCTGCGCGAAGCAATGTTCCAGCCAATGACGGCGGTCTACATAATTGAGTCTGGGCCAGACAATCCAGTGATTGACATCATGAGCATCAATCCACTGATTTGGGATACGATGACATGCATCAACCAAGTCAGCGAGCCTGACCACCCGATCCCGTTAGTCGCCTTTTACGACAAGCATATTCGCCTTTTACGGCAAGCATGGGTTGCTGAAGACCTATTCTAACCCCGTTCTTCGCGGGTTAAATATGTTTGTAATATGTAGATCTACAACTGTTTTAAGATCTGTAAGTACAGTTGAACGCAGAGTCGCTTCTTACAATAACCCCCTCTACTGTCACAAAGAAGGGGATTGACTGACATTATCATCGTCTGAATGCTCAAACAACCATTATCCACACAAGCACATTGTCCCTCCACTACATTGCGGTCACTCTATCTCGAGGCACTCTCTACCCACTGCCGTCCATTGTTGTTCCCCTTTGTCCCCGGGGCCACTGTAGCTGGTGTATACTTTGTAACACGAGAAAGGGGCTGGTTGGACAGGTGGAACCCTACTTGATCCCTGCCCGTTAGGGGACCCAACCCCCACTGGACGCTGGTACACGTTGAAAGGGGTGTTAGGGTACTCTCCACAACTCGTACTGTAGGTCTTAACTTAGACTGACATTTAGTCCCAGAAATAAAGTTATCTCATTTTAAAATCTGTATCTAAAAAATATAACAAATAAAAATCCAAATGGAGCCCAGAACATTCCTTAATTTCAGAGCTGAGGCACGTGGTTTACGTGTTTCCCGCGTTCCTCCGTGGTCTAGCGGTAGAGCGTCTGCCCAGAGAGTGGAAGGTCAGTGGTTCGATCCCCAGCGGCGTCATACCAAAAGCTGTTTGAATATGGTACTTGTTGTTACGCTGCCTGGCGCTCTGGCATTTAGGGGATATAAGAAGGACTGGTCGGCTCGGAGTCAGTATATTGTCTGAGTGGAGTATTCATGTTAAACTGCGGCATGGTATCTCAGTGGGCGAACACGGTAAAACCGGCATTAGTCCAGACGGACTAGTACAGTCAGCCACACACGCACGCACGTACGCACTTCTTTGTATAAGTGCAATAATCTTGAACTTGACGTTAAACCACCTCACCTCATTTCACCGTGGCTGTCTGTAGATACATGTGACAGATTTCCTTCCAATACATGATGGTTCCTGCATACAGCCGTGACATCAGTATGATGTTCAGAAGCGGTTTCTTTTCTCGATACTTCGGATTATCTATTTTTAGCCAGTGACTGTGCAGGGATTGCCATATTAAGTTGGTTGGTTGGTTGGTTTGTCGTTTTACGCCGCACTCAGCAATATTCCAGCTATATGACGGCAGTCTGTAAATAATCGAGTCTGGACCAGACAATCCAGTGATTGACATCATGAGCATCGATCCACGCAATTGGGATAGAAGACATGCATCAACCAAGTCAGCGAGCCTGACCACCCGATCCCGTTAGTCGCCTTTTTCGACAAGCATAGTCGCCTTTTACGGCAAGCATGGGTTGCTGAAGACCTATTCTACCCCGGATCTTCACGGGTCTCGTATTAAGTAACACCCTCTGTCTTCATATGGTGTAGGGTCATTGTTGCCCTATTTGGGGGGTTTGTTTCCATTCGTGAAAATGATCAATGAAAAAAATGTCAAGCTGTTCTTTAATGCCAAATTATAGGCCGTCTTTAGTTGCATGTTTATATATATTTAGGCGACTGGGATTAATCGCATCCAGACGGGATGGAGTGAGTGCGTGAGTGAATATGGCTTTACGCTGGTGTTAGCAATATTCCAGCAATATCACGGCGGGGGACACCAGAAATGGGCTTCACACATTGTATTGTGGAGAAATCGAACCCGGACCTTCGGCGTGACGAGCGAACGCTTTAACCACTAGGCTACCTCACTGTCCCCCGACGAGATGGAGAGAAGATACAGCTGCAATTAGTACTAAATACTACTCACTAGGGTGAAGTACCCACTCATTCACTCACTGATGTACGGTGGCCCATAAGGGACATCGAGTCTGTTTTTCAATATTTTGATATTTCACTTACTTTTATCGTAACCTTTTGCAAATTAACACAATTTGTCATACCAATATGTGATAAATCATTTATATAAACAACCGAAAACATGGAAAATGTACTTTCAAGTAGCCATTGAATCGCTGAAATGTGAAGCGAAAATGTCAAAAAATAAAAAGGAAATGTCAAAAACAAAAACGAAAATGTCAAAAACAAAAGCGAAAATGTCAAAAACTAAAATGAAAATGTCAAAAACAAAAACGAAAATGTCAAAAACAAAAGCGAAAATGTCAAAAAATAAAATGAAAATGTCAAAAACAAAAACGAAAATGTCAAAAACAAAAGCGAAAATGTCAAAAACTAAAATGAAAATGTCAAAAACAAAAACGAAAATGTCAAAAACAAAAGCGAAAATGTCAAAAACTTAAATGAAAATACAGAAAACTATTTCCACCGCGGTGGAAATAGTTTTCTGTATTTGCATTTTAGTTTTTGACATTTTCGTTTTTGTTTTTTGACATTTGCATTTTAGTTTTTGACATTTTCGCTTCAATTTTCAGCGATTCAATATCATCTTTATACATGATTTATCACATATTTGTATGACAAATCGTGTTAATTTGCAAAAGGTTACGATAACAGTAAGAGAAGTATCAAAATATTGAAGAACAGACTACATGTCCCTTATGGGCCACCGTACTGATGTACACTTTATAAAGCGTACACCGCTATCATGGTGCATTTCGCAACACAACCCTATCTTTAAACTACTGATTACTCCAAACACATAGTTCGTCTTCGTCCATCAATCACAGCGCCCCCTATCGGTACCAGAGTTCTCAAGGTGAAGTATGTCAGTTGAAGATGATGTACATGTCGGTGTTTTATTTCACATGTAGAGGTCACTGGGTACACACGCTGCTACTGACGAATATACACGTGTTTGCTTCTCTCACATGATTGATGTATAGCTTTTCCTTTCACAATTTTGACACTTCAGGATAATTGTTTCTTCGTTTGGGGTGCCGCGTTTCCTTCTTGAAGTTGTTGGGGGTGCCGCGTGTCTTCCTTGAAGGTGTCGTTACATAACACATGTACGTGAGTAGGTTTTCGTTATTGCAGGCGGATGGGCGATACAGGCTGGAGTGGCATAGTTAACAGAACAGACCACGTTAGAGGCTAACGTTAAATGTTATTGTTGCTTGCAGAATGTATCTCTCTGACGTCAAGTAGCTAATGGTATATTTCAGATCTTGATGCATCATCAAGTAAGATAACCATTATCACCATCATCATCATCATCATCATCATCATCATCATACGTTTTATATGCTTTGTTGTTAAACGCCGCGCTGTTCTATCTATATGACGGCAGTCTGTAAACAATCGAGTTTCGACCCGACAAACCGGTGATTGATACAATGAGCAACGTCCCAAACATTGGGGGCACAACGTCCATAATCAAGCAAGTCACTGAACCTGATCCATGTGGTAGCCCTGTACAGGCAGCATAGGTTGCTGAGGACCTAGTTTGACCCGGAGTCCCCGCGGGGTCGCATCATCCGAACTTTCACCAAACAACGATCATTGCCCTGAGTTTACACTAGTCTGAATCTTCAACATCCGCCTGAATCATCCGTTAATTCTCATTCTCTATCATACATACCAGCAACAAGATAATCAGCATATAGATCGTCGTCGTCATTGGCATCATCACCACCACCATCATCATCATCATCATCAAGATCATAATCATCATCATCATCATCATCATCATCATCAACAAGATCATAACCGTCGGTGGGGAAGCCTATAGCTAGTGGTTCAAGCGTTCGCTCGTCACGCCGAAGACCCGGTGCAATGTGTGAAGTCCCCCGCCGTGATATTGCTGGAATATTGTTAAAAGCGGTGTAAAACTATACCAAGTCACTCATAACCGTCATCATCATCACCATCATCACGATCATCGCCCTTTTCTTGACCGTGAAGCCCCTCGATATCTATGTTGTATTGGATGTGAGTGATGGAGTTGGGTAGGGTTTAAACAAGCAATGCTTCCATCGCGGTAGCAGTACTATCAGGCCAGCTGCCTGCATGGCGCTTTATTGCTGCCTTAACATTGCCCAGATGGCATGACTGACCTTTAGTATATGCTCAACATACGAGAAATATTTTCAAAACGATGACGATTTCACTCTGTCTGGCTTTAAAGACTTACGAGTTTAATGAACTGATGAAGAAAGGGACACAAAAAACTACAAGTATGTAGTACTAGATCATTTAAAAAAACCATTTAATTTTATTTTTTTAAGGATGGAGAGTAGATACATAGACCTACAAAGATACCGTCGGTCAACGTGAGCTTTTCAGACGTCACACGGTGTAATTCAATAAAAAAAAACTACATTTATCTGCATATTTTTGCGAAATTGAAAGGCATGTCTATCGTAGATAAAACAAGATTACATACAAAATACTGTGTTAGATAAAACAACAACCTTCAATTATTTCTGTTGGGCATTCATGAACCCTAGACCCGTGAAGATCAGGGTTAGAATAAGTCTTCAGGAGTTCGTGCTTGCTGTAAAAGGCGACTTTGCTTGTTGTAAGAAGCGACTAACGGGATCGAGTGGTCAGGCTCGCTGACTTGGTTGATGCATGCCATTATATCCCAATTGCGTGGATTGATGCTCATGATGTCAATCACTGGAAGAGTGCGGCGTTAAACACAAACAAACAAGCCATAAACCTTAGGATTCCTTTTTTTTCCTACTGCAAATATCTTTGAGCATGTCAACATTTCCACAATTACATGTTCTGATGTGCGTTGGGGTATGTCTCAAAACTTAAGAAATTAATTCCGACATGGCACTTCAGAGCTTTTTGCAAAGACAAGAAAAGACACAGCACAAAAGCGTGTATTTGTGTCATTAAAACAATAGCCACGTGCATCAAGTCAAATGAAGATTATCAGCCACGTGGCGAGGAGTGAGGTGAAATGTTACCTCTCACTTAAACCTCATCCGGGAAAAATGTCTTTCTGGTGCTCAATTCCCTGTTATAAATTCGACGTTTCAAAACGTATAATTGCATTTTCAGGCGGCCACGATGTGCAGGACATTGTTAGAGTGTATCTGTGATAAAACGTAGGTTTAAAACTTCTTGAAAGCAGCCATGTGGATTCAACTCACGGAGAGGCACAGGTCCCAGAAGACGCAGGGGTATGCCAACATACACGATCTGACACACGTGCACATGTGCACACATGCGCTGTATCACTATCGTGGCAAGACTTTCAATTACTTGAAACCAAAAAAGATGGTAAGGAATTACCACGAGCTAGGTAAACAAGATGACAGGAATTGGATGTGACGGTATGGTATTCATGAGCGCTGGAATTAGAATCTATTCTAGCTGGATTCGTAAAAAACTTGGAACTTGGTACTTGGTGGTATTTGACACTTTGAGTGGGTCTGTGACTGTCTCAGCGCACCTGACTGAAAGTGAACTCATGCAATGGATGGCCGATAGGACCTACTCCTCTGAAGCCGCTGGGCCAATGAAGCTGAAACTTAACATGCTAGATCCCACCACTGATGAAACAACCATCTCTTCAATCGATTTTCAATATGGCTGAGTGGCGGCCATTTGTTAGGAATTAAACTTTATTCATATTTAGTTAGTGGTACAAAACATGCGTGTTCCGTTTTTTGTGTAATATTTCTATCTTTTGTTGTCTTTTGTGTTTCGACCATTCTCGTAAATTCTCTCACAATGCACATTTGGCTCCGTAAACGCCTTCTCTGAAACTGACAAAAACGAGGCAGCTCAATGATGACATGATAATATTTTGTTCACATCATAAGGATATTTGTGTTCATCATTTTTCATCTCTGTATGTTTGCAGAAAAAACAGCAAGTGCAATCTGCTACAGACCTGTAGCACTGTTTTCATAGATATTATAGTTGAAAATTTCTTTCTTACGTAATTTAATTATTGATCGGGCAGAATGATACGGAAGCTTTTTAGGGCCATTTGCTTTTTTTCTTGATATTTCAAGATACCAAGTTGAAATTTCAAGAACACTAAGATGAAATTTCATGGTACTTACTTTGTGATTCAAGATACTAAGTTGAAATTTCAAGATACACAGTTAACATTTCAAGATCATTGTCTTGAAATTTCACCTTATTGTGTATCTTGAAATTTTAACTGTGTATCTTGAAATTTCTAAAAAAAGTAAAAACAAACGGCCCTAAAAGGCTTCCGTATAAATTTAATTCAAATTAAAAAGATTAAGGCATGTTTCTCGTAACTTCTCCCGATGAAACTCTTTAAGAACTCACTGTTCTGCAAGAAGCGCATATGTTTTGTATTTTCCTCTGGCGCTGAAGCAGGGAGACGACTTCCTCAGATTAACATTTCTTGTTCGTCTGTGAAGTAACTAAATATTGTTAAGTGTGTCGCAACCGCCCGGTCTGTTAAAATGTGCTTAAAGTTAAGAGTCTACTCGAGGAGCACCTGCTTGTGTTTGTCTGCTCACAGAACGGCAACTAGCTGCTCACTGTGATAACATACTGTGATGGTTGCGTAAAAGCAAAAAGTGAGGTTAAACTGTAAATTATCAATTAAAGATTGATTAGTTTCTAATTGTCCGTGTAGGCACATTTTGTTGGATTTTAATCCTTTAAAGTTGAAACTTGATTAAATAGAAACTAATTGCCATGCATAATTATGTTCGCGAACTGGAGTTACCGGGGTTATGTAATCTTTACTATATGCTACTCAATCTTTGATAGGGATAGTCCTTTTATTACACGATACACTAACTGATTATTTACAATATGCTTAATGTATATATTATGTTAACAGATAGAGGATACCACAGCTCAGGGTATAATACAATAATCGAATACATGTATTATAACTCCATCGGAGTAAACTGCCTGGTACATAAATATTGGATTGACCAAAAAATACAAACGTTATCAAAACGTTATAAGGCTGAAAACAGACGCCGAAACGCCGCCAACGTAAGGTCCAAAACACAACTACGCTACCCGTATCAAAAACATCCCCATCGAATAACCATTTCTTGTTGGTTTCATTCTTTACCACCATCAAACATGGGTGTATACTTCTTTTGCCCGGTAGTGTATATCCAATACCGCGGTCGACGTATTGCAAGTTATGTGCGATATTTCCGTTTGGGAAACATTCAAAGTTTCACTGCTGTCGTTTTATGATCGAATTAATTTCACTATAAAAATATTATTTCGTAGAAAGGGCATACACGATTGTACGTACCGACTGGGGGTGCAGGAATATTGCTCGACATGAAGGGAAAGTTGACTATTGACTATTGAAAGTTGAAGTCATCCCTCTTGTCATACAGCCTTGTCTATACTTTATTGTCACTCTGAATCTTTGAGTAAAAAAATAACCGTTGCCGTGTCTTTGGAACTTTGTAGAAAATTAAATTTGTTCAATGAAGACTTGGGTAAGAAATGAAATTGCAACCACATGACCCCTACTATGTTTTAAATGTCGTTAGTTTGTTAGTGAGTGACTATAGTTTTACGCCGCTTTGAGCAATATTCCAGCCAAATCACGACGGGGGACGAAGGTAATGGGCTTCACACATTGTACCCACATGGGGAATCGAAGACCAGACACACAGTAACATACTGTAATATTCCGTGCAAGTTCAACTCTTTGCATCAACCGGCAAGTCATCAGGCGACATATTACACCTAACCACGACCTCCCACTTAACCTCAAGTAGGCCTGTGTAGGGCAGTTAGTCACATGTAGGCAGCACGGTCAACTCAGCACAAAGTCACATAAAACACAGTTTCTCATCACTTAAATTTTTTTTCGAAGTAGGTCGATTTAATTTTTTAGTTTATTTCGATTTATCAACCTTCTTTCAATGCAACAATGATTTCTGATGGTCAGGGCGGGTTACGTAAAAAGGTGGAACTTTCGAATGGAAAATGCGGAAACGGATTTTGGCATGACAAATTTCGACTTGAAGGTCGGGCCGGTTTTTAGCGTCTTTCTTTGATGCTATGAGAAACAACATGTTGTTATATGGCCTTAATTCAAACGGTTTCTTATGTTCTTTTATCCCGATGCTCATCCGTAAACGGCAGGTTTCGTCTCACTGTGTGGGTACATACCTTATAATAAGCTATGGAGCAAAGGAAACTATGCATATCAGTTGATTTTATCAGAATCTTTGATCTTCAGTTAAAAATGTCTTTCGTTAGCGACATTATATCTAAAAGATTGAACTGTACTGGCAAGAACTGAATTAAAAACCGTAGCTTCCATCCTTCAACATAAACGTACGTCAGTCGTAGTACTAAGATCGTTTTTGTGAAACGAGTCCCTGCCACCGGTGGGGCAGGATATGCTTCGCGAACACCTGGTATAATCACTAGTTGATAATGATTCATAAACACATACTCATGATACAGTCGGAGCTGTGCGGTCGACTGCTTTTGGCAGTGATTTCTTATGTATATGGAAAGGGTTTTGTAGCTTTTGTTTACAGGTGACCATTTGCAATAGTGTGTCCCTCTGTGTGCGTGGAATCGCGGGTTCGAAAAAGCGGCGCTGAACCCAACTCACTCACTCACTGTCCCTGGCATCAGTGATGAATACCGTTAACAGCCGCGATACCCGAATTTACAAGCCTGAGACGTTGCACACGATACAATTTGCGTGCCCATCTACTACTCAAAATAAGTTAAGGATCACGAGATTCTTCCCTATTCCTATGACAGATTAATTGTAGTTATGGAAAACAATCGGGTGGTTCTTAACATTTTTAGTAGTATATCTTATAGTGTTGTTTTGTACTCGCAACTTCATATTCCTACTGTATGATCGCTTCTGTACCTGAAACTATTCTCCGTTAATGGAATGAAAACATTTCTGTGACAACAGGCGCCACGCGTCCTGTTTTCGTTCATTCACGCACGTCACACATCGTACACATTGTGAAAAAATTCATATAAAAGATTAGTATGAATGACTGGTGTTTGTCTGAGCTGCTGCACGCATTCAACATACCATGAATGATGATGTAATCATACCCCTACGATCCTCGACCAGGGCGACAACACATGCACGGAGACCCGTACTGTTATGTTTGTGATGTATAAATCTACACACAGGTCGACCCTGAAACCCAAGACCCACATGTAGCAGACAAGTGTATTAACCCTGGGTCTGCTGCAGGCGACGTATGCCACCCAAGGGAACTTTTATTTTATCCCCTACTGGAGTAGGCAGAAAGTGTCCCACCCGACTTTGAGTAATAGTATTGAACAGCTGGTTGATGTTTTTGCAAGGACTCAATTTTGGTAAAAGTCGAGTATACGAATTCTGGGGAAATAGTTTGATTTTTGTTCCTGTTTAACATATGACTGTTTGTTAAAAGATAAGGTCATCGTGGGTTGGCAAAATACCCTTTTTTAATTTCCGCTTAATTTGGAGCTGTTAATGACCGTGCCTTACACCCAAACCGTCGTTCCCAAATAACAGATTGTCACTTTTTCTCCTTGACTTTCGCGAACACATGGTGTCATCACTGATTTTCAGTGATCCATTAATATAATTTCACCTCTATTTTGTCTTTTAAGGCCAATTGGAATCTGTTTCGGTGGATAACCGAGTCTAATTATTCTCGTTATGCGTTGACGTTATATATAAGACTTGCATCATTACTTATCTGCAGACCCGTGAAGATCCAGGGTAGAATAGGTCATCAGCAACCGATGCTTGGCGTGAAAAGCCACTATGCTTGTCGTAAGAAGCAGCTAACGGGATGGGGTGGTATGGCTCGCTGACTTGGTTGATGCATGTCATTGTATCCCAATTGCGTGGATCGCTGCTCATGATATCAATCACTGGATTGTCTGACTCGATTATCTACAGACCGCCGTCATATAGCTGGAATATTGCTGAGTGAAGCGTAAAACATCAAACAAACTAACAAACTGATCTGCAACTGTGCATTCACAGGAACTTGTAGTAATACCAGAAAGTTCGGTCTGTTGTCTATGTCAATGCTAGTTTATGTTATCCCGATTTGCCGGCAGGGGTTTTTACTCGCCCTCTTCCTGGCAACAGGGAGACCCAGGCTCGTTTCCAAAAAAAGAGACACAATCAGAAGAAGAAGGGTGGTTCTAATGTATTTTTATTGACCCGAAGGTCAATCAGTGATGGACCAGGACTCTAGCCACTAATTATAACATCTTACAGCTTTCTATGACAGAACTAATTACTTCCTCCACTTTAAACAGAGTTAGAATTTACGACCACACACACACTCAAAAACCCCAATGTAATAAAACATGAAAAGCAAGTCAAAAACAATCTCAAATAAAAAAAAACGCTAAAAACTAAGAGACCGCTCCAACCGAGTTCATGCCAATTAAAATTATTTTATTATAATAATTAACTAAGTTAAACAAAGTTTAATTATTTTTCGACCTGCACAAGCGAGAAATCAGTAAATCATGAAATTACATGAAATATACACGAGTCTTTTCATTGTCGTGTCCTGGGGAATCTTGAGTAATGATTTGGGGGTGCGGCATGAACATGGGGGTCCCGGGCCGGCAACACGTGACACGCTTCACGTGAATTCCAGGCATTCTACTGATGTGATATCACTGCATACCTACTGACATCACTGGAGCGGTGGGGTAGCCTGGTGGTTAAAGCGTTTGCTCCTTACGCCGAAGACCCGGGTTCGATTCCCCCGTGGATACAATGTGTTAAGCCCATTTCTGGTGTCCCCTGCAGTGATATTGCTGTAATACTGCTAAAAGCGGCTTAAAACCATAGTCTCTCACTTACTCACTAATAAAATGACCCTATACATGCTGTATGACTGACAAGTGTGGATTTGACGTTAACTCACCTAGACGAAGTAAGTGTCACAGGCGGCAATATTCCAGCTGTATCACGGCTGTCTGAACTAGCCATAGCAATAACCGCCGACATGAACTAGCTTCCAGTCTGTGAAATTTTATGTTAACAATAAATATGTCAGTTAAAAAAATGTTTTAGTTATGATTTCGTAGTTTTATCATCTGGCTTTGACTAAATGACATGCAGATGTTCGTCAGTCCCCGTGCATAACAGCTTACACAACACAATAAAGAAAAATATAGAATATTAATTATTGTAGAATAGGCATCGGTAACTCATATAAATAACTTTTTGAAATATTCTCACCAAACCAGAAATATACAGCTCTGTATTTTTGTGAGTTTTTAATACCTAGAATAGGTGCTTTCTATTTAGGACAAGGCCATAGATTCATTCATACGTCATCAACCCCAGTTGTAAATGAACGGCGCCCTAAGTAGTACTTTTGCGGCGAGTGGTTTTCGCGACGGTACAGCAGTCTGTCTCTCGACCGGCAGATAAGCAGGGAGGGGGAACAGCCGGGGTGATATGTTGATCATGGCGACAAATTAATGTGTAAATACTTGAATACTTGACATACGTTTCATCCATCTGTTCTGACAGAATGCCACGGGCGCTGACATGTGACGGCCACACCTTTCACTCTCTCTGAAGGGCAGGGACACAGACCCACCCCCGGGCTGAACTCGTGGGGATATGCTGGAAGGAGGCACGGAATACATGTACCCGCCAGAATCGTGATCTACCCCAGGGAATTATTTCAACATGGTGTTCAGGGTGGATTCAAACAATCCCCGCCCCCGGGGAAAACCGCAGGGTGAATTTGTGGATGTACGCGACAGTAGAAATTCCCATCCCCTGGGATTTGGAATATGGAAATATGTATTGTGCGTCGTTGTGTTATATGTGGGTATACCCCAGGGTGGGGCCCAGAACGCTAACCACATCGTTCTGACCCCCCTCGGGAGGGGAGGGAAGGAGGTGGCCCTGCTCATTGTACCTGAAGTTGGATTAGAGAACACGGCGTATGAAGAATTAGGTAAGAGTTTGAAATCATTCCGACATGACATACTATATGTACCACAATCATGCTTGATGCGAAAGGAGAAAACGTTAATTCTTTATCCATTATTGCGATTAATTTAATTCTCTGTCGTCAATGTACATTCACTTTGAATAATTTGTTTTAGTTTAACGCCGCATTCATCAATATTCCAGCTATGTGTCGGCGGTTTGTGAAAAATCTAGTCTTGACCAGACATTCCAGTGATTGACGTCATGAGCATCAATCCACGTAATTCGATGTTATCAACCAAGTCACCGAGTCTGACCACCCGATTTATTTTGTTGCCTCGACAAGCATAGATTACTATTCTTAACCGGAATCCCCGCGCGATCTCTTTGAATATAGGATATTTGACGAGTTGAAATCATGATATGGAAGACAATGAAACTCTAAATTAATCAGTATCTGTTTGAACGAAGTCTAATATACCGATCGATGAACTATGATGCAACCCTAGTCTCCCGATGCCCTAGAAAAGTGAATTTTGGATACAACGAACTGGTTTCAAAGTCCCTGACAATGTCATATGTGTTTCATGAAAAGAAATAGTTTGTAGAAACCCATCATTTCCACTTGAGGCAGCTATAAAAGCTACTGTGTTACCCAAGTTTATGATTACAATTGGTTTTACAAACACATAGACTTCCACAAGCCTTAACAGAGAAAAAGATCAACACACGTTTTCTGACAATTAGTAAAAATAGACATAATATTAGTCGTCGGCTTACATAACTTTACTTTTCCAACCGGCATATTTCCAACAACCTCTCCAATCTCCCATGCCTACGAGCACGTGCCTGTGAATTTATTGCTACAAGACGCGTGCTGTAATCCAATCTGAGAATGCCGAGGTCTCAATATGGTACACGTGTGGAAAACTCCGGACGGAAAACAATGCAATTATTCACATTACCAAACTATTTAGAGTCAATATTTGGGTGGGCACGTGTTTAGACTAAACATTTAGGATCCAGGAAAGGAAATTCGTGTTACATTATTGTTCGCATACATGTAAACGAGTGTATCTTTGGACAAGCAACAAGATCCTTTGAGACGGTAGACTAACATATAGTCCATGAAATCGTTTATTACAAAATACATATCTCTCCTCTAAATTGTTTTTTCCCGGTGCTGATTTCATGTGTTGCCCATAGAGTGAGTGAGTGAGTTTGGTTTTACGCCGCTTTTAGCAATGTATCAGCAATATCACGACAGGGGACACCAGAAATGGGCTTCACACATTGTACCCAATCGAACCCGGGTCTTCGGCGTGACGAACTACCCGTGTGGCCTATGGAATAGAGCAGGAAATACTTCTTTTCATATTATCTGGTGATTTGTTTTCATAAAATACATCTATTACGCAGTCATGATGCAGGACTATGAATAACACCGTGACAGGAATGTCCTCCGTGTTCCATGCGTGTCCTAAGAGCTGTCTCATGTAGACTTGGTAGTTACATTGTATGACCTGACCGATTCTTTGTCATGGTGGGTGGTTACTCTTGCCGCCAACCACTGGTTCGCCAGGTCAGTATCATGTTTGTTTGTTTGTTTGTTTGTTGTTTAACGCCGCACTCAGCACTCGGTCGATCCACGCAATTGGGATACGGTGACATGCCTGACCACCCGATCCCGTCAGTCGCCTCTTACAACAAAGGTTACGGCAGGCATGGATTGCTGAACATCTATTCTAACCCGGATCTTCACGCGTCCAATATTATGGTGTATAGTCTAAAGGTGTAGGAATTACTATATATATTGTCGCCTTTGGATTGACAAAGCTTACATAATTAGTGTTAATTAACACAGTCTCACGTGGGGGCGTTGGTCAACCCCTTGTTTATCTGACACACACTCAATTATTTACAAACCGTTATGATATAAACTACCGGGCGGAAGGAAGGATACACTAAAAGATTACGTTATTAGAACGTTACTAGGCTGAAAACAGCTGTCGAAACACTGCAAAAGTCCATTACTATGATACCTGTAGCAAATACATCACCATCGAATGACCATGTTTGTATGCACGTGTGACTTTGCTTGATTGAAACTAATCCCTTTTCTTGGCTTATCCTCGAGATGAAGTAATGAGTGTCTCTCTTCAGCACCACAAAGCAGTTATCATGTTTTGCCCTACGTTATGATCAAACTGTATCATATACGATTGCACGTTCGCGTCAGTCCTTGACTACAAGGGTCGTGAAGAAGAAGTGCTGGCTGCTTGTACTCGTCCGGACTAATGCCGATGATAAAACCATTGCAGCTCAAATACAGCCCGAAACAAGTCTGAGAAATGCTCTTGCTACTCCAGAGAGGTGAGATGAAATGCGGTTTAAGATAAAGGCACTTATATAAAGACGTGCATGCACGCGTGTGTGTGAGTTTGTGGCTGCTTGTACTGTCGGGACTAATGTCGATAATATAGTGCTAGCCCACTGAGAGACCATGCCGCAGTTTAACATGAATACCCCACTCAGACACAGTATACTGACTCCGAGCCGACCAGACCTTGTTTTAGGCCCTAATGCCGAGCGCAGGGTAACAACAAGTACCATCTTTTAAATTCTTTTGGAATGATGCGGTCGGTGATCGAACCCCGGGCCTTCCACCATGGAGGCGGTCTACATGGGCTGGAATAACCTCACAGGGAATGTCGTGCTGACAGTGTACTTCCCGAAGATGAAGAATGTCGACGGCATAACACTGTTTAAGTGGTTCTCTTTTGACACTGATCAGTGTTTGTGAAAATAAAACAAGAAAAGATTTATTATCAAGGGTTCCTAATATAGCCGCGCAACATCTCAGTGGATCAGCTGGCAACAGAATATTGTTCCAGGAGAGAAAGAAATCGCATCTTAACAACATGCGCGTTCCCTTTTTGTTGTTTCTGTTGGAAAGACAACACTGGTGACGTCATACTTTGTGCTTATTAACCTTCAAGTTATGCGTTAAATGTTGCTCTATTGGCGGATAGGATATAGACACCAGTTGGTTACATACCGGTCAGAATAGGTGTCAGTAGCAGACTAAGTAAAATCAAGGGGTCATAATGGGAGACTTGGATGATGTCATAGTGCATGAGCTTGGGTCGTTGCTCATGCTATTAACCACTTCCTGGTCCATTCTCGATTATTTACAAGATGCTGCCACGTAGCCGGAATATTGTCGACCCCTGCGTAAAAGAACATTCTCTCAGTTTTAAACAAGATGAGGGCGTGGGTGGCACAGTTGCATACGGACCCGCAATTCGTCCCTTGGGTTCGAATCCCGGTTCGCCCCGATTATGTTTCTAGGTTTGTCAGTATCATACCCGTGCTCGTTGGTTTCACCAAAGTGGTAAACGTCTGAGACCTGCATCTTTTCGGGCTTTCCTCCCACATTAAACTGACACGCCACGATATAACTGGAATAATGTTAAAAGCAGCGTTAAACACAACTCACTCACTAACTTTAAAGTGATACTTTGCGGGAACAAATAACCACCTGTTGAAACCTATGGCTTAAACATTACTTTGCCTCTTTGTCTCGGGATTTTGAAAAGGTTCGAATCCGCGGACACTCCGGATCTAATCCTTGGCAACTTGGAATAGATAATTGTGAAAACTGACTAGTAGCTAGAACAGACATTTGAGTTGGGCGTGTTACTGGTGCATACAGTGTGCACAACCTAAATGTTTGGTATCCCCATAAACGTGTGTTGCATGACTTGCTAGTCATGATTGTGTAAACGTTGTTAAAGACAGACACCAACTTTAGGCCTAATAAAGGTTTATTTTGGCTCTGATTACACTTAATTTAAAAAAAAGGGGAAAACTGTGAAGAAAGTTAGCAGTTTGGGGCAATCTCATTAAAATCAGATCTTAGTTCTCGCTACCGCTAAACAAAGATCTGAAGACATCCCATTACGACCGACCTTGCGCGAACTTTGACCGACCAATGGAATGACCAATGAGAAGGCAGCTTCCTCGTGCTTACGGCACTAATTTCAAATTGGCGACTACGCTTCGAAACATATTTTGACAAATTCTCGATTACAAATTTGAAACCTGAACAAAAGAACATTCTGGAATGGCTAATAGATGGTCTAGATTGTATGGATTCAGTCGTTAAACCTGTAACTATCGTTCGGAGTTAAAGTTTTCGAGTTTGCAGGATTAAAAATCACATTCCGACTGTCACTTTCATAATCTGGTAAGCGATGCTCTGATTGGTCGGATGAAAGGTCGTTCTGACGTGACCCTTAATGGGATGTCCTCAGATCTTTGTTTAGCGGCAGCGAGAACTAAGATCGGATTTTAATAAGATTGCAGTTTGGGGCATAATGTTTTTTGTGTGTGTTTTGTCTTTTGTCACAGAGAGTGCTGAATTAGCGTCAGCACAATAAACTAGGACCGGACCTTTTATGTTTTATTGAAGATACCGAAGCTGTTTTCATAGGGAATCTGCAACCCTGAACTTACAAAGATTAAAAACCTGAATCAATGTTTCACTTTAGACATCCATAAAAACACGTTAGAAAAAAATCATACTTACAAAAAAAAGTAAAGGTATCAAGTATCATCCTAACATTTTTTTATGATCCTGTGTAACATGTTCGTCTTTTGAAGTTCAGTTTAAACCTCATTAACTCACATTTAGTGAAGTTTGAAGCACAGCCCTTGTATTTAATTCCGTTGCTAAATTGGGTACCAATATCCTTTGACGTAATGTTGTACAATGTGTGAAGGCAGTTCTAGGTTCTCGCCGTCGCGATATGGTTGGAATATTATGTTGCTAAAGGCGTTGCTTTATCTCATATCAAGTTACCCCGAAAACAGTCAATTTCACCCATCCAAGGTAATTTGAGATATTTCAACATGACGTTCATGACCATTAAAAGAAATTAATGTGATATAGTCTTGCTTAAACTTATTTCTTGTTATGCGTTAACTGAAATGTCGTTTGTTTGTTGTTTAACGCCGCACTCAACAATATTCGAGCTATATGACGGCGGTCTGTAAATAATCGAGTCTTGACCAGACAATCCAGTGATTGACAACATGAGCATCGATCACAATTGGGATACGATGACATGCATCAACCAAGTCAGCGAGACTGACCACCCGATCCCGTGAGTCGCCTCTTACGACAAGCATAGTTGCCTTTTACGGAAAGCATGGGTTGCTGAAGACTTATTCTAACCCGGATCTTCACGGGTCCTGAATTGTCGAATCACAATAAGTAAATTACCATTAATTACAACAACAGAAAACCAGATTGCGTAGATCGTGGCCATGATGTCAATCACCGGATTGCGTGTTCCAGACTCGAATAATTGCAGACCGCCGTCAAATAGCTGGAATATTGCTGAGTGCGGCGTTAAAACAACAAATAAAAATAACAAAACACAAAAACCGAAAGTATTCATGTTTTCGATTCAGCATTTTGATTTTTGTAGCTGCTATGATGTACTTAATGTTGAAATGAGAAACCGGTGTCAAGGAAACGGCCGCCGAATGAATAAATAGGATAACAAAAATAATCAGTATGTGCAGTCATTAGGAGAAACAGTTTCACAGGTGACGATCACCATGTCTTCGTGCAACGTAACGTGATACTGTTTACAAAGAATGTTGATGTTTACCTACACAGTTCAGGACCTGTGGAGTCGGGAAATTGTTGCATAATATGATAATGTGCACAAACCGTCTCGGCAACTCCCTAAATATTTGTCCCACAGCCAAACCGCTTATGTCATTTCGATAAACAGGACAAAGATGTTGATATCGTATCTACCGGCACGTCTCCGAATCAAGAGATGGTTGCTTAGCACTTCCGGTATGGTAGGACATGCGCAGGAGGATCTGGTGTCGAGTAAAAAGATGAAACAGCGCCGCCTATTGGGAAAACGTATCAGTACAACTCAAGACAGTTGTGACAACATCATTGCGATAGAACAACACGATGTCTTTGACTGTTTTCATAACCGCTTACTTTTTCTCAACAGTTTAGGGGAGGTTGCGTGTTTGTTGATATCTCGGAAAAGGGCTAGAAATATGGATACTTGCAGGCAATGCAGTTTGAATGGAGAGAGGAAACGCCGAAACGTGTGTTATTTCGTGAACAATGTTTGGTTAGAACTGTCGTACTCACGCTAGGGTGAGTGAGGATTGAAGCTGCATTCATGAGCATCTCTATGGTGATCTCGGGGTGGAATGAGTTTCAGTGCCGTGTGGTAACGTGTGAGAGCCGACTACATAAGTGCTCTGGACTGTAACGGCTCGTTGATTTCATTTTTGTCCTATGCGACAAGCATAGTCGCCCTTTCGCATGGGTTGCTGAAGACCTATTCACCAAAACGAAAAATCGGCCACTGGGGTTAAATGGGCTCCCCGGTTTTATTTGGCAGTTTCCAAGTCAGTACGTTTCGCCTCGGATTTTTTAATGGCGTTACGGGCCTTTTCTATCTGCTCATCCGTTTACAGTGTCCGCAACATATGCCATGAATTAGTAGTAACATAGACTATGCCTTCAGTTGTCTATTCAGGGGATTAATCCCTGACAGATCTCCGGGGGCAGCAGGTGGCTTATGGTACCCAAACAGAATGTCAGTAATAAAAAAGCTAGTTATCGACAAAACAAAATGTTCTAATAATTATTCACAATGTCAAGATCATAGGTCGTTTCACACACGCAACAATGTATGCCATGTTGTTGTTTGGTCTGTGATTGGCCAACGTTTCAGCTTCATCTACGCTTGAATTGTCGACACGGCGGAAGATGACATATTCTTGCTAAACAGTCTTCTTCAGTCTTCTGAGAAAGGTTCTGAATGTACGCGGTAGGGTGGCACATGGGTACAATGCGTGAAGCCCATTTTGGTGTTCCCCGCCGTGATATTGCTGGAATATTGGTAAGAGTGGCGTAAAACTATACTCAGTCACTCACTGACTCAGAACGAACTCGCGAAAGTTTTTTTGGCTGCCATTTGGGTCGATTTCTCAACACGAGCTTGGTCAATTTATCTCGGACAGACAGATCAGAGGGAAAACTCTGAAGCCAACATCACAGGATCTGGTAGTTGTAGACTTTGTACCATTTCCAGCTACACATGTGTTCACCATTTCAGCAAGAGAATCGTACAAAATCAACAATCCGCGTAAAACATAACGGATGCATAGCCGCTGAACACCCCTAGATGCTTTGTCACGCACCGCAGCGCTGGTAGCTTTTGGTCACGCCCACAAATGTTTGCTTTGGAAGCCGATTACAGAGGGTGTGATTTCAACACTTCTACTTCGACATTTAAATACTTTCTACGAATGTCATGATTTTCTCTCTCTCGGAAATTGACTTCATATCTAGGAAAATTGGTATTCGCAACAAATCACAATCAATGTTTTCACAATACTTGTCCAAAAAGTCTGTTCGTGTATTCGCAAGAATTACCAAGTATTTATAGATCCACAAATACAGCCTGACGCTAAATGAAAAGTGTTGATAGGAAGTTGGCGTTCTGCGTAGTTTAGGCCTATCATGGCATCCATTCATTCAACTATCGAAGCCTCATCTCTGCCGTCACATTTTCTTCTGCTAAAAACAACACAAGACACTGAAAGATATGTGCCACCTTTTCACACTTGAGGATATTATGTGAGAGCTGTTCACACAGAGATACGCGGGCAGTGGTATCTAGACTGTACCCATCTGCAGCTGTCGTCACAGCTGCCAGAACAGATGATCCCAGGATGCCTTGTGACCGGTACAGTCCGGATCAAATATAAGTTGCTATTTGTCGGTCAAATTTGTGCGTGTTCTTGCGAATTCAAGGTTGCAAGTATAACTCAGTCTGTGTCACTGTAACGAAAGAACATAATTTATTTACTTTGATATTATTGCGAAACTTGTCCCAGAGAGTGTAGATGTATTCCATATGGCACGAGATTCCCCCGTGCACAGCACGTGTTGAAGACATAATGCGCGTCGAAAAAAGGCAATTGTCTCTACTCAAAAACAAAAGTTACTTTTATCTAATTTATATATTAATAAAGGAAAGTTAGCTGTAATACTGATGGCGATGGGTTATACGGCTTTCCAGATTGATAAATCGACCATGTGTACTACAACTTCGAGGGTAGCTTGATAGCTTGACATTTAGTATCGAGATCAGATATTTTTCTCAGCTATGGGTGCAAAAAACAAAACCAGATACTTTATTTTAATCTTTGAATTTGCCTTAATGTGGAAGGCAATTTTATCCCCCCCCCGTCATATAGCTGTAATATTGCTGAGTGCGGCGTTAGACAACAAACAGACACTCGTGTAGATGACATGTATTGATTAGTATTATGTATGGGGGATGGGGGCAGAAAAGGATCAAACTTGGCCTTTGGGTTAATGATAACAGTAAAAGAGCACAGTAGCCCCAAACACTTCCACCGTTATCCACTTGGCCCATGGGGATTTGTATGTTCATTTTCATATCTATACAGATGAATACAAGATAGCAGACATTCGCTGACAAACATGTCGAACACCAGATGAATTGAATTGTGAAGATCCGGGTTAGCCTCGTGGTTAAAGCTTTTGCTCGTAACGCCTAAGACCTGGGTTCGATTCCACACAAGGGTACAACGTGTGAAGCCCTGCCTTGATGTTGCTGAAATATTGCTAAAAGCGGCGTAAAACCATACTCAGGCCCTGCTTGTCGTAACAGGCGACTAACGGGATCGAGTAGTCTGGCTCGCTGACTTGGTTGATGCATGTCATCGTATCCAATTGCGAGGATCGAGGATCATGATGCGAATTGTCTGGTCCAAACTCGATTGTTTAGAGACCGCCGTCATATAGTTATAATATTGCTGAGTGCGGCGTTAAACAACAAACAAAATTGACCACTTTCTAAATGACATTGTGTATATCCATAATAAGGTTTCGTTATTTAATCATATTTGTTCAAAAATAAGTATTTAGTTTGTGTTTCTTCAATTATTCCTTTTAGTCGCGGCAATAACGTTTATCAGATGACATTTGATGATAATTTTAGCGCTGCGTATTAATTTTACGAAATCTTCAGCCTTGCACAGTGACAATGTAAATATTCTTTTAAAATTTATGACTAAATTCCATCATCCGGAAAATAAGCTAAATCTCATTATCTAAGATTCAGTTGAAACAATTCCGTGGAGAAATATGATGACCGTGAGCTACAGAACATTACGAGACTAAACACATTTGTTAAGTAATAAACACTAGCCAACCGACGGCTTCGCATCTTTGAAGTTTAAAAACACAAGTGTCACTGTTATTGGTTCAGCAGACATTCAAGCACGTGACACCTCGTGCAGATGTCTCGCACGGGAAGCACGTGGAACACGAGCATCACATCTGTTGAATGAACACATTGTGATGAAACGTTAGCCTCCAAGGTTGCGTTTCGCAACAAGGGTCATTAGCCTCCTCTCTCGTTTGTAGTTCAAGGCTGTTTAGGAGTTAAGTATGTCATGATGTAGGTTGCCGATAACGGGTATTCGTGTGTTCAATCTGAAATGTACGAATGTTCACAGTCATGAGAACTCTTATTATTGGACCAGTCCATTTCTAGTGCCCCCTGTTGTGATATTGCTGGAATATTGCTAAAAACGGCGTAAAACCTGAATCATTCACTCAGTATTGGAACCACGTCATATTTTAGGATGAGTTGTGACGGGGGATACCTGGGTACAAGGCAACCTATGGCAAGTTTCTGGCACCCAGGATTGACAAGACTCAAGCTGCGTTAACCAATGTTAATCAAGGAGTGAGTGAGTTGGGTTTAACGCCGCTTTTAACAGTATTCCAGTTATATCGCGGCGTGCCCGCTTAATGTGGGAGGAAAGCCCGAAGTGATGCAGGTCTCAGACGTTTACCACTTCGGTGAAACCCACGAGCACGGGTATTGTGCTGACAGACCTAGAAACATAATCGAAGCGAACCCGCAATCATAGGTTTCTGGCGAGCCAAAGGACGCAACTCTGCACAGCGAATCGCGGCGCCTTAGACGACTGGGCCACCCGTGCCCCCTTAGACGACTGGACCACCCGTGCCCCCTTAGACGACTGGACCACCCGTGCCCCCGTTAATCAAGGGGGGAGAGAACCCGAAACTGAACGCGTAAAATATAGTGTTTTAAGTGAAAAACGACAATCTTATCCCATAGATTAAAAGATCAGGGTTCGATTCCGCACATTAACATAATACGTCAATTAACGTAATATGTTTCTGGTGTACAAAGTGTGAAGTCTATTCCTGTCCCGCGCCGTCACATTGTTTGAATATTGCTGAAAGGGGCGTAAAACCATACTTACACATCAACATCCATCAAACATTTCGTATCTTTGTCACAAACTTGATTCATGCATGTCATCGTATCCCAATTGCGTAGATCGATGCTCATGATATCAACCACTGGGTTCTCTGGTCTAGATTCGATTATTTACAATCCGCCGTCATATAGCTTGAATATTGCTGAGTGCTGCGTTAAACAGCAAACAAACAAATATTCTTTGCGTTGGCAGCTGGTGTGAGACCCAATAGGCTTAGCGTCTACATCCCTGCCATAGATGATTTTTTTCAAAGTTTGTTGCATGGTGTGACACTGTAATGCACTTATGCTGATTATTATTTTTGTGCCCCATGTATTTCACTTTTGATTTATATATTTCCGGTACACGCAAAATATCATACGTCAAACTGCTCCTCAAATTATGCAAATTGTTATGCAAATTAGGTTGGATTGCGACACCTCGCTATAAGCCGACCCGTCACTGCACTGTTATGTCACTGGCAATTGCCTTTTTTGCATCCGTATTGTTAACCTGTGAATGTTAATCAGATATAATGCTCAATGAGGGCTGTTGGGTTGAAAGGTATGGCCCTTATCGTGATTATGTATAACTAAATGATCTTTCTCATTGTGGGAATTGATGAGGGATTGCCACTGATGACGCCCCTTCGGTATGTCGATTTAGAAAAGATCGCGTAGGTGTGGTAAGAACACAGGTGAGGCGAGGTGAGGTGAGGTGGGGTGAGGTGAGGTGAGGTGGGGTGAGGTGAGGTGAGGTGGGGTGAGGTGAGGTGAGGAGAAATGGGGTTTAACGTCGCGTACAGGATTATCTCGCGTATATACTTATATAGCAACGTGCATGTGTGTGTGTGTGTGTGTGTGTGTGTGTGTGTGTGTGTGTGTGTGTGTTTGCTTTTACTAGTCCAATTGTATATGCTAAGCCCACTGAGATACCATATGCCGCGGTTTAACATGAATACCCCACTCCGACACAGTATACTGACTCCGAGCCAACCAGTCCTTGTTTTAGCCCCCTAAATGCCTAGCGCAGGGTAACACCAAGTACCATCTTTTTGGGTGGAACCTTTTTGTTTTTTTCGTATGACGCGGGGATTGAACCCCGGGCCTTCCGGACACTCTACCACTAGGCCCCAGGGGCGGCCACCCACTGACGAGACCCTGCTGATATGCTCACGCACATAGCAGCGCGAATCGTTGCGATCCGGATAGAATCGGTCTTCAGCAGCCCCTTCTTGTCGAAAGAGACGACTATAGCGGGATCGGGTGGTCAAGGCTAGGTCGATGGTTGATGCATGTCTTCGTATCCCAAAAGCGTAGATCGCTGCTCAAGATGTCAATCACTGGATTGTCTGACCTAGACTCGTTTATTTACAGACATCATATAGCTGGAATATTGTTAAACAACAAACAAACAAACAAAAACGAAAAACTTAAGTAGCTGATGAATCGTTACTTATTATTGCCAGATCAACTATTAGCAGAACGCCATTCAACGACATTCAATCACGACTTTGATCGTATTTTCACCAGTTTATCCTTTTTTTTACCAGAGAGGTTTTCAGAAAGAATTTTTTTAAAACCCACAGTAGACAGCTTTGTATATGGTGATCAATCATTACTGTCACGAGGTAGCTGCCCAAGAATGTTATCCAAACACTTTACACCTTGTCCTGAATGGTGTGATGGATTCAGCTGCAATGGTGTATGAATGTTTGTTACTTTAAGGGAGCTCAAGATTGTTCAAGGAATCCAAATTGAATTACGATATGGCCGCCAGTTAGCCATCAGTGACTTTTTGCAAATACAAAAATATAAAAGCTTAACCGACCAGAGGCCTGCAACACGGTGGGTGAGATGAACCTTATGTTGTACCAAGTCTGTGCAAGGCATCCTAATCGAAATTCAAATATGGCTGCTACTGGCCATATTGTAAAATTCACAAAATCGTGATAGCAATCGTGAGATCAATGAAACTAAAACTTGTTCCCATAAATGACGACACCCTGTTCCCGAGGGTCGAATCTGACGGCACCCGTATTGACAAAGTTCCAATGTTATGAAAGCTGGTACCCCTGCTGTAGTGGATCTCAACAGACATGTATGTTCCGGGTTCTTTTTGCGATTTTAAAAAAGAATTTACCTTGATTTTACCTGTTTAACTAAACATTGAAACTTTTTTATGGCCGTTATTCAACCATTTATCTTTTAATTACTAAATCTAATGATGCTGACTGGTGTAGAATTCAACACGTATGTCCCGTTTTTATTTACAAAATGTAAAATCTTGACATTGTTTTGACAAAGCATAATTTGGCCCTGTAAACATTTTATCTTCTGCAAGTACCAGTCTGAGGGAGCTGAACTTTGGTGTGTGTGTTTCACCTTGTGATGACGCCATATTTGGTTCATATATTAAATTCTAGTGTCAGTTCATAGACCTCAGTATTGATGCAAAACCTATTTATCTATCATTGCCAACACCAGCTTTTGTCAAGCGTCTGTCTTTGTTGACATTCAAATCTGTTTGCTACATATCCAGGTGAGCTACAGTGCCGAGGCACTATTTTTATGTCTAGGCGTCTCACGAACACTAACTTGCCTGGGAAATTATTTTGCTGAGTTTTTGTGACAAAAACTATCGAGATGTGATAGTAAAAAAAATAATCAAACATAGAGAGTGAAATGTCACTACATGTGCTTTAGAAAACAACCTTCTGTTGGGCGAGAGATAAAATAGTGAATCTTGAAGTAAACACCAAGTACTGCCCTGGAGATGAAGTCTGGTCCATCACCACTACCCCCTCCCTCTGCAGCAGCAAGCAGGATGCTTAGTTCCCGGATGTGGTGTGTCAGATGGGCTGCTGCGGGTGAAACGACAACAAACATGGAGAAAGTGTGCACCTCGCTGCAGCCGTTAAATCCTCTCAACGTAAACTCATTCCGACGTGGCAATATTTATTCCTGCATCAAGCAGCGCTGCACACACATGGCCGCAGTTCTCCATCCCCAGCACCTTACTGGATAAAAAACTTGACTTATGTTGTATCAAAGTGTATCAACAACAAGTTTGTATTTGCAAAGCATATAAAGGAGCTTTTGAAGAACTTGTATTAAATGGTGTCTAACTGATTGTGAAAGGACCTTTCATCTTAAAACATTTATCTTTGTTTTTACACATTTCAGTAAACTTTAAGTGTGTTTGTCCCTGTAGGAGCGGTTTTAATAGACATAGCAAAACACGACTCTGTTTTTGTGTGTGGGGGTTGAGTGCGCTGTTTATTTCACAAGTTTAATGATATCCATAAATAAGTTCAAGAAGGAAAATTCGGCGTTTCAAATTGAAGTCCAGGTTTGTGAGTTACGTTTGTACTTATTTCATGATATGGGGAATACACTGTCGGGCAAAAGAAAGTATGCACTTTAAACTTGGATAAGACTAAACAATTACAAACGTTATCAAAACGCGAAGGCTGAAAACAATCGCCGAAACACCGCCAACTTTAGGTTCCTAACACAACTATGATACGCATATGAAATACATCAACATCGAATAACCATTTCTTGTTTGTTTCACTTTTAGCCACAATCAAACATAGGTGTATTCTTTCTTTTGCCCGGCAGTATATTACCTCTGTTACTGTGATGTTATGCATAATTTTGCATAATTATAAAGCAGTTGCACATTGACTATCGGCTGAACACAGATTCCAAATATAGGCCTCTGCACATGATAGGTCGCAGCTCAAATACAGCCTGAAACCAGTCTGAGATTGGCTTTATTTCAGCAGATACTGATGGGCCACTTGCTACTCTATAGAGAGGTGAGGAGAAATGCGGTTTAACGTCGCGTTCAAGATTATGGCACTTATATTGCTAGATTTTATAGTTCTAGCCCACTGAGATACCATGCCGCAGTTTAACATGAATACCCCACTCAGACACAGTATACTGTCTCCGAGCCGACCAGTCCTTGTTATAACATCTTAATACCGATCGCTCGGTAGGGTAAGTACCATCTTTTAACGTCTTTTGGTATGACGCGCCCGGGGATCGAACCCACAACCTTCTGCTCTCTAAGCAGAGGCTCTATCCACTAGACCACGGAGGCGGTCGCTACTCTAGAAATCGTGAAGTCTTTTAGAATAACCTTTTGGTACAGAAATAAAGTAATTTTATTTTAAACTATATACACCTACAAAATCCAAAATAAAATCCAAATGAAGCCCAGAACTTAATTTTGCCAAATCATTCTAGACTTGCATTGGATTCCATTTTAAATTTATTCTCCGGGGTCAGGGAAGGACCAGACGTCTCTGTAATGAACGAAATATCAGTGTTCGGAGCTAGGAAATGAGTGCTCAAAGCACTTAGGTTTTCGGTGGCGTGGATCAGTACTGTATTAAGAGATATCTCAAGCGGACCTTTGGCTATCAACATAGCAACAGCTTATACCCATGATGAGAATCGAACCGGTTCTTCGGCATGAAGAACCACCGCTTTAACCACAATGCTAGCTGTCTAAACTATAAATGTGATGTAGATTACATCTTATTTCATTTGCGTCATGGGCACATCGCGTAATCAAAATGTATAAACACAATGTAAATAAACGGAGCAATCAGTACCCGTGGATCAATAATATTTAGACTACTTCAAAGAAGGTACGCATGCCCTGCCCAGAGCTCGTGGGGGTCCACGTCCCCGTGGGTCTGTACGGGCAGACAGTAACACTGCTGATAGCTGTAAAACACACGGACCAACCTCCATTGCAATTTGGAAATTCAAGTATCTTATAGGCGTGTTAAGTACGAAGTAGGATTTCAAAAAGGGTGGTACGTCTTAAATAGCCTTGATCCAAGTCTGTACTGATTGATAAGTCCATGGATGTACAGTAATTCTATCCTTATAAGTGGCAAGTTCAGATAAGCGGACAGTATAGGATGCCAGTCTTTTAAAGGGACATTTTGTTCATTGTATTTATATAATCTAGGAATTATGACTTAAATTATACAACGTTGCCTTGGAGGATTTGCAAGTCTACGCCTTGAGGTGTATTGTCCTGCGTTCTTTGAAAGGTGGATTTAGTTTGTGTTCATTGTTGGTTGGTGTATTTCCGTTTTTGTTAATAGGCTGTGACTGTGTTTGGGACGCTGGTAGATTTATCTTAACGGACAGTTCAACAGGTAGGTTGCAGCCCCGTCTGGGCCTCATCCCAGTGGAGACGTGTGAAGAATGTTCCACTTGAACCTAGACATTGTATCTGTTCAGGCTAATCATTAACTGTTGACGAGTCTACTTCATATGAGACAAACAAAGTGGTGTTTGAAGGACTTGAACAAAGTTGGTGGAAGTCCCCTTTTAACACTTTGTAAACGTAGGTTTATTTCGTGTGGCTGCTTTTCATCGTTGTCGCCATATTCAGTAGCTGCAGCAGAGACCATATGGTCTGTGGTTGCAGTATTGTTTTTTAAAAGTTTCGTCATGTTATCGTCGCTATATGGCTGAAAAAAGGTGACTCACTCACTCACTCGTCATTTCAAATCATGATACCATAGTTACATCCTGTATGTGCATTTGTTACTGATGCCACACCATGGCATACCCAGTCATATCATATAGTATACATACTTCACACGATGTGTCAGTATCCCCAACATTCATCACACACAAAATCTTCATCCGAAGACAACGTGCACAACCCTATCCATGAAAAACACAAACTAAAAGCGACGAAACCCTTTCCACATGCATAAGAAATCTCTGGTCAAAGCAGAATCCATTGTACGATGCCGACTATATCATTATCGTGTCATCGTGAATCACGATCAATTAGTGACGATACCAGGTGTTCCCACGAAAAATGTATTCCAAACGTTATTCACCCATTGGGCCAGTATCCCCAACATTTGTCACATCATGTGCCAGTATCAGACAAATAGACACACAATGTGCCAATACCAGACAAATAGTCACACAATGTGCCAATACCAGACAAATAGTCACACAATGTGCCAGTATCAGACAAATAGTCACACAATGTGCCAATACCAGACAAATAGTCACACAATGTCCCAATACCAGACAAATAGTCACACAATGTGCCAGTATCAGACAAATGGTCACACAATGTGCCAGTATCGCCAACATTCGTCACACAATGTGCCAGTATCACTGACATTCGTCACACAATGTGCCAATACCAGACAAATAGTCACACAACGTGCCAGTATCAGACAAATGGTCACACGATGTGCCAGTATCGCCAACATTCGTCACACAATGTGCCAGTATCAGACAAATAGCCACACAATGTGCCAGTATCAGACAAATAGTCACACAATGTGCCAGTATCACCAACATTCGTCACACAATGTGCCAGTATCAGACAAATAGTCACAAAATGTACCAGTATAACCGACATTAATCGCACAATACATTAATCCGAAGACAACGTACATATGAAAGGCATGAATACGAAAAAAGAGCAAAGCATGACGAGGCTCGCGTGTCATGGTCTTAGACTGTAGTATTACACACGTCTCCCTACAATTGCCTGCGTTCCAGTCACTGCGGGTGAAGTCACCCAAGTGCTTTCACTAACTCAGACTGGCGCTCACATGATACAACTACCCGCCATAGATTCCAGCAGTATGTCGTGTAATTAACAGATGCTGACAAAGACAGACATCACCAATCATACACATAAACACGTAATGCATCCTATATAACCCGATGACTTGACATGCTGCGTGCAGATTCATCTGCAATCTTCAGAGGACGTCGTGCGTGCTCAGGTCATGGAGGTCAGAGGGAAAAGTACCGTTATGAGAGGCATGTTTATTTCAGTACCATAGTTCAAACGGTAAACAGATGGGGCTGATCCCAAAGGAACTGTGGTTGTTCCAGGAATGTGATCATAGGGTATAAAAATACTGGACTCGCGGATCCTAAAGCTGCTTTTAGGTTATATTCAGCTTATTTCCCCAAGGGAACTCCCACGCCATCAACTACAGTCAGCGCTTTTCCAATGGTGAACTGCAGCATCATCGTCTGTTGTCAGCTTATTTCCCGTAGTGACCTGCAACATCATCGACTATAGTCAGCACTTTCCCTCTAGTGATCTGCAGCACCATCGACTATAGTCAGAACTTTCCCCCTCGTGACCTGCAACATCATCGACTATAGTCAGCGCTTTCCCTCTAGTGATCTGCAGCATCATCGACTATAGTCAGCACTTTCCCCCTCGTGACCTGCAACATCATCGACTATAGTCAGCACTTTCCGCCTCGTGACCTGCATCACCATCGACTATAGTCAGCACTTTCCCCTCGTGACCTGCAACATCATCGACTATAGTCAGCGCTTTCCCTCTCGTGACCTGCAGCACCATCGACTACAGTCAGCACTTTCCCCCTAGTGACATGCAGCACCATCGACTACAGTCAGAACTTTCCCCCTAGTGACCTGCAGCACCATCGACTACAGTCAGCACTTTCCCTTCGTGACCTGCAGCACCATCGACTATAGTCAGCACTTTCCCCCTAGTGACCTGCAGCACCATCGACTACAGTCAGCACTTTCCCCCTCGTGACCTGCAGCACCATCGACTACAGTCAGCACTTTCCCCCTCGTGACCTGCAGCACCATCGACTACAGTCAGCGCTTTCCCTCTAGTGACCTGCAGCACCATCGACTACAGTCAGCACTTTCCCCCTAGTGACCTGCAGCACCATCGACTATAGTCATCGCTTTTCCCCTAGTGACCTGCAGCACCAGCGACTACAGTCAGCACTTTCCCCCTAGTGACCTGCAGCACCATCGACTATAGTCAGCACTTTCCCCCTCGTGACCTGCAGCACCATCGACTACAGTCAGCACTTTCCCCCTAGTGACCTGCAGCACCATCGACTACAGTCAGCACTTTCCCCCTCGTGACCTGCAGCACCATCGACTACAGTCAGCACTTTCCCCCTCGTGACCTGCAGCACCATCGACTACAGTCAGCACTTTCCCCCTCGTGACCTGCAGCACCATCGACTACAGTCAGCACTTTCCCTCTAGTGACCTGCAGCACCATCGACTACAGTCAGCACTTTCCCCCTAGTGACCTGCAGCACCATCGACTACAGTCAGCACTTTCCCCCTAGTGACCTGCAGCACCATCGACTATAGTCATCGCTTTTCCCCTAGTGACCTGCAGCACCAGCGACTACAGTCAGCACTTTCCCCCTAGTGACCTGCAGCACCATCGACTATAGTCAGCACTTTCCCCCTCGTGACCTGCAGCACCATCGACTACAGTCAGCACTTTCCCCCTCGTGACCTGCAGCACCATCGACTACAGTCAGCACTTTCCCCCTCGTGACCTGCAGCACCATCGACTACAGTCAGCACTTTCCCCCTCGTGACCTGCAGCACCATCGACTACAGTCAGCACTTTCCCCCTCGTGACCTGCAGCACCATCGACTACAGTCAGCACTTTCCCCCTCGTGACCTGCAGCACCATCGACTACAGTCAGCACTTTCCCCCTCGTGACCTGCAGCACCATCGACTACAGTCAGCACTTTCCCCCTCGTGACCTGCAGCACCATCGACTACAGCCAGCACTTTCCCCCTAGTGACCTGCAGCACCATCGACTACAGTCAGCACTTTCCCCCTCGTGACCTGCAGCACCATCGACTACAGTCAGCACTTTCCCCCTCGTGACCTGCAGCACCATCGACTACAGTCAGCACTTTCCCCCTCGTGACCTGCAGCACCATCGACTACAGTCAGCACTTTCCCCCTCGTGACCTGCAGCACCATCGACTACAGTCAGCACTTTCCCCCTCGTGACCTGCAGCACCATCGACTACAGTCAGCACTTTCCCCCTCGTGACCTGCAGCACCATCGACTACAGTCAGCACTTTCCCCCTCGTGACCTGCAGCACCATCGACTACAGTCAGCACTTTCCCCCTCGTGACCTGCAGCACCATCGACTACAGTCAGCACTTTCCCCCTCGTGACCTGCAGCACCATCGGTTATGTTCAGTTCATTTCCCATCGCCATCTGCTACATTCAGCACTTGTCCCATGGGGAGCTGGAGCATCCAATGCCGTGGGTCAGGCTCCGTTCCCCCAGCTGTGTCGGTGCACCATGTATACCTGCACACACGCACAAAGGTACCACTGTATGCCCTGCAGGTGCTTTCTTTGCAACCTTTATTGTCGAATTAATTGCCTCAACAATTGCTTTGCTGTAATCGATCGGGACTGAGTAAAAATATATCCTTAAGAGTCGTGATATGTATTTCATGGGAGGGCTTGAGTTCGTGGTAGGTTGACTTAATCTGTAACTTCAACCTATGGAAACGTTTACCTTAAACTCATATCTAAGGAGTGTTGGGGGTAGTCCAGACGCGCAAGTGTTTGCTCGTTCCGTCGTAGACCTGGGTTCGATTCCTTATGTATGAAGTCTGAAATTATGACCAGTTGTAGAAAAAACATGATTGTATTCTGTGTTTGGTATAATAGTTACGTCGTTTGCCCGATCTGGTACCAATCAGTGTGGGCCTAGATTATACAGTGCCGGGCAAAAGAAAGTATACACTTGAAAATTGGATTTAAACAAAACATTACAAAAGTTATCAAAACGTTACAAGGCTGAAAACAGTCGCCGAAACACTGCAAAGGTGCGGTCCTAAACACAACTATGATACTCGTATCAAATACATCCCCGTTAAAAAACCATTACCATCCATTCGTTGCGATTTTGATTTAAATCATAATCATTCAGTTTTCAGAGGAATGTATGCTTGTTTGAATGGCCTGACCCCGTTCATCAAGGCGATATTGATGCTAAGACTGTTGCAGTCCATACCCTAACACAGACTTACAACACTCTTAGCGCTGGTGTCACTTTGTGGAACTGATTGCTCTGGACTAATATTTATCAAAGTAGAATGACGATATCTAACACTGGATAATCGAGAAAGAGACTTTTGGTTCCTTGTCTTCAAACAATCCCAATTTATTGAACATCTGATACGGGTACGCCGGGTGGCCATCTTGTTTACAGAGTCGTGTGTTACAGCGTGGTTGGCTTTTGTACCGTGCACGTTCCATAAACGGCGTTAACGTGACCCCATTAGACCTTTGAACCCCGTGAACTCCGGCCATCGACGCCACTTGACGTGAGAAGGTGCGGCAGGGAGGGTGGGTGATTCGCTCGGTATGTTTTTGGTGTACTACCCTGTAAGGATTCCGGGGGCAGATACGTCTCCAGTACACTATGCTTTCGTAGTATGAGGAATGAGTAGTTACAGTGTGAGATATAGCTGATTGTAGGTCTTCCTATAGAGACACCAACTCGGCGTCGATACAAGTTCTTAATTTTGTTTGTTTGTTATTTAACGCCATAATAAGCAATATTCAATCTGTATGAACGCCGGTCTGTGAATATTCGAGTACGGACCAGACAATCCAGTGATTGACGTTATGAGCATCCAATTCACCGAGTTGCGTCCCTTATGCGTGCCATTAACCAGTGGTTGTGGTTCGAATCCAAGATTCGCCCCGATTATGTTTCCAGATATGTCAAATTATCTGATGATTTATAACAGCTTTAACACGCCCCATGATGTTCATGCGTTCAAGAACTGCATACTAGCGCAATACAACTCAACTGTTATTGCAAACAAAAACAACAAGAAGAAATCACTACATGAACAATAACGTGACGTGTAAGGATGCATGGATTATTAGGCCCTCTTGCACAATCGTATCGCAGCTGTTAAAGTATGAGGAATAGCTGTCGTAGCGCTACTACTTCTATCGCTTTGTGCACATGGGCCTATATAGATGTATGAAGGCTTATTTTTCAATTATGTCCAACGCTGATCAAACACGAGTGTCTTCATAATTAACGTCGACACGCCGGTCACAGCGTAAGACACATCTTCAGCCACCATGCTAAAATCGGCGCCGTGTTTGAAACTGACCATTATTGACCGATATTAAGACCTGTCAATTATGAAATTGATCCGTCCGTCCGAGAAACGACAAACCTGAACAGCAGAACACCGAACGTCACGACCAGCACACACACACGGCCAATTATGGCCCAGGGGCTAATATTTGAGGGTGGGGCCCGATTCTGAAAGGCCATGGAGATAGACGGTCCCATTATGAAATTTGACACACATAACAATTGGATTCCGTTTATCATTGCGAATAACCCACCTGACCTCTAAACGACATAAGTTCAGCTGATGCGTATTTTTGGTAAATGAGGCGAATATGGTTCCCCTCTCAGCTCCTATGGGTCTGTTGTGACGCTAGTCCTGGTGGATTATTACAGAGTGCTATCATTCCGTGGCTCTTGTTCCACAAAGCTATCTAAGCGGCACGACCGGTGACTCAGACTTAAAGGTGTGAGGTCAGATTCCGAATACTTCAAACACACGCGCACGATACGTACTTATATGTTCAACCCAAATCTGATACTTCTAAAATGCAGCTTTCTGAATCTGGAAATAACATCCATGTTTTTTTCAATACATTTCGTTTGCGTATTTAATATCAAATATTATCACTGACTTTATCAGTCAGAAAACAATCGAGGCGAGATCCTGCTCGATGTGAACGGTTCCATTCTTTCATTGCCTCAACGTCGAAACTCTACTGTGCAATGTTGATTCTCACGAGCTATACTGAAATATTGCCAAGCGCAACATTATTTTACTTTTATGACGTCTTCAGCTTAATGAGTGTTGTATGCCACCGTCAATATTTCAGGAGTTTGACGACTGCGGCGACGGCTTATAAAAAATCAATCTGAAAATGAACCACCAGTGGTTGACATCAAGAGCATCAATTTCGCGCCATTGTCAGCCAGTTCACACATCGTAGCCACCCCTTTTAAAATCGTTCCATACCAGCACGAGATGCTAGGGGCCCCTCCTGTGCCTCCGTTTCGTTACACGACAGCTGTTGTAGATACATCACAGGCAGTTGCAATGCATATTCCGCCAACGTACTCAGGCGCGGACCTCGGAGAAGACACCCAGACTCACTTCCGTGTTTTATTAATCCCTTTGATGTTCTCCGCCTGTTGTACATATCACCATGCGGCGGAACATGGACATATAATTGTCTTTATCCACAATAGCTGACATTTCTTTGATGCCCCTTCTTTAAATATTTTTCTGTGTAGAAAATTAGCCACATTGTCAGCGGGATACCAAACGATAGTTAAAACATGAATCACAGTGGCCTGTGTTTGGTTTTCAGGCGTGCGTACAGTAGCTGTCGAGGACGTATGTACACAAACTAAAGCTTGCTGTTTTAGTCTTTCGATGCAAGGGTGTCTGCCTAGGTTCCATATCCCACATATCCCACATGGGTACAATGTGTGAAACCCTCTCGCGGTGCCCCCAGCCCACTCACTGCAGACAAAATACGCCTTTTTGACAGTTACGGTTGTTCATCAGGCGAAGGTTCTGCTAGAAAGGTGTTTTTTTTGGTTGTGTATCATATTCCCCAGGGAGCTGAGAATGGACATTAAGTGCACACTGATCCATTGACTAATAATGCCAGCGTTAGAGCATGCTTATTGGTGGATTTGGAACTCCACATTATTATTATTATTATTATTATTATTATTATTATTACTACAAGTAGTAGTAGTAGTAGTAGTAGTAGTAGTAGTAGTAGTATAACAAAACACATAAGAAACAGAGCCACTGCTCATAGGAACCTGTCTACAGATCAATGCGGCTTCCACATGAAAACAGTAACAGAAGCAAGTACAAGTAAACTATTCATAAGAAAACGAGTTTTTGGTGTTTTCGCACATATTTGTTTGGGTTTTTTTAATCATGAATGTTATGAAGAACAGAAAGCTGACATCGATTCCATCATTTCTGACCTTGAGTTTCTTAAAAAAGGATGAACTCATTGATATACCAGAAGCAATAAAAAAGATTTACAAATCTTTTACAAATCTGCTTATAGCTCAGTATGAAATAAGACAAGCGAAACATAAATAATTTTCTCATCTCGGCCCAGACTTTTACAGTATTACATGCATGAAACAGATACATAGACATAAGCGCTACAGAAACCCATTTATACAAACTCATGTTAATAAATCTCGCTTTCCATCCTTAACGGCATCATCCGGCACACTGAGTACAAAACCATATGTTTATCTACAATACTATTATGCGCTTTACTGCACACCTGACGCCTGTGATAGACAGTCGCGCCGTGGTGCTGATATCGTGAGAGACAGGTAAATTGTTGATTATGAAAATATTTTGATTTGCTCTTTGCAAGGTAAGCACGTGGATGGTGTAAAGGCTTTACTGTTACCTCTACTGAGACCTGAAATCTGTACATGCAACTGTCAGATGTGATAACGAGCTAATATATCTTTCTGAGAGTATTTTAAATGTTAATTTGCTATCATAACATTAACCGCATTTTCATTAAAATTTAAGAGTAGATGATGTGCTGGTTGGTTGATTACCACATGGTTGTAATTTCCCTGAAACCACATATTACAGATACGGGTACTAGCGTGTACGTTAGCTATCTAGGCGGGAAGCTGTGGATGAAACTTGATGTATTGAACAAGGTTAATGTTCACCTTACTCACTCTCAGAATGTAGACTAAGTCTAGTACATGGATGACAAACACATTAAAACACACAGGTATCTCTCAGACTATCTTCCTATTTATCTTTTGCTTTTTTTATATGTTATGGGGGTGGGGTATAAGGTTCAGTAGCCAAGTGGTTAATTTGTCAGTTCTCTCGCCGAAGACACTGGTTCGATTCTCGATATGATTACAACGTGAACTATTCCTGTTGCCCTCCCCGTGATATGGCTGCCATATTGCTAAAACCACGTGAAACCTCACCCACTCAATCACTCACACACTCGATCACACACTCACTCACTCACTCACTCACTCACTCACCCATCCATGCTCAAAACATCACACTCCCAAAGTGACCCATTCCATGTGTTGCGTGTCTCAGCGTATTCAGTTGAAACCCGCAAAACCTTGATTCGGTTTAGAATTAACACAACCCTCTGCGTCTATTGCTTCACGTTTTATTTTAAGTTCTCATATTACCTTGTGATTGCTGTATTGTAATGCGGTTACCGATAGTTCGATGAATCGATACATACCGTGAAAGATAAATCCAGAACATTGCTGAGAACTGGTGGGTGAGGTGAGGTGAGGTGAGGTGTGGTGAGGTGAGGTGAGGTGAGGTGAGGTGAGGTGAGGTGAGGTCAAATGGAGTTCAGCGTCGCGTCCAAGATTATGCACTTATATAGCGACGTTCATGCACGTGTGTGTGTGTGTGTGTGTGTGTGTGTGTGTGTGTGTGTACTAGTCCGGACTGCTGCCGATTTATAGTGCTAGCCCACTGAGATACCATGCCACAGTTTAACATGAATACCCTACTCAGACACAGTGTACTGACTCCGAGCCGACCAGTCCTTGTTTTAGCTCCTTAATGCCGGGCACCAGACAGGGTAACAACAAGTACCATATTTTAGCGTCTTTTGATATGACGCGACAGGGGATCGAACCCCGGACTTTCAGCTCTCGGGACGGACACTCTACCACTAGACCATTACTGAACGGGGCAAAAGAAATATTCATCCACCTTTGATGTAGTTGTGTTTTGGACCTTAAGTTTTCCGCCGGAACTTTTGTAGTTTTTTTTTGTCCTTTTCAAGTTTATCCTTTTTTTTGCCCTGAATCTAATCTAATGTCCTTGTATCCCATTTTTTTACAAAAAGATGTACGGCTGTCCAAGTCGGCTAAGGCGCCGTAATTAGGCAGTAGAGAGTTGCGTCCCTTAGGCACACCAGGAATCTCTGATTGTGCGTTTGAATCACGGTCACCCCGATTATGTTTCTAGGTTTGTCAGCACCATACCCACTGTCGTCGGTTTCACCAAAGTGGCAAATGTCTAAGGGCTTTCCTTCCACATCGGGCGGACACGTGATGATATATACTCACCGCCAAAAGAAACGCACACCGTGAATGAAGCTTCTTACATAAATCACTAATTTCCTATTCCCGCGGAATACATAAATTAGTTATGTTTAGTATAGATCTATTGTAAGGTACTCGTATCCAACTTTGATCCCTACAGTCATAACCCACGGGATTGTCACAGACATTCTGTCTGACGTGGGGTATTTATTACAATCAATGCTGACAAGGGCGATTGAAATGTTGTCTCACATTGTCCGGTACAAGTAATCAGGATTAGATTGCTGTAAAGGTCAAAGGTCAACCAGCTCCTCTGGACAACAAGTCGTGGGAAGTTTATCATAACTCTCGGTTGATTGACGGGGAAATTAGCATGCCTGCTGCACGTGACATTAAATGTCCTGAGGTAAATAATACATTGTAACATGTCATGTTGGTGATGCATTATGGGTAACCAAGCAGTGCCGACAGTCTCAACCATTAGGTAATTGATATCACTTAAAATTAGTTTTCAAATGTCGTTCTTGCGACATAATTAGGATTATCATGCAGTTGATCACCGTTCACAAATGCTATCCATATATATATGACTGTTCAATTATATGACTCCTTTGTCAGCTATGTGAACATGTTAAATAAAGCAGAGCCCCATATGGACATATATGTTCCTTTTTAAGATTGTTCTTTATTACAAAGAAGGGGACACGGGTGGCCGCGATTTGCTGTGCAGAGTTGCGTCCCTTGGGCACGCCAGAAACCTATGATTGTGGGTTCGAATCCCGGTTCGCCACGATTATGTTTCTAGGTTTGTCAGCGCCATACCCGTGCTCGTGGGTTTCACCGAAGTGGTAAACGTCTGAGACCTGCATCACTTCGGGCTTTCCTCCCACATTAAGCTGACACGCCACGATATAACTGGAATAGTGTTAAAAGCGGCGTTAAACCCAACTCACTCACTCACTCACTCACTATTTCAAAGAAACTGTCGGGGAAAATAGCATAAACACATGAAAATAGGAGTTTACCATAAAATTACAAACCAGTCGCCGAAACACTGCAAACTTATGCTCCAAAACACAACTATGATACCCGTATCCGAAATACATCACCATCGAGTAACCATGTCTTGTTGGTTTCATATTTAGCCGCCATCATACACGAGTGGATACATGCTTTTGTCCGGCAGTGTAGGAGCCACGATATACAATATCTCCTGTGGCGCTAAAGGGCGGTAGGGGTAGCCTAGCGGTTAAGGCGTTCGCTCGTAACGCCGAAAGGAACGGGTTCAGTTCCCTACATTGGTACGATGTCAAACCCATTTATGGCGTTCCCGTCGTATTATTGCTGAAATATTGCTAAAAGAACCTTGACGTATAAATCTTGCTTACTCAATTATCTGGACGAATCTTAGACATCAAAATCAGAAAAAAACCATGGGAGAAAATGGAAATGAACCATTGTTATACAACCGAAAATTAATGATAATTAATACTTGAAAACACAACACAATCAAGCATAACAATACATATTTCAACAGTTGCTTAGATCCATGATCATGATGTCAATCACTGGATTGTCTGATCCAGATTTGATTATTTACAAACCGCCGTCAAATAGCTGGAATACTGAGTTCGGCATTAAACGACAAACAAACATAGCAGCTCGTGTTTGACAGTGCAAACGCCACTTCGTGTTTGACAGTATAAATATCCGTTGTTTGACAGTACATGTATCAGCTCGTGTTTAATAACATGAAATAACGCTACTCATAAATAGTTGACCTTTATAAAGGCCGCACTTGACACTGGGGGTACAGCTGTCACAATGCCTTGTTATCGTAATGAAAGACTAAGGTAATAAATAGCCACTGTATTGTTCTGGGGTTGCTGTTTCAACACAGTTAAAAACGTCACAGAAGGCGATAAAAATGAAACAATTTATACATCTAATTGTAGTGGGATTTGAAACTTCCGGTGTCTTGTCAGTGTGGAAAAGAATATTCTTTTTAATTAAAACACCTTGTGAGTTGAAGATGATAAATGCTTTTGAAGTGTGGAATATGAAGTTATTATTTAAACATACATGAATAAATCTATGAATAAGTTGCTTAAACGTAATGTTTGAGGTCATAATCAGGGACAGTTTCTGCATTTGTAACAAAAGCATCTGTATTAAATACGTCGACACAACTCGCTGTGAAGAGTTGCGTCCCTTATGCGTGCCAGAGCCTGCTGATATTGGGTCGATTCTTTGCATTCATGGTCACGCCAGAAACCTATGATCGTAGGTTCGAATGCCGGTTCGCCCTAATTCTCCTGCCACGTCGTGATATGATGTAGATACTGTTGATAGCGGCGTTAAACCCAACCCAATGTCTTCAAGTAATGAGTGAGTGAGTATGGTTTTAAGCCGCCTTCGGAAATATTTTACCAATATCGCGGTGGGGGACACCAGAAGTGGGATTCACACCCTGTACCCATGTTGGGAATCGAACCCGGATCTTCGGCGTGACGAGCGAACGCTTTGACCACGAGGCTACCTGACCGCCCCTTGAAGCTATGAAGTGGGGTCTGTGTGTGATGTCTCCATGCTGGCCACGTGAAGCATGGGAAGTAAGCCAGGCCGAGATGTAGTAAGGAACATGTCAACTTGAACATAGGAAACAGGATAACCACTGAACGGCATGTGTTATGTTGCGGAAGGAAAAGCTCCTCACGATCACATTTGTGTTTGTATGGATCAGGCATATCATTCTCCCGAGAAGACTGTTGAGGATCAGAGCGGAAGATTGTGTGAATATAAAAGTCAACGCCAGAGAACGACCACTGTCGATGATGCTAGTATGAAATACATTCCATTCGGCTAAGAGAACAACCATTTGATGTAAGCCCCGCCCCAACCCCTCCCCCCTTCCCTGGCATGGTATGGTAAAGAAGACATCAGACCTCGCAGTGCTAGTTTCGCGTTGACCATTCTTCTGAATGCCAGAAATACTTGAGAAGTAATGTCTGTTTATCTTGATCCGTCTGTAGATGACCACCCGCAACAGATGCCAGACAATGGACAATGGACCACCTCAGTTCTGCTTACAGAAATGGTATCTTGTGTCTGTTTTTATAGACGGAACGCCGTCAGACATAAACATCAAGTGACTGGTTTTCCTGCGGCGGGCAACGAAAGCTGTGTTGTTAAGGTTGAGTTAGGTACACCCAGAGAGAGTGATGATTGATAAATATACAATTAAATCCGATGGTGTTGTGTAATGGGACAAAAGAAAATAGTATAGAATAGTTCATTTAGCTGATGAGGCTGGACAAGGAAAGGATGACACGATGCAGACATAACTAAAATTGACAATATCTTTTTCTCCTTTACCGCGTGAAGAATGTGGCGGTTCTAGTGTGAACCACGTCTCTTTGTTGGAACTCCGGGTCCGAATAGATCACCAATACCTCCAGTGTGTTTCTCATGGGATGCTTGTCAGAAGAGCCGACCAAACTGAGAATCAGATGGTTGCAATGTTTGACTGGCTGGTTGTGTGTCGGTGTGGAGAGTTGCCAATGCTGTCAGCTACTGGTACACATGACCAAGAGTCCAGTAGTTACTGGCTTCCAATGGGATATGTCTGATTGCGGCGGAAAATGACAGTCACTCGTTTTCTCAGACATTGCTTTAGGAAATGAATTTAATACGCCTGAGGCAATGTAGAATAGTGTTATGCTATTGCCATAAACAAGACGATCTAACGGTCATAGTCTGATGTCATTAGGGACAGAAACGACCATCATTAACATAATCATGTAGGAAAAGATAGCACTGGTACTTCAGGTGTTCACAAAGATCGAATGTATTGATAAAAAGATTTTTTTAAATGCAATTAACAACACTTATACGCCTTAACCACTAATATCCCACTACTCAAAAGAGTAATATACTTTTAAGTACAGGACAGATTACTGATAGTAATCTGAAAGAATCGGGCCTGTCCTTAACTTCTTTTGAGTAGTGCTTTAGTTGATTTTAAAATATCCGTACATTGCAAAGGAGGCACGAACATAATGAACAGGAGTGAGTGAGTGAGAGAGTGGGTATGGTTTTACGCCGCTTTTAGCAATATTCACGGCGGGGGACACCAGAAATGGGCTTCACACATTGTACCCATGTCGGGAATCGAACCCGGGTCTTCGGCGTGACGAGCGAACGCTTTAACCACTAGGCTACCCGATCGCCCCATAATGAACAGGAAGCCTTCAAATATCAACTAGCAATGCAATAATAATACCTCGACACTATAAGAAGCATACTGTATATTAGTTCCCCCTTTGACAATGGCTTATAGGAACGTCAGATTTTGAACATGTTCCCGTCACATTCTTAGGAACAACACTTATGACTGCAAATATAGAACAAAGCTACATCTACGATCGACACAATCTTTGTAATCCATTTATTACTTTCCCACGTTGATAACAACTACCACGTAAACAAAATGATGTGTCTGTTGTTAAGCACTCGCCGCTCTGTAGCCTGACCTTGACCTCGTTCCACCAAGCGATCTTAGCTCTTAGATCTCAGTGACTTACATACTAACGTAGACCTATCCAAGCCGTAACGAGAAGTTCGGTGAGTGGCGCTCTCGTGAAAGAGGAACCAAATGTAAGATAATATTTTACAGACGCTTTAAACAATTTTTGAAGACTTAGAGTTTGTTGTTTGGCGCCTCACTGAGCAATGTACCAGCTATATTATTGTTTGTTTGTTTATTTGTTGTTCAACGACGCACTCATCAAGATTCCAGCTATATGATGTCGGTCTGAATAAAACTGACATCATGAGCATCGATTTATTTAATTGGGATACAATGATATGCATCAACCAACTCACAAGCCTGACCAGCCGATCACGTCGGTCGCCTCTTACGGCAAGCATTGCCGCCTGTTACGAGTCTTGTCAAGGAACTTTCAACATTGATTCACGAAGGACAGATAATCCGTATTTCCGAGCGGCGAGTAGGTTGTTGTTTATATTTGTCCCTGTCTACTGAGATAAAGTAGGAAACATGGGTCTCCTGGTCTCAGGTGGAGCCGTCACCTCACATGGCGTATTGTTAGAACGACGTCACATAAATAGTTTGTAACGTCAATTATTCGTGATGATGTCTTGTTGCGAAGGGCATCTTTGCAAACAATGAACACAATGCTACAACTAGCCAATATATATACAATAAAGAATATAATATGTCCTCATTTAGTGTGTGTGTGTGTGTGTGTGTGTGTGTGTGTGTGTGTGTTTGTGTGTACAGGTATCAGTAGCCAGGCTGAAACTGTATGTCATACTGTTGGTACAGATGCCGTTACTGATTCTGTATCGGGTGGATTATATCACAACAATCTGCATCTGCTTGTTTCAGCGGCTGTCCTGCAGTTCGAGAGCGGGATCACTCTGTGGGTGTGTCTGCTGGACACTAAGACAGACGGACCACTGACCCCGGACAGTCTAGGGGAGACGGTCATCATGGGTCTGGAGGAGCTGACGGTCAAGGGGATGAACGCAGAGGACGCCGCCATCTTTGTTGCTGGCCACGGCCGAGGCGGTGAGAGAGTGATGAATGCCTGTTAATGTCAACCCAGAAGACACTGTTGCTGAACGAGTGCATGTTGTTTTACTTCCCCATAGCCAGAAAAAGCTGTATGGTGAATTAGGATCAAATTAAGATTACTGTTGGCTAAAACACAGGCAGTCTCATTGTCGTTGGCCCCACGCTGTCTGTGACCTGTTCCACAAAGCAGTCTTAGGAGACAAAAGTCGTTGGCCGGCAGACATTAGAAGAAATCGGACCACTGATTTCTTTGTTCCCACAAGTTTGCATTGTCTACCATTATGTAATCCCCTGATGGTAGAATTATATCTTGGCTTTTGAACGCAAAACATTCAAACCGTGTTTACACTTCACAAAGGAACCGCTCTCAAACCTTCTTCTTACTTTTAAGGAACCGCTCTCAAACCTTGTTTTTACTTTTACGGACCCGCCCTCAAACCTTGTTCTTACTTTTACGGAACCGCCCTAAAACGTGTTCTAACTTTTACGGAACCGCCCTTAAACGTGTTCTTACTTTTACGGAACCGCCCTTAAACATCGTTCATACTTGTACGGAACCGCCCTCAAACCTTCTTCTTACATTTATGGAGCCGCCCTCAAACCTTGTTCTAACTTTTCACTTTTCAGGGGCCATGCTTGCAACATATGTAGCTGAGGTACCAGATTTTTTCAGTGGGATTATATTGATGGGTACATATCTAAAACCACAGAAGAAGGCATCTGCATTTCCAGTCCCTATCATGACGATCACTGGAGACCTCGACGGGATAACCCGGATAACGAGCGTGGCCGAAGCGTTTAGGTGAGTGTCGTTGACGTGATTCAGGAAGTGTGATCTCATAGGAGTGTGCGAGTTGGGTTCACTGCCGTTTTAACAGTATTCCAGTTATATCACGGGGTGCCAGCTTACTGTGGGAGGAAAGCCCGATGTGACGCAGGTCTCAGACGTTTACTTTTTTGGTGAAACCCACGAGCACGGCTATGGTGCGGGTGTGCTGCTGACAAACCTAGAAATATAACCAGGGCGAACCCATGATCTCATATGTGCTGATAATGACGTTAACGCTGCCACGGAGAAACAGAACTAAACGTTTACCACATCAATCCATTGCGACTGTAAAACATAAGATTCCATACGTCTTTAAAAACGGAGACGTTGGGTACCGTAAGTCCGGTTCGATTCCCTACGAGGGTAGAATGTAGGAAGCCCGGTGTCCCCGGGAATATTGCTACAATATTACTCAGAGATGCGTAAAACCCAACTCACTCACTCTGAAAGGCAATAATAAGTCAGTGAGTGCGTGAAAGTTCTTTTACGCCGTACACAGCACCAATACGGCTATATCTGGCGGTCTGAGCTATGCGGGTATAGCGAGTAGTTGAGAGTAGGAGTAACAGTCGGGATAGCCAGACCAGACATTGTAGCCACACAATCCTCATTTGCGTCAGCTAGACAAGCAGGATGTCCTGGTAACTTAGTTTATGAGCACCCAACTCCAACAACGCAGTCCCTCACAGTTAGGCTCCGAGCCTATCTCCTCGCCACTCCACGCATAAATTCTTATAACTTGTAAATGTTGATTACAACTTTAACGATCTTAGCCAACAAGGGATCTATACTTTTAGATTGCAGATAGCGATCTTAAGTAAACTGAGCGGCAAATGAAAAGATACACCATGATGGGGGCTAAAAAGGAAGCAAACAAAAATAATTACTCGATGGTGAAGTATTTTATACGGGAATGATAGTTGTGTTTTGGACCTTAATTGTGCAGTGTTTCGGCGACTGTTTTCAGCCTACTCATGATTTGAAACGTTTGTATTATATTCGTCAAATCCAATTTTCAAGTGTATACTTTGTTTTGAACGTCAGTGTATGTACACTTATTGTAGCTCTAAGATTGTTGCAATTGAACCCAATACAATATATATATATACCTTCAAGGCAAATAGAACTGTTTTGACTTTTGTGCTTCTAAACTTTCACAATATGAGGCATACGAGAATGATCACAGCTGAGTTTGTGTGTATTTGATGCTTTTCATTGAGTTGTCTGATTGTTTTGATGTAATCGGCCACTTCCCAGGTCAATGAGAGATGACGTGGCCTTTGACTCGGACCTCATATACCACAGCCCACTGGTCATTATGGACGGCTTCAACCACGGCGTCTTCTCGTCCGGTGAACTCCCTGGGAACATGCAGACTCTGGATATAAGGCCCGAAGGCTCCATAGAAGACGGCCAGCGATTGGTCACCAACTGTACGGCGTTGTTTATTGCCCACACAATGAACGCGCCTGCCGCTTTCGTAAAGGTGGCCAAAATACAGTTTAGAGAAGCATACGACAAAGCGGTATTCATAACAAAGGTTCGATAAATGGAAAATATTTGTAATTGATTGCAATGCTCTTTTGACACGTTCTTAACAAGACATTGTATTTAATGACTATTTTTAATGGGGTTTTTTATCATCACAATATACCTCGTCTGATATGGATATGTGTTGAAACGCAGACGTTGTTTCTTTAATAACAGACTATACTACTCACCCTTTGATAATCAGATATGTCAGATATATTTATGTATATACTACACATATTATGAGGAACAGTTTTGTATATCATGAAAGATTTTGTATACATTATTGTGTATTTGAATTTATGTTTCAAGGTCGCAAAATAGATGATGTTTTTCTTTCACTCATTGTGACGCTATTTGTAACATTTCTCTCTCATAACTAGGAGCCTTTATCTTTTATTTGAAAATAAATATTGATCGAGGTACACGACATTAACATAAGGGAATTACTTGTGCGTGTTATTCACAAATATCTCCGGGACTCCAGGAGGCTTGGTCCACGAGGAGGCTTAATGGATCGGGTGGTGAGCCTCGATGGATTTGTTGATCCATGGAATCGTAGCCGGACGGCGTGGATCGTTGCTCGTAATATTAATCACTGGATTGTCCGCTCTAGATTCGTCATATACTGGTTGCCGTCATATAGCTGGAATACATATCAACCAACACAAATATTTTTAACGTGTTCAATCCATTTACAGCCGATCCTAGAGGTGAAGGAGATGACGCAGAACCCCGATGGTGAATCCTACTTCGTCAGGGTGGCGCAGAAGTGGTTGTCCGGGCTCCAGGGAGACCAGTCCACGAGGCTCACAGTCAGTACCCCCGGGACCATGCTTTTCATCTATCTTATCATACAATGTCATGAAGATATTGTCATTTATCATCCACAACTGGCTCCCACAGGAGATATCGCTTGGATTAGATCAAGCGATATCTACACTGTAGATATCGCTGCAATGAAATTACATCACAATGCTTTGCAGACCATGGTGAAGCATTGTGATGCCATTGGTAACCAGTGACGTCACAATCAAATGACATCACTAATTTCTCTGCTACTGAAGCTGTTAGCAGTACTTTTTACACTGAAGACACTGCTAATTACTGTCTACAAATTGAAAAAGTTGGAAGAATGATGTTGGATGATAAATAAAATCTCACCCGAGTGTCTTTTGATATCAAATATATCAACACTCGTTGATAAAAGTGGCAAAAATCCTCGGCAAGCCTCGGAATTTTTCCACTTTTATCAACTCGTGTTGATATATTTGATATCAAAAGACACTCGGGTGAGATTCTCTATTTAATGTGGACAGTTTAGATGAAAAAAAAACGCGAAAAAAAACACTATTATATGAAACTTTGAATTATGGCCCTTAGGTGCCGACACAATAAACCATGTATGTTAAAATGTTTTAACTATGACATTCAGGATATACTCTTAATTAATAATTGAACAGTTATCACTGAAATTTTGGTGAAATCAGATATTGATTTTTGTTTATGTTTCATTTTCTGACCCCTTTAGGTGGAGAGTTACATTGTAGGGGAAGCCACTGAAATCCCGCCCTCGGTGCTAGCGGAGGGGCACCAATCAGTAGTCATAACGTTCTCTGACGTGTTGCGCGCGCAGACACAGGAAACCGATGACGATGAGAAACCGGAAGCACCCGTTGAGATAGCAGCCCGGATGTTGAGCCCTCAGAGGATAAAGAAAGAGTTGGGAGACACAAACATCACAAAGTTGTACACATGCAGGGATCTCAACTACGTAAGCATTAAAAGAATTGCGTAGTGGAAATCATACGAATAACAGGAAACAAAATGGAGTTGCTAAATCAAATAAGAAATTATATTCTTTGAAGGTGTTAAAATAAACTCGTTAATAAACATTCATGATAAACTGCCAATCTCATTAAAATCAGATCTTAGTTCTCGCTATCGCTAAACAAAGATCTGAGGAGATCCCATTACGGGACACGTAAGAACGACCCTTCATCCGACCAATCCAAGAGTCGCTTACCAGATCATGAAAGTGACAGTCGGAATGTGTTTTCTTATCATGCAACCTCGAAGACGTAAACACGTTGTATTCCGAACGACAGTTACGGCCCGTACGACTGATTCCGACAAAATTATCGTCTATCTCTCGCGTCCGTGAGATACACATTTGAACGGAGGAGGCGTTGCTGAGTACGTGGGGTTCACTGCCATACGATCTTAACCGTATATATGACATTCCGGAATGTTCGTTCGTTCAGTTTTCAAAATTTTAATCAAGAACTGTGTCAACATAATTTTCAAGCATGGTCTGAAATGGAAGTCGCCAGGTTGAAACGAGTGCTGTAAAGCTCGAGAAAGCTGCTTTCTAATTTGCTGATGTCGACTTCATGTTAGCCATTTCAGTGGTCGGTCAAAGTACGCGAAAGATCGTTCTGACTTGACCCGTAATGGGATGTCCTCAGATCTTTGATTATTGGCAGCGAGAACGTCGATCTGATTTTAATGAGATTGGATAAACTGCGCATGCTGACCAAAAGAATGTAGTCAATTGAATTTATTAACAAAAATTACATAACGTTACGTGGCGGAACGCAGAACCACTGCAAACTTAACACCAATATGAGACCCATATCAAATACTTCACCATCAAATAGCCATTTCTGGTTTGTTTCATTTTTAGCCACCATCAAACATGGGTATACTTTCCTTTGCCCGGCAGTGTATTAGCTTCACTGTCTTCACACCATGGGTGTATATTTTCTTTTTCCCAAGAGTGTATTAGTTTTTCTGTTTCAATACAATTTGAAATGCTAATCTGACATGAGGCCATTTTCCGAAATGTTCCACTTCACCAAAACTGCTTGACCGTGCTTTAATCTTTGCGTCTTAATTTGTTTTCGAGGGGTTTTCAGTCCACAAGTATTATTGATTCGGTTAACTAAGTAAACATATATAATAATTATCACCTTTCCCTGTAAAATAAGTGACCAAAGCATCATGAAAAAAGTCAGCTTGATGCAGTGTACACCTGGTATAAGCTAAGCGCCATTCTTTTTTCCTCTTCTCGAACTTCCATGTATGTTTTGGAAATATAATACTCAAAAGAAGTTGATCACATTTGGATAAATCAAAGCGATAAAACCCTTACCATATTCCATAGAAATCTCTGCTAAAAGCTGAGTCGATTGTACGATTCCGAATATATCATGAGCATGTGTTTATGAATCACTATCACATAGTGATGATACTAGGTGTTCGCGAAAAGGTGAGCGTATCCTGCCCCACCGGTCACACCTATCACAAACACAAGCAAAGGCAAATTCATTGTTCTCCCGAAAAAAACACGGGAATATATGGTACAAGTCAAAATAGGGAATTGCATCAGACATCATTTTTTCTCACCAATTTGGAAATGTTTACCATACAAGTTTTTGAAAGCTTTACTGAGGCCTTGAATGTTGTAACCCTGATCAAACAACTCTGTGCAAGAGTCGTATGACGCTCTTGAGATCTTGGTAGAAAGAGCATGCTCGATTGTATCTCAAAAGTTGTGAACAGTAAGCACCAAAGCCTGGAGCAGCTGGAATGTTGCTGGACAAATGCCTAATATAAGATACTGCTGGTACTTCTTCTGCAGGTGGAACTGAAAGAGGAAGGAATAGAAAGGGTAGTCACATAGCTATTGCCGCGGAGCAGTATCAGATCATGCAGAGTCGGTTTGGGGGTTTCAATGAGTATCACTTTCTAAAATACAAATAAATGTGTTTCGTCATAAAAAAAGAAGAAGTATGATTTCAAAGAAGGAGTGTTTTATATGGAAATCTACAGTAAGCGTCTTTAGGCATTTTAACAGATGTATGCTTAAAAGAACAAAATGTTTTGGTGGGTGTAAAGATGTCATCTTATTATGATTGGTAACTCCTCATACTTCCGAACTTGTTGTTGCATCATATCTTTGAAACAAATATTGGACCATGATAGCATCAACTCGTTCAGAATACGTTATGCAAATACTACCTTCCTATTTGCAGGGATCCTACCTGACCGCGTACAACAAGGCGTCAGAAACTGCCCGCAGACGTTTCGACAACAGCCACAAGGGCATTATTTTCCACACGGATATGTTGGTTCAGAGTGACCTAGCCTGGAAACTCACCCAGCTATTGGTTGAAGTCAAGGGGCACGAGCTTCATGTGACGGCGATCTCGTACATGACGCCAAACTTAGATACTCTTGGAGAAAGAGCTGGTTTATATTACTGCAAAATACTTCCTCCCGACAGAGCTATAGAATGGATTTATGTGGATTCACTGAGATTAAATATGCCGTCCTGAAGTGCCTTGTGAAGCGTTCAGAGTTGACCATGGATGTGTTCGAGCGACGATTCTGGGAACAGCTTCAGAAACGTGTTCTAAAAGGGTGTACTTATTGGTGTATGCACCAAGACGAACATGTAAAATGTAGAAGAGGAAACGGTGAAGTTTGGACAGTATCTGGTGATGAGAGTGAACAAGTTCAGTGCAAGAACGCGTTGGGTTGGACTGTATAATATACCTCATTCCAAACAGCATTTAAAAGATATTTTACTTTTATAAGACACTGCGTTTTTTATCTGCTCAAATGAACATAAACATTATTTATACCTTTCGTATAAATCCCTCAGCATTTCACCTGCTGGAGTTTGGTGTTCACAGTGTCAGAGTTTGTCATGTGTATTAAAGTCTAGGTAGAAAGAATACGTGGTCTTCTTGGACAGGTCAGTGAGGGTGTAGAGTAGTAGCCAAGTGGTCAAAGCATTCGCTCGCCGTGCCCACGATCAGGGTTCTATTCTCCACATGGGTACAGTTTGTGATCCTGCCTCGTTCCGCTTTGATGGAAGGTCACATAAAGTCACACTCAGTCCACTCGATCACCATAGTCTTGCGGCAATAGGACATATTTTAGATCGATCTATAAAGTCATGGAGAGGATGTTTATTTCTTTATTGCTTATTCTTTCTGGATTCTGTGTGCTTTCTGGATTCTGCATATTCTTTCTAGATTCAGCATGCTCTTTCTGGATTCTGCATATTCTATCTGGATTCTACATATTCTTTCTGGATTCAGCATGCTCTTTCTGGATTCTGCATATTCTTTCTGGATTCTACATATTCTTTCTGGATTCTGCATGCTCTTTTAGGATTCTGCATATTCTTTCTGGATTCTGCGTGTTTTTCCTGGATTCTGCATGCTCTTTCTGGATTCTGCATATTCTTTCTGGATTCTGCATGCTCTTTCTGGTTTCCTCATATTCTCTCTGGATTCTGCATATTCTTTCTGGATTCTGCATGCTCTTGTCCTATGACCTAGCAATGTTTTAATGCTTCATGGAATGAACATTGTCCATACAAAAGGCAAATCTTTTCAGCCTGGACAAATGTTCCTTGCTGTTACTACTTGACCTTTGACACAGATACCTTAGTTCCAATATCCATGAGCAGACCGAATTAATAACACCCACAGATTTTATGAAACTTCTATTGTTCAATAACAAAGAAACATTGGTATGAATAACAAGCATTGTTTTCATGAAATTCAGTATGTGATGTACAATTCTGGAGGTCATTAGAGACATCGTTTTAGAAAATTAGAAGCTTCTATTTGTTAAAACATCACCCATCCTTGACATAATCAAATCCTCCAGATTTGACGGAGGATGTCTACATTTGTTTACCTCATCATTCTGTAATGAGTGACCTACTGATGCATCTTATCAGTGTTATAAAGTACTTTGTCCCTCTTTAAATCATTCTTCAGTACCTGACTTTAGAAGAATATATTTCATCAAATCAAGTGCCATACACTTTTTGTGATGCATTAAAAAGCATTTTATTTATTGCTTGTTGTCTTTTTTTAACAAATGAATGCATAAATGTTGTAGCTGAACAAAATTGTAAGATTATGTAGAGAATTGAGTAGAACTCTATTAAAATGTTGAAGCACTTTCATAATAAATCAGAGTTTTTTTTCTTTGCTCGTCAGTCATCTGTTACTCCAGAAACATTAATCAAAAGCAAGAACTGAGTTGGCATGTCTTGAGTTAAACCAATTACCAACAACCACGAGAACAAGACTTGTGAACACTTTATTGGGGGAAGTAGCAAAACCATGGTGTTCCTGTTGGATGTAGATCAGTGCAACATTGAGACCTAGTGCCATGGGATGGTTACAATGATACTAGTAGTCATCATGATCAGCAGCTGTGACTCTTTGTAAAAACAACAAACACCACAGTGATTTATTTGCTTATAAACTGCTTTATATTCTGTCTAACAAGTGATTGTAAGACAGATCCATAACAGTGCCATGATAGTGTAACACAGGTGACATGTCAAGGCTCTCGCAGAGCAGCATCAGGTCACAGTTCAAGTTCCTGACAGGACCAAGTAACAGTAGAGGCAAGATGCTCATGTCATGCTCAACATCAAAACCTAGGATAAAACAAATCATGTCACAGTCAATGTTGTCTTGTGCCTTGAAACCTCAATGTAATGTGGGTCAAAACACATACAGCAACGTAATAGCTAAAGACTTGCAGCAAATAGGAATCGACTAATGTCAAGCATTTACATATCAAGGCAATGTTGACCTGGTAGATTATTTTCCAACATCAAAGGGCTTCTAAGATTTCTTGTATGGTTGTAGTTTTGTGCAGATCTGACCAAAGACACCCTGTTGGGCGCAATAAAGAAAGTACATTCAATGAACGTCATTTCTTACATTCTGAGGCTATTGTTGTGATAATGCCCATAGCAAAATTCAAATCTACATAAGTCCTAGTTTCTCCCAACTGAACTGCAGTTGCAAAACCAACAGCCCAGAAAGTGTCAGTGTGTAAAACCAACAGCCCAGAAGGTGTCAATTTGTAAGAAATTAACTCATTAGAAGTAATCAACATTTTTATCAGGGACTGTGTTAATTTGGTTTTCATGACAACCCTTCTCTTTGCCTTCAGATGCATATTCTTCCTCTGTCAAAAATCTTTTCATCAACAAAGACACAATGCAGAAAATTATAATTTTTCAGATAGTCAAAGATTTCGAATACAAGCAGGACTACCCATTCTTTCCTCCAAGCAGCTCCTATTCTGTAATCTCTAAGTGTGCATGCGTTCAACACCATATATACACTTATCAGACCAAACATAATATTGCAAAGATGTGACGGAAGATGCTGATGATGTGGCATCAGTTGTGGACAGGACCTGCTCAGACAGAAAATGCAGCTACAGAATAAACTTAAAGAACTAGGTAATGACTTGCTAGTGTGGAATACATATTAACTTCTAACGTCTTGCAACTTACATATGCACTGACCATGTAAAGTGTAACAATGATATTGGTAGCTTCATTTGTTATTATAAGATGTTTTCAGATGATGAGGTTAGGGAGCTGAATGTCAACAGTTCTCCAAATTCATCTGACACTGAGGAACTAATCCATTGCTTCTACAAAATTGAGACTGGCACATGTACATACTTGTTACACATCAATCATTTCTCTGAAACTACAGGTCATGAATGTTCATAAATTGAGCAACACTGGAGGGTTGGAAGCATTGAGTAGAGAGATCAATGAATTATGTTCCATGTTGACTTAGAACTGATGTCCACTGCATGTCCTTTACACAGGCTATTTCTATATATAACCAAGGCTAATAAAACAATAGCATTAGCCTTGGTACGATGAAGGGAAAGGATACATGACCAAATGTTCTTGGAACATGATGAAGTCACCTCTGTTCCGATAGGTTCTGACACAATAACAAGTAAATATAAATAGATATTTCTTTTATACAAGAAACAAACAATGAGCATAATTGTACATACTGGGTATCTGGATTAATACTTAGAGCTTGGGTAGAAATAATGGGAATATAGATGGTGGACCTTCATGTCAACATTCTGGCTTCTTGCCAACAGTTTTTTTTTCTAAAAAAATACAAGAAACTTGTCAAGAAAACGGCTTCTGTTCATATGCAGATGAACCAGGGAGAACTTTCAAAAACTGCAAGTGACGAATGATAGAATAAAAGATGCTACATAAAGTCAACAAAATAAGACAATGAATAAGGAAGGCAGAAAACATAGCTTGCATACTCAAAGTGCACTACATTGGTTTCTTGAACTATATATCACTGCATATCATGATGAATAGAAAGTACTATCAGTATAACTGAAACATTATACCACTTCTAAATTAAACTTCACATGTTCATTACAGAATGCTCAAAAGTCGAGACATAAGGTTCTATGCAGAGTTTGGTCACATGAAGTTTTTCACTGAAAACATACAACTATAAATTAATTCTCTTTAGTATTATTCTACATGAAAGTATCAGTTTTCTCCAAACCAAAGGCCTTATCTGTCCAAACTATTACAAACAGTGTCCATCATTGATGACATCATTACGAGCATTCAGGGCAGCTTTTCTTCCTCAAGATGAGAACAGTGTCAAACAAATAGGCAATAAAATAGTTTACTGCCTCCACATTTCGCCAAAGCATTGCCTGGTAACCATTTGTTAACATTTCAGCACAACTTCTCAATTCTTTTCACAGTAATTGTACTTTCTTATACATGTATGCAAATGTTGGCTACATGTAAAAACAGTTGACCTGTGTCTCAAAGCTTTGAACTCTGTCATTTGAGATTAAATATGTTGCCTAAATGAAATAGCAATGAACCGATCTATAGTTGCTGGAAACAAACAACTCTCTGGGAAACCAGTAAAGGTCCATGAACTAGGGTTTCAAATAAAGAAGTCACTTGAAGGATACTAATGTTAGGAAAACAAACGATCACAAGCATATGGTTTCAAGACCACATGTTACAGCAATCCTTCCTGGTAATCTGTAGGTGAGTACATTAAAACTATTTATTGAAGTTTATTCTTCTGTACCCCCTATTACTGACAAATGACTATTGACTGCTTGGTCAAACCAATGACACCCAGTGAAGCTTTCTTGAAACAATAGTTTGCATGAACCAAAACATCAACATGTTGCTCACTTGACATGCTACATGGTGCCTCTTGTGACAATTAGAATAGAGAGACACAATAACCATCTGAAGCTTTCATATACAAAGTAAGTTACAGGAAAATACCATATTTAAATGAGATAAGCACAATATACAGTAGATTTAGGCAACAACTTACACTACTTTCCTGGAGAATATTATGTCCAAGTATTCACCTCAAGAATCAGAAACAAAACTTCTATCAATGTTCATTTCTTAACAACAACTGCTCAAACTGAACTTCTACAAATTTGTTAAGTTGTTAGGACGGACAAATGAAATTTAACAATTTATTTGCAAACAAGGAGTTTCCTGTTTAATTGCAGGAAGGTCGTCTTGGGCAGTACATAAAATTCTGTACAAAGATCTTGAAGATCTCCATGTAGTCTGTCCTACAGACCCTGAAACAAACATATCCAATACAGCCCATGCAAGTCTATAATAGTGGGCAAGTCTACATTACTGCAGTTTCAGCAAATGAAGCGAGCCTCTGGGCCTCTCTTTATTTCCTATCATAGCTATAATCTAACAACAGTTTAAAATATGTTCATTTCAGAGACTAGATGTTAGTCTTGGTCTCCTGGGTGTAATGACTGTAAGGAAATGGGCAATCATAATAAAAGAGGGAGGGCCAGATATTCTGAATGTCCATAATCGTCTTGTCTTGTTTTCAATTCCTTGACCTGAAGTTCCAAAGTAGCTAACAATCATGAACATTACATAATTGGTTTATTAAGGTAAAACCCTCAGGAATTTCTTCATAGTGACCTCCCCTAACAAATAACCGGTGCCTGTTGTAACTTGATATCCAAGTTGTCATTTAACATACAGAAATATCAACGTACAGCCAAGTCTAGCCAACATGAAACAGAGCAACTAAATACCAAGCTAATTACAAAGAAAAGTAACTATTTCAATTTACTGCTTTCGTTTACGGTATACAAATGACGTCTTTCTAATCTGTTAGAGAAAACCTGGAATGGCTACCACCCTCAGTTGCCACTGGAAATGCAGCAATTGTAGAATGTTGAGGTATATATACAACTCAAAAGAAGTTAAGAACTCTTTCATATTACTAGTTATATGAAATAATCAGGTGGCCCTTAACTTCTTTTGAGTAGTATATGTTTCCATGGATGGTTCACCCTTTTGTTTATTGTACAGTGACTTTTTCTGCCCCTTTAGGGTATTTGGGTATAAACATTTTGCACTTATGTAAGACTTATTCAAAAAATAATTGTTGATGCTTATTTTGTTGTGAGGAGCATATATATAATCAAATTTTAAACAAAACTGAAATAAATAGTTTTGAAATATTTTCCCTCTAACCTCAAAATAAAATTAAAGAAGAAAAATTTGGTCATCATTGTCAACGAATGTTTGCAGATCAATTAGCAAAACAATGACAGTACACATACCCATTCATATTCAATTTCCATTCAAATACACCCCATGGAATCTGTTTCGGCACATAATCAAGACTGATTATTGTCTGGTGTTGACTTTTCATATTTACCAATAGCTCATTAAAGTATTTAATAGTCCTATCTGTAAAAAAAGAGTCTCTTTTCATGTGGCATTTCGAAGCTGAAATATCAAAGAAGACAGAATTGGCCTGAAGATTTCAACTTCTTGTTTTATTATGATAATTTGATGGAACATTTCAGATACTGCTTGGATGAATATGGTACAAGTATATGCAGCCTTTAACAAAAACTATTGTAACTTTGTAACAATATAAAAAAAAAGTTGAAATTGGTCTGTTTAGTTATTTGCATGCATGTTTAAGATCTAAATAAAGCTTGTTACTTTTGTTGAGACATAATTAAAACAATAACCATCTCAGAAGTTGAATAAACAGACTTGCACCTCCTCTCATGTATGAACTCAAAGAACACTTTTTCTACGTGGACTCACCAATCAAATTTAATTATGACCAAGAACCCTTTCATGACAACTGAACTGACAAAACTAGTTTCCTACCAACAACTTTGACATAATCATTCTCATAAATCCCTAACAACTTATTCTATTGGAAACAAAAACAAAGACTTCATATGGCATCCAGTTGATTGCACAGCCCGATATCAAGCAGGTAATGTAACATGCTACAAAAGTACTGATTTCCTAACCCCCGACTGAGGTTCAGTATATACATAACTTCCAATGACTATGTACAATGAATGAACACATTGGTACTCTAGAAATTGCAAAATGATGAACTGTTCAATTTCAACCTTGCTTCATGGCTATTTACATCTTGCAGCGAGTCGATGCACTGCATGTAAACTAATCCCCTGTACTGTTCACAAAATACAACAACAGTGACAAATAAAGGTTGCACATTTTCCATAATGTCTAACAGTGTAATATGTTCTCTGGTATGCAGTAACTCTGCATTAGAAGGAAATAAGTGTAAATATTTTTTTTAAACTTCAAATTACTCATACTGAAATTAGAAGTCTATATTTACAAACAACTTTAACTGAAACATATGTATAATTTACATTACTAGGCCCCATTCCACAAAGAGATCTTAGTGCTAAGTCAATCTTAACTCCATTGCTTTATAGGGCAACTGAATACATAAGTCAACGTCTGGGAGATAAAAAGTCATAATATTTGCAGAAAGTGCTGAAATCACACGCTCTGTAACTGGCTTCCAAAACAAACCTGTTTGGGGGCGTGGCCTAAAGCTGGTGGTGCAGCGGTGACAACTGTTTCCCTGGGCCCTGTTCCACAAAATAAATGCCTGTCAGGGATTAATTCCCTCAGTAAACAACTCAAGGCATCTTCAATGTTGTTAATAAGGTGACACAAGTTGTGGATACGGTAATCAAATGAATGAGCAGACAGAAAAAAGACAATGTATTACAGAATCCGAGGCAGAAGCAGGCAGACTAGGTATCGACCTGATTGTCATGATCATTGAAATGAGCACGTCAAACACTCAGAACCCGTTTTACCTCCAAAAAGGGGAATCCCCTTAAAGGAGAAATTTTTCGTTTGGGGGACGATTTTGTGTGTTGTTTTTTAAGGTCTTTTTTTCTATTTTTGCGCTTATCAAATTTCATTTTAGGCAAGCGTTTGTGATTAAGTATGCTCTAAAGTATTAAAATCCGCAAAGTCGCTATGTTGACATTACATGGCCTTTAACATAGGCTTGTGATTATCGTAGCGCTAGGATCGCTTTGTGTAACAGGACCAAGGTTATTTAGTGCTTATTTGCATCAGTGGAACAGCAGTTCCTTTAAACCTGAAGTAAATATAACATTAATTGCAGCAAGTGGGGGACAAGGTAATTTGATTTATAAAAAATAATGTGTCTCAAAAGATTTTATTCCAAATCACAATTTTCAGATGACTTCAGTCATGAGACGATTAAGTAATCACAGAAAATAAGTAGACATAACATAGCTTATCCTATTTCAATGATGATAACATTTAGCTATACAACAATTATCTAAATCAATTGCATTTTCACATCAAAAACAAATATCATTTTCTATAATCAAAATTGATCACTGATGCCACGTGGCAGAGAGAAAATATTTACATCATTCATGTCACTGTCAGTCATGAAACAGCAACATCATGTCAGACAATTACCCCATCATCTGACAAGGGCACATTGTCAACAATTCTGGAAAAAGAGCATATTGAGGGTATGGATACAAAGTCAAGGTTCCTGTTCCTGTTGGGACAGACAAGTGCATGTCATGACTATGTATAGCTTGTCAATAACACGTCAATAGCATGTATATTACATGTTTGTATTGGACATCAATACAATGTAGAAATGTGTATGTCATGACTATGTATAACACGTCAATAGCATGTATATTACGTTTGTATTGTATGTTAATACAATGTAGAAATGTGTATGTCATGACTATGTATAACACGTCAATAGCATGTATATTACATGTTTGTATTTTACATTAATACAATGTAGATGATGATCAAAGACTTGGTTATACACACCTGTGTCATAACTGTTCATGATTCACGGTCATGTACATAACATGTCAATATCTTATTTATAACCCAATGCATTGTCCAGATATAATACATGCCAATATCACACATCATCATGTGAATACTTGTATATTTCACACCGATATCATGTATACAAAATGTTGATCACATCAAATTCATGAATATTGCATGAAATGCATATTCCACACCAACATCATATATAACCCATGTCATTATGATATATATTCCATATCAGTAACATGGCAATAACACACCTCTATTCAAACCTGACATACACATGAACCTGCATCACAGTTGATTAAATAAATGTACATATACTTTCTAATCACAGATTCTATGCCCCTGCTCGACTGATTCTGTCTTTGTCTTGTTTAGCTGAGGTATTCCATTTCTTTCTGGTCGGGACTGTTGGTGTCTGTTTCCCTCCATGCTTGTCAAACAAAGAGAGTAAGGCAGCTTATTTGGTGTAAACTCCTGACAGTTGACTTGAGGGCTGCTGAAATAGACACAAATCCTTGTCGTTAAGGAATATCATTGGTTATACATTACAATATTTTTATCTTGAGTGAATGAGTTTTTGGTCATCAGTTCCACTGGGAGGCAGAAGTATGGACACGGAAATGACGTTCACCATCTTCTAGAACGTTTGTTTGTTGTTTAATGCCGCACTCAGCAACATTCCAGCTATATGATGGCGGTCTTTAAATAATTGAGTCTGGACCAGAGAATCCAGTGATTGACATCATAAGCATCGATCCACGCAATTGGGATCGATGACATACATCAACCAAGTCAGGGAGCCTGACCACCCGATCCCGTTAGTTGCCTCTTATGACAAGCATAGTCGCCTTTTACGGAAAGCATGGGTTGCTGAAGACCTATTCTACCCTGGATCTACAGGGCCCTTCTAGAAAGTAATGTGACCAATATCTACATGTCCTAAAGGTAAAGACAACTTGGCTGGAATCTTATAGGAGCGATATTTCAAGAATAGCATATTTCTTCAAATCAAGAACACAACAATGAGATGCAAGAGTTGATTACAAGATCTAAAAAATGGTCTGGTCTAAAAATCATTTTGCAGATATTTTATTTTCAGAGAATCTTTCACTTGTTGTGCATGGTATTTTCTCGACTGTGATCCACAACCAGAATGTAGTACGTTAGCACGGCCCCTCACGACCTCATCTGTAGCTACTGGCTGTCAAACCTGCATCCCACTGATGTACAGCTTACTGGGGCTGGTTATCACCTTGAATATTCATATCAATAATCAGAAATTGATTATAAAAACTAATGTTGTTTTACATATGACCACTGTATATGCTACTTGCTTGACAGCCGGCTTAGCCTACAACTAGTGGTGGAGTAATTGATTAAATAATCGGTCAATTGATAGATCTGGAGAATGTCAGCGATTATGGATGGTCTCGAGGGACTAATCGATGTTCATAAAAATGAACGTCGCTATATAAGTGCAATAATCTTGGACGCGACGTTAAACCCAATTTCACCTCACCTCATAAAAATGACCTTGTGAAACATAAAAATAAACATTAAAAATTATTTTTTTATTGTTATGTTTTTAAATCAAGACAAAATCAGCTGAAATAATTTCCTGGTTCGTAAACTGCAATGTAAACAACAGAGATACTCGCGCCACAAACTGGAAGTGGTAAAGGATAGAAGTGCAGGAATGTCCATGTCATCCAAGCTGAGGGAACCACTGAATAGGTCTAAATATAGGAGGATGTTTTCCATGTGGGTGTGACTACAAATCTAGTTCTGACGTAACATGCGTAAAAAAAGTTGCGTAAAACTAAACTGAATAAGATTTTTTATTTCCTTGGTTGGGCAAAGATTGAGGTCGGGAAACAACTTGGTTTTTACAGTCAAACCCCTGATGTAGACTATGTTGAATTGCAATGCAGTGATCAAATATTGCAGCAACACTACGCATTTAAAAAATCATGTAGATAAGATCCACCCTAAAAACCCTCCAAAATCTTCAACACAAGCTAGGATTTCTACTTCATTGTAAATCTTAACAACAAAACTTATCAATCAAAGACCCCTAAAGCACAGAAAATAACATGATCAATTGCCATATTCATCGTCAAAGACATGAAACCAGTATCCATTGTTGAATCAGAGTCACTCAGGCATGTGTCAGATGCTGCAACGGAATGTCAATATTCTGTCCCAAGCAATACAACGAAATGTCAATATTCTGTCCCAAGCAGATACAACGGAATGTCAATATTCTGTCCCCAGCTGTCACTACTTCAAAGAAAAGGTTATTCTGTTTATGTATTGACCAAAATACAGGTTGATGAAACATTAAGGGTCAGTTTGTTTCCTTGACAACTGACACTTGGATGTTGGATTCAACAGAGACTTACATGACAGTAACAGCTCACTGCATTACTGATGATTGGATATTAAATGTTTTTTGTTCTTTCAACTCTTGAGCTTCAGGGACTTTTTTTAATGTCAAGTTCAAACGATTAACAGATTATTCAATGAATCGCTCGGCACCAGATCTGCCTCCAGCACCTTCTGTAACACACTCAGGTCATAGTCACCTGATTCATTCATCGGTGATGACTGCTTTCTCCGACTGATGGTTGTTACAGACGTCGGCCCCCGCTGACTCCTTCGACAGCCCTGTTGACACTGCAGCTTCCTTGATCTGAAGAAGAAACGAAAACCTAGAACCCCTGCAACCTTGGCAGTGTCGTGGTGTCCCTCCATATGACAATGGGGGGATCTGTACACTGTCCACGCACCCAGAGATGAAACAAACCCTTGTTCATTGGAATGCTGTTTTCAGCAGTATTCCAGCCATATCACTGTGACCTCTACATAATCACATCTGACCAGACAAACCAGTGGTCAATATTATGAGCAGCTTCACAACTTTGGGACACACCCAAGTTAAACTGAGTCACAACACCTCAAGTGTTTTAGATGTTTACCACTTCGGTGAAACCCATGAGTACGAGTATGGTGCTTACAAACCTAGAAACATAATCAGGGCAAACAGGATTTGAATCCATGATCATAGGTTTCTGTCATGAATCGTGCAAGGATATTCTCAGGGCAAATTGGGGATTCTAACCCCTAACATAGGATTCTGGTACGCCAAAGGGATGCAACTCTACAGAGAGTACGTTCAAAGTTGTGATAACTTGTGCCTAATCCTTTTCATAAGAATAGAATATGTTTCAACTAAATTAACTTAGATGTCTTAGATGTCTGAGCCAACCCCTCCCCCTCTAACACAAGATAGGAGGTAGTGTGTCTTGCTGTTTAAGCTGACTCAGGACCCCGGCACCTACCTGAGCCACCCCCTCCCCCTCTAACACAAGATGGGAGGCTGCATGCCCTGCTGTTTAAGCTGACTCAGGACCCCGTCACCTACCTGAGCCACACCCTGCCCCTCTAACACAAGATGGGAGGCTGCATGCCCTGCTGTTTAAGCTGACTCAGGACCCCGTCACCTACCTGAGCCACATCCTGCCCCTCTAACACAAGATGGGAGGCTGCATGCCCTGCTGTTTAAGCTGACTCAGGACCCCGTCACCTACCTGAGCCACACCCTGCCCCTCTATCACAAGATGGGAGGCTGCATGCCCTGCTGTTTAAGCTGACTCAGGACCCCGTCAACTACCTGAGCCACACCCTGCCCCTCTAACACAAGATGGGAGGCTGCATGCCCTGCTGTTTAAGCTGACTCAGGACCCCGTCACCTACCTGAGCCACACCCTGCCCCTCTAACACAAGATGGGAGGTAGTGTGTCCTGCTGTATAAGCTGACTCAGGACCCCGGCACCTACCTGTCTGATGTACTCCTGGCAGTCCTTCTTAGCCTGCATCACCAGGTCAGCCTGACCTTTCAACACTCGGATGTTCCAAGCAAAGTTCTCTGTTGCCTGCATTGGAAAAAAGTCAGTTGGAAAATATAATCTTTTGCTGCTTCTAAAGTAATTTGAAGAAATGTTCATTTATAAAAGATACAGATATCTGGAACTTATCTAAACCTGCTCAGGGGGCTGACATTTGATGCCAAGTCTGCAGCAAAAGACACAAAATATTCCAAAACTGGATTTAAAAATGTCCATTTACTCAGAATACGAAAAAAAACCCATTAAAAAGTACTATGAAGTTATGAACAATGTTGCGATTTTTACCCAATTTGCCTGCCAATGGCACTTCCCTTTGAATCTTAGATAAATCCCTGGACATTAATAGGAAAAATGTCCTACTGCAGCTAAATTCATATTTTCCGAAAACTAATATTGATAATGCAATGTTCATATTTCCATCATGAATTATGAATATTTGATGTTAATAAAACAATTTACATGAAATTTAAGTTCATTACTTTAGATAAAGGCATCCGTCACAGAAGGTATAGAGGTATGTTATGATTTGCAATCCTCCCTGTGAATTTGAGAGCTCTACAAGTTATATGAATGTGAGTCAGGAAGAAAACTGGAAGGTATCAGATCCAACCCTTAGTGAAACCCACGCAAACAGATATGTGCTGACAAACCAAGATTCATAATCAGGGTGAACCTGGGATTCAAACCCATAATCATCAGATTCTGGCATGCCCAAGGGATGCAACTCTGTTCAGCAAATTGCAACAACAAAGAGAGGCAACCCTTGCCGTTACAGACAGAAAACTAGCACACAGATGGACTAACCTTGGTTAGCTTCTTGCTCTTGAGGCCCGCTTGTACACACACATTCTCCAGGTCCTCGTGCCACTCCATCCCAGCTCTCTGACAGTGCAGCAACTACAACAACAACGCCAGCTTCATCTTAGAGGCAGGCACTTCATGCTCCCTAGGGCATGTTCTAGGACAGTCTGAAGTAGGTGGCAGAGTGAGTGAGTGAATTGGGTTTTACTGCCGCTTTGAACAGTATTCTAGTTATACCACGACATGTCAGCTCTGAAAAGTACAGAGTTTCCAAAGACAAACCAGGTGTTGATACCATGAGCAACGACCAACACTGCTGGGGTATGTGACACACAATCAGTCCGAACCACCCAATCCACTTTAGTCAGCTCATACTACAGGTACTCAGCACCACTTCTATCTCTCTTTTAGGTTTGTTTGTTTGGCTTGTTGTGTATCGCCACACTCAGCAATATTCCAGCTACTTGACGGTGGCCTGTAAATAATCCAAGTCTGACCAGACAATCCAGGGAACGATATTATGAGCAGCAATCCACACCGTCGGGCTATGCTGACACTATCAACCAAGTCACCAAGCCTGACGACCCGATCTTCCAGTCGCCTCTTACAATCAGCACAGGTTGCTGGGAACATTGTACGCCCGGGCCCCATGGGGTTTATCTTTTTAGAATCTTTCAAGGTCCTAACTAGAAACAGACATCTGCTTAACTGCTGGTCAAGCAGCAATTCAATGTATTTTGCCAGCATTTTCACAAACCTTTGAACAGCCTCTCTTTCACAGGACCCTAACCATCACTAAGCCAAGGTCAGCTAAATCCCAAGTCAAGTTAAAGTATGGTGAGACCAACATATCTCAGGCTGGTCAGTAAATAAGTTATGTTCAGTAGCTCACCTTCTCATAAACACTATCTGCACATTCTATAAGGTTTCTGCACTCTGTGATCAACTGAAACACAAAGAAATATCTATTAATTGTTTGTTAATGATTTCATTATTTCATGATTTATGACTTCAACAACAATTTCTTTGATTTTTTAAAAACAAAACCTCTGAACTTTTAGCACAATCTCAGTTTCACCAGGTGAGGTGTATGCATATATGTATTTGCCAGGTGAGCTATTGGTTCATCTCCAGCTGTTACTACTCACATCATCAAATGACATCAGAGCTTTCTTCAGTATATCTGGCAGGTTCCCTTGTGCTTCAAGAGATGGGTACTGCAAAGAAGGTAAAACAATATGTTTTATCTAATACTAAAACTCTCAAGCCGAGAAATTTAAATATTAGTTTCTCCAAATCATGATGTCATACAAAATAGTGATCTAATAGAACATATTGGTAAGACTCAAATATTTATGAAAGAAAAAGAAGGAGTCAAATACAATGATGTTCATTTGATCCTGTCATTACCCAGAGACTCGGTACTCCTTCACCAACACACTGAGAAGGTATTAGTGATCTGGATCTCATCTTCACTCTCATGACGTATGTCAGACTCACCTCGCCTCTCATGACGTATGTCAGACTCACCTCGCCTCTCATGACGTATGTCAGACTCACCTCGCCTCTCATGACGTATGTCAGACTCACCTCGCCTCTCATGACGTATGTCAGACTCACCTCGCCTCTCATGACGTATGTCAGACTCTGTTCTCCTGAGTTGGTGATTCTGGTGGACAGGAGTCGGATGCACTGCTTGATGTTGGCGATGGGAGGCAGACCACACGTCTCCTTGAAGCCACTCAGGGCCAGTTGCACGTTGTCTCGCAGGTCGGTGCCATCCCGCAAAGGCTGGATTGCAACCTGGAGAGATAAACAATGTTTGTTTGGTAGACAGTCAATGTGTTGCAGTCATTAGGACAAAGCGGTTCACTGATGCTCCACTTTGTGTGTTACTTGACTGAGTATTGTAATGTAATATCTGGAAATATTTATTTGACAATTACAAAATCGTGACGGTACTGAGATCAACAAAAAATAGCTGATATGTGTATGTCACAGTAAAAAGTTCAGATATTTTACAGACACTTCCTACAGTTTGTTACAGTACATTCAGATAGATTTTACTGGCACTTGGCATAGTAATACACTTATAATCTCTTAGGAGTTCAAGAGAACAATTACTAGGAAGGTGAACTTCATCTGTTAATAAATCATTGCCTTGAGTGCATTTATAAATAAATACTTACTGATTTAAAAACTCTTAAAATATACTGCCTTCATTCAGTGTTCTTAGTTACCCTGTTTCTGTTTTTCATGTTGTGTCTATGTAATCTCAGATCTATCACCAAGTCACACCCAGTTGTTGATTACTATTGATATAGGGTACAAGCATCTGTACCAAAATGTTGCATTGATAGAAGAAAGAAGTTGCAAGTCATAAGTCAACAGCTTCTAAATGCCACGAGAAGACAACAAACTTTTCTCAAGTTCAAAATATGGATTGTGATACCTATGATTTTTTTTATTGTTCCCTAAAGACAGACTTGGTGGATATTAAGTTTGTTTGTTGTCTACGCTGCACTAAGCAATATTCCAACTATAAGATGGCAGTGTGCAAATATATCGAGCCTGGACTATACAATCCAGTGACATCAAGAGCATCAATCTACACAATTGGGATAAAATGACATGCATCAACCAAGTCAGCGAACCTGACCACCCGATTCCATTGCTGGCCTCTTACGACAAGCATGGGTTGCTGACGACAAGCATGGGTTGCTGACGACAGATTGTAACCTGGCCCCTCACGCGGGTGGGAGTAAGTGAGCCAAGCACACCATCATGGGGCAGTTCATGACATGTTGTCCATCCCACCTTGATAACCCTTCACAATATATCATCATGTTCAACAACCTACCTTGAATGTTTCATCTATATTTTTCACTCCGATTGACTTCATGCTGGTGTAGTCCCGATACCTCTTCGTTTTCTTCACAGACAAGCCTCGTTTGTACGCCTGCTGGGGACAAGAACCAGTTAGTACTCACAAGTCTCTACACAGTCAAAGTTCTGTCAGATGTGTGAGTGTTTATTTTTTTTTTTTTATCACTGCTCTCGTCAAAATTTCTGCTATAGAATGGCACTCAGTAAATAATCTGGGCCACACAATCCAGTGACTGACATCATGAGCATACATCTAGGCAGTTGCGATATGATTACATGCATCAACCAAGTTGTGAGTCTGACCACCTGATCCTGTTTGTAGATACGTGAGTGACTGTTGTTTTATGCTGTAATGAGTAAGTGAGTGAGTGTGTAAATGAGTGAGTGAGTTGGGTTTTACATCCCAAAATATCAGCCGAGTACACCAAATGGTTTCCCTATGGCATTTGGCAATATTCTTGTGTTTGTTTGTTTGCAGCTATATCATGGTGGTCTGTAAATAATCAAGACTGGACCAGACAATCCAGTGATTGACATCATGAGCACCGATCCACATCATTGGAATACGATGACATGCACCAACCAAGTCAGCAAGCCTGACCACCTGATCCCGTTGGTCGCCTCTTATGACAAGCATAGTTGCCTTTTACGGCAAGCATGGGTTGCTGAAGACCCCGGAACTTCACGAGTGTCAGCAATATTCAGCCATAGATAGCAGTAGATAATCAGGTGCCGCAAACCTGTCACTGATAGCATGAGCAAAGATTCACAGCGTAAAAATGGACCAAATCTGCCAGGTCAGACATTGTGACCACCCAATCCTCTTTGTGGTCAACTGTTATTCTGATCTGGTGAGGTGAGATGAGGTGTAGTGGGGTTTAACATCGCGTCCAATGTTATGGCACTTATATAGCGACATGTGTTTGTGTTTTATGTGTGTGTGGCTGCATGAACTAGTCCGGGGACTGATGCCAATTTCATAGTTCTATCCTACTGAGATACCATGCTGCAGTTTAACATGAATATCATACTCAGATACAGTATACTGACTCAGAGCCGACCAGTCCTTCTTTTAGCCCCTTAATGCCGAGCACAAGGCAAGGTAAATACCATCTTTAAACATCTTTTGGTACGATGCGGCCAGGTTTTGAACCCCGGACCTTCCCGGAGGCGGTCATATACTGATCTGGAGCCCATTGGGTATTGTCAGTTGAACAACACAGTAACACTAGATCAAACTAACTCATCAACTTTAAGGAGTAGCTTCAGAACAAGTAAAATATCTGTTGGTAGAGAGGAGCAATCTGACATGACTGGAGCTAGGTTTTCCTTTTACAGCATCTTGGACTTCCATCTCTGAAGCCGACAAATCATCAGATCTGAACATGGCACCCAACCAAACCAACCAAACCCAACCAAACCAAAGGTAGGAGGACACACAAGAGCAGTGTAATGCACTTTAACATTGTGTTCAAGATTACTCAAGCACAGTATACTGACTGAACATACTCTCCTTGCTGAACACAACAACAAATACCATCTTTTAACGTCTTTTGGTAAGAAGCACTTGGGGATCGAACCCTCAATCTTCCCCCCTCTGGGCAAACACTCTATCCACTAGACCACAGAGGTGGTCTGAGGACACACAAGTAGCAGCACTAATCATACTGAGACATTATGAGCAAGATTTGCATTTGGGTAAATTTGAAAACCGCCAGTATACTACAACAAACAGACTCACCCCACCCCCTCTCTTGTTGGTTATTGCTATATGTACAAACAATGTACAGTTTTCAATGGGGTTCCCGGTGTTTGACAATAGCTGGATGTGTCGGTAACCTGCAAAAGTGGATGGATGATAATCATAAATAAGAAACTGATAATCATAACTTTAATTGAAACTTTAAATATTGTAACAGAAAGTTGCAATATATGTGCAAAACTAGAACTTATGACCATACAGGAAAGCTTGCACCAAGCTGTGATCCAGAACAACTTGGAAAGAGTTGTTCCCCTTAGATTGAGAATGAAAATCACTTTGTTGGAAGTTAACTGAGCATCTTTTAGCCATAATTGTACATGTCTCTAACCTGTCTCTTTATTTATTGCAATACTACAGTCATAACATCATCATCAAAACAAAAAGAACTACACAATAATCTCTCAAATAATTTTTTCACCATGTTACTGTAGCACATCATAAATCCCTACAAAATCAATGTTTCAACATAACATCTTTACCTGTTTGCATGCACTCAAATGGTATTGTGAACTGTCCAATAAATTCATCCCCAATATAGTCGTCATCCAGAACAGTGAATCTCACCAGAGCCAGCTCTGGCAAGTTGATCTGGAACTCGAAGCTTTCATCAAAGATTGGATTGTATCCTGCAAACAAACAAAAAACCCTTATATTTTGAGGTTGAAAACAATTTAATGTTACCTTTCAACTTTGACAAGATTGACATGAGTTTTAATTATTTATTCCAACGATAACTATTCTGCAGTGAATATTCACTGCGGACAGCAGCATACTGTGACGTCTGCTCTCACAACCCATGTACAGCAACAGGTGTATTGAAATCAAAACCTACTAGAATATTGAAAATGTAAACAAAAGATCAAAATACCTGAACAAAGGAGGAATTGATCAGTCATTGTATTATTCATCTACATCAATTCAATCATTATTCAGTGTAGAGGAAGTGAGACTGTACACTAGCTTGTAAACAGTCATTCCTATTCATTGCAGTTAGGTTTTCAGCATGTATCTATTGTGTCCCAAACTGACCTTATCTGTTGCAACTTGGCACTCATACTGCTGACAAAAAAAACAACTGTTCACTCACTGTTGAAAATATATTTAATTTTGATCATAGACCTTCAGTCTTAGTAATCACCTGGAATAACGGTGAAAGACTGGCACAATAACTTAATCATTAGAATTTCATCCAAATTTTAAAAAAATGTTCATCATAAATATTTGCTATTATTTTTTTCAAACCAAGAACTAGTGTTCAGGATATCTGTGTACATAACCTGTCGATGGGTGTGACTCACACCAAGTATGAAGGTTAGATAGGATTTTTTATATGATGTATTTCACCGAGTAAATGAAACCACATTGTGATTTTCTTCGTCTGTCAGTGCTTGGGGTGAAATAAATTGATGTGAGCAGGATGTTTGGTAGTAAGGCAGGTGGGTGAAAATACTAGACGGCCATACACTGCATGCCATGGCACCAGCAGTACAGACACAGAGTTCACACTTGCCATTATGCGGCATAGTTTTGGTCCTCTCCTCGGCACAGTCCGAGGGAATGCCGAACACTTCAATGGTGACATAGGGGTCTGTCACCTCCCCTTTAGCTGCGGAACCCTTGGGCTTGGGGAAGTTCTGGCCACTGATAATCTGCAACAAATACAAATCACGTACTTCATGTCTATGTACCTGTATACCAATTATGATAATGTGCTAAAGAACTTTGACAGAATACTTTCGAAATAACTTGACATTCTCCTTTATATGAGTGAGTGTTGTTTTATGCTGCTTTTAGCAATATTCAAGCAATGGAACGACGGGGGAAACCAACAATGGGCTTCACACAATTTAACCATGTGGGGAACACCCTTTTCACCTTTATATGAAGTATTTTGGGGGGGAGAATCCTTTCCGCCTTTATATCAAGTGTGTTTTGGGGGGGAAACATTATAGACACCTTTAAATGAAGTATTGGGGGGGGGGGGGGGGGGGCATTCTATTCACCTTTATATGAAGTATTTGGGGGGACATAAAGTATTTGGTGGGGGGACATTATAGACACCTTTATATGAAGTATTGGGGGGGGGCACTATAGACACCTTTATATGAAGTATTGGGGGGGAGAGACATCCTATTCACCGTTGTATAAAGTATTTTTTGGGAGGGGGACATCCTATTAACCTTTATATGAAGTACGGGGGGAGGAGGAGAATATCCTATTCACCTTTCTATGAAGTATTTGGGGGAGACATCCTATTCACCTTTATATGAAGTATTTGGGGGGACACCCCTGGAATGACCTCCCTGGTGTTTGCACTGAAGTATGAGATCTCCTCCCTCATGATGGCAGGTTTCAACACAAAGCCACAGCCTCCATTCTTGTGGAACCAGCCATTGTAGAGGTCCATCATGAGTCCTGCTGTCTGGTAGTTCAGGGCCACTGAGGAGGAAGACATCAGGTGGAGGACATGACACATGTTACAATTCCAAACACTGACACTCTCAGGTGGTGTAGGAAGAGGGGAGGTGGAACTGGCGTTACATCACCTTCAAGGTAACTGCACCTACATGGTGACGTGCATGTGTGTAACCTCCAGGACACACTAACACAAAGCAATCTTGTGAGCCCATGTTAAAGTATGGGAGTTATGATCATCTTAGCGCTAAGATCGCTTTGTGCAAGTGGGTCCTGGTACAGTGAAGATGTGTTAATTTACCATTAAACACCTGTGTCATCAAAAGTTACATCAGATTTTATTGGGGAATCAAGTTCAATTTTGTCCCTTGGTGCCATATTGCCCTTAATTCTATTTTCCTTGGAGCCTCCACAATTTCACATGTAAACAAATTCAAAATGAAACGATAATAATCATTTAATAGTTAATTTCAAAAGTGTAAAAGAAAAGTGACATTATTATCAAATCGACACCTCAATAACTGTAGTTATCAAAGTTCTTAGCAAGAAGAAGCCACTTGTAAATCTTAAAATAAATCATGGCCACCAAACAAAATGGAGGCAAACAGAGTACTGTACTGTATCTCTGTGTTAGAGAACAGCTAAGGCAAGTGAGTCACACGTACTGCCATTATATCCTGATAATGTATGCCAACCAATAATCTTCATACAACAGCTGCACATACTGCTTGAATGAAACACATCTTTTCATACAAAGATGTGCTACTTAAGGAACTTGATTATTTGTTTGTTCTGAAGATTAACGGTGGACAGTACACATTTGGACAAAAAGTAACAGTTGCAGGTTGTCCCAGCAACTTGCCTGTCTTTACCCCTAAACTACACATGACACATCTACACATGCAAAGCTTCTGTGTATGGGTCCTCACCCATCTGACAGCCACAGTTCCAGAGATCCTGGGGGTTGTAGTTGCTGGAGTCGATGCGCATACCATTGGGGTAGATGCGAGACAGGAATCGCTTGTTGTGGTTGACATATTCCTCTGGCGAGGACATCGCCAACTTCAGAGCCTGGGACTCACTGTACGAGCAAATCTCCCAACACTTTTCTGAAAAGCAAACAACCCTATATGAAGACATTTCCAAAGAATCAAGTTGTTCAAAGCAGTAATATGATTGAGAATTGGTCTATTTTAGACAATCTAGTGATTGACATCCTGAGCATCGCTCTACGCAATTGGGATACGATGAAATGCATCAACCAAGTCATTGAGTCTGACCACCCAATCCTGTTAATCACCTCTTACGACAAGCATGGCTTGCTGAAGATCCCTTCTAACCCGCATTTCACAGGTCAATTATCGCAATGATAAGATTTTCGTATCATGAGTGATTATATCAATACAAAACCATAGATTCCATTTGTAATGGAATACCTTCCTTAAACACAATTGTCAGGATTTCATGTATCACGTCTTTGATAGGAATTTAGAAATATAAATATAAATTACATGTTTAGGGGAAACAACTGCTTCAATGTTTGTGCAATAAGCAGCCCTGACTACAAAGAAAATCATTTTATATCTGAACATTAATGTCTTAATGTATCAGATTGTGTACATTTTCATGACCTGGGTCCCATTCCACAAAGCGATTCCACAAAGTCCATGTTAAAGTATGGGAGTTACGATCGTTTTAGCTACGTTTGTTTGTTTGTTTGTTTGTTTGTTGTTTAACACCGTACTCAGCAATAATCCAGCTATATGTTCTATCTAAAATTATAAAATTCTGTAAATTATCGAGTCTGGACCACACAATCCAGTGACTGATATCATAAGTATCGATCTATGCAATTGGGATACAATGACATGTATCAACCAAGTCAGTGAGCCTGACAACCCAATCCCTTTAATCGCCTCTTACGACAAGCATAGTCACCATTTACAGCAAGCATGGGTTGTTGAAGACCTTTGAAGATCTTCACGGGTCTCTTAGCGCTATGATCGCTTTGTGGAACGGGGCCCTGATGACTACTGTGATATGTTCAGAGGACTTTACAGTTTACACAGGAAGAAGGGCATGGAGTCTTAATGGCATATATGTCCTAGCAAGGGAATTATTAGACTTTTGCTTAGTTACTGAAAATATATAATTTTGAAAGAAACAGATAACTCTGTTTAAATTAAAGGGGCCTGGGCCAGTGAGATGGGAAATTCAGAACCTGTGGGAAATCTAGACTTGCTTCATGTATGGTCGTAGCATTACAGTAAGGGTTGTGAGGAAGGGAAAATAAAATGGTTCAGGGACTTTGAGGTAGATGAGTGAACTAAGTTTAATATGGCTGTTTCTTCTTGTGTTAGTAGAACAGGTATCCATGGTCTCTTGTTTTTTGTTTAATGTTTTAATGCAGTATTCCAGCTATATGATGGCAGCCTGCAAATAATCAAGTCTGAACCAGTGATTGATATTGTGAGCAACAATCCACACAATCAAGGTATGATAATACACAAACAATCAAATCACCAAGATTGGTCACCTGATGCATTGGCTGCCTCTTACGACCAGCATAGGTAACTGGGGGCCAATTCTACCCTGGAATCCCCATGAGGCATTTGAGCAATTGACTTGATCTTGCATGTGTTTGTGATGTGTGCTACTGATGGGACAGAATACGTTTTCAAGAACACCTGACACTATCTGATAATGATATAATCGGAATCGAACAATCGACTCTTAGAAGAGATTTCTTCTAAATATGGAAAGGGTATAATCTTTTTTATTCAGGACTCACGGTTCTGCTGGGAAACCTGAAAGTCTTCAAATCTCTTGGACACACAGTAGACAACCATGTCGGACAATTCTTTGACCAGCTTGTGCTTCTTGACCGACCCCTCCTGAAACACCAGCATCCAGTAGCATCCAAGACACACCCAGGACAACATCCATACCAACCACACACATGACATAGAAAACTAGACCACAAAATAGTTCTGAAAATGGAAATAGCCATGAACAGATGCATTTCTCTACCAACAGGCCATGTGCTGAAGGCCATCAGGGTAAACAAATGCATGCACAACAGATAGCCATGGCAGTTTACAGCCAATTGGTTGCATAATTTGGCAGAAGCAGTGCAGTTCCTTTTCCTTGGGGTCTCCATGAGATAGCATAAGAAGCATGCAACTTGGCAGTAGGCAGGTCCCTCTGCATGTTTCACTGACTGAAATCACACAGTATACAAAGCTAGGCAAAAACCATTTAACTTCAGCCAGTTCTGCAAGTGATTACTGTGAAGTACTTACGTGAACAATGCCCGGAATGCCTATTTGATTTTGTTTAGTCATTTTGAATATTTTGGTTTTTGTTAAATACTAAATCCAAGGAGTAGACTAGGGGATCAAAAACACCATAATTAACTTTTCTAATAGTCTCGTCTCCACATGCTCTGTTTACTTATTAACTGAAAGAAGTATCTTACAAACCGTTGTATCCAGAATTCCTTAAAAAAGTTGTGCAACTTAATGATGTTACATTACACAATTAATTCCATTGTAACGTCAATGACATAAAGCATCATAATTTAGATTCAAACCAGATTTATCACAATGATCATTATCACTTTTCATGGAAAGAAATCAAGTCCAAACCTTTTAGTAAAATCTAACTGGCATTAAACCATTTTTCTCATAACATCGGACTTTGCTCAAAACTGTCTAGTCCATCAGCCCAAACTTGGCTCATTTTCAGAACATTTTAGAGTTATCATATATTATAGTTTTATTAGCTGATCCTACTGGACTGAACTAATTTTACTAGACTTATCACAGACTAGTCTTTTGATGCCTTTTATCTTCAGAATTGACCTAGGATTAAACCTGTGACCTTGACACCGATCTTTAACCTTGACCTTACCCGTTTACTATTTTTCTTCTTGTCAGGTTCTGCCCCCTCGTCCTCATCAGTGACATAGCCCTCGACTGAGCTGGTTGCGATTGGCAGTTTTTTACCCTGCAATATGCATGAGTTAAGCATGTGAACAAGGCAACTAGATCTACTGACACCAGCAAGGTGAGGTTAATCCACTAAAGGGTGTCCAGATGGGGGACTATGTCAAGCCAGGCTGGTCATGGAGGTCAATGCACACACAGCATAGAATACAAATGTTATGTCAGAGAATAAACAGTCTTGATTTCCCCCAGCAATAGATTCATTTGGGAATAACAGGGACAACACAGTGATGCCATAGTAGGTCAAATACTACAATAGTTCAAACTCAATCATATTTCAATTACATTCTGTGTATAATAGTTACTTTATATCATTTCCAAGCCTTTTAATCATTCATGGCGATAGTGAGTGAGTGAGTGAGTTTGGTTTGATTCCGCTTTGAACAGTATTCAAGTTATGTGTCAGCTTAATGTGGGAGGAAAGCCTGAAGTAATGCAGGTCGTTTACCACTTTGGTGTAACCCACGAGCACGGGTATGGTGCTGACAAACCTAGAAACATAATTGGGACGAACCAGGATTCGAACACATGATCATAGGTTTCGAAGTTTGGTGCATTAGATGAGAGGGCCATCCATGTCCTCGCATGTTGACAATTAAGTATAGTGTGGTCAGAATGTAGAGTTAACCTTATTGTGCAAAACCACAAGAAATTTCAATCTGTTCATGTTGAACCAAATCCTTCAGTTGCAGGTATCAAGATATGTACAACCCACCCAAATGTTGGCGCTGGTGTTGTATTGACCCCCTGACCAGGCTATAAGCACTAATATACACCTTGACCGGCACATACAGTCCTATAATCACAGTGCCTTGACCAAGAAAGTCAGACACATATCAGTTCTTGGCCAATGTACAAACGTTTATGACACAGTCTCAGTACTATCATGTCTAGCTACTGTATTGTGAGTTGTCAGTTTTGGGGCAGGCAAAACAGGATCTGATGAAGGGGGTGTTCAGGTTATGAGATGGGTTTAGCGCCTTATTGAACAGATCTTTGTTATTACACGCCACGCCAGATATTTATAATAAGAAAGCACACAGTGAATCTGGTCATTGACCTTTTTTTACCTGGAGAAATCCATCAGCATGGCATCAAAATAAAAAAATAATTCGGACTCACTTATGTTGAATCTGAATGGAACAGATTATTCGACCAACAGAGTGAGTGAGTGAGTTAGTGAATATTGCTTAATGCTGCATCAGCATTGTTACAGATATTCCTAGCTCAATTCCAAAGACATAGCTGCGAACTTTCCCAATTTACAATTAGTATTTTGTTACGATCTTCTGGTCGGGACACCAAAGCCTGACACTATTGATAACTTTATTGATTAGTTTCTATTTCAACTACAGCAACTTGTGATAATACATGTGCAGTGTCTCGATTAGACAGATGCAACACCATAAATAGACTTCACACCAGTTGACAAATAAGACGCGCTCGTGTTCACATCAGATGGTGTACGGCTAAATAATGACCCGCTCTTTACCAGTGTCTATAAAAATTTAGTCCTTTCGTCCTTTGTCCTTTCGTAGATTTGCATATTTTTTCTATGAATTAAGGAAGAATTCATATTTTCATATTTTAGTTTCAAATTCGTAACAAATACGAAACATTCAGGACAGTAGGCAGATGTGCAAAGAACATGGAGACATATCCAGAACTCACAAGAAGCCCCTTTCTTACACAAACTTGTTTGAAACATCATGGTTAAATAAGTTCAGGGATTTTTAGTCTGCTCAGACTGTACAAGTGTTCTCATAGTGTCTAAAAATTAAGACCAGGATCTCCCAAAACGGAAACAAAAATTCTTTGAAGTTTAAAATTACACATTTACTTGACATCTTAACATGACATGAACACATTTCATCTCCCTCAAATTCAATTTTAGGGGCCGAAATATAGAGGCTGATGAGAAAAGTACACTCACTATGTTTGATCAACATTCAAAGAAATGAATAAATTTTCTTAACAAGTTTGAAGTGTCTATCACTTATCCTCCAACACTGATCCAACATTCATGTGTAAGACATGGAGGTACAACCTGATCACTCACTACTGATAAGACGAAAATGCACTTGCCTAAAATAGATGGTAAAATAAATGTGCCAATTTCTCCTAGATGACAAGCATGTAATTATCATCCACATATAAAACATACAACTAACAAATTGACTTTTGTCGTAATGTAATTTTTGACACGCAATATTGATCCTGATGTTCTCATAGATGAGATGATACTCAAACCCTCTGTTACAGACTTGTATTACATCGAGAAATATCTGTACGGCATGTGATGAATGACACAATGTGGGGATTCCGACTGATTGTGATCGCATGTCACTTTGAACAGTGGCAGCTAAATCAAGTTTACTCTGTGCGTAGCAAACCACAGCAATAAAAACCACTAGCCTGTATGCTGACATTAGGGTGAGAATGTCATGGATGCTGTTAAAAAAGAAGTCTTCAGTTGGATCGCAGGATTATAATAAGTAGCAACATTTACTTGGTCTGTGTTTATAGTGATTACAATAACAGTGTGACCACTATCAAACTGCTCTGCAATGACAAAACTCAGATAATGTTTTTGTTGTTGACACTAGCACACAGAGAAACTGCATGGATATGAGATGTGGGTAGCAAGATACTACACTTGCACAACTGATCATGTATAGTTTGCAGTGAAAAGGACTTCTGTCGAATCTTAAGATTTTATAGTGTGATGACAGCTGAAATACAGGATTTCTGGCAATAATGTAATAGAGGTTTTGTATTCGTAAGAATTATTAACATGTGGGCCTTGTAACTCTGTGGATGACGGCATCAGCAAGACCATGCTGTCGGCTCGCCCATTCTTCATTTAGCTTGCTCTAATGACAAGCATAGGGTTCTGGTATCCTAATCTGCTAAACTGTTCTGACGTCCTAACATATAGACTGACATTTAGTCATATAGCTATGTTATTCAAAACTACATATGTACAAAATATAACAATGAAATCCAAATAGAGCCAAGAAACAATGCTTAATGTCAGAGCTGAGCCAATCTAGAATTGTTCAAGAATTCTAAACTTCAGTTTGACTCCATGTATTCTCAATGGTCTGGGAGACAAACCACCTCACATGGCTCACTTGAAGTAATACTTCATGAACATCTATTAGGGATGTCATGATTCACCGATTGTACCGATGCATCCGTAGATAATTCTCACGCTACGATACAAGATACATGTAAATTTATATCGATACAAAATTTTATTGAAATCGGTATTCATTTGTTCGGGTATCAATTGATTTTTCTATTCGAATCGAAATGTCATATTTTCTGAATTTGACACATACGAAAACTTGTTAGTGTCTGACACTTGTTTGAATAAACAGAATCACCCTTTTCTAAGTATTATTATTTTACAAAATATTCTGATAGTGGTTAGAACACATAATTGTGAATGTGTTATGTAATTAAAAAGTTTGCTTCTAAATTTATGCTTAAAATGTTGGTATTGCTGTATCGATATACGTATCGTATCTTGACCTCAAAATCGAGATAAGTATCGTATCGTGATGTTCCTGTATCGTGACACACCTAACACCTATGCATCTACACTCGGGCAGCAGGAAAATGTTTCCAAGCCTAATTCTTACCGAATTTGAAACTAATTGTTTGATTGGCATTCTAGAAATTGGTGGGTAAGTAAGAAAACATACAACTTTATGGATAACAACTTCAGGTTTATTGCATAGAGTGACGTTTCCATGTAGATTCTTGCATAGTTATCAAGCTGGAGTGACAACAACCAAGTGATGAGAGGTATAGATACATGATATGTTGTGATAAGCAGCAGATTAACATTGACAACAACGGTAATAGATACGGTAATACAGATAATTGGACGAAGCCAGATGTACAGTAAGAATAACAAATAGCACACAGGTAATGAAGCCAGATGTACAGCAAAGATAAGGATTAAAAGGATTAAACATTTGTGACACGCTGATTTGGTCCTTATTACAGAGCTCCAGATAAGCTTTTGGTGTTGTGGGTATTTTACCCACGCATTTTAAAATCATTGGGTATCAGTAATTCTATTTGGGTATTCAAATTTCTGTTACCCACTAGTTTGTACACATGTGGGTATTTAAGTTAAATATTTAAAAACACTATTCATCTAGTCCCTGCAAAGCGGTGTCGTGTGGGCTTCGAGAGCTTTATAGGACGATACCACGATACTTCCACAAGAAAGTGTGATGGCAAATGATCATGATGTAACTGTCATCGTGGAGTTTGGCAAGGTTGAAGAAATGCCCGTTTATAATTTCAAAATAAGTTGCTGATTTGCTAATTGAATATGCAGGGTTACTTCACAATATTTTGATGATACGCACAAGTTTTATTTTTGTAGCGTATCTGTAATGTTCGTTGCGTATTTGATACGCTTGGATTTTATTTTACTGCATATTTCTGCATTTCTGATGCGTATTTTACGCAGTTACGCAGCTTATCTGGAGTTCTGTTATTAAAATAGTCTACTGCTTGATAAGATCTTCATGGACAGAAGAAATGTAATACCCTTGATCTCTGTTGATCAGAGGTTTGTGACGGCAGATTTATAGCTTTTCTTTTGGTTTAGTCCTGATATTTGGTTGAGAGGATTTGGAGTTTGTCAAAACAGAATTGGATGGCAAAGGAATTTTTGCTGGTTGTCACTCCAGTTTGATGACAGTGTAAGAATCTACATTGAAAAGTTACTGTATGCAATAAGTCAGAAGTCGTTATCCATAAAGTTGTACATTTTCTTACACAATTTTGAAAGTATGAACATCTCAAAGTTGAGTTCAATCGTACCTTTTTTAAGTCAGCTTTTTAATTTGTTATGCAAAGCTTATTGTTGACCAATCAAATAAGGAATATTGTATGTTAGTTATTTCATCCATGAAGACTAAAACCACTTGGCATTTAATTTAAATGTTTAAACAAACTACACCCTTTTCTGGTGCGTAACACCTGCATCAAGTACCAGCTCAATCATCTATTCAGTAGTTCTGGAAGTGTCAAAAATAAAAAAAACATGTTGATGAACACTAAAATTTCAATTTCTCAATAAAACAAACTTAAATAGAGGGTAATTGATGTCAACATTGTACATGGGAATTTGTTACATTAGAAATATCTGACAAAAGACCTAGATATGGTATGTGTAAGGCCCTATAGCATAAGGCCCTCTAGTGTAAGGTCCTGTATGTGGAAAACCCTATAGTGGAAGGCCCAACAGTGTAAGGCCATTTAGTGTACGGCACTTATGGTGGAAGTTAATGACAGACCTATCCATAGTTTCCACCTAGAGATGAAAGGCCCGATAGGGTGAGGCCCTCCCTATAGTGTAAGGCCCTGTAGTGTCAGGCCCTTTTGTGGAAGGCCCAATAGTGAAAGGTCACGTAATGAAAGGCACTGTAGTGTAATGCCAAGTAATGAGAGACCTTGTAGTGAAAGGCCCTGTAATGAAAGGCCCTGTAATGAAAAAAACCTGTAATGGAAGGCCCAATAGTGAAAGACCCTGTAATGAAAGGCCTTGTAGTGAAAGGCCCTGTAGTGAAAGACCCTGTAATGAAAGGCCCTGTCGTGAAAGGCCCTGTAGTGTAAGGCCCTGTAACGAAAGGCCCTGTAATGAAAAAACCCTGTAATGGAAGGCCCAATAGTGAAAGGCCCTGTAATGAGAGGCCCTGTAATGAAAGGCCCAATAGTGAAAGGCCCTGTAATGAAAGACCCTGTAGTGGAAGGTCCAATAGTGAAAGGCCCTGTAATGAAAGGCCCTGTAATGAAAGGCCCTGTAGTGAAAGACCTTGTAGTGTAAGGCCCTATAGTGGAAGCTGATGCGACTGAAGCTAGTACTGTTAAAGGCAAGGCATTGTTTTCCCACACCAAAGCAGATAGACAGTGGATATCCTAAAATTGCATCTCTTTCTTAAGAAAATCCTCGATATTGTATACCTAAAGGTCAAGTGTATTGCTGCATATAGGTACTCTTTTACCCTCAAACGTCAACAGACCCTTACGCCCGCTGTATACACTACTATGTATACCACTTCATACTGTGGGCATATCAGATTTATAAAAAAACAATTCTCTTTGTTACTTTCAATTGTTTTTTTCCAGAGTTTGTTGTACAACATATATGGATATTAGACACATCAAACATTGACAGCTTTTTTCCCAAGAGTATTTTTTTACAACACATAACATAAAGGATAATAGTATATTTTTCCAAGACATATTTCAAGGAAATCCACCGACACATTCATCTTCATCCACCAAGTGATAATAAAGACACTTACTTTGATAAGGACTCTGCCTTTGAAGAATTCTGGAGAAGGTAAGTGTTCGACATTTTCGTCGGCAGATTCTGTGTACAACTTGTCCCCAAGTATGGTGGTCATGTAGTGGGCAATGGCCTGCTGTTGTTTGATACTGCAGTGGTTTTCTATTGATAATATCACAGGGTACCTGAAATACAAGTTATATATTACCAATAAATGTAGAATGACCGTGTATAAAAACTCCCCGATATTTGCACAATTTAGCGATTCCCAATGCCCATAGGTAAAATTGAAGCCATTTGACGTCACAGTGCTTTATCGTTGTGAAAACTACCCTATGCCATTATTCATGACTTCAGAAATTCACTAAAAACAAACACTGAAGTACCATGTTTTTTGCAACACACGGGGGTGGGGTCAAGGCTGGGCCAGACTAGGCCATTTTTATGTCTTGGCCCAAACATTTCTATTGCAGTTGGCTCAGCATGGTAAACACTAACTGAGCTAATTGTGAGACTCGGGGACTTTAGTTCACCTGCAGAAACATGAACCTATTTCAAGTACCGTATTTGACGTAATCAGCGCCCCTCTCTAATAAGCACCCAGGGCGATATTTGCTAATATACTGGCTAGCGAACAATCCCAATTAGCACCCCTTCCGATTGATTAATGTATAAAAGACTTATTTATTCGCGTATAATACTCACTCGTATGTTATATGCACTGTTAGTTATAGGCAATTAAATTTTGGAAAAATATATCTGTCGTTTATAAACTTTCAGGCTGTCAGCATAAACCACAAAATTTATCTTTCAACTTTCAATTTTTCTTTTACCAAAATAATATTCTAATAAGAGCCCCATATTTCTAATTTTGAGAGCACCCCGGGCGCTTATCACGTCGATTACGGTATATATAACATAAATGCCAGAAAAGGATCAACCTTGATTATCTGCAGAAACAGATTCCATTGGGGGTAAAGATGAAATAGTGGTGAAAATCATGAATGGATGACTGAAAATCCGAGATGACACCAGGTGTTAGCGGAAAGAGTAAGCATGTCCTGCCCTACAGGTACCCCGCCACTCACACAATCTGCAGACCAAATCAAGTGTTTATTTGTTGCAAAACACCACACAGCAGCAAGCCCCTCCCACACCATTCACACAGCCTACATGTGTAAACTCCAACGCCCTGACAGACTGACAATGGTAATGTGAAAGAATCGGGTGGTCCTTAACATAGTTTAGTTATATAATACATACAAAATGTCCCCACAATGACATACTGATGTCCATGGATGACAAGTCCATCTGATGACCATGCTGAAACACCCAGCCCCATGTCACAAACATCCCTCCCTAACACTACCAATAACCCCTCCAGTGTACCCCCATCACAGCCCCATGTCACAAACATCCCTCCCTAACACTTCCAATAACCCCTCCAGTGTACCCCCATCACAGCCCCATGTCACAAACATCCCTCCCTAACACTTCCAATAACCCCTCCAGTGTACCCCCATCACAGCCCCATGTCACAAACATCCCTCCCTAACACTACCAATAACCCCTCCAGTGTACCCCCATCACAGCCCCATGTCACAAACAGCCCTCCCTAACACTACCAATAACCCCTCCAGTGTACCCCCATCACAGCCCCATGTCACAAACATCCCTCCCTAACACTACCAATAATCCCTCCCTAACACTACCAATAACCCCTCCAGTGTACCCCCATCACAGCCCCATGTCACAAACATCTCTCCCTAACACTACCAATAACCACTCCAGTGTACCCCAATCACAGTGAGTGAGTGAGTATGGTTTTACGCCGCTTTTAGCAATATTCCAGCACCCCCATGTCACAAACATTCCTCCCTAACACTTCCAATAACCCCTCCAGTGTACCACCATCACAGCCCCATGTCACAAACATCTCTCCCTAACACTACCAATATACCAATACCACCATCACAGCCCCTCTTGAATACAGCCCTTACTTTCTTTCTACAATGTAAAGCTGTTTCTTTGAGGAGAAGTGGAAAATGCGATCCTATGTTTTCCCTCTGAAGCACGAAAAAACATTGAAGCATGTATAACCATCAGTTTTACAATGAATTCATTCCTGCTTAGCAAATATCAATCAAAATGTTGCTGTGTAGACTGGGATACAATTCTTGATGTCGATACTCCTTGAAAATGGCTCTCCTTTCTTGTAAAGACAGAAGGCGATGAAAAAGCAAGGTCGCTAATCTGGTTCCCTTTAGATGAAACGTGAAGGAGAAACTCTAAAACTGCTGCCACGAAGTCCTCATTACATCCTCCAAGTATTCATTATGTGGAGCTCTAGGACTGACAAAGAGAATGATAGATTCTTCATCTTCCTAGATAATTAGACATCATATTTAAAGATACCACCTAACCTGTAAAAATCTTGCATTACCACAAGAAAAGATCAAAATGATGTGTCATCAATTTTCCTTACAAGATAAAAATAATTTAAGCTACGAGGGGTGTTCATTAAAGATTTCCCCTGACCCACTTCCGATGGACCTAGTGGCATGAAACTTGGCATAGGTATTAGTCTTTCTCCACATAGGAACCACCAAGAGTTACACACTTCTTCCATCGTTTTATGCAACTATGGAGACCTCGCTTGTAAAAGCCCTCATTGTGTGTCTCAAACCAGGACTTGACTTCAGAAATCAGTGTTTCATCATCTGTGAAACGTTTTCCCTTCAAAACGACTTCATGGTTGGAAAGAGGTGGAAGTCAGAAGGTGCAAGGTCAGGAGAGTATGGAGGATGTGGAAGGATTCATAGGTTGGACACGTGCCTTCTTTGGGGGTACTGACTCCACATGCTTCCATTGCATCGACTGAACTTTAGTCTCAGGATCATAGTGATGGACCCATGTTTCATCCTGTGTGATAAGTCTGTCAAAAAAGTTTGCCTGTTTTTTTTGGCAGATGTCCAAAAGATCCTGCTTTTGGAAAGGTGTGAGCAACCTGGGAATCCATCGTGCAGACACCTTATGCATGTTCAAATTGTCATGGATGATTTTTTCCACAGACCCTACACTGATCTTGACATCTTTTGATAACTGGCGAACAGTTATACGTCGGTCTGCCAAAATGGCGGTCTCCACTTGATGGATAGTGTCCTCATCAATGGCTGAATGGGGGCGACCAGGAATGGCAGCTGTTTCCACAGATGTCGGACCACACTTGAACTGGCCATGCCAGGGTTTAACAACGTCATATGATGGGGCATCTTCCCCATAAGTTGCTTTCATTTCATCAAAAGTTTCTTTTGGTGTGCGACCTTTCAAATATAAAAACCTAATCACTGCTCGGTATACTACTGGCCCCACTGTCACACCCTACTCGATCATAACACCTGTAAAAGTGGTAAGATTAATAGTTCGGTGCTGCAAATTTAGACATAACCCATAGATACATGTATCATTACACATGTGAAATTTCAACGAAATATGATAACCCTAAGTGGTTTAGGGGAAATCTTCAATGAACATGTGCACCCCTCGTATCTGTTGCCAAGATCACAAGGATGGTCATAATGAAGAGGGCTGGTTCCATGAAACAATGTCTAACTTATGCTTGTTGTAAGAGGTGCCCTAATGGTACCGGTGAGCGGACTCCATGACATGGTTGGTAGTGTGTCGTACCAGCTGGAATGTTGCTGAGTGCAGTGTTACAAAACAACAAACAGACAGAGACATGTTGACAGGTGTGGCAGGCCAGCTGACATAAGCACTGATCCAACCCATTGAGGTACTACACACTTTAAGTACAGTCAAACAAAACCACACGATCCTCGTGTCACATAGTCAGAGTATTCCAAACTAAGCAAGAAAAACAAGGGGTCCTTGTTATGGCATTAAAATCAAAACTTAAGAATTTGGGGGTACCTATAATCAAATTGTATAGGAGCAACACAAAGGACCAAAGGACCCAAGGACACCCCTTAATTTCCAGACTGTCGGACACTTGTCAGTCACTATTAAGGGTCCATTCTGCTCCTGGGTTAGGTCGTCTTCAAGGCAAATGCCATAAAATAACTTATGTTTTGTTCTGTTTATCACAAATTATATACACATCACATTTGAATGTAAACTGCCCAAGAAGTGATGTTTCAAGTTTGTTCTTGTTAAAATGTCTTCAGTATATATGATCTTCTGTGTTAGTAAGCTAAATACTCAAATGCAAACTGAAAAACTAAAATAAAAATATACCATTATATATTCATATTAGAAGTATTTAGTTGTGGTGAGGTGAGGTGAAATGGGGTTTAATGTCACATTCAAGATTATTTCACTTACATAGCAATGAATGTGTGTGTGTGCCTGCTTGTACTAGTCTGGATTAATGACGGTTTGATAGCGCCAGCCCAATGACATACCATGCTGCAGTTTTAAAGAAATCCCCACTCAGACACAGTATACTGACTCAGTCAACAAGTCCTTGTTTTAGCCCCTTAATGCCGAGTGCCAGGCAGGGTAACAACAAGTACCATTATTGGATGTCTTTGGGTAGGATGTGGTTGGGGATACTTAAATCCATTGAAGCTGTCTTTCTACTTCATTACGGATTCCACAGCCTGCATCACATCCTATTTTGTCTGCATTGTAAATACTCTCAACTTTATTTGCATGTCAGAGTAGATAAATTAGATCCAGTGATCTCCAACAAATTGCAAAGTGGGTTAATATTACATCTGAAGTTCATTTTTATACATTCTGTCTACTCGATAAAAACAAAGTGTCACTCTTGCCACTATCTTTTTAATTCACTGCTTGGATATTGTGAGCAGCGTCACACGGCTTTAATTCCATAAATCCCACTTTGAAAAGTACCCTTAGATGTAACCAGGAAGTGCTATGTTTTTACTCATGTCTACACACATTGTTTTATTTTTCTAAAAAAATTACCATTTATATAAGTATATATTATAGCTCAGCACTATATAAAATTCTTATTTGAGTTCATCAAAACTGTTTATGTGTAATTTTTTTTATATGTATTCATTTAGTGAGGTTGAGCTCGAGGTGACCAAATACAAGGTTTGAGATATCAGTACATTCGCGTTAACGTCAAGTTAAATAGACAACAAACATATGTTGCATGTTATGATGACTCTTAGTCCCTCATACAGCCCCTGAAACAAATATATCCAATACAGCCATGCAGGTCTATAATATTTGGCAAATCGATTACTGCAGTAATGAAAATGAAGACAGTCTCCGGGCTCCTATTCATTATATTTTATAATTGTAATTTAACAACTGGTTTATTTCTGTAAAATAGTTCACCTCAGAGACTAGATTAGTCTAGATGATTCTGACTACACAAGTCTTAACTGATAGGTGAGTGAAGTGATTGAGTGAGTGAGTGAGTGAGTGAGTGAGTGAGTGAGTGAGTGAGTGAGTGAGTGAGTGAGTGAGTGAGTGAGTGAGTGTGTTGGGTTTAACGCCGTTTTTAACATTATTCCAGTTATATCACAGCATGTCAGCTTTATCTGGGAGGAAAGCCCGAAGTGATGCAGGTCTCGGACCTTTACTACTTTGGTGAAACCCACGAGCACGGGTATGGTGCTGACAAATGTTTTGTTCTGTTCATCACAAATTATATACACATCACATTTGAATGTAAACTGCCCAAGAAGTGATGTTTCAAGTTTGTTCTTGTTAAAATGTCTTCAGTATATGATCTTCTGTGTTAGTAAGCTAAATACTCAAATGCAAACTGAAAAACTAAAATAAAAATATACCATTATATATTCATATTAGAAGTATTTAGTTGTGGTGAGGTGAGGTGAAATGGGGTTTAATGTCACATTCAAGATTATTTCACTTACATAGCAATGAATGTGTGTGTGTGCCTGCTTGTACTAGTCTGGATTAATGACGGTTTGATAGCGCCAGCCCAATGACATACCATGCTGCAGTTTTAAAGAAATCCCCACTCAGACACAGTATACTGACTCAGTCAACAAGTCCTTGTTTTAGCCCCTTAATGCCGAGTGCCAGGCAGGGTAACAACAAGTACCATTATTGGATGTCTTTGGGTAGGATGTGGTTGGGGATCAAACCATCGACCTTCCGCTTTCAAATTAGTTTGCTGTTTCATGAAATGATACAAAGACAGTTGGACCCCGGTATGTCGAACCTAGCAGGACCGATTTGTAACTTCGAGTACAACACTGCGAGATATCCAGACATTTGAGACAGCGAGGCATGGGCAGCCAAACAGATTGAGTATATTAAGATCCACAGCAATACAATTGCATACTCGATAAATAAAGAAATACAAGAAATCGACTCCTAGACTTATCACTAGATTTTAGCAATGTAGAGACCATATTTAGAGCGATACCAAAATCCATTGAAGCTGTCTTTCTACTTCATTACGGATTCCACAGCCTGCATCACATCCTATTTTGTCTGCATTGTAAATACTCTCAACTTTATTTGCATGTCAGAGTAGATAAATTAGATCCAGTGATCTCCAACAAATTGCAAAGTGGGTTAATATTACATCTGAAGTTCATTTTTATACATTCTGTCTACTCGATAAAAACAAAGTGTCACTCTTGCCACTATCTTTTTAATTCACTGCTTGGATATTGTGAGCAGCGTCACACGGCTTTAATTCCATAAATCCCACTTTGAAAAGTACCCTTAGATGTAACCAGGAAGTGCTATGTTTTTACTCATGTCTACACACATTGTTTTATTTTTCTAAAAAAATTACCATTTATATAAGTATATATTATAGCTCAGCACTATATAAAATTCTTATTTGAGTTCATCAAAACTGTTTATGTGTAATTTTTTTTATATGTATTCATTTAGTGAGGTTGAGCTCGAGGTGACCAAATACAAGGTTTGAGATATCAGTACATTCGCGTTAACGTCAAGTTAAATAGACAACAAACATATGTTGCATGTTATGATGACTCTAAGTCCCTCATACAGCCCCTGAAACAAATATATCCAATACAGCCATGCAGGTCTATAATATTTGGCAAATCGATTACTGCAGTAATGAAAATGAAGACAGTCTCCGGGCTCCTATTCATTATATTTTATAACTGTAATTTAACAACTGGTTTATTTCTGTAAAATAGTTCACCTCAGAGACTAGATTAGTCTAGATGATTCTGACAACACAAGTCTTAACTGATAGGTAGGTGAGTGAGTGAGTGAGTGAGTGAGTGAGTGAGTGAGTGAGTGAGTGAGTGAGTGAGTGAGTGTGTTGGGTTTAACGCCGTTTTTAACATTATTCCAGTTATATCACAGCATGTCAGCTTTATCTGGGAGGAAAGCCTGAAGTGATGCAGGTCTCGGACCTTTACTACTTTCGTGAAACCCACGAGCACGGGTATGGTGCTGACAAACCTAGAAACATAATCGAGGCGAACCGGGATTCGAACCCACAATTATAGGTTTCTGGCATGCATAAGGGGTGCATCTCTGCACAGTGAATCGCAGCGCCTTAGACGACTGTGCCACCCGTGCCCCCTGGTTAAAAGGTGATGCATACATGAGTTGTTCACTCACATGCCTGCTCATAGGTCAGCTATTTATACACCGGCCTACAAAGACTGAAGAATACTTCTAAAATGAAAGAGGTTACACTGAGTAAAGAAGGCAGCCTCCACTCTTCTCCCAACTCCCTACAAAGGTTAAGGAATACTACAGACACAGGGACCATCAGGTCAGCCTGTTTCGTAAAGGCCACACCTCTTCACAGACCATCAGCAACACTCATTATTCCAGACACATTTTATGCTGCACATGCGTTGCACATCAACCCGAAACCTGTTACCGCAGCATCACTACATTGATCTTATTGACCCTGTTAAATTATCGTCCTAAAAGCCAAAGGTGCTGATAGGATGATTAATAGGGAATGATTTGGACCCAAAAGCAATCTAGGTGCCTGATCCGATCCTACAGAATACCATGTGGCCACATAAAAGACAAGAATGTATTTTGACTGGCGGTAAGTCTGATAGAGTACATAATAGGGGTGTCTGGAGGGCTCATTTCTGAGGCAGCCATTATGATGCCACCAATATCAAATAGCAATACGGTTTGTAATCACTGACAGGGTATAATAAGACGTAACATCTGATCTCTGCTTCCTGTGCTTGAGTAGGTTGATCAAGATAGCAACTAGTATGTTTCCTACTGATGTTACTTGAACATACTGTTTATCATAAAGACATGAAGAAAACATATCTGGAATGTGGATGACATATAATATTCCCTCTTTGAATTTTATGAATTATCTAAATAACATCCTAACTGCTGTTTTTCTTCAACTTTTCATATTTTATTATCAGCCAATGTTTTCTTTTTTCTGCCCATTCAATGAATATTTCATCAAGATATTTGGTATTACCAACAAATAACACTCATTCCTGCAGCCAATATTCTTTTCTCATTCTATTGGCAAGGATCAATATTTCTCATGGTCATCTATCCTGCCTTAGATTCTTGTTGGCTCTGCTGATCAAGTCTTATTGGGATAAACCTGAACACTATATTGAGATAAGTCAGAACACTACATTGGGATAAGTTTGAACAGACTGTCTGGACACAATATTGAGATAAGTCTGAACGCTCCATTGCGATAAGTTTGAACAGCCTGTCTGAACACTATATTGAGATAAGTCTGAACACTCCATTGCGATATGTTTGAACAGCCAATCTTAACACAATATTGAGATAAGTCTGAACACTCCATTGCGATAAGTTTGAACAGCCTGTCTGAACACTATATTGAGATAAGTGTGAACACTCCATTGCGATAAGTTTGAACAGCCTGTCTGAACACTATATTGAGATAAGTCAGAACACTACATTGCGATAAGTTTGAACAGCCAGTCTGAACACAATATTGAGATAAGTCTGAACGCTCCATTGCGATAAGTTTGAACAGCCTGTCTGAACACTATATTGAGATAAGTCAGAACACTGCATTGCGATAAGTTTGAACAGCCTGTCTGAACACAATATTGAGATAAGTCTGAACGCTCCATTGCGATATGTTTGAACAGCCTGTCTGAACACAATATTGAGATAAGTCTCAACGCTCCATTGCGATATGTTTGAACAGCCTGTCTGAACACAATATTGAGATAAGTCTGAACACTACAATGCGATATGTTTGAACAGCCAATCTTAACACAATATTGAGATAAGTCTGAACACTCCATTGCGATAAGTTTGAACAGCCTGTCTAAACACTATATTTGGAGAAGTCTGAAGGTATCCATTTTATAACATGGCGATGTTAGTTTTGTAGTAAAAGTGCTGAAAAAACATGCCAGATTTGGGGATGTTTTTCCCCACATATCAAACTGAACTCAAATAAAAAAATACTCCTAAAAAGACATATCCTTTTACACTTTGAAAGCTGGTGAGAACACTTATATACTCCGAAGAAAGACGCGTGACTTCAAAAGGGGACATATTCAATTTGAGATGACAAGTGCATGGCTCCAATAGTGTAGTGTGACCTCATGACTTATAATGATTACTCCTTCAAGCAAACTGTCAGGAAGTGCACAAAGAGCTTCCTCAAATAAGCAGTGTTCATATATTCAGTGAAAACATACTACTTCAAACCACTGTCATAACTTAATTTCAGAGGGGGCACCAGAGACCTAGTCATTTACGGCGCTGCAATTCACTGTGTAGAGTTGTGTCCCTTGGGCATGCCAGAAACCTATGATTGTGGGTTTGAACCCTGGTTCACCCCAATTATGTTTCTAAGTTTGTCAGTATCATACCCGTGCTCGTGGGTTTCACGGAAGTGGTAAACATCTGGGACCTGCCTCACTTCAGGCTTTCCTTCCACATCAAGCTGACACGCTGTTATATAACTGGAATACTATTCAAAGCAGAAATAAACCCAACTCTTTCCATTTCATTTCAGAGAAGAATCATTATGACACTACTCATATTATACCTCATCCTTCGTCCTCTTTAACTAGCATGATCAAATTCCAACCCAGAGATGTTTTAATGAAGACGTATTGTTGCAATGGTAAAAGAGCTGGAGACATGTTCATCCCCTTCTCTCTTCAATAATAAGCCACCTGCTTCACAAACGTAATTATTGAATATTAAGGTAAAAAAACCAACACTTAATCATCCTCAAGAGTCCAAACCAAGTTTGAATGATTAAACCCTTTTTTCCAATTCAGTAACATTGGAATTTGTTCAATAATTTCTTTCTTTTCTTACACTTTTTTAATAAAAGATTCAGCATGTGAAAATCCCAGGCCAATGAGCCTTCACTATCGAACAAGGAGTGGATAGTCTGCTCCAGCTCTGCCAAGAGAGGTACAAATTCCATTTAGGAGTTGGGAATCTTCAACAAAATCTTTATAGAATTGAGTTGCAACAGAGGCATCAAACCAATACGGCAGCTATGACATAGCACCCGTGTCACATCAAAAGGACTAATTTGCTCATTTTGGTGTGAAAAATAAGAAAATTGACATTGGTCTCTACCAGGGCAAGCCATGGAAGGAAGCAACATTATCTGACCATTAGCAAATTCTTCAGATCAGCTCGGTGTTCTAAGTCCGACAGGATTCTCCTGGAGTGGAAATTCCGGAGATCAATAGTGATAGGAATTATCAACATTGGATGTTTTTATCCAGATAATTCACATCAATATTTCTAAATCTTCTTTCTTTTCAATGAAAGATGAAGGAGGAGAAACATGACCCTACAATTCTGAGAATATTTCAATAATCTGATTCGGCCTTAAAATGGCGTATTTAACACAAGATTTAACCAAAGTATAATTATTGGCAATTAAAGAGATGAAGTTACCATCTAATCTATAACTAGAGACACAATGCTTACTTCACATTAATCAACATGAAACATAAGATATATTTTTACCACAAATTTAATCATAAAATCTTGATTTTATTAGCAAGTTTATATTTAAATAATTATCATATTACAATTTAATCTTGGTAGTTGGTATAGTATAAAAACATTAATATATAATTTGTCTTCTTTCTTTTTTTATCTCAAACACTGACATAGCCAAGACCCTTCATGCCATAAACAACTGCAAAATATTGGTGTCACCAGCCAAAAATGACAATCTGACAAAAAATAGCACTGCATTACGAACTAGGAGCAGCTCCCTCACTGCCATTTCTCGAGACCTCACAAAATAGTTTCACTGACCTTGACCTGACTTATTTGGACCAAATACTTTACAAAGCAGGGACTCATCCAAAAGAAGACCTATATTAAGTGTAATGATAAATACATTTATACTTCAAACCATAAACCTATTAGTGAGATATTTTTATCTCCTGACCTTGGGCTTTGACCTTCTCATAGAATGTGACACGAGAATTTCTTAGATCCATGTGAAATAAGTTGTAGGATCGTAGGATATAATCTAATATCTATAATATTGTATTAAAAAACTACATTGCACAATTACCTCAAAGGTTACCTTGACCATTGACATGAATGCAACTGACATGTAACATGGTGAAATTTGTTAAAAAAATAGATGTAAAATAGTAAACCTAAAGTGTCCTGCCAGTGCAGGTAAGCAAGCCTCAGAAACAGATAATGTTATGGCAATGTTTTACAAAAAAATGAACACTGACCTTGACCTTTGACGAATCGTAACCCAAACCTATGAAAATAGGGCCCCACCATTCAGAAGGTGTATACCAAGTTTCATGACAAATGCATCAATCCTTTTTGAGAAAGTGTAACCACAAACTCTTCAGTGAGATTTATTTGTCTTGTGACCTTAACCTGTCAATGTCAATAATCTTTGTGTAGTCGGCCTCTGCTGAAATTCCAAGAAAACGCTAAAGCAAAGCAGTGTCAAGTGGCTGATAAAACTGTATGCAATATCACCTTAAACACCATGTAAATGTGATTTCATCTAGCCTTTTTTCTCTCTGGGTGAAAATAGATAGAACATTATGTTGCACCAAGAGAGATATTTATATAGGTACCATCTACATACCGCCAGAAGGGTCCTCATTTTGGACAAAATGCAATATTGATCCATTTGACATCCTCCTTAAAGAAATAATCAAATTCTCTAATTTAGGTGAGATCATTTTTGGGGGGGGACTTTAATGCCCGTACAGCGTGCGAGGATGAATGTATTGATAATACAAACATAGATCACCTGCCAGACCTACCCAGTGATATAACCTCAGACATACAAACCCCAAGATGTAGTCTTGATGTTAAAACCAATAATTATGGGAAATCGCTCCTTGATATAGCCACATGCTGTAAATTAATAATATTAAACGGGCGAACTATTGGTGACAGACTTGGCAACTTTACATGTCACACGTATAATGGTCATAGCGTTGTTGATTACGCGTTAGTCACAGAAGGAATCTACCAAAATATTTCATATTTCAACATAAAACCATTAACATGGTTATCAGATCACTGCCAGCTATCCCTTAAACTTTCAGTAACCACAGATCAACTCCCTAAAATGAACAAAAACATTAATAAGGCCACAAATGTAATCTTTACTAAATACAGGGGCAGAAGACGCTGGCATTCCAACAGCCACACATGTGTTAAAGATGCTACCTCAAACTTCAATATTCAAATTGCCTTAAACAATTTTATGTTAACCTCCAGTCCAAAAGATGGTTCTGAATGTGAAGCGCTTGTTGATGCCTTCTCTGATATATTACAAACTGTCAACAAATTGTCAACAAAACCTTGCAAAAATAAATCAAATGTACCAAAAAACCAATGGTATGATGCTGAATGTAAAGCGGCAAAACGTAATATGGAACAAAAATATCAAGAGTTCAATAAAGAAAGCAATATATCAATTAAAAATAGGGCTCTTGCATCCAAAAAAGAATACAAGAAGTTACTCAGAAGAAAACAACGTATCTATAAACAAAATCACATTGAACAACTAGAAACCCTGTCAAAAAAGGAACCCAAAAAATTCTGGAAACTATTAAATAAACTTAGAACCTCATCCCAAAAGGAATCTGTTTATCCTGATCCTGAGGAGCTAACAAACCACTTCAGGAATATTTACAACACTAAAACAAAAATATCTTCTCTGGATCCTCTACAAAATTCTTCAAGACATGGAGATATGCATATATGTGACGGTCTTAATAAACCAATAACAGCTAATGAAATTCTCACTTGTATAAAACAATTCAAAACAAACAAAAGTCCAGGCGAAGATAACATAAGTAATGAACTTTTAAAATCAATATCTTGTTCATTGATAGACCAGTTGGTTAAACTGTTTAATGACGTATTAAATAGCGGTCACTTTCCACAGAGCTGGGCAGCCTCGGTTGTTACCCCATTACATAAGAAGGGTGATAAGACTGTCCCTAACAACTACAGGGGTATTGCACTAAGCAGCTGCTTAGGTAAGCTATTCTGTAAGGTTATAAATGAAAGAATAATGGAACACATGGACAAAAACCAATTACAAGACCACTGTCAGTCTGGATTTAGGAAGGGCTACCAAACATCAGATAATGTATTTGTTCTTAAAACATTAATAGATTCTACAAAAAGTAAAAAGAAAAAAACTATACACTTGCTTTGTAGATTTTCAAAAGGCCTTTGATTCAGTTGACAGATCACTACTCCTAACAAAGGTATTATCAAATAAAATCTCAGGAAACATATTTAAAATAATATCATCACTATACAGTGATATCTCTTATAAAGTGAAAACTGACAAGGGCGTTTCACAATCCTTTAAATCCAACATTGGGGTACGACAAGGGTGCATTTTGTCTCCCACATTATTTAATATATTCCTCAATGACCTTCCACATTATATCAAATCTGATAGCAATAATATAACACTCAATGGTTTCAACATTTGTCATTTGTTGTTTGCCGATGATTTAGTTCTATTTGCCGATTCCCCCCAAAAGCTACAAGTGTTACTTGATGGACTAAAGGTATTTTGTGCCACAAATAACCTAAAGATTAATAGTGATAAAACAAATGTTGTAGTGTTTGGACAATCAATTAAAACAGAAGAAAAGAATACTTGGACCATAGGTGATACAAAAATACTAGTTACAGATAGTTATAACTATTTAGGAATACGCTTCGAAGCAAATGGTAAACTTAAAAACAGTGCTAAACCTCTCTTGAAAAAAGGCCTAGGGGCCTACCACAAGCTTCAGTCCACCATTTTGAACCAAGATATACCAATAGCTCTTGCTTGCAAACTATTTAAAACATTAATCGAGCCAGTAATTTTATATAATAGTGAAATCTGGGGTGTAGAATCAATCCTCCTGAACAACTTTGATTCATTTATCCCCGAAAAACTGCAGCTCAAATTTTGTAAATCCATATTAGGTGTCAACAAAACAACACATAACTGGGCAAGCCGAGCTGAACTAGGACTCTACCCCCTTATCTACACAGTATTAATCAAAATAGCAAATTTTTATCACCATGTCTGTTCTTCCAAAAACATAATACTTCAGAACGCTTTTACAGAAAGTACATATTTGGTGAAAAAACGATTAGGATGGGTATACCAGCTAAATCTATTCTTAGGAAAACACAATTTGAGTATTTCAGCTTTCCTATCACCTATATTCAAAGAGAAAATCAAATCTAAATTCAACTCCCTCTTCAAGGAATCTCTTCAAGATGTAAATACAACAAGAGGCACAGGAAACAAACTTAGGACATATAGGATAGTTAAAAATGAAATAAAATTAGAACCCTATCTCAGTCACTGTAAAGTAAAAAAATATCGAGTCCACTTTTCTAAACTAAGATTAAGTAACCATAAATTAAATATTGAACTTGGAAGACACACAAAGCCACCAACCCCACTACATCAGAGGCTATGCTCTACATGTTCAATCATTGATAACGAAAAACATTACTTACTTCACTGCATTAAACACACTCGAGAAAGAAATATACTCTTTGAAAAACTATCCAGACAAAATGTAAATGTAAATGTTCACAGTCATGAAGACAAATTATTTCAATACATCCTATCAAATAATGAAGCAGTCAATATCAACTGCATTTGTTTCCACATCTATAATTTCAAACAATAAATACCCTTTCATAATCAACCGTTGACATTTTATGTATAAAAATATATAATATTGATTATTTTGTTTCTGTATGTGTCTACAGGAATGTAAATTATGTATGTCTGTATATATGTATATATAAATCATAATGTCTTGTCTTTTAAAATTGCATCTGTCCCGTAATGGAACGTTTCTGCAATAAAATATTATCTTATCTTATCTTATCATTGGAGCATCAAAGTGTGGTGGCATTACACTGACATTGGGAACTTACAATGAATGACTTATTAACACATAAAGATCTAAATAAGATCTCGAAAAATGTAGTGCTAAACCCCTGATGAAGGCCAGGGGAGAAAGCTTGAGACTAAGTATATTTATATAAAGATCTAATTCTGAAAGACATATGACTTAAGTTGGAGCATTCAGTTACAAATTAAATATAAGAGACCGAAATCAACAGTGAGACCACCTCTAATTTCAAAACACAGTACGTTTATCTCCTAACTGAATGACACAAATCAACATAACCAAAACAAGACCTCTAGTATTAGGGAAAAGGCTCAGAGCCCAATAAGCTTCATGCACAAAGCACAAGAAAACATGGTTCAGCAGATACACAGGTGCTCTCTCTTCTAATACAGAACTGTAAAGTGATATAGCAATCAGGATCTTGTTCTATCAGCACATCATGTTTTAGTCATAGCATAGCATGTCATGTGTGTTATACTGTCAGAGTTACAAGAAGTAGTGTAATGAGCATGAACACAATACTCACTCAGACTTTATAAATGCGTAGTCTCGTATTGCCTCTATGACAGCCTTGAAGGAGATCTTTGAGGTGAGAGTGTGTCCATGGTAGATGACAGGCTCGTCGTTTGGACCGTCCCAGCAGTCAACTGGAACCAACAGACAACATGAGACATGGAACCAACATAAAGACAGGGATAGAAATGGGAGCTATAGGATTCTGGGTTAGGACAGGTCCCCGGTAACAGATGAGACTACGTGAGACATGGAACCAACATAAAGACAGGGATAGAAATGGGAGCTATAGGATTCTGGGTTAGAACAGGTCCCCGGTAACAGATGAGACTACGTGAGACATGGAACCAACATAAAGACAGGGATAGAAATGGGAGCTATAGGATTCTGGGTTAGGACAGGTCCCCGGTAACAGATGAGACTACGTGAGACATGGAACCAACATAAAGACAGGGATAGAAATGGGAGCTATAGGATTCTGGGTTAGGACAGGTCCCCGGTAACAGATGAGACTACGTGAGACATGGAACCAACATAAAGACAGGGATAGAAATGGGAGCTATAGGATTCTGGGTTAGGACAGGTCCCCGGTAACAGATGAGACTACGTGAGACATGGAACCAACATAAAGACAGGGATAGAAATGGGAGCTATAGGATTCTGGGTTAGAACAGGTCCCCGGTAACGTATGAGACATGAGACATGGAATCAAGACAAAGACAGGGATAGAAATGGGAGCTATGGGATTCTGGGTTAGAACAGGTCCCCCGGTAACAGATGAGACAACATGAGACATGGAACCAAGACAAAGACAGGGATAGAAATGGGAGCTATGGGATTCTGGGTTAGAACAGGTCCCCGGTAATGTATGCTAGTGGAAGGCAGGGACTACATGGATCGGCTGTCAGATTTGATGACCATGATCCTCTGCCACACAGCTATAGTAGCACAAAGATGATCGTAACTCCCATACTCTAACACAGGCTTTCAAGGCTTACGACAATCGTAGCACTAACATCTGTGACTTTGTGTACCTGGGCCAGGCTGATTGCAAGATTGTCTAGTCCAGGTTTGGTTATATACAGGTTGCAGTCACAGAGCTGGAATATTGCTGAATGCTGCATTAAACAAAACAAACAACAGTTTGACTGTTGACTGTTAACAAATTCTTCTGATACCAGCAGGTTTCTTTTTGAAGAAAGTAAGAAAACATACGACTTTATGGAAACAACTTCTGGTTTAATGCATATAGTGACGTTTCCATGTAGATTTTTACACCGTTATCAAGCTGGAGGAACAAGAAGTTGTTATCCATAAAGTTGCACGTTTTCCTACTTACTCACTACTCAATCAAACAGTTAGGTTTCCCTCTTACATACAAATACAACTTAATCAAGGCAGTTATATGCATATCAACTAATGACTTCCCACATGTCCAACTAATCTGACTTCAAAACGTCACTGAATGTAAAATATAACAGCAATGTATGTTTCCCATCCTAGATTGTGTCCCCTTGGTTCGGAATTGTACATATTTCAAAGGTTTAATTCAACATTTGTTTCTTATGACCCAACCATCCATAAAATTGACCCTAAAATTTGAAGCACTGTTAAACAATGGATTAAACACTCTAGAAACTGACCACAAGGGCTGACCACTGAGCTTACAAAGTGTTGGTACAGGTATATAAGTGGCACATGCCAATGTCTACTTCAAGATCCTCAGTTCTTTGAGGAGTTCAATGGCTTTTTACGCACAAGTCATTCATGTCTCTCAGTCTGCATTTCCACCTGTTTAACAGGGCAAAACATTTCTGTTTGTAGAATGCTGAGAGGCATTGCTGCACCACTGATTATTACTGAAGTTACTTTTCACATATATATGCAGTTCAAGTTTCAATGTCTGCACAGTAATGGCCCATTCCAAATAGGGTATTGTACCTTTAATAATTTAATAATAATAGCCCAAACTGGAAGATGTCATTTAATGTTTTAAAAGTTTTTATTTTGTCTATAAGTTTGTCATGAGAAATAAATCAAGTGATAAATCAAAATGAACAAAGTGAGTGAGTTAAGTATTTCAATGATAGATGTGGAATGTATTTCAAATATATTATTTGCAAAGACAATTTCCAATATGGTTTACAAACTGGTGCAAAAAGACTGTGTTACGTTCATGTCATTTCACAACAGGCCTGAGGATTAAAGCTACCAAGAAAATCACCGTCTCAAATCGATTGAAAACACTGTTTTTCATCCATTTATTTCTTATTTTTTAAAATACTTTGCATATGCTCAAGGGATTTTCAGATCTTATTCTGGAACGTATTACATCCACACAGCATTTACATAAAAGGCAATGTTTTCAGTCTAGACGGTTTTCTCAAATAATCCTTTCTTTAAATCATTCCCATGGTCAAAATAAATATAATATTATCCTGTAAACTTTGCACAACGTTAAGAAGGTCTATGAAGTGATGCTTTCCTTGACCCAATAAATGAACATTGCTCTGTCCATGTTCACCCTCTACCTCTCGAATTTAATCCATCCCTGATATTACACCCTCCCTTGCCAAGACATATGAAATTTCTCAAGTCCTGCCTAAGTAAATATCACCAGACAATGACACAAAGACCAGAATTGTATTTAGCTCAATACCAGGGATACATTCATGGGAACTTTGTGTTAAAAATTGCCACATTCAGACAGCTGATATTTACATCCTTCGAATTTAATCTGAATTGTGATTCCACAGCATTGGACAAAGCAGCACATTTCCTTCTCTTGCTCTGTAAATAGAAGCTGTGAGTCCCATCAGTATCTGTGGCTGGCATGTCACTGCTTCATAGCTCTGTACCAACTGTCACCCACACAGTAGCAACTGGGGGAAAGGCCACTCACCCCTCATGCATAGGTGGATCCACAGGGGGTCCAGGGGTCCAGACACCCCCTTTTGAAAACCAAATGTAGTATGCTGTAGGCAGTAAAATTATCTAGAGAGAGGATTTTGATATTTTTGACCCCTCCCTTTTAAACATGCTGGGTCCACCCTTGTCATGTATCTTATTGTTGCTGAACTCTGCCAAAGTCTGATGGACACTCCCACTTTAACCCCGTAAACCCCAATTTGTGTCAGAAATTTTCATAATTTCTGACATCCTTTATCAGCACCCAAGATGATGATGTGTCTGTCGTTTAACACTGGACACACAGTGTGAAATTCAAGCTGTATGACGGCAGCATGGAGATAATCGTGTCTGGATCGTTCACACTGGTGATATGACAAGCAGTGATCTATGCTAGTGAGTATGTTGTCACACCATCATCCAAGTCCCCCATTTTATAAAATGTTTGTATAAAACTGTATATCAAATCTACCCTGGTCATACAGCCCTCACCAGCAGCACAAGTTGCTGGAGATCAGTTACCATGGAGTCCCCGCGGAATACAAGATCATGAATTCAAGTCATGAGTTCCTTGTCATAACGTGTACACAAAGGTTAAACATCTACGGAATCCCAAGCTAGAAATATCTAGCAATAAACCTTACAGACAGTCCCAGGGACCTTCATTTTCCAGCACTGTTTATGATGATGAACCATCAATGAAACTGCAGGGACTGAAGTATTTCTTATTTTATTGCTTCTAATGGACCTATTGTCATTTTGGTTACTAACCAACCATTTATCATTTTATTGGTCATAGCTGTTCAAGTCTGTATACTGTTGAAACACTTACTGTCATTGAACATATATTCCATCAGCTTTAAATTACACTGTTATTTTGGGGTCATGTTTACAAGAGGATTTTCCAGAAAATTTACCCACCTGAATGTGGGACAGATCTTCAGTCATGTGATAAAGTCATGAGTTCGATATTTATTAAAAAAGACAACACAAAGATCATCACAAATCAATTACTTCATGTGAAACATTCTCTGGGTTAAATGTAGACACTTTGAGGTTATGTGTTTGAACATATTCCTACACTGAGTGAGTTGATAACGTCTATCCACTTGGGGCATCAGTTTTCAAGTAACTGGTACTATTAACATTGTTCGTGACAAAGTATCCCCTTTAGACCACCCTGCATATCGTTAAAACTGAGCCTGGTGACTGACCAAATATTACTTTATATACAACTATCTATGGCAAAATATTTCTGGGATTAAATGTCTCAATGGAAGTTATCAGTGTGAGTTAACTCCAAGATGTGGGTCTCTAGAATTTCCCAGCTGCATGACGCCGGTGGTTGTCTGTGTAAAGACTGTGGTTTGTCACCTCCGCACAGTGAGAAAACATCAGGAATGTGACAACCACCTCCTCCTATAGATCAGATAGACCTCAAACTTCGAGGAGCATGAGTGGCCCAGTCGTATAAGGTGCCACTATTTACTGAGCAGAATTACATCCCTTGAGCACTCTAGAAACCTATGATTGTGGGTTTGAATCCCGCTTCCCCACGATTATGTTTCTTGGTTTGTCAGCACCATACCCGTGCTTGCGGGTTTCACCTTATTAGTGGTAAACATCTAAAACCTGCATCACTTCGGGCTTTCCTTCCACATCAAGCTGACACGCCGTGATATAACTGGAATACTGTTCAAGGCAGCGTTAAACCAAACTTACTCACTCATTGATGGCACAGGCTGCAGACTATGCATCTGCATCCCACACAGACTAACCCATGTTGCTCCTGTCATACACTCTGATGGTGCTGGATGCATCCCACACAGACTAACCCTGTGTTGCTCCTGTCATACACTCTGATGGTGCTGGATGCATCCCACACAGACTAACCCTGTGTTGCCCCTGTCATACACTCTGATGGTGCTGGATGCATCCCACACAGACTAACCCTATGTTGCTCCTGTCATACACTCTGATGGTGCTGGATGCATCCCACACAGGCTAACCCTATGTTGCTCCTGTCATACACTCTGATGGTGCTGGATGCATCCCACACAGGCTAACCCTATGTTGCTCCTGTCATACACTCTGATGGTGCTGGATGCATCCCACACAGACTAACCCCTCTGTTGTCCTGTCATACACTCTGATGGTGCTGGATGCATCCCACACAGGCTAACCCTATGTTGCTCCTGTCATACACTCTGATGGTGCTGGATGCATCCCACACAGACTAACCCTGCGTTGCCCCTGTCATACACTCTGATGGTGCTGGATGCATCCCACACAGGCTAACCCTATGTTGCTCCTGTCATACACTCTGATGGTGCTGGATGCATCCCACACAGACTAACCCATGTTGCTCCTGTCATACACTCTGATGGTGCTGGATGCATCCCACACAGGCTAACCCTATGTTGCTCCTGTCATACACTCTGATGGTGCTGGATGCATCCCACACAGGCTAACCCTATGTTGCCCCTGTCATACACTCTGATGGTGCTGGATGCATCCCACACAGGCTAACCCTATGTTGCTCCTGTCATACACTCTGATGGTGCTGGATGCATCCCACACAGGCTAACCCTATGTTGCTCCTGTCATACGCTCTGATGGTGCTGGATGCATCCCACACAGGCTAACCCTGTGTTGCTCCTGTCATACACTCTGATGGTGCTGGATGCATCCCACACAGGCTAACCCTATGTTGCTCCTGTCATACACTCTGATGGTGCTGGATGCATCCCACACAGGCTAACCCTATGTTGCTCCTGTCATACACTCTGATGGTGCTGGATGCATCCCACACAGGCTAACCCTATGTTGCTCCTGTCATACACTCTGATGGTGCTGGATGCATCCCACACAGACTAACCCTGTGTTGCCCCTGTCATACAATCTGATGGTGCTGGATGCATCCCACACAGGCTAACCCTGTGTTGCTCCTGTCATACACTCTGATGGTGCTGGATGCATCCCACACAGGCTAACCCTATGTTGCTCCTGTCATACACTCTGATGGTGCTGGATGCATCCCACACAGGCTAACCCTGTGTTGCCCCTGTCATACACTCTGATGGTGCTGGATGCATCCCACACAGGCTAACCCTATGTTGCTCCTGTCATACACTCTGATGGTGCTGGATGCATCCCACACAGGCTAACCCTATGTTGCTCCTGTCATACACTCTGATGGTGCTGGATGCATCCCACACAGGCTAACCCTATGTTGCTCCTGTCATACACTCTGATGGTGCTGGATGCATCCCACACAGGCTAACCCTATGTTGCTCCTGTCATACACTCTGATGGTGCTGGATGCATCCCACACAGGCTAACCCTATGTTGCCCCTGTCATACACTCTGATGGTGCTGGATGCATCCCACACAGGCTAACCCTATGTTGCCCCTGTCATACACTCTGATGGTCCTGGATGCAACTGAACCCGGAGCCTTGTTTCAGCATATGATGTAGTGCAGCTGGTGTAGCTTCTGTACTCTTGGCATATGACTGGAATTTTGTTTTCATAAAGAGATCCACCATGGAATGCACCTGCTATTTTGAGAGAATACAAACCTATTCATGTAAACCTATACATATGCTTACTGTTGCTGGAGTGGTTGAGTGAGAGTGTACAGACAGTTATATGTCGCAATAACATTCCAGTCTGTGAATAATCCTGTTTGGACCAGACAAACCAGAGGCTGACAGCTTGAGCATTGATCAGCACAATTAGGGCTCAATGCTACACAATCACAGGGCCTTGTTCCACAAAGCGATTTAGTGCTGCAACCATCATAAGCCAATGTTAATGTAAGAGAGTTACGATCGTCTTACTGCTGAGATCACTTTGAGGAAGAGGGCCCAGATCTCACCTGATCTTCAGATTTCAGTTTTGATCTGAGGCAATTCTACTTACTCAGCCCCAGGATCCCAACAGGTGTCTTGAAGGAGAAACTTTGGTTTGGACAAACTTCTGTTTACATCTATCAGGTTTTTTGTACTTACGTTCAATACATCGACAGCCTTTCTCCAGAGCTCGGACATATCCCTCCACACTCGACGGCCCCTTCAGCTGATCTTCTAATAGGTACCTACAACAACACAAAGCATAGCATCAGTATCAAGCTTCCAATTCATTATCCTCTCCACTTTCCTTTCAATTGGGTCAAAAAGTTCTTATTGAACTGTCGATGTGATCGTCTGCACTTTCTGCAAGCCAGGTTTGCTGCAGTTCCTCTTCATGCTGAAAAAGTCTGCCACAAAGAGGCAATTGAAATGAAGGAGATTGAACAACAGCTCTCACTAGGATTGGTTTTGTGAAGGATTATACTACATGTCTGAAGTGTTCATGATCTATACGGAGTAAGCAATGTAGAGCTGTCTAGCACAAGCAGTCAGTAAGGACCCACCTGTTACAGACACCAGGCACCCTATTCACCAAGCTGTCTAGCACAAGCAGTCAGTAAGGACCCACCTGTTACTGACACCAGGCACCCTATTCACCAAGCTATCTAGCACAAGCAGTCAGTAAGGGCCAACCTGTTACTGACACCAGGCACCCTATTCACCAAGCTGTCTAACACAAGCAGACAGTAAGGACCCACCTGTTACTGACACCAGGCACCCTATTCACCAAGCTGTCTAGCACAAGCAGTCAGTAAGGACCCACCTGTTACTGACACCAGGCACCCTATTTACCAAGCTATCTAGCACAAGCAGTCAGTAAGGGCCCACCTGTTACTGACACCAGGCACCCTATTCACCAAGCTGTCTAGCACAAGCAGTCAGTAAGGGCCAACCCGTTACTGACACCAGGCACCCTATTCACCAAGCTGTCTAGCACAAGCAGTCAGTAAGTACCCACCTGTTACTGACACCAGGCACCCTATTCAACAAGCTGTCTAGCACAAGCAGAAAGTAAGGACCCACCTGTTACTGACACCAGGCACCCTATTCACCAAGCTATCTAACACAAGCAGTCAGTAAGTACCCACCTGTTACTGACACCAGGCACCCTATTCAACAAGCTGTCTAGCACAAGCAGTCAGTAAGGGCCCACCTGTTACTGACACCAGGCACCCTATTCACCAAGCTGTCTAGCACAAGCAGTCAGTAAGGGCCAACCCGTTACTGACACCAGGCACCCTATTCACCAAGCTGTCTAGCACAAGCAGTCAGTAAGTACCCACCTGTTACTGACACCAGGCACCCTATTCAACAAGCTGTCTAGCACAAGCAGACAGTAAGGACCCACCTGTTACTGACACCAGGCACCCTATTCACCAAGCTATCTAACACAAGCAGTCAGTAAGTACCCACCTGTTACTGACACCAGGCACCCTATTCAACAAGCTGTCTAGCACAAGCAGTCAGTAAGGACCCACCTGTTACTGACACCAGGCACCCTATTCAACAAGCTGTCTAGCACAAGCAGTCAGTAAGTACCCACCTGTTACTGACACCAGGCACCCTTTTCACCAAGCTATCTAACACAAGCAGTCAGTAAGGGCCAACCTGTTACTGACACCAGGCACCCTATTCACCAAGCTGTCTAGCACAAGCAGTCAGTAAGGGCCAACCTGTTACTGACACCAGGCACCCTATTCACCAAGCTGTCTAGCACAAGCAGTCAGTAAGGGCCAACCTGTTACTGACACCAGGCACCCTTTTCACCAAGCTGTCTAGCACAAGCAGTCAGTAAGGGCCAACCTGTTACTGACACCAGGCACCCTTTTCACCAAGCTGTCTAGCACAAGCAGTCAGTAAGGGCCCACCTGTTACTGACACCAGGCACCCTATTCACCAAGCTGTCTTAGCTCAGACACCTATTAGTGACGACAAAAAGTACAACTAACATAACAGTTTTTCTTGAAGCTGCCTCAACCTATTGCAGCATTATCTTACTTATACAATATAAATCAGTGTCTAAGACACTGATCTCTTTTGTGAAGGAATACACTTAGCTATGATATTTTTCACTACGACACCTTTACAACACTCTTAGTGTAAAGTACAGAGTCCTACTCTCTTCATGGTTGTCCCTCAATGCCTGGATAATTCTAGGTGATGGGTATGGATGAGTGAGTCATTGCTTAAACCCGCATCAGCAACCTTGCAGCTATTCGCAGCAAAAGAAATAGTATGTTGTTTACATAACACAAAGTTTTGTTTGTTTGTTTAATGCCGCACTCAGCAATATTTTGAGCTGTATGACAGCAGTCTCTAAGTAATCATGTATGGCCCAGAAAATCCAGTGACTGACATCATGAACATCATCCAACACAATTCACAGTTAGTGATACAGACAATCATGGACCATCTGGAAAATGTCATCATTTATAGGCGATTACGAGAAAATGAGGACCTATTAATCGCTGAACACCGACCCTCCTCAAAGGAAACTAATCAGATTAGGGTTCCTCATATAGAGGACCCATCCACAGGAAAATCTAATTTAGTATATTTATTTCAGTGTTTCAGCAACTGGCTATGGCCTATCATAGAATGGTCTGTGTCCATGCTGGGTGTATTAATGCTCAAGTGTTTGTTCAACTGTTTTCCATGAGATATTGTCCCCATTATGACAAGCATAAACGCATCTCAGACTTTTTGTACCCGACAAAGATTGATAGGCCTTGCAATTAGTAAGTCCTTCATTATGATGACTATTTCAAATGACAATAAAGCCAGACTTATTATGCGCTATATTTTGTCTTATATTATGCCACCAAACTGATTTTTTCCGACTTTGGAAAAACCCCAACAAAAAACATATCTATAAATCTCCATCAACACTGAACTATTGTTCAATTTCTCCATGAAAGGGAAGGAACTCTTCGGCAATTGTCACTTGCCATCAGCAGAAATGTAAATAGCTTTTTGGATGACTGCTGCATCTCTGCCAATCAAATCACTTCTTGCTGATTACTGTTGTATGCACATTTTTGCAACACTGAAAATGTCATGGCCACATGTCCTGCGAGATATGATCTACATCTTCAAGAAGTTTTGCTTCTTGGAGTCACAGAAGTCACTTTCTGAGTAGTTATGCCGAGGTTGTTTTTTCTCATCCATCTAACCAACCAATAATTCCTTAATGCAAACAATTGTTTATTCATCTGGGATAGAAATTGGTTTCTAATGACGCTTTCTTGCCTAAATCTGCAACAAGGTTCATGATTTGTCAAATTTAAGCATGTGACCTAAGGTAGCCAATCAAATTACAGCAATAGTACCATCTTCGCGTATGTTGAATTTCAGATTTGGATGAAAGGTTTTGGTTAAATCGTGTTATTCTGAACGACTGATACAAGAAATGGCTATCTATATTAAAAATATGGAACTTCGTGAATGTTACAAGCTGTGACAAAGACTTCTCATGCATATATTTTGGCATTTAACATGCGAGTGTTGTTCGAGATGAGAAATTGAGGCGACAAAGATGATGTCATTTGACTTGCATTAAAAAGATGAAAATAATAACTTTGATGTATGTTCGATGTGGACCCATTGTCGAAGTGTGTGTCAGAGAATTATATTTTCAATAACTCTGCAGGAAAAAGTGAAATATCTTTGAATCTATCGATAAAATATGATAAACAAGTATTTGTCACAAAGTGATGAAATGTCCCCCTCCTGTATATATACCATAGTTCCAAATATGAAAACAATCCAGTGTTTAGTTCCTGAGATATCGCGGCAACACCGTTTTCCAACTCCCAAAGCAGATTTGCCTGCTGTGACCTTGAAAATGGGGGCAAGGTCACAAAAACCGACTGGTGTCTGCAGAGTCTGTATATACACCATAGTTCCAAATATGAAGACAATCCAGCGTTTAGTTCTTGAGATATCGCGGACACAAACAGGTGGGACGTACGGACGGACGTACGGACGGTCGTGAATACTATATCCGCGGCGGGGGACAATTAAAATGAAATACGTATTTATGACATCGTGAAATGTGATGATTTAATAGATGAATGATATGACTGGTGGGTTCCTAAAAGTATGTATTATTTTGATGTGGCTACGGGCGGCCTGCAGTGTCCGGGGACTCGCGACTTCTTGGCTGGTGTACCATCCTGCAGTGTTGAAAGAGTTAAGTATGGATCAGGCAAACCAGTGACTGACAACATGAGCAACGATCCGTACCCTGCAGTGCTTGGGACCTTTTCTCACCTGGGTCCCGATGGGACCACAAACAAGTCAAAAAACAAGACCAGGTGCAAGCTGGCATGGACATTATCTTCACAAGAAAACAGATCATCCATCATGTTCTATAAAAGAAACAGGGTCTCAACTCTGTAACTTAATACATTCTCTTAGACATCCCTACAATTTCCAACAGAGCTGGAGAGTTGGGTAGAGGACTACTTTGAACCGTATTTCAGTTATATCACAGCATGTCAGCCTATGTGGGAGGTAAGTGACATTTATCCCCTTGGTGAAACCATGCTGACAAATCAAGGATGACAATCAGCTGACAGCTTAGCCAGCAACAAATTGCAGCACCGTAGATCACCCACAGAAGTAGACTGGTGTACATGTCCAGCGATAGAAACTAACAGTTTTAGTCAACTCATCCTTATAATGATAACAATACTAAACCCTTGAAAAAGGCAAATTGCTCCTAGTCAGGATACCTTAACTATTGGGCAGTTTGGTCAGGACTGTAAGACGAGTGCCAATTTCTAACGCTGCATGTTTACATGTTACTTGAAAACAGAAACCATACATTTTAAACCTTTTCAGAACTTGTTTCTTCCCTTTTAACAAAAACCCTCCCAAATAATATTACATCAAATAATACATAAAACATTAAACTACACAAATTTAAATTTAATTCTACAAAAACGAAAATCCTAACATGAAGGGTTTGTCCTTGGTAAGGGTATCAATCTATGACATAGAGATATGTGATGAGACAACTTCCCTGTGTATTTACGCCTTGGAGGACTCTACTGCCGAACTGATGTATCAAGCAGCCCAGGTCACATGGAACATGGAGTAAACCTTGCAGTGCTTCCAAACCCACAGCTTCATTCATTGATTTTAAGTCTGATAGCTTCAGTTGGGTGAAAATCTAAACTGTGAAAACGGTGCCATTACTCACACATGCCCCTGCCCTGCAGAAAACATCTGTGTTTTTTATCATTAGTTGAATGGCAAATCTGTAGCAGGTTATTTCATCTGACTAGTGAAAAATAGAAAACTTTGCTCAATAACAGACTATTTATCTTCTTGAAAATGTTTGCTGTTGAACTTCAAGAACAGAAAATGTAGATGATGAGTGAGTGAGCGAGTGAGTGAGTGAGTGAGTTTTTCACCATCACGACTGCCTGCATGAAGTTATCAGCTCTGAGGAATAGTGAGCCAGTGAGTATTGCATAACGCTGCATCAGCAGTTGATTGCAGTTCATCACGGTGATGATGGTCATAGTAGTGACCATGGTGACGGTCGGCCCAATAGGATGCTTCATTGACATAGAAAATATTAGAAGTCTTGAAGTATTAGCAACAAACATAGATGTTCTTGAATGGAAGAAATCCATAGGAAATACAGATATACTTTCTATACTATAAATCAAGAATGTTTAAACAATTTGCTGAACGAGGCAGTGATGTTCTCTTGAGAAATACCTCAGTTTTCACAGGGGCAAAAAGACAATCTTGGATGTTGCCATTAAACTGGTAGCATGGTCTGCTGTTACAAATGCTTCATTACATGAAATTGTGCTTCAATGAATTAGAAATGAGATTGGTAGATTTGTTGCCAGTGTTTGCGCAATGCCCAAGGCAATTGCACAAATCAATTCCGTTTTTTCATGGTCCATTATCTCTAGTCGATAGTCACATGCAGAGAGGCTCAGAGAGAGTCTTCTTCAACGGAACTCGAAGAAGCAGAAAGGGAAAAGAATATTTAAATGCTATTCAAAAACAGTTTCTGACACATGTTTCGTTTTCAAGCACAGCAAATTACCCACACCAAGTTAAACCATATCCTATTGTACAAATGTAAGCTTGAAAGGTTTTACTTCTTCTGACATATGCATTGTTGTAGTGTCCAATATCACTAAACTGTGCATCAGATCATCAACTGCAGGATGACAGGGGACACAAAGCATCAGCTAACAGTTGCGACTTATGTGGGGCATCAGGTTTCTGAATAACCCGAGTGAGGGAATGTTGTTTACGGCAAAAATATCCATCAGTTGCATTTTAGAAGCTTTAGTATCAATGACGACAGACAAGGCAAGACAAGTGCTTGATAAAGATTCAAGCACCTGAACCGAAACAAGTGCTTGATGAAGGTACCAGCATCTGTATTGAAACAAGTGCTTGATGAAGGTACCAGCATCTGTACTGAAACAAGTGCTTGATAAAGGTACCAGCACCTGAACCCAAACAAGTGCTTGATAAAGGTACCAGCATCTGTACTGAAACAAGTGCTTGATAAAGGTACCAGCACCTGAACCCAAACAAGTGCTTGATAAAGGTACCAGATTCTGTACTGAAACAAGTGCTTGATAAAGGTAACAGCATCTGCACTGAAACAAGTGCTTGATAAAGGTACCAGCACCTGAACCCAAACAAGTGCTTGATAAAGGTACCAGCACCTGAACCCAAACAAGTGCTTGATGAAGGTACCAGCATCTGTACTGAAACAAGTGCTTGATAAAGGTACCAGCATCTGTACTGAAACAAGTGCTTGATAAAGGTACCAGCATCTGTATCGAAACAAGTGCTTGATGAAGATATTAGCACCTGTACCGAAATGACACATTTAAAGAACAAAGGTAAAAACCATAATTTGTTTTTTAGCATCATTTTTTGCTCAGCATTTATCAATGTAACAGCTATGTCAGGTGAGCTTGGAAACAATCAAGTCTGGGTCAGGCAACTGAGTGAATGAGGCTGAGTGAATGAGTAAGAAAACATTGATGATGGGATTTAAGTAACACACCATCAAAGTATCCCTGTATAGTGATAGCAGACACCAAGGATGTATAATCCCCTCTTCACAACATGTAGGCTGATCTGTGCAATAAACAACATAGGTTGAACCCCATTACCAAGGACTGAATCAGACCTGGATCAGCTGAAGTACACTTCAACCCAAAGAATAAAAGGCTTTTTGAAAATGCATCAAATATTGAGATAAATTACACTTTACTAACAGCAAAGCATAATTCTTCTCACATATGGGATTGGGAGTCAATACCTACAACCACTTGTGGAGGCGGAGCATCACTACACACCTTATCCTCACTCGAGGACTTGTCAAAGTTCTGTCAACATTCTTTTGGAAGTGAGTGGTTTGCACGCGATGAAAGGTTGGATATACCCTTGGGCATCACACCTCGTTTCCTCATTATAAGTGTCTCCTTCACCTGCATTCACAGCTAACAAGTAAGTTTGCTGGATCTAATTCCCCATTATCCTGTTTGGATTGCAGTGTGTAAATTGGGATAAGTGCCACATTGAACAATATTGCAGTTACATCACGGCTCATTGTGGGAGGAAAGCCCCTAGGTACTGATCAGGTGAGCTGATATGCAGTTTTACATCGTGTTTAAGATTATTGCACTTATACAGCGACATGCATGCACTTTTGTGTATGTGTGTATATGTAGCTGCTTGTGCTTACAAGTCCGGACTAACACCGGTTTTATAGTGCTAGCCCACTGAGATACCATGCTGCCGTATAACATGGATATCCCAGTCAGACAAAGTATGCTGACTCCAAGCAGACCAGTCCTTGTTTTAGCACCTTAATGCTGAGCGCCTGGCAGGGTAACAACAAGTACCATCTTTTAAAGTCTTTTGGAATGACCTGATCCCAACCTTCAGTTCTCCAGGCAGACCATAGAGGCGGTCAGTACATCAGGTATCAAACTGCTTTGGTTTGTTTATTTATTGTTTAACACTGCACTCAGCAAAGTTCCATCAATATGATGGTGGTCTGTAAATAATATAGTCTGGACCAGAAAATCAGGTGATTGACATCATGAGCATCGATCTACATAAAGTGGATAATATGACATGCATCAAGGAACCTGACCACCATCCATTAGTTGCCTCTCTAGTACAAATACTGGTAGCTCGAGGCTGGTTCTAACCCAGGTTAATGAAGGCTGACTGATTAAGAGGGGGTAGTCAAACCAAGATATAAATCTAATCAGATTATCATAATGGTGAAAATGTGTCATTCCAACTCATAACCAACAGATCCTGAAGGACTCAGATGTACCAAACCCATTCCTTAAATGACTGCACCATCTGATGAAGGCCCAGTGATCTATTCAATACTTTGGCTGCACTAAGCCTTCATAATTGAAGGCATTATGAAGGCTGCCTGATCAAGGGTGGGTAAGAGGACACGATCTCACGCCGTTATTCCTACTAAGAGATAAATCAGATCAGATTTGACAAGCCTTTCATCTCCAAACACTGTTGACATTTTAAAATTGATTCTTCTTGACACAATGGTGTCCTTTCAGTCACCAGTCAATATCAAGCAGTCTGATTGAATTTACCCAACATAAAATATATAGAGGGCCTGCTGATTCCATTATCTTGGGCAAACTTGGTCCTCACACAGACTCCACATCGGAACATGAGCACAGCGTCCTTCTGCACAAACACTGTATTCGAGAGGAGGGTAACATAGGGCAAGTTTTGTACACTAATTCTTATCACAGTTTATCATAATCTACTTTCTTGCTTTTCTTATCATTCAATGATTTAAAAAACTTATAAATTATCAATAATGTATAATTATGCTCACGGAATATTGCCTCATCTCCTGAATGGCTTTTCTTCAGATGTATAACAGGATTAATTGCATACTCAATGATGTCTACCAATGATGTACCTGGGTCGGTCTGTTTGTGAGACCTGGGGACTCAAAGTAATATTCTGGGGTCCCTGACATGAAAATGGGGGCCCAGACATGACAATGGAGGGTCCCAGACATGACAATGGGTGTCAAAGCCATAACAATGGGGGTCCCAGACATGACAATGGAGGGTCCCAGACATGACAATGGGTGTCAAAGACATAACAATGGGGGTCCCAGATAAAAATGGGGGTCCCAGACATAACAGTGGAGGGTCCCAGACATGACAATGGGTGTCAAAGACATAACAATGGGGGTCCCAGACATAACAATGGAGGGTCCCAGACATGACAATGGCTGTCAAAGACATAACAATGGGGGTCAAAGACATAACAATGGGGGTCCCAGACATGACAATGGAGGGTCCAAGACATGACAATGGGTGTCAAAGACATAACAATGGGGGTCCCAGACATAACAATGGGGGTCAAAGCCATAACAATTGGGGTCCCAGACATGACAATGGGGGTCCCAGATATAACAATGGGTGTCAAAGACATAACAATGGGTGTCAAAGACATAACAATGGGGGTCCCAGACATGACAATGGGGGTCCCAGACATAACAATGGGGGTCAAAGACATAACAATGGGGGTCCCAGACATAACAATGGGGGTCCTGGACATAACAATGGGGGTCCCGGGCATTACAATGGGTGTCAAAGACATAACAATGGGGGTTCCAGATAATAATGGGGGTCCCGGGCATGACAATGGGGGTCCCAGACATGACAATGGGGGTCCCAGACATGACAATGGGGGTCCCAGACATAACAATGGGGGTCCTGGACATAACAATGGGGGTCCCGGACATGACAATGGGGGTCCCGGACATGACAATGGGGGTCCCAGACATGTCAGCTTAATGTGGGAGGAAAGCGTGAAGTGATTCAGGTCTCTTACCCATGAGTATTGTTTTATGCCGCTTTTAGCAATATTCCAGTAATATCACGGCGGACAACACCAGAAATGGGCTTCACACATTGTACCCATGTGGGGAATGAAACCCATGAACACAGCTATTGTGTATTTCCGTCATATCTGGGAGAAGTACAGAAAGTATGCATTGTGTGTGTTCCATTCTACTGAGCACATGGCTGTTCTTTGATGGAGGAGTGAGTTAGGTTCACACTAAATGTAGAAATATTCCAGCAACATACGGACATGAAACACCAACAATGGACGTCACACACTGCACACAGGATGGAATTAATCTGTGCTCTTCAGCAAGACAAGTAAACACATTAACCACTGAGCTACCCAACCACATCTAGTTCTGTGCAAACACAGCTACTACCAAACAAAACATTACATTATCAATGGCAACAGATGACAGATCAGTGTGACCGAATCTTGGGTGAAATGCAGCTTGTGTGTCATAGATACTAGCGTACACGCAACTCTCCAACAAACTAAACTCATGACCATCACATTAATCAAGACCATTATTTCAATGTATCCCTGTAGGGATTATGGGTTAGAACTGGTCCCCAGCAAGCTATGCTGGTCATAAGAGGTCACCAATTGGATCGGTGGTCAGATTCGATGACCTAGTACTTTACGTGTCATTGTACCCCGATGTAGTGGATCGTTGTTCACAACATCAGTCACCGGATTAACTGATCCGGACCCGATTATTTACAGAGCACTGTCATGTAGCTGGAATATTGCTGAGTGCAGTTAAACAACAACAAACAACATTTTTTATGATACTGTGTCAGGTGTACATGCATTTGCTGCATGACGAGGTGGGCAGCTGGAGCAGGTGCTGGACAAGGAGGTCATGGTGTTCTAGGTCAGTCCACAAAAACTTCAGTGAAGACAAAGTGACAAGCCTATATGACCTGCCTATATGAGTTTGTTTGTTTGTTGTTGAATGCTGCACTCAGCAAGATTCCAGCTATATGATGGCAGTCTGTAACTAATCGATGACATCATGAGCATCAATCCATGCAATTGCGATACGATGACATGTATCAACCAAGTCAGCGAGCCTGACCACCTGATCCCATTAGTCGCCACTTCCAATAAGCATGCCAATATGAGCAGGTGAGAAAGTGAGTGAGTGAGTGAGTGAGTGAGTGAGTATTGTTTTACACCGCTTTTAGCAATATTCCAGCAAATTCCCGGTAGGGGACACTGGAAAAGGGCTTCACATATTGTACCCATGTGGGGAATCAACCCAGGCCTTCAGCGTGACGAACCACTAGGCTACCCCGCCACCCCCTGCCTACACGGCCTGCCTATCTCTGTTTACACAGACAAGTTATTAAGTAAATCATCTTGCAACCAAGCTGGCGGGTGAAACCCCACCTGACATATAACTGAATCATGGAGATGACGGACAGTAGAGTTTGTCTTGGTCCACACGACAGAAATACTTACGTGTTATGCGAACTGGCAATAAAATAATGACTTAGAGGCTGTGTCATGTCATGGCAGACTTTTTTATGCATTGGGTCAAAAATATCACATTCGTCAGACAGGAGGTATTCTGTGAAACCTGAAAGACAAAAAAAGAGACATAAGTAAAGACTACAGTGATATAATACTGACATTCTAATACCTAAAAAGTCAGGTTGATATCCCAGATTCTTATAATGATATTCTTCTTCCCAGAGTGAGCGAGTGAGTGAGTGAGTATTGTTTTACACCACTTTTAGCAATATTCCAGCAAATTCCCGGGAGGGGACACTGGAAAAGGGCTTCAAACATTGTACCCATGTGAGAATCAAGTGAATCAGGTTTTTCACCATCACAGCTGCCTGCATGATGTTATCAGCCCTGAGGAAGAGTGAGCCAGTGAGTGTTGCATAACACTGCATCAGCAATATTGCAGTTCATCACGGTGATGATGATTTACAAGAATGGTCGTAGCAGTGACCATGTTGACGGTCAGCAAAAAAGGATGCTTCATTGGCATAGAAAATATAAGAAGTCTTTAAAAACGCCTTAATCCCTGGACTACCCATTTCCTCCAAGAAAGTCCTTCTAACCAGTACATAACACCATTTATTACCCACAGGGATAGAAATAATCAATCTCATAAAAATCGTACGTGCACTTGTGCAAATATCACTTCTCCCGCACCAGTGCATTGTGTCTATAATCTGGATGGCATTGTTGACGTCATTTGAATCTCATTGTGACGCGAGGTCTGAATGACTTCACACTACAAACAAAGTCATAGCTGAAGATTGTTGACGTCATTCGACCAATTCTAGTCTTCTAGGACATCGATGCAGCTCAAAAGGATTAAGAAATAAAGGGTAATAAAGAAATTATTGCACTCACATGTGTGTCATCTTCGTTTTACAAACAGAGTGTCAGAATTCATGTTTTACCCTGCTCTTGCTTGTGAAATACAAGAATTCTGACACTTGTATCGCAAAACCAGTATGACACACATGCTTTTTAATAATCTCTATATACCACTGCAGTGTCTCCAAGATACAGCCAATTAATAGACGTGCGCTGCAGCATCTTCAGGTCCTCGGGTAATATATTGCAAGTAAACGTCTTCAATCTTATCAATGATAATACAGATGCAGACACCAACATATCCATTGCCACACTATTAGCCTCATTAAGGTCAACGACCAGAGATTCCAATATTGACGGCTGGGAGATCCAGGGAGACAGACCATCATCATCATCTAAGATATGTCTAATCATAAGTCTCAGCGTACAGGCAGTATTCCTGTGTGAACGTAACTCCCATCTGTAGACAGTGCATATATAGAGTACATGGACTTATTTAGGATTCTAAACTAAGACCCCTTGGCAGGCAAATTAGGAATAAATCACTAGTTTGTTCCAATATGACTTTTTCTAAAATTCCTGTTTTCCTAAATTCATTGGAGTCTTAACACTGTAGTTTAACAATGCAAGCAATGGAATAAAGTAAAACCAAGGATAAAAGTGCTTCCTTTATATTCATCATTTTACCAGTGCAAAACAAGTCACTTCTACAAAGTCATTACACTAGTTAGAACTAGGATAGCATGAACTGGAAATTTTAATTCCAATTTAATAATTTTTACTTACATCTGCTTCAGATTTGGGACCCGAGTGGCCTCTGAGCTGAGGAGCCCATTCCACAAGTGAGGTGAAATGGGGTTTAACGTCGCGTCCAAGATTATTGCACTTATATAGCAACGTGCATGTACGTGTGTGTGTTTGTGTGGCTGCTTGTACTAGTCCGGACTGATGCCGATTTATAGTGCTAGATCACTGAGATACCATGCCGCAGTTTAACATGAATACCCCACTCAGACACAGTATACTGACTCCAAGCCCCTTAATGCTGAGCGCCAGACAGGGTAACAACAAGTACCATCTTTTAACGTTTTTTGGTAAGAAGCGGCCGGGGATCGAACCCCGGACCTTCCGCTCTCCGGGCGGACGCTCTACCACTAGACCCCTTCCACAAAACAATAGTAGCTATATGTCTGTCACAAGTCATGTTAAAGTGATGGAGTTATGCCAGTCATAGCACTTAGAATGGTCACTCTGTGAAACGGGGAACAGGTCTGGTTAATCCCCTGTCCCAAGAAACAGTGAGGTTTGATCATGCAGTAGGTTATGTTTCTGCAGTGTAAAGCTGAGACGCCTTTTCATTTCTGAAGAAAACACCACAACCATTCATTGCTTCATTTACCACATGTGTTGAGTTGTGTGCATGGTTAGATAAGGACCACACCTTGGACTACATTTACAATGTAAATCTTTTATGTTTCAAAAACTTCCTGTAAGTATACAGCTTCATATCTTTGATATTAAAACCTTATTGGTTGCGATTGCTGAGCCAAAAATCAAATATTATTCTTAAGCAAGCGTACCGCTTGGAGTTCATTCATGCTGGGCTTAGGATATAAAAAACTTGTTATATAAGCATGGTTTGGAAGAAGTTTGGCTCCATCAAGGTGTTGGCTATGTTGATTTATTTATTGACCAATTTGTAAAACACTGTAAAGATATTTATGTACAGATATCGAATGATAATATCACAGCTTCCTCAAAGTTAGACTTTTACAAACATGTTAAAATATAATATGGTTTGGAAGATTATATTTTTTGTATTCACAATATGATCTATCTTAAAGCTTTAGCCAAATTTAGATGCTCTATTCATACAGTACTTTAATGATAGGAATAGGTCAACAGTACAATATTAACAGAAATTTAAAATTATGTCCATTTTGCATAGTATTAACAGCAGAATCAGAATACCATTTCTGCCCCCAATGTCCATTTTAAGCAGATTTAAGAGACAGAATTTTACCAAAGTATTATTGTGTCCATCCAAACCAGCAAAAACTTAAGATGCTGTTCTCAAGCTCAAATCCGCCTTCACTTAACAGTCTAGTCAAAAATATTTTCTTAGGACTTGAGAAACGCAATAGATTTTTTAAAGATGTCATTAATTATCCTAAGTAGTTGTACTGTCCACTATTGTACATCATAAGGCAAACATTTTGGCGCTTTCTTTCAAAGATGTATATGTATGTGTGAGTATATACTTGAATTGTTTGAATTTGTTACTTAGAAGTTGAAGGATGACAAAGTTAACACAATATATGGATAACAACTTCTTTAATACGGTACTGTAAAGGTGATGTTTTGGTATAGATCTTATACCATTGTCAAGCAAGACTGTATACTGGGCCTCATTACTGTAAACAACAATACAATACTATTGACTATTTTGGTCCTCAGCAAATGTTGAGTTGCAAAGTTGCAGCTTTGTTGCAAATGTTGAGTAGTGCACATGGTTAGTTAAAGATGTGTATGAATGCTGTGTAGATTATCTACATTGACTGATGACAATCCTGAAACTCTCTTGGACTGCAGCTTTGTTGCAAATGTTGAGTAGTGCACATGATTAGTTAAAGATGTGTATGAATGCTGTGTAGATTATCTACATTGACTGATGACAATCCTGAAACTCCCTTGGACTGCAGCTTTGTTGCAAATGTTGAGTAGTGCACATGGTTAGTTAAAGATGTGGCTGAATGCTGTGTAGATTATCTACATTGACTGATGACAATCCTGAAACTCTCTTGGACTGCAGCTTTGTTGCAAATGTTGAGTAGTGCACATGGTTAGTTAAAGATGTGGCTGAATGCTGTGTAGATTATCTACATTGACTGATGACAATCCTGAAACTCTCTTGGACTGCTGCTTTGTTGCAAATGTTGAGTAGTGCACATGATTAGTTAAAGATGTGGCTGAATGCTGTGTAGATTATCTACATTGACTGATGACAATCCTGAAACTCTCTTGGACTGCAGCTTTGTTGCAAATGTTGAGTAGTACATGTCGGGCATCAACCAGCAAACAACATATGACATTTTGGATATGAAAAAAAGAAAGATGTTTTCAACCAAAGAGAGAAGCCATATCAGACTATTTTGAAATTTCAGATCCTATAGCAGCAAATGTCAACCTGCTGAGGCCCTAGCTTTCAAGGAAGACTGATGCCCATTGTCAAAGCACTTGTGTCAGGCCCCTGTAATCTCACACACAACATCATACTAGGATCAACGTAGTTTTTTCAAAGGTCAGGGTTAATATTCATAACCTGGAATAAAGAGAATTGTAAGATTGAATTAACATTTTGAAAGAATACTAATCACGAACCAGCGTGGTTATTTGCAGGCAGAAACGAATATAATTTTCTGGCTGATGCCAATATTTCAATGTGTCGACATGAGGTACGTGCATATTACAGTTTGAATGTAATGAGAATATTCTGCTTAAATTACCATCTGAGACTGGTTACCAAATCACTCTCACCCGACAACACATTCTCACTCCCTATACATGTACTGGCTTCATATCATCTTCAAGCAGGAAGGAAACACAATGTCATGACGGTGAATCATGGCTTCACCTACACCACACGCCTACCCTCCGACAGAACACTGATTGTCAATTTGCCATACCTGTCCTCAAATAGCATGAGTAGATGCATTACATCAGTCAGTCAGATTGATGAAGGGATGACTATGATGCCACACTGGTCTGTAGGGCACATCAATGCCTCTAACCCAGACTGACTGCACAATGCAAGTGTCCTGGGAGGGCAATACATTGATGACCAATCCAATCCAGACAGTCACTGATGAACAAAACCATTGGTCAACTTACCCTGATGGTGTGACAAGCTCATCTAGTGTCCCCCAACACTGTAAACCTCTTCAAACAATGAGGCCTGACAAATGGACCAGACGGACAGAACAGACTAATTTCTTGTTCTTCAATGCTGCATTCAGCACTATTCCAAGCATGTAATGGTGGCCTGTAAATAGTTAGGACTGGACAATTCAGTGATTGATATTGTGAGCAATGATCCACACTGTTGGGGTACAATCATACTCATTCATGGAGACTGACCACCCCATCCATTTGGTTGCCTTCAATGGCCAACATGTCCTGCTGGGGAACTACATCTTAACCCGAAATCTCCATGGGGGATCACTAATGATTGGACAGAAGTGTGTTGAGAAAGTTAGTGTGTGGGAGTGGATAAAAGGAAGGTGACTGTGAGAAAGAGTTTTACACAACTTTGAACAATATTTCAGTTACATCTCTGAGTTCTCATAGTGTGGAAGAAACCCAAAGTGATGCACGTCGTAGACATTTCCCAGTGAAACTGAAACAGAAACCAGTCAGCAGGTGAAGTGAGCAGTGCTAATCTTGGATTCAAACTCACAACAAGCTGATTGTTGTATCACAAAGGGAGGCAACTCTGCACAGTAAAGTGCCTTCCCATCGGGCCACCCATAACACCGCTTTGAAAAATATGCCAAGTATATCGCGGTGTGTCAGCTGCTGTGGGAGGAACACCTGAAGTGATGCAGGTCTCAAATGTTTACCACTTTGGTGAAACCCATGAGCATGGATATTGTGCTGACAAACCTAGAAAAATAATCAGGCTGTGAGGATGATCTGGAACTCAATCCATGATCACAGGTCTCTTGCATGCCTGGGGGAGGCAACTGTGCACAGGAAATGACAGTGTCTTAGACTGCCTTATGTCTGCTCTGAAGGAACATAAAACATCAATGCCAGAAAATAATAGGTCTCAATTATCTGCTGGAACAGATTCCATTAAATGGCAAAGTAGTGGTGAAAAGTAGGTGAAATGATCGCTGAAAGTCTGTGAAGACACCAGGTGTTCATGAAAAGGGTAAGTATGTCCTGCCTTGCAGGAAGCAACACTCACACCAAGGGCGCATCCAGCATTTTTAAAAGGGAGGGGTCCAAATTATCAAAATCCTCTCTCAGTCAGGGTTAGATCTGGGATCTACCCATTCACACAGTTTGTATAACCAAGTCAGTGTTGGTCGCCTAACGCCACAGCAAATCTGCCTATGCACCTTTGTTTGCATAACAAAGTCAGTGTTGGTCGCCTAACACCCCAGCAATTTAACTCCAGCTTACAAGTAAAGTTTGTTTTGCAACACAACAGTCAAACACTGTAAACAAGAAGGAATATGCAGGAATCAAGCTTTTCCTTCAAGACAACCGTAAGTTTGACATATCAAAGTTCGACACAACAGTGTTCGACTGTCTCGGCTCTAATATAGCACTAGTTGTTGTTCCAGTGTAAATCTTTCATGTATGTACTAACTTCCCTCCGTCAGCTGTGAGGAAATGTCAGTACGTGTTTTACATAGAGCAAGGAAGCTGCAGTAAATGAACCTATGCCACATTTCGATTAGACAAAGACACCAAGTACAATATTGGCACAAAGCTGCCACCAGCACATTACTTCATCAAGCCCTGATCAATGTTGGATGCTGGGCAGAGGGAACCTCATCCATTATCCAAGTGGTCAGCAGAGCTAACATTTCATACAAAAGCATTCAATACATTTGTCAAAAACATCCTGACAGCAATATTTACAAATGGAATCATGCACCCAATTTGTTCACCCTAACTGACCAATTCTATCCAAACATGAGTGCATGTTATTTCCAGCTCTCTCACAGAGGCCTGTAGTGTTTGAATGTTGGCCCACAAATGAGAGACCTACTGCATGGGCAATGATGACTGATGTCACAGGTTGATATAATGATTTGGTTGGTTTGTTGTTTAACGCCGCACTCAGCAATATTCCAGCTGTATGACAGGGTAAAATGACTCTCAATCAACCAATCTATTTAAGTGCCTCCTATGACCTTATGTTGACTTATTCTAACCCAGAACCCAGTCTCTTCTAACAAGCTTGGGACACTTGGGACCTACTCTGACCTGGGACACCCACTGTGGCCTCTTCTCACAAGCTTGGGACACTGGGGACCTACTCTGACCTGGGACACCCACTGTGGCCTCTTCTCACAAGCTTGGGACACTGGGGACCTACTCTGACCTGGGACACCCACTGTGGCCTCTTCTCACAAGCTTGGGACACTGGGGACCTACTCTGACCTGGGACACCCACTGTGGCCTCTTGTCACAAGCTTGGGACACTGGGGACCTACTCTGACCTGGGACACCCACTGTGGCCTCTTCTCACAAGCTTGGGACACTGGGGACCTACTCTGACCTGGGACACCCACTGTGGCCTCTTCTCACAAGCTTGGGACACTGGGGACCTACTCTGACCTGGGACACCCACTGTGGCCTCTTCTCACAAGCTTGGGACACTGGGGACCTACTCTGACCTGGGACACCCACTGTGGCCTCTTCTCACAAGCTTGGGACACTGGGGACCTACTCTGACCTGGGACACCCACTGTGGCCTCTTCTCACAAGCTTGGGACACTGGGGACCTACTCTGACCTGGGACACCCACTGTGGCCTCTTCTCACAAGCTTGGGACACTGGGGACCTACTCTGACCTGGGACACCCACTGTGGCCTCTTCTCACAAGCTTGGGACACTTGGGACCTACTCTGACCTGGGACACCCACTGTGGCCTCTTCTCACAAGCTTGGGACACTGGGGACCTACTCTGACCTGGGACACCCACTGTGGCCTCTTCTCACAAGCTTGGGACACTTGGGACCTACTCTGACCTGGGACACCCACTGTGGCCTCTTCTCACAAGCTTGGGACACTGGGGACCTACTCTGACCTGGGACACCCACTGTGGCCTCTTCTCGCAAGCTTTGGACACTGGGGACCTACTCTGACCTGGGACACCCACTGTGGCCTCTTCTCGCAAGCTTTGGACACTGGGGACCTACTCTGACCTGGGACACCCACTGTGGCCTCTTCTCACAAGCTTTGGACACTGGGGACCTACTTTGACTTGGAACACTGGGGATTTTCTCTGCCAGGGACACCCACTGTGGTCACAGGGTTACAGCAAAAGACTTGTACAAGGCCATGCTGATGTTTCATTGCGGAGGAAATTCAATCTTATCACAGAAGCCTTCTATCAACAGAGATCTAGGCTATTTCAACCCATCCGCCAACAATAAACTCATCAAGCAAGTTTTTTCAATCATACAACTAAGTACTTTTACTTGGTTTAATTGGTTTCCTGAAAAATTGGCTTGCCCATCATTTGTTCTCTGTCCATCATGTTGTCACAATGTTATCCCTCTGTTGTTTCAGTTAGCCTCCTCATGTTAATCCCTCTCATGTTTGCTAATTGTTGTAACTGTTAATCCTTCATATACCATATATATTTCTGTTCCATGTTCATTACTGTGCTTGACAATGGTATAAGGATCTATACTGAAATATCCCTATTACAATCTCACAAAGATGCTGTTTTCAGCAGATATTGATAGACAAGATAAAAACAGACCGATGATATCATCCTTTGGTCTCACCTAACAGGAAGACAACAAGAGACTCAGTTAAGGATGACAGACAAATTCCCTCCAAACTCTTACACTAGAAAGTTTAACTTAAAAAGACTTTTTATTAAGCCTCTTTCTTTAGTGTTACCTTCTTACACAGCTGAAAATGATTGATAGGATTCCCATCACTTGCGAAAATCAATGTCAGGGCAAATAGGGCAGTTGTAAATTATCAACATTTAACAGATAAGAATATGAAAATTGTTGACCTAACCGCACTACATTCTGGTGATCATAAACTTGATTTAAGTGCATAATCGCACCATTCAACTCTTTAGATTCACAATTTAACAAGATGTCCGAGATGTGGTCCTGTCATTGATGTGACATCATTCGGTGATGGAGTAGCGATACCCTTCCTCCAGACAGATTGTTCCTCCAATCCTGGTCAGTCCTCCAACATGGCTGATCAGACGGCACTTCATCAAGATGGAGAAGGGTGTACATTAATAGTGATAACGATGTGGTCTGAGGCCGACTGAAATAGCTTAAGGCTAACACAAGAACCCAAGCATCATGGGCTGCCTTTCTCCTCTCCGAAGGCCAGGAATCTATCATACATCAATTTATCTATGAACATAAATTCCCATTGGTTCCTAAATATAAAGAGTGGCCCATCCGTCAGTTGCTGCCTCATTAGCAGCTGTCTCGTTACTGTTGTCATCATGATGTATTTTCATTCATATGTTTTGCAACTCATTCAATAGCATTCTGTATAATTGAGGCTTTATTTTAAGATTCTATACTTTAATAATTAGGTTCTAATTGCTCAAGATGTTGGACTGCTGCAAAATCATCTCTGACCTAGCCTTCAAGTGGACATTGGTCATATGAGCTGGCCTGTTCAAGACGACCAACAATCTATCTTCAGTGTGACATTTTTCACCTTGCATATGTTAGACTGAAGTCTTTCCTGTCTGCACTGCAAATTCAAATATCAATAAAGGTCAACCGCCACATCCATAGCAACCAGTCGGTTCTTGTATTGGTTGGGTTATTTCTCTAACGCAACTTGTTATAGGAGTTATGTGCCAGTTTTGTTTTACCTTGTAATGTACAAAAAGGGACACCTGTTTTTAAGCCTGTACCTTATGATAACAAGTCCACCAAACACTGGTCCATCAAACACTGGTCCACCGGACATTGGTTGGTTGGTTGGTTAACGCCGCACTCAGCAATATTGCAGCCAAATGCCGGCGGTCTGTAAACAATCGAGTCTGGACCAGACATTGGTCCACCAAACAACGGAACATCAAACATTGGTCCATCAAACACTGGTCCACCAAACACAGGTCCATCAAACATTGGTCCATCAAACACTGGTCCACCAACACAGGTCCATCAAACATTTGTCCACCGAACACTGGACCATCAAACACTACACAGATGCAGCTCCCTCAGACCTCTGTAATTACTGCCAAATTGGACAGAAGCAGACCAATATATACAACACAAATAGTCTTCAACACAAATAGTCTCCCTCACAAAGCTTTCACCGAAATAGCCCAGAATCACAGAGGCTCCAATGGCAAGCCCAAGATTTACAGAGTGTTCCTGACCTTGGACAGTGCAGTCCAGCCATATACTTCACGGATGTTCATTAACCATTCTTGCCACACAAGCCCAGTTGAAGTAATGCCCTGTCTAGTTTGCTCTCTATCAGTACATTCTTGACCATTTAGTTCATAGCCCTGCACAAAACATCCTCATCAATCACTGGTGTGCCAATATGCTCAGCTTACTGATTTCTCTGTAGGGCCAAGACACAGTACCAATTTTCTTAACATTTTGAAGCCATTAACAGCAAAGCCTCAATAATGAAAATAGATTAATTTAGGCCTTATAATATGTGGAAAGCAATATTTTGGGGGCCTCAAAGTCGAGCTAAGCCTTACACATTCGACAAGTTACAAACCAGTCTCAATACTTTGACCAGGTCACCACGGCCTTGTGTAAACTACCTACCACATAGTAGTTTATGCCTAACTATCTATGATAACTACTCATAACAGTTATCTCATTTGGTAAGATTCATGTGTGTTGTTAATTGGATCTTTCGAGAACCATTAGGAGGCTAAGTGCTTGATCCCATGATAGAAGCCCCCCAATAAGACTCCACTTGAATATGTAGATGTGTGACTGCAGACTCACAAGCTCTAGGGCAGGAGACAGCTAGATAGGTCCCCCTCCTTGCCTCTTGGGAAAATGTCTGCACATTTGGTCACGATTGGAATGTCTTCTCATGAAACAATTGATCAATTCCGTTTTTTTATTTTATGGAATTTTAAGGCAAATATGCCAAAATGACGAAGTTAGAAAATATGGTTTGACTGACTGGGACAATTACACAGAAGAAAGCCAACTTGATAAACTGAAAATTAGAGGAAGAAATACAGAAATAACAACTTAACATGATGCAGAGCAGTTGGAGCTCAAAACTTTTGAGTCTACCAGCATGAACAGGGCTCTAGGCATCATTTTCTGTAGAGTTTAGAATTATTAGAAGGACTACATTAGCTGAGCTTTACTTGGCTGAACTGAATTTCACTCAACTCAAACTGACAGAGTTTGAAATAAACATTCTTTGAGAGAAACACTATGCTTTTTTAAATTAATTCTTTGTAGTTCCACAACCTCCAGGCCAACCCAATCAGGAATACAGGAGGAGTACAGTTGTAGTTCCACAACCTCCGTGGCCAACCCAATCAGGAATACAGGAGGAGTACAGTTGTAGTTCCACAACCTCCGTGGGCAACCCAATCAGGAATACAGGAGGAGTACAGTTGTAGTTCCACAACCTCCGTGGGCAACCCAATCAGGAATACAGGAGTACAGTTGTAGTTCCACAACCTCCGTGGGCAACCCAATCAGGAATACAGGAGGAGTACAGTTGTAGTTCCACAACCTCCAGGGCAACCCAATCAGGAATACAGGAGGAGTACAGTTGTAGTTCCACAACCTCTGTGGGCAACCCAATCAGGAATACAGGAGGAGTACAGTTGTAGTTCCACAACCTCCGTGGCCAACCCAATCAGGAATACAGGAGGAGTACAGTTGTAGTTCCACAACCTCCGTGGGCAACCCAATCAGGAATACAGGAGGAGTACAGTTGTAGTTCCACAACCTCCGTGGGCAACCCAATCAGGAATACAGGAGGAGTACAGTTGTAGTTCCACAACCTCCGTGGCCAACCCAATCAGGAATACAGGAAGAGGACAGTTGTAGTTCCACAACCTCCGTGGGCAACCCAATCAGGAATACAGGAGGAGAACAGTTGTAGTTCCACAACCTCCATGGGCAACCCAATCAGGAATACAGGAGGAGTACAGTTGTAGTTCCACAACCTCCGTGGCCAACCCAATCAGGAATACAGGAGGAGTACAGTTGTAGTTCCACAACCTCCAGGCCAACCCAATCAGGAATACAGGAGGAGTACAGTTGTAGTTCCACAACCTCCAGGCCAACCCAATCAGGAATACAGGAGGAGTACAGTTGTAGTTCCACAACCTCCAGGCCAACCCAATCAGGAATACAGGAGGAGAACAGTTGTAGTTCCACAACCTCCGTGGGCAACCCAATCAGGAATACAGGAGGAGTACAGTTGTAGTTCCACAACCTCCGTGGGCAACCCAATCAGGAATACAGGAGGAGTACAGTTGTAGTTCCACAACCTCCGTGGCCAACCCAATCAGGAATACAGGAGGAGTACAGTTGTAGTTCCACAACCTCCGTGGGCAACCCAATCAGGAATACAGGAGGAGTACAGTTGTAGTTTCACAACCTCCAGGCCAACCCAATCAGGAATACAGGAGGAGTACAGTTGTAGTTCCACAACCTCCGAGGGCAACCCAATCAGGAATACGGGAGGAGTACAGTTGTAGTTCCACAACCTCCGTGGGCAACCCAATCAGGAATACAGGGGTACAGTTGTAGTTCCACAACCTCCAGGCCAACCCAATCAGGAATACAGGAGGAGTACAGTTGTAGTTCCACAACCTCCGTGGCCAACCCAATCAGGAATACAGGAGGAGTACAGTTGTAGTTCCACAACCTCCAGGTCAACCCAATCAGGAATACAGGAGGAGTACAGTTGTAGTTCCACAACCTCCAGGCCAACCCAATCAGGAATACAGGAGGAGTACAGTTGTAGTTCCACAACCTCCGTGGGCAACCCAATCAGGAATACAGGAGGAGTACAGTTGTAGTTCCACAACCTCCAGGCCAACCCAATCAGGAATACAGGAGGAGTACAGTTGTAGTTCCACAACCTCCGTGGGCAACCCAATCAGGAATACAGGAGGAGTACAGTTGTAGTTCCACAACCTCCGAGGGCAACCCAATCAGGAATACAGGAGGAGTACAGTTGTAGTTCCACAACCTCCGTGGCCAACCCAATCAGGAATACAGGGGTACAGTTGTAGTTCCACAACCTCCAGGCCAACCCAATCAGGAATACAGGAGTACAGTTGTAGTTCCACAACCTCCGTGGGCAACCCAATCAGGAATACAGGAGGAGTACAGTTGTAGTTCCACAACCTCCGTGGGGAAACCCAATCAGGAATACAGGAGGAGTACAGTTGTAGTTCCACAACCTCCAGGCCAACCCAATCAGGAATACAGGAGGAGTACAGTTGTAGTTCCACAACCTCCAGGCCAACCCAATCAGGAATACAGGAGGAGAACAGTTGTAGTTCCACAACCTCCGTGGGCAACCCAATCAGGAATACAGGAGGAGTACAGTTGTAGTTCCACAACCTCCGTGGGCAACCCAATCAGGAATACAGGGGTACAGTTGTAGTTCCACAACCTCCAGGCCAACCCAATCAGGAATACAGGAGGAGTACAGTTGTAGTTCCACAACCTCCGTGGGAAACCCAATCAGGAATACAGGAGGAGTACAGTTGTAGTTCCACAACCTCCGTGGGCAACCCAATCAGGAATACAGGAGGAGTACAGTTGTAGTTCCACAACCTCCAGGCCAACCCAATCAGGAATACAGGAGGAGAACAGTTGTAGTTCCACAACCACAGTGGTAAACCCAATCAGGAATACAGGAGGAGTACAGTTGTAGTTCCACAACCTCCGTGGGCAACCCAATCAGGAATACAGGAGGAGTACAGTTGTAGTTCCACAACCTCCAGGGCAACCCAATCAGGAATACAGGAAGAGGACAGTTGTAGTTCCACAACCTCCAGGCCAACCCAATCAGGAATACAGGAGGAGTACAGTTGTAGTTCCACAACCTCCAGGCCAACCCAATCAGGAATACAGGAGGAGTACAGTTGTAGTTCCACAACCTCCAGGCCAACCCAATCAGGAATACAGGAGGAGTACAGTTACAACAAAAGAATCAAGTCTGATCCAGGCAAACCATCAGCAATCCACACCATCACGCCATCAGGGTTCGATGACACACAGGCTGCAAGGTCACAAACCCAAACCAACTGATCCTCCTTAGTCTGCACTCAGAATCCCCATTTGGATAACAAAAACATAATCCAACATTCATCCATCACAACCAGCTATGGACCTGCATCACGTAATTGCGAATTATTGCTGCAACCTTCATTCTGTGACAACCAGATCCCCCTTATACTTGTCTTGTACAGCAGTCATGGATGCACCAGGGGATCTATCCTGCACTTGACATCCTTGGCTCAGCTGTTTACTAAACGTAAGTATGGTGAGTATTCATCCTAATCCAGTGTGCAATGCTATGAAGTTATTATAGTAAGCCTTCTCATTAATACTGTGAAATTTGTGTGTCTAACAAAGAAAACTAGCAATGTCCACTAGGTAATGTAATCTTGCTTTGCCAGAGTTTATTCATTCATTCACCAATTCATTATCTATTCAATTATTCACTCATATTTCCATCCATTCATTTGTTCATTCATCTATTCAAGCATGCATCAACTTGTCCATTAAATCTTCCTGCCAATCTTTCCAGGAGCATCAATTTGGTGCTGTCACGCAATGCAGATTCACCACATTACCAAAGGACCTGACTTTGAAAGCAGGCAAGTCTATTTCAGTTTTCACCCTTTTCAGCCTCATCAAACCATACTGCAGGACCTGATGATTTCCATCGTCTTTTTGACTTGGCTCAAAACTAACGCTCTATTGATCTCCCCTTATCTTTGTCTGAACCCTCTAGCAAACTTGGTTTGTGGTTGACTCAATAAGGGGATGCTATATGCAGTTGGGGGGGGGGGGGGAAGAGAGAGAGAGAGACACAGAGAGAGAGAGAGAGAGAGAGAGAGAGAGAGAGAGAGAGAGAGAGAGAGAGAGAGAGAGAGGGAGAGGGAGAGGGAGAGGGAGAGAGAGAGAGAGAGAGAGAACTGGAACTCACAGGAGGCTGGCTTGGTAAAAAAGATACAGATACAGTGACCCATTTTGTAATAGTGGTCCAGTAAATTATCCTATATTGATCACACTGGGTCTCCTTGAGGGCTGGCTGGCTGGTGCTGATAGTGTGGCACACTTGACACAATGCTGTAATCTGAATAAACATGCCAACTAATAATGATCACTGAAAAATCATTTCATTATCGGTTCCATTTGTGCTAGTGTTGTAATTATACATAATTTCGCTTAAGTTTACTTTTTCTATTTTCAAATATAACTTTGTATTCATGACACAATTGAATATATATCAACTTGTTCTCGTTGCCAGATGGCTGAAATAATGCTGATGTTACGTTAAATTTAAACTCACTACAGTTGCTTTGAGGAACAGGGCCGAATTTCAATCCAACTTATATATAACTCAAAGGTTAATTTTGGACAAGTGCACGTTTACCTAACATAACTTACAGATTTCTTATGATTATGTAAAGAGTGTTGTTGCTTTTATTAATTTTGTGCAGAAAACAATCATGTTCAGTAGTCTCTGGATAAGCAGATGAGTGACTATATCTAGTCGGCAACATATTGTCTGGAGGAGCAAGGCCACTGATGATAATTTCTGGTCATCCCAAAGTCATATAGAGTGATCAAGTTGCAGTCTGGCTTAGCTAGCACTACAGTAGACAAACAGTCTCCAAAATAAACTTATGTATAAAGGTCAAATAGAAATTATATAATTGTATAAAGAAGCCCTGAGTATTAAGGAATCCTCAAGTGTCTTCATTCCTGCTGCTGAGGAAGAGATGAGTGTAGGTACCTAGAGTGGAATGGGTGATGAATGTTTTATTAAATATATGCTCTGGTGTCTGTGGGAGAGACGTGGACCCAAGCTGCATTGTCAAAATCAAGCAGCAGACTGAAACATGTAAAACTAAACCCTGTTTATCTGGAAACCTGACCTTCATCCACGATTACTGTCCACAAGCTCCATACACATTACCTCGTTAATTCTGAAGATGGTTAATCTGGATGCTTTCACTAAGAAAATAACTAACTTCATTGAAGTGGTTTTCGCTGTATACAAAATCCATTTCCTGTGACTATTGAGTCGTAGAAGATTATGTTATTTGACTTCATCTTGGCATAGATGTGTCAAGTTTCGATTGTTCATAAATCACACATCCTAATTGCTGTAAATTTTAGCTTAAAAATCTTGTATCTTTCACTGGAGAGTTTAGAAGTTTACAAATCTCCCATAACCCCCGGTGAGCTGAAAATGAAAAAATCAAGTGCATCTGATCCATTGACCAGGGTAATAATGTTAGCGCTTGAGCATACACCTGTGTAAGGAGTTTAGTGCAATATAAGTGCAAATATTATTATCTTGCGCACCAGATTCCATTGGGTGTAAAAGGCAAAATAGTGATGAAAATTATTTGAATGGGACGCTTAAAATCAGTGATGACACCAGGTGTTTTTGAAAAGGGTAGACATGTCCTGCCCTCTCTAATAATGATAAATAGAAATTCAAGTTTTAAATGCTTGAACAGAAAGCTGTGGCAGGAGAACTTGTGGGGGTCAGTAGCAATTATCTATAAAGGTCAAGTGGAGACACTGACGTCCACAAATATAGGATATCAATATCCAGGTGCTGCCACTCCAAGACTGACCTGTCTGGTCGTCTGTCCAGACAAATGAAGTCGGAGACATGTGACATCTCCAGCACTGCCATAAACCCTTCAGGATCATCAAGCAGACGTGTGTCTGTATATAATATTCCTACATTCAGCCTTCTTCTCACTCGCCTATTAAACCTCTCACGGATCTGGCAGGACCAGAGCTTTATTAATGTTCACAAATTAGAACCAGTGTTGGACAACAGAAGCTTTCACGCTGTCTCGCTTTCAACAAGGCCATACCAACACGGAAATCGTCAACATACTTCACATCTGACCAATCTTCAATAAACGATTAGTACAAAGTTCCCAGACATGGACCCTTCACCTCAATAACAGACAGACTACAGAGTGCGATACCAAAACCCGCTTCTTGAGAATTCTGGTCAGCACCCGGAAGTCTGGCTGGGTCATTGGCTCATTGCACACAATGGATGGTCCCTGTGACCTTACTTGTGCCAGTCAACTGATGTTGATTGGGTCCTGTGAGAGAGAAGCTATTGATGTTTTCAGCCATTCCAGCTAAAAAGCCATGACATAGCTAGCCTTTCTAAACCACCTCTGTACTAGCCTGTTATCTTATTTATTCAATCACCTGTGGACAGTATTGTTTGCGACACAAACACCTATACCACAACCTTAAATTCTACAATTTCCTATTCTACAATTTCCTTTTATAAAACTGATATAAAGTATACCGTACTTGCTGTATTTATGCACATCAGCTTCCGATCAATGTCAAACACATTTAAGTTTCTTCCCTTCATTATAACTACTGCATTATTAGAAAGGCAGGCAATGATTCTTCCTCTCCTAGTGTCCATCTCTCCACACCCAGATTTGGGAATCTGACCAGGTTTCAACCAAAAGTCGGAGATCTCCTACACCACATCAAGCTTACATCTGACAACATCAGAACATCAAATCAATTCAACAACCGTTAGGACTTATTTGGGATGTATTTACCCACGCTCCCCTATCAGCACACATTTTATCACGACTATGTGGAACCTATGGCAATATCCCATCACAGAACTAATCATGACAGCTCAATGGGTCTACAATTGCCTGCGACTACCACTGAGTTGGCATGGTACAAATGTGTGGTGCCTCTGGCTCGGCCTGTTTGCACTGTCGGCATAGAAATCAGACATCCATTGGAGGACGCATTCTCTGCGTCTTCGCCGTGAAGGAGGTAGAGTCCCCATACCTCAGGCTGCATCGGCTTTCTAAAGATGATTGGGGCCATCATTTGGAAGAAATTTTCTCAAACATTTCATGTATTTTGTGGAACTAATGTACACAGTGCATATGTTGATGTGTTGATTGTGTGTGAATGGAACAATATCAATATCAATTGCTGAAAATTACTGTTATTCTGGTATTAATAAATCGCAAGTGATCCCGTGGCATTTGGTGGGCGAACCATGCAATTTCATTTGCGTTAATGGTTTAAAAAAAAGAAGAAAATAAATAGGATACGCCCACTAATGGGCTACTGTGTTTTGATTAGTTGTTAATGTAAAGGGCAGTTGGATTATAGCGCTGATCATGTCACTTACTTCGTATTGCTGTCTACACTTTTGTGTGTGTTAATGATTAAATAAACAGTTGGTGAAGATATTATTGTTGAGGTATTTATCTATAAGAATTGAAAGAATTTTGCCTTTATGGAGTCATTAACGTAAAAACCTGTGTGCACACTTTGCATAGCAAGCACACCTTTTTTTCCACATTTATACTGGCATAAACACAAATAAATATTGAAGTCAGTTCTTAGAACACGTACCAGGTTTGGTTAATATGGTTCTACTATTCAAGGTACTTTTATGACACTTTTTAAAGTTCCATTTTTTTATGAATATGTCTTTCAAAAAATCTACAAGGTAACAAACCAGTGCAAACATTAACAAATGAAATATTAGCATATCATAAACATATTACATTCTTTTTTGAAAAGCTGATAATGAACCTGAAGATGTATGATGCAAACTTTCTGGGAGCTGTGACAACAATACGATATCCCATCAACCCCATTTACACAACATAATTCAGCTTTACAGCTCCAGGAGCAAAGACTGAATAACTGACAGTATGGAGGAGGCAGATAAGCTGGCTTTGACGATACTTCTGAAAGATTCTATAACAGTCTGTACAACAGGATATTAAATAGAAACCATCAATGCCAGAGAATAACCTGTCTTGATTATGTTTTATATTTAATATCCTGAGAAGATAATGTGTCCGCCTACCTCCTAGCGCCTCACAGGCAGCTTGGGTTGTATACTCCCCCGGGAGCTCAGAATGAAAAAAAAAATCAAGTGCATCTCATTCATTGACTGGGGTAATAATGCTAGCACTTTGAGCATACACCTGTGTGAGGAATTTAGTGCAATATAAGTACAAATATTATTGTTTTGTGCAACAGATTCCATTGGGGGGAAAAGGCAAAATAGTGATGAAAATTATTTGAATGGGTTGCTGGGTCAGGTGCTTGTGAAAAGGGTAAGCATGTCCTGCCCTACGGGTAAGCACCCGGGATGCACTCGGGATGCACACAATTAAACTCAACAAAAAAAATCATGGAAACTTGGGAAACAAACCACTTTCTCCCAGCCATGAGAGAATGTCCCAAGTTAAACTTTCCATTTCTGTCATATGTCTGATAAAGCTTTCTCGTCAAATGAACATAACTGATTCAAGCATACAAGAGAGCACCCACAGGATACCCCACACATGGTAGAAAGGAGGGGACTAGCATCAGCAACCATGATGGCTACATCTCCAAAACCATCATCTTCATCCTCGCCATCTGAACGCTTACGCTACTCAACTCCATCATTCAACATCTGAAATTAGCTGAGAGAATCAATAGAATACCACCACCATGTCATTTAAAATTAGCTCTGGCACCAAGGGCTTGTAAAAACACCTCAACCTGTCATTCAGTGCCATCAACATCCACTTGCAACACCATGGCCATGTCAGTCTCCATCCTCAAGGTGACAATGTCGGCATGGCCAACTGAGGCAACCCTGTCACAAGGAGATCATTTGTCACCATCAATAGCTTAAACTCCTCACTGATCATCCACTCAAAAGACATACAGAATGTCATTATATAAGTAACAAAACCCGACGACAATGAGTAGTCAATATTAACACACAGGACTCAAGCTGATCGAGTTTCGGTCATGTAACACCAAAAAATTGGTGATGGAATTTTTCTTCTTCATCCACGTCATATAATCAAGAAGAAATGTTTTACATTTTCTTTTTCTGCAAGTGACTTGTGCAAGTAAATGACAACCAATTTAAAATTTGCAGGAAATACTGAATCGTGATCCGGTTATAAATGATGCATAAAGGCAGCATAAAGGTTGAAGCAATAAGTTGAATGGAGAAATGTCACTGGTTGGGTAATGCGAAGGTCATTCTTGCCGAGTTGCTGTGTCTTAGTCCACATGGTAAGTGAAAGATTGAAGATGCAGTGTCATAGCAAGCATTACCTTCAACATGTGGGATCTAGGTTCTGACGTCAAGGAGGAGATGGTTTCCGATAATTGGCAGGAAAACATGCTGGTAAAGCTTTGAGGTGGTTGGCCACTTTGTTTTATTGTGTACGATTATTAACGAAGAGTGGGGCAAAAAATAGGACTAAGAATGAAATTACTGGGACTATTGGCGTAGGTTGGAGTGGTGTGGGTGGGTCATGGATGAGCATGATTGAAGACCTTCAGATTAGGAGGGTAGGGAAATGAGGGTTCTGTGTGGAGAAGGGAGGGATTTGAGGTGGAGGAAGAAAGGGTGTGTGTATGTGGTGATGTACTTGTACAGTGTTTGACAATGCCTTATACACCAAGTACCAAAGCAATCTTAGCACTAAGGTAACTCCCATACCTTTACATAGACTTACGACAGCGGTAGTGCTAAGGTTGTTTTGCACAAGGCACCCAGATCACAAAATGGCCTTACCATCAATGCCAAGTTGTCCTTTCCTTCGTCCCTCCTTTGAAGGTTCAAATTTGTTGATAATATCCAGACACTTATCTTTGGTAACTCTTTGCATCTGCAACAAGAAAAAACATATTAGTTATACATTGCAGAACTCTGATAATTGTGAATTACAAGCTGCTTGACACCTTGTTGTAGCTGTAGGGAGATTACTGAAGGGAGATTACTGAAGGGAGCTTACTGAAGGGAGCTTACTGAAGGGAGATGTGTGCATGGAAAAAGGTCAGGCACATCGTCATGAAATTGCTTAGTGAAGAACTCAGTTATGTTCCATGACAACAAAAGAAATATCATCCCTCTCAACTTAACCTGTTGGCTATATTATGAATTGCATCTTGACCAAATTCTATCAGAATCTGGCCTATAGTAAGCGGTGGCATGAGCAGCCATCCACCCCGTCAGTATATGACACAGAATCAGCCAGGTCATAAAGAAATCATCATCATCATCATCATCATCTACAGAATTATCATCATCCCGGGACACAACCACCACAACCAGACAAACAGAGGATCATAAACAAGGCCATTCTGTGATTCAACCCCAGACTAGCAGATCCTGGCAGCACCCTGTACCAGTGTGCTACCGCCAGGATGAATTAGGGCCATGGTCAATGAAAAGTGTGATTCACTGACATGAACATACCTAAATTAGGACTGAAATACATCATAATGTATGGAAAAGACCTTATACAGACCATAATTACAATGATTAAGCTTGAACCTTGAACAATCCACTGATTTAATGCTTCTTAAATAACCTTAATTAACTCTTCAGTGACTGAAGAGTTTGGGAGACCAGTACATGGGATTAACCTGTACTAAACAGAATAATTTCCCTTGCCTATCAATTCTGACGTTAATGCAAATATTCTCTCCAGCACATTTATCACTTTATGGCACTGACCTTCTGGATTTCAGTCTCACAAAATTAATTGTATGCATTATTTATCACGATAGGGTTTGGCTGCAATAAAGACTCACCACAATTTATTAAATTCTTGATTTACATAATATCAACGGTAAAGGGCACATAGATTCCAGATATAAATACAAAGCACTGACGCATCGAGCACAGACCATTATCCACTGAAGCTGATTGTACTGTGGATTTTTTTCAAGAATTGAAATACAAATTACACCCCAGTCACAAAACTGATAAATGTTGCAGATTTGGCATGGTGTTTCCATTTATTAAGTTTCAACAAATTGAATGAATTTCAAATGGTCACTTAGTTTGATAGGAAAAATTAACCAGACTAGAAAACATTTTATATGGTCAGAGGTTCAAAACATTTCCAGAATAACATCATTGGTCTAAATTTACCTTGTCAGAACCCAAACTTAAAGAGAAAGATTTAGGGGGTCCCTAGATTCAAATACCATACCATAAAATCTCGAGAACCCCAGGAGAATCATCAATTTCAAACACTGAATATTAATTTACTTTTTAAAACTGACAACCTGACATCAATGACTCTTGAGAATAAAGAGCTGACGCTCACAAGCTCATAAACAGGATTAGAAATTAAGGTTGTTTTTTCACCAGTTCTCAAAATTGATCTGCTTCAGAGATGCAATGCACCTCAAGGTAAAAGTGGTTGTCCATGAGTAGTTTCAGAATTTTACAAATCTCAGACAATCCGACTTCATTTTAAATACTTCATTACAGCAACATCAGCCCTATGAAACATGATCTTATTCCTAGTGATTTAAAAGTCTTAATGTTACTTTAATTGGCCAATACACATACTCATGGTGAAAGAGACTTCTTGGTCACTTGAACAGTCTAGATAATTACACAGCGTACTGAGGACCTAGTCTGCCAGGAATCATCACAAGGTAAAATAGATGCTGGTTCATGGTATAGTCAGCCCCATGTCACCTGAACATACCTCTAGAATTAAAACTAGAACTTTCCTCATTGCTGCACTCTTCAGAGTCCATTCCTATTGTAGTAGTATTTACACACAAGCACTATTGTTCTCCCAGGTGTTCCCAGGCCTACAATGGACGTCGCACGTGCCCATGTATTCATTGAGGTACAGATGAACAGGAACGTTTACTATTCTCTGCCAGTGTGTAAATGAGTTACCAACTTGACCTTGAGGTTCAAGTTGATGACAACCTGAGTATATGCATTGTACAGCCACAGTGTGACCTCGGTGTACAAGTCTGCCCCTGCTTGAGTGTTCATCCACTAGAACCTCTCAGTCTGGGTAAGGAACTATAACATACCACCTGTTGTTCTGTCCCTACCACAGAACCTACTTCTATTTCAAAACAAGACCATCCCTGTTCTAACATCCAATCTATTTGGAACCGAAGAGACTAACATCTTCAAAAAGGCTCTACTTAAAGTCACACTATCCTAAATAAACACCGACTGTTGTTACCTTGACCCCTACCACATAACTTATCTCAAAACAAGATATTGTTTGTTGTTTAACGCTGCACTCAGCCTCATTCCAGCCATATGACGGCAGTCTGTACATAATGGACCAGACAATCCAGTGATTGACATCATGAGCATCAATCTACTGATTTGCAAGATAATCAGCGAGACTGACCACCAGATCCTGTTAGTCGCCTCTTATGACAAGCATGGGTTACTGATACACATTCGAACTCAGATCTTCATGGGTCTTCAAACAAGAGCACCAGGGCACTACCATCATGTCTCTGTCTTTACCACAGACACTAACAAGGTCTGTTTATCACATAAAGTAACCAAAATGGGTCTCTTCTTAAAGTCACGTTACCTAAAATCGATTCCAGTTATTGTAACTACAAGCGTCAGCAAATTCCTGGCAAACATACAGACTTTAGACTAACACATAGTCTCTAAAAAAACAACTTTGACAGAAACAAGCAGCTACATTTAAATTGAAAGGGAGCCCCAGTGAGATGGTAGATTCAGAAGCTGAACCTTTGGAAAATCTGAACTTGCTTCTTTCAAAGCTACAGCATTACAGTAAGGGCTGGGCAGAAGGGAAAATAATATGGTTCAGGGACTGTGAGATAGACTAATACAGATTCTAAAGGTGTGAGTTTCTTTGGAGAAGCTTGACCCAAAGGGGACCCATTCATGGTTACTAAGAGCAATATTATTTCATTGAGTGAGTGGGTATTGTTTTACTCAATATCACATAAGCAATAATGACCAACTCTGATCCAGGCACACCAGCGCTTGACAGCACCTTGAAGGAACAACCCACACACAATCAGTCATGTCCTACATTGTGACCAATCAATCTTCTTTTCTCTTGATTCTAATAACAAGAATGTTTTCAAGGAGTTGGGAGATGTAGGTTATGCATATTTTCAGCTATCAAAGTTTGGTTTGGTTTGTTGTTTAACACCGCACTCAGCAATATTCGCTATATGACGGCGGTCTGTAAATAATCGAGTCTGGACCAGACAATCAAGTGTTTGATATCATGAGCATCGATCCATGCAATTGGGATCGATGACATGCATCAACCAAGTCAGCGAGCCTGACCACCCGATCCCGTTTAGTGGCCTCTTACCACAAGCATAGTCGCCTTTTACGGCAATCATGGGTTGCTGAAGACTATTCTACCCAGGATCTTCACGGGTCTGCTATCGAAGTAAGGCCACAGTATTATATTATTCACAGGGTGACTATGCTGGCTCACTGACTTTGTTCATGCATGTCATCATATCCCAATTACGAAACATCGATGCTGATGATGTCTGAATCAATGGATTGTCTGGTCCAGAATCAATTATTTTCAGACCACCTTCATATAGCTGGGATATGAGTGCAGCATTAAACAACAATCAACATCAACACATATTGTTCACAGATTTTTGCTAACTATCAAAGTTTAGGTTTAGTCATACAAAAACAAACATAAATGTAACATTTTTAAATTTCATTGATCATAAGTTGTTCAGGTGGGTCTGATAAGAGGGAAAAAAATATATTTAAGTGCAAAATGTTTAATATGTTTACAGATGTATTCCCTGACGAGAAAGTCCTCACAAGGTGTTTGTAGTTGCCAGATAATATAAATGCATTTGATCAATAAAAATTTAAAAGTTAACTACACTGAATGACCTTTTGTTAGATTTTGAATCTTTTTTCTAATTCATCAAAGTTAAAGCAATTGGGGAATAAAAAATTCTTATATTATTTACTGATTGAGTTTTTTGGCACCAGTGAGTTGAAACAAAAACTGAAAAATTAATAAGGTGTCGTATGAGGAGAATGTGGCTGTGATCCAGGTTTCAATGCTGGTATATCAACTGACTGTGTAATGTGGCCTGCTTGATGAAGAAAACAAGCATTATCAAAGGAATATCAAAAGGAACTCGATTATGTATGAAATACTCACAATTCCTTTGTCAGATAACATATCAGAAAGGTGTCTTAATCAGCTACCATTAAGAATCTCAGCATCATTACAGTGCTAGGCAATTATCAAACTTAGTTCATAAGCATATCATTACAAAAATAAAAATTGACCATTAACTAGAGGTAGGACACAGAGAAGCAGTTATATACATAGAAATACAACTTCAGGCAAAGTTATGATGCGTTGAATGGAGATTTATATATTATGATGACTATGGTAATAATCCCCAAACGCCTTACTTCCAAACACTCTACCTCACGTAATTTATTACTCCAAAGTACCGTACCTGCAGATGAAACATACCACATATTCCTAATCTACCTGAATCACATCTGTTAAAAGTTAATATCCACAGATATGGGGAACAGTTGGTGTCCCTACCTGCCTTACTACAAAACACCAGGGATAGAAAATAGCACAAGACCGCAAGCCCAGGACAGTTTTGTTTATGTTTTGTTTGTTTGTTTGTTGTTAAACGCCGCACTCGCGGTCTGTAAATAATCGGGACCAGACAATCCAGTTATTGACATCATGATCATCAATCCATGCAACTGGGATATGATGACATCCATCAACCAAGTCAGCGAGCCAGACCACCCCATCGCGTTAGTTGCCTTTTACGACAAGCATAGTCGCATTTTACAGCAAGCATGGGTCGCTGAAGACCTGTTCTACCCCGGATCTTCGCAGGTCAGTTTTGTTAAAGTTAAGGTGTCCTTAGAGCCAGTAGAATTTCAAACATTTTGGTGGTATTGCTATATATGTTATCACTATTCGGGCTAAGTCGACTTCCTTCCTTAATTTGTATCCCTGAAACAGTCCACCTCACATAAACTTATTGACCCCAAGTACCTGCTGACAAAACATGACAAATATTCCTGATTTAGCTGAATCACATCTTTCCACAGTTCATGTCCACAGATACGGTGAATAGTACGTCTATAAATAGTAATTATAAACAACAAAATAGCTCCTAAACAAATTGGATGAAAATCTAATAACTGATTTATTGTGGCCAAGGCAAAGTTATTTAAACATATAATGAGTCTCAATTCCATGACCTGACACTCAACGGATCATCATTTCTATTATTAAACATATCACATCTGTGACGAGATGAAAATGATTTCCACACAGAAGCTCATTTACATTACTACATAATTGATTTTCCCAAAATATCCTCAATGTATTTTCTGGCCCTATAATGCGGCAGAGTTTTCCTGCAATAATATTTGCTGCTAAAACATTAAGTTAAAACAGACATCAAACGATGACGAGTGATGTCTGCAGAAGGCTTTAATAACATCCCTTTCCACTGCACTCTCCATGATAATTGGCAAGACTGGCGAGCAGTATGAAGCTGCATGTTATTGTGGGCAGACAGCCCCACCTTGGAGTGCAGGGTCAACACAGCCAACTCTTCCAGTGGGTCTATCAATGGGGATTTACACATACACGAGTCCTCAATCCAATAAACTCTGATAATGGGACACTGAATTTGAGTTTTCGAGAAAAGAGGAAGAAAAGGCAGACTTGAGAGAGACCTGTTTCAATGTAAATATTGTCTTCCTTGCAATAAAAAAAGTTGAATTCTATTTTTGAGTTCTGAGTGAGTGAGTATGGTTTTACGCCACATTTAGCAATATTCCAGCAATATCCCAGCAATATGATGGTTTGGGGACACCAGATCTGAGCTTCACATTGTACCCATGTGGGGAATCGAACCTGGTCTTCGGCGTGATGAGCGAACGCTTTAACCCCACCACCCCATTGCAGTCAGTGATATTCCAGCAACATCATGGCATCCTGTAATTAATACTGGGGCAGAGACCGGTAGTTGTTGCCATGAGCAACAATTCACACAGCTGGGGTACAAAGGCACACAATTAACCATGTGATTCTGTGCCCACCCAATCTTCAGTTTCACTGCCTCTTACAATAACATGGCTGACTTGCAAGCTAACTATCACAGTGTCCACACAGCGTGATTGAGATGGGAAAATAAATACCAAATGTAGCTCTACCACTACTGTGCAAGATTGAATTTGTGTTGAATGATAGGGCACACCCAGCACATGTATTGGCTAAATATAGATTCTACACAAAGTGCAAAACTGTTCCATTGAGCTTGAATACCTTGCTCTCTCATAGTGCTGGATGCTGTTGCTTTTTGGGGGGTTTGGTTTGTTGTTTTACGCCGCACTCAGCAATACTCCAGCTATATGGCGGCGGTCTGTAAATAATCAAGTCTGGACCAGACAATCCAGTGAGAGATGTCATGAGCATCGTTCCACACAATTGGGATCGATGATATGCTTCAACCAAGTCAGCAAGTCTGACCACCCGATCCCGTTAGTCGCCTCTTACGACAAGCATAGTTGCCTCTTACGGCAAGCATGGGTTGCTGAAGACCTATTCTACCCAGGATCTTCACGGGTCAGGATGCTGTTGCTTGGCTCTTCTGGTCACACAGTGCCTGATGAGGTTTCTAATCATCTTAAAGTGCATGGAGATAGCAATGTGCTCATAAATTGTGACATACAATTATCTGCTAACAGCCAGCATATGCCTGTGATTCAGTCTGTCAGCTTATTACATTGTTTTATATTCAAAATCACCTGTACGCATTCAGACATTATGAATATTGAAAAATCGTAAGCAACAAATCGCGTCTTGATTCAGTTGAAATATTGCAAACAATTACTGGAGAATCTGTGAGGAGTTAAAATAAAACTGACTATGAAAGTAGTCTAAAAATTATCTGATAGACAGTCGGACAGGCTGAGGAATATTTCATGCATCCTGACAGAAAAGTTAACAGCCACGGGCAGGTAGGCAGGCAGTTATTTCAAACACTGGAGGTGAGGTGAAATGGGGTTTAACATCGCGTCCAAGTAAGTGAGTTGGGTTTAATGCTGCTTTTAACAGTATGGAGTTTTATCACGGTGTGTCAGGTTAATGTGGGAGGAAAGCCCAAAGTGATGCAGGTCTCAGACATTTACCACTTCGGTGAAACCCCTCAAGCATGGTGCTGACAAATCTAGAAACATAATCTGGGCGAACCAGGATTAGAACCCACAATCATAGGTTTCTGGCATGCCCAAGGGACGCAACTCTGCACAGTGAATCGCAGCGCTTTAGATGACTGGGCCGACCATGCCCCCTCAACATAAATACCCCACTCAGACAGAGTATACTGACTCCAAGCCCACCAGCCCTTGTTTTAGCACCTTAATGCTGTGTGCCAGGCAGGGTAACAACAAGTACCGGAGAGGCGGTCTGCAGAACCAAACCTTGCATGGCTTGCTTACATATGAGTAACGGTGCACACTCTTCATGATGCATGATAAAGTAGCTATACTACACACTGTTATGGACAGTCTTATATACTACTCAAAAGAAGTTAAAGAGCACCCCTTTCATTCATATAACTATAGTTAATCTGTTACAGCATGACTAACTATTGTGGTATCAAAGAATCTGTTGTTCCTTAACTTCTTTTGAGTAGTATGTGTAGGATTATGATAGACGTACAAAAAAAAATATGTTTGAGCTTGTCTAGGACCATACTTTGGGAGCAAGCCATATTCAACCTCTCCATCAATGAGAACAAACCACTCTAAACAATACACCAAACCCACGCCACTTCACTATCTTCACAAACACCAAACACTTCACATTTACTTTGACATGGTAGAATGGAGATAAACACACTGTGTTTTCTGTGAAGGGCTAGGATACCTGTAACCATGCTAAATTTAACATTTGAAACCTCACTCTGGGGGTTGGTTCCAAGTGTTAAATATAGTGCAGTAAGTCTACAGGTAACACAGCTCTGGATTGAAAACACAGCATGTCTATAGTCTTTAATTCTTCTGAAAAAATGGTAAAAAAAGCTAGCTTCAATACATTCATGACATTGTTGGTGAGTCATCTGGCAAAATCAAAACAGTGCATAATAGCCATGTGTAGACAATATTATACGGTGACATTAACAGTAGGACCAGTATTTTTGCCTTAATCATATTCTATAAGCATCCGTGATTCCTGAATCTATTTTCAGTCCTGCCATCTCAACAACTTTCCGTCATACCAGATTCACAGTGCTAGTGCACTCACAACATAACTGTGGACAGAAAAAATAAAATAATGACAACCCCAAAACAACTCCAAATAATTATTCAGAAGATTGACATGTGACAAATTATCACATATTCTAAGTATTTCTTCTTCATTTCCAAAGGTCAACAATTCTTGACATATTTAAGAACTTGAATTTCAAGATTCCACCCTTGAAAGAAGTATTCACTATGACGAGATGCGTGATGATGAAAGCCCACAGTACAACTGACATGCCCTCAAGACCAGCAGATTGTCACCAATTTGATGGGAGTTATTCTTCCCAACCTGGCAATGCCCGTCTTTGATTAAAATATTTCCTAAAGCTATCCAGCTCAAGTGTGTTACAGGAGGCTGCAGGACATGCCAGACTTTGATCTGAAGAACCAATACAGCTCCAGTCAGAAAGTCTGGCTTGCACAACAGGATGAATTATAGGCTCCGCCTGACAACAGTTCTGATACACTAGGTCCCACTGATCTGACAGGAGAGGATATTAAGCAAATGCAGGAAGTCAAACTTGAGTTAATTTAAAAAAATATACCTGATATAATTACTTGTGGAGAAAAAACAGAAAAACTTTCATACCCATAGCTACATGGAATCATGTTTCATGACGAATTTGAAGTTATAGCTCTTGTTTCATTCCCTTTACATTCTTTAGTGTTGAAACACCATGCAGTTTCAGGAAGATGATCCTAGCACTAGAGGAAACCTTGAGCTGCATACTTCAACATCTGGATCTAAGGAAGAGCTATCTAGAGCCATGGTGGAAACATTGAGCTGTACACTTCAACATATGGGTCTAAGGAAGAACTATCTACAGGCATGGTGGAAACCTTGAGCTGCAAACTTCAACATCTGGATCTAAGAGCTATCTACAGGCATGGTGGAAATCTTGAGCTGCAAACTTCAACATATGGGTCTAAGGAAGAGGTATCTACAGGCATGGTGGAAATATTGAGCTGCATACTTCAACATATTGATCTAAGGAAGAGCTATCTACAGGACAGAATACTTTAGAATACAACACTGGGTGCTGAAGACCAGAACTCCAAATGATATCAAGTACCATATTTCCTCTATTAGATGCTACATTACACGACATTACCAACTGACAAATCCCATGGTCATACAAAGGGCACATTGCAGGAAGCAGTCATTATTAACCACCAACATATCACAGTATGACAGGTCCGGCTTCTGACCCGGCGTAAAATGGAGGCTGGCATGTATTGGTTGCCCAGCGTCTAACAGAGGAATTACGGTAATCATAAACTGCTCATTAAAACTGAACATTTAACTGACTTGTCAATGGGAAGCAATATACCTTGAAACAAAAATAAATGGCTGATTCTTATGAAAGAAAATATAAAAGTAGTAACTGAATACCTCCAAATAATTAAATCTGTACATCAAAGAGCTAACAACAAAACTCTGACGATAAACATGAACACTTTCTACGGCAAATCCATTTCCATAATGTCATATCAGCAACTGCTAACATCTCTAAAAAATGCTGAATGTTTCCCAAGCTTGCAACACTGCAGTTTTTCTCTCACCAACATAGAAAAAAGTAGCTTCTCATTTTTATAATCCAGTAACTGCTGCCCAACACATTTCCCAGTTTCCCGGTTTGCCCCTGAGCTCAGGGCAGCACTATATGACCAAATGGGGCCTTCTTTCTCACAAAAAGTAGCGTGTTGGACAGAAATGATGGCTAACTAGTGTCAGCTCTGCATGCCTACAGCAAGTTTGGGGTTAAATAGGAGGAAGTCTCAAGAAGTATTGATTGGCTATGGGTATTATCATCTTACAGCTCCCACATGTTTTACTACACCAGAGAAGAAATAAATGTCATAATATTAATGTACTTCCATTTTTCACTTCATCAAACTGTTTTTGTGTCCACAAACTGCTTGTTCAAAACCTGTATATACTCCTCAAAAAGACAAATGCATGTCCGATGTTTACACACAGCGATACAAGAATCATGAATGTAATCTAATTTGGAGGTCCAAACATATCACTATTAGCCAAAAAAACAACAACAGGCAAGCAGAGACTTCAGGCAAATGGAGCTGCCACCATCTCACAATTCAGCTGAGTTAACCATCACTAAACATCGCCAATACACAGTTAAGGCAACATGTAGATCACAAATGTGGGAATTCACCCAAACTGTATGCCTTCCACAACATCTGCCTCACAGAGGTTCACAAAGATGCCCATGCCATATATCACTTAGTCAGTGCATGAAACATTACTAGTCGGAATGAATGGAACTGTCCATGGGAACAACAGGCGACTATTTTGAACACTGCATGCTGCTATATAAATAGCATTTACATTTCAAAAAATGGTCACCCTGGAATAGCTCCAATGACCTTGTGATAAAACACGCCTCCGTGGGCGTGGGCTTTTTCCTGAGCCCAAGGTTTTACATTTTCAATCAAACTTAGGGAGGCGTGTTTTATCCAATTTATGAACTGTCTAAATCCATGAAATACAAGAAAAAATATGAAAACATCGACATACATTATAGTGAATCAATACAGTGTATCGGGGAATAAAAGGAATTCGCTCAAAGCGTGTGAGAGAAAAACAACGCGCAGCATGGACTAACTGGAGTCATGACATTATAAATTTAACAACTGCTCATCCCCTGTCTTGGTCATGGAATTTTCATTTAAAAGAAAATTTGTGACATTTAACCAATCATCAAACAGAATTATGTTCACACCTAGGTTTTACAATTTAAAAAAGATTAATTGTAAAACCTAGGTATTATAATTGAAATGTAAAACCTCTAAACAGGTATGGAGGTGATCAACTTCAAAACCCAGGTTTAGAAGGGAACCGCTTCAAAACCTGGGCTTGGAAGATGAGCTGGTTATTCGGCTGACTCAAGGTTGTCAGGAACCTAATGCAATATAGGGTAACATGGTGATAGGGTTATAAAAGGCAAACCTGACTCCCCACTTTACCACCGGGTCTTCATTACGATAACAAGACAACACTTACCCCTTGTTCGGCTTCTAAAAATAGCAACAGGTCATCCGTGGACATGTAGTCTGCATTGCTTGCATACCTGAAAACAAAGCAAACTTTCACTACCACAACATCAGGTGAAATTACACGAGCGAGTCTCACATCATAAATGTCTTGAGACATTTTCACAGTTGCTCTAATAACAGGATTATAAAACAACCAGTCCTCCAGTCAGACTGTGGTTGTTTTTTTGTTGTTTAACACCACAATATTCCAATTTGCATTCATAATTTATCATTTCTTCAGAATTTACGAAAATATATGAACATCTAAAATATTACATTTTGAACACTATCACAATATTTTCCTAATTTGTCTGACAAGGCACTTTGTATGAAATCCTTGATAAATTCCTGTAGAATGTCAATACTGCCCCAAAATGACACATCTTACTCATACCTTATAAACACCAACTCACCCATCCTTCCTACAACATGATGAGTATTTCAGTGATCGAAACGGATTATCAACTAATAATTCCCTATTATATTTCAAGTCTAAGTGGGGGAGGTTTTAAGCTGCCTTGGGCAATAAGTCAGCGATACACAAAGATACCAAATGTTTGTTGCACACATTGTACACCTCTAGGGAATTGAACCCAGGTCAATGGTCATGAGAATATGCTTGTACCACCAGGCCACCGAGTGCTGAATCGGACCTCCTTATGAACCGGAGCCATATTCCAAAATGATCGTTTATTAGGATATACTCTGTTAGAATAAACACACTATGTTTCTATTTCACCTTCCTTCGGAAATCTGGTTCAAGTAAGGGAGTATATATTTCTGTTGATTATTTCAAACAAATATGCCCATAGGTCCGATTTGTAAAAAGATTTGTCATACACTGATCCAAAGATCGCGATTAAAATAATGTAGCACCATGAGCATTCATTTGGTGAATGGAAACGGACACATGAGTGAACTTGTAATTATTGCACATGCAACCTGTTTAAGGTAAATCTATTCTTTAATTGAAAGCACATGCTGGCAACAGGAATAAGGTGGGAAGTCTGCATCATAATATTTTTCTTTGAGTAAGGTAAATCTTTTCATTGGTACTATGCCATTAAATCTTTTATCGTGAACACAGTGAAGACTTTTGGCATGCTCCCATCCCAATCACACACAGAAATAGGGGATCCAACACTGACAATATACTTCTACAACTACTTAAAGTTTCCTTTCTTCTCACATAATTATCAACAAGATAATTAGCAAACATACGTATCAGGTGACTAGTCTCCCACACTGTCCCCAGCAACTAATGCCTGGTTCTTCAGTGGCAAGATTACATGTGTGTTAGAGACGTGTGAGTTAGAGACGTATGAGAGACGTGTGTGTGAGAGACATGTGTGTTAGAGATGTGTGAGTTAGAGATGTGTGAGTTAGAGATGTGTGAGTTAGAGACGTGTGAGTTAGAGATGTGTGAGTTAGAGATGTAAGAGTTAAAGACGTGTGAGTTAGAGATGTGTGAGTTAGAGACGTGTGAGTTAGAGACGTGTGAGAGACGTGTGAGTTAAAGACGTGTGAGTTAGAGATGTGTGAGTTAGAGATGTGTGAGTTAGAGATGTGTGAGTTAGAGATGTAAGAGTTAAAGACGGGTGAGTTAGAGATGTGTGTTAGAGATGTGTGAGTTAGAGATGTGTGAGAGACGTGTGAGTTAGAGATGTGTGAGTTAGAGACGTGTGAGTTAGAGATGTGTGAGTTAGAGATGTAAGAGTTAAAGATGTGTGAGTTAGAGATGTGTGAGTTAGAGATGTGTGAGTTAGAGACGTGTGTTAGAGATGTGTGAGTTAGAGATGTGTGAGTTAGAGATGTGTGTGTTAGAGATGTGTGAGTTAGAGATGTGTGAGAGACATGTGAGATAGAGACGTGTGAGTTAGAGACGTGTGAGAGACGTGTGAGTTAAAGACGTGTGAGTTAGAGATGTGTGAGTTAGAGATGTGTGAGTTAGAGATGTGTGAGAGACGTGTGAGTTAGAGATATGTGAGAGACGTGTGTGTTAGAGATGTGTGAGTTAGAGACGTGTGAGTTAGAGATGTGTGTTAGAGATGTGTGAGTTAGAGATGTGTGAGAGACGTGTGTGTTAGAGATGTGTGAGTTAGAGACGTGTGAGTTAGAGACGTGTGAGTTAGAGACATGTGTGTTAGAGATGTGTGAGTTAGAGACGTGTGAGTTAGAGACGTGTGAGTTAGAGATGTGTGAGTTAGAGATGTGTGTTAGAGATGTGTGAGTTAGAGATGTGTGAGTTAAAAACGTGTGAGTTAGACACGTGTGAGAGACGTGTATGTCAGAGATGGGTGTGTTAGAGATGTGTGAGTTAGAGACGTGTGAGTTAGAGACGTGTGAGTTAGAGACATGTGAGTTAGAGATGTGTGAGTTAGAGACGTGTGAGTTAGAGGTGTGTGTGTTAGAGATGTAAGAGTTAGAGACATGTGAGTTAGAGACGTGTGAGTTAGAGATGTGTGAGTTAGAGACGTGTGAGTTAGAGACGTGTGAGTTAGAGACGTGTGTGTTAGAGACATGTGTGTGAGAGATGTGTGAGTTAGAGACGTGTGAGAGACGTGTGTTAGAGATGTGTGTGTTAGAGATGTGTGAGTTAGAGACGTGTGAGTTAGAGACGTGTGAGTTAGAGACATGTGAGTTAGAGACGTGTGAGTTAGAGACGTGTGAGTTAGAGATGTGTGAGTTAGAGATGTGAGTAAGAGACGTGTGAGAGACGTGTGTGTTAGAGATGTGTGAGTTAAAAACGTGTGAGTTAGACACGTGTGAGAGACGTGTATGTCAGAGATGGGTGTGTTAGAGATGTGTGAGTTAGAGATGTGTGAGTTAGAGACGTGTGAGTTAGAGACATGTGAGTTAGAGACATGTGAGTTAGAGATGTGTGAGTTAGAGACGTGTGAGTTAGAGACGTGTGAGTTAGAGACGTGTGAGTTAGAGACGTGTGAGTTAGAGACGTGTGAGTTAGAGACGTGTGTGTTAGAGACATGTGTGTGAGAGATGTGTGAGTTAGAGACGTGTGAGAGACGTGTGTTAGAGATGTGTGTGTTAGAGACGTATGAGAGACGTGTGTGTGAGAGACATGTGTGTTAGAGACATGTGAGTTAGAGACGTGTGAGTTAGAGACGTGTGAGTTAGAGATGTGTGAGTTAGAGATGTGAGTTAGAGACGTGTGAGTTAGAGACGTGTGAGTTAGAGATGTGTGAGTTAGAGATGTGAGTAAGAGATGTGTGAGAGACGTGTGTGTTAGAGATGTGTGAGTTAGAAACGTGTGAGTTAGACACGTGTGAGAGACGTGTATGTTAGAGATGGGTGTGTTAGAGATGTGTGAGTTAGAGACGTGTGAGTTAGAGACGTGTGAGTTAGAGACGTATTTGTTAGAGACATGTGTGTTAGAGATGTGTGAGTTAGAGATGTGTGAGTTAGAGACGTGTGAGAGACATGTGTGTTAGAGACGTGTGTGTTAGAGATGTGTGAGTTAGAGACGTGTGAGTTAGAGACATGTGAGTTAGAGACGTGTGAGTTAGAGACGTGTGTGTTAGAGATGTGTGAGTTAGACACGTGTGAGTTAGAGATGTGAGTTAGAGACGTGTGAGTTAGAGGCGTGTGAGTTAGAGACGTGTGAGTTAGAGATGTGTTAGTTAGAGGCGTGTGAGTTAGAGATGTGTGAGTTAGAGATGTGTTAGTTAGAGGCGTGTGAGTTAGAGATGTGTGAGTTAGAGACGTGTGAGTTAGAGATGTGTGAGTTAAAGATGTGTGAGTTAGAGATGTCTGAGTTAGAGACGTGTGAGTTAGAGACGACTCATTACCAGCAATCACAAGTTGCCAGAGGTTTGGAAATTCCATGTGCACTACGTTTTGGCAGATCCTTGGGACTGGGATTTTTCAAATTTGCCAGCAGGAGGCGCTTTTCAGTGGTGGGTTTCATAAGTCCAATACAATATTGAAAACATAGTGCCAATCTGTAGATTGCCTGGATATGTAGTCAACTGTTTAATATGTCAATCAAGACAGATACTTGAATGGAATGACATATTGGGATGTCATATTTGGTGGGAAGAAGCAATTATTCAGCTTCATTGGTCTGGTGACCTCTGAGATGAGGTTTACAGTGTGTGACAAACCAGTGATTGACATCATGAGCATTGATCTACATAATTGGGATACGATAACGTGCACCAAGCACAAGTCTGTGAACCCGATCACCTGATCCCGACAGTCGCCTCTATGACAAGCATTATGGGAGTTGAGGAAGACCTGTTCTAACCTGGCTCTCCACAAGGTATGACGGAGACTAGGGCAGAGGTAGAACCAGTCTGACTTAAACACTAATGAGAAGCCTGCCAGAAGCCCACCAGCACCTTACAGCAATCCCATGATCAGCAGCCTCACACAAATCACCTTCAATATCGGGGATCATAATTGCGGATATCCGCCAGGAAATAAGATCAAACTACCGAGGAAGTTATGAAATATCTTTCGTAATCAAAAGGATTCATTTGTGTTCACGCACAGGTTCAGTCCAAATGACTCTCTCCAACTAGCAACGTGCATCCGATCAAATTAAGTTCTTACGGTAATAGGTCCCACAGGAAATCTGACCACAAGGAGGGATTGGGATTCCACGACCCATGGCCTCAATCAACCAATTATTTGGGCAAATTGTTTCTGATTTGACTTCAATCAGTTGACTGATGTGGTTAGGAACAATTGCTTTCTTTGCCGATCATTACAAGGAGATATTTACAACTAGTCTGATCGAAAACACATAAACTCAACAGAGAATCCAAACAAAATGCAATAAGAATTTCTTGCAGTTCCTTCCAAACTTGGCAGATGCATATCGAAATAAGAGTGAGTGATGTTTAACACCCTGTCCCAGAAGCAATATTCCACCAGAAGCAATATTCCACCAGTGGAATGGCCGCTATATAAACTATAATTTTGATAGGGATATGTTTAGGATACATCATACACAAAAGTATTTTTCAAAATCTCTTATCAAATGTTGAGTAGTATATATTCCATTCTTAGCCAGGCAAACCAGTGGTTGATAGCATGAGCATCAATCCATGGCATCAGGTACACATGAGTAACCCAATCCTTAGTTTAGTCGGCTATTCTGACAAGCATCAGAGTACAATTTTCAGGATATGTCCTCCAAAATGTCCTCAAGATATTGCTCATATGTGGTAATGATATAGAGAAATGTTCAAATATATTTCAATACCAGCAAAATGTCCACAGTCAGCAACATTCCATGAATGTCATGACCTGTAAACATTTGAGTCTGGGCCAAACAAACTAGGGGTTGATGTCGTGAGCAACGTCCCAGGCCATCAGGTTACAATTCACATGCTATCAACCAAGCCACAGAGTCTGATCAACAGATACAATGTAGCTACAACAAGCACCAGAATGGTGAGACCCTATTGTACCTGGAGTCCCTTCATATGGTCAACAGCAAATTGACCCCACTATCAACAAGATACTGACCCAATATTATACAAATAATTACTCTGGACGAGGTCAAAACGTGAAATCAAGGACCCGAGGACCCAACCCCTGAGGTTGTCTGGCCAAACCACCACATGGGTCGGTCCGAGGGTCATTGTTTTCGCATATTTACCTTATGAAGAGTTAAATCATTCATTTGAAAATTCACTTTAAAGTTTATGAAGTCTTAAACCGTCTTCTGTTTCACTACAAATCACTTAGCTGCGAACTGTGATATGTTTGTAGCAGGCACCATCTTGTTTCCAATAGACAAGTCAATATTCATCACATGACAGGTCAATACTGATAATGATCATGACAGGTCAATATTTGAGGTCAGTGTCAGTCACATGATTTCGGGGTCAACATTGAAATGTATTTTTTCGTCATGAGGTACGGTTAAACCAAATGAATTGCAAGATTCTTAGTATAGGTATAACAACAACTACATATCGACCCCAATATTGTCTCTACACAATATTATCACCTTCTAACATCTGACTTACTATTGACATCACACTATGTTATGATCCAAGTCTAGTTTACTAAATCAATTCATTTCCCAGTAAAAAGACACCTTATTTCCCATATCTATCCCATAAAATCCATTCCTGATTAATCTGATTTTTGCGTCACCAGACAAATTGTTATAAGGTCAAAAACAGAAACCTGTCATCAAAACTGTTCAACTCGCTGAGCATTAGAAGAATTAATTTGTAAAGTGTATCATTCCTGGTGAAGGACGATAACATAAAACGCCTACGATTAGATTCGCCATACAACTATTATTAAATGTCATCAACATCTATTTTTGTAGATGTTTAGAATTCCTGTGTAGCTAAGGGAAAAATAAGTCAATACAGCAAGAATCTGACTGCTGAGATAAGAAACATGCTCACCGAACGAGGAGAAAATATATTTCTGGGCGTGTTGAGATTTCTTTAAAGAGGGAGATAAACTCATCACTGTTTAACCGTCCTCTTTTCCCTTCTTGTCTTTTCATCTCAAGTTCCTGAAAAATAAAAATGATAAGCTGTCAAATAAACCAATTAGTATTAGGGACAACAATTACATTACATCTAATACACATCTTGGGAAATGAACTTCACTTGTGTGTAAAGTTCATCACAACAGGTGCACAGAATGATTCAAATACCCAAATGATGACAGGAAGGACAAACCAGAGTGAGTGAGTGAGTGAGTGAGTGAGTGAGTGAGTGAGTGAGTGAGTGAGTGAGTGAGTTGCTTTTAACATCAATTTGAACAGTACAGGCATGGTGCTGACATACCTAGAAATAGGGATGTCATCATATATATATCGCAACATGGACGTATTGATTAAAAATTCCTTATGTCGATACTGTATTGGTACAAATGAATGAATATGGATACTAAATTAATAATTCACTGCCAGATCACTGCCTACATTTGTAAATATTACCACGGTTAAGATTGACGATCAGAAGGCAGAATAAACAAATTTTAACATTTAATGGATCTGTCTAGTTGATGCCTAGCATAAACATCATCGTCATCATCATTAATGTTGGAGGAAAGACCCAAGTAACTACATTGGCAATACCCACAAGCAAGGATGTGGTGCTGAAAAACCAAGGATCATAATCAGCATAAATCTAAAATATGAACCCACAATCATTGGATCCTTCACAAGAAAGGGAGGCAAATCTGCGCAAAAATAATGTGGCTTTAGAGAGCTACCCATGACTCTTATGAAAAGAGGAGAAGGATTTATCAATGTTACACATACTTGAGTATTTGATCATACTTCACAAATAGGACACTGTCCATTTTAGCATTGTGATTGTTATATACAGTCAAACACTGTTGTGTCAAAGTTGAAAGGACCTGCATAAATACTTCGAGTTTTCCGAAGGGTTTGAAACAACCAAAAAATAACTTGGCATACATCTACCGATCGACACCAAGAATGAATAAATCGAAACATATGCAACAAACAATGAGAAAACAAAATAAATAACTTTTATTATTCATCACTATTTGTAATAATGGCGTAGTAATTGAATTAATTAACATACAAAATATGTATACATTTATGTAAGGTTAAAAGTATAAAATACATACATGTTTAAAAAACATAACAGGTCACATATTCTGCATCAAGATTACACGAAATAGGAATCATATATGAGCAAACTCTGACTATTATGTTTGACAAATAATAATAGTCTAAATTGATTTTACTGTTAATTTCCGTTTTTTTAGGTGTAGGAACATCTGATTGGGTTATCCTCCCGGTAAACCAGGCCCTTCACTTGATTGCTCAGTGATGTTGCTAGCTGTACTGATTCATTGCCCTCTCTTTCCGTCATTTTATAACACTAGTGAACAAAAAGACTCAACGCAAATCCTAATCTGTGACACATTCCACAATTTGTAATCAAAAGATAAACACGTGACAATCACATGACACCATTCACTTCTGCGTGTGGTGTTGATGAAATGGCCTGTTAATCCCTGATAGACACATGAATGAAATGTTTCTTTGCTGTTAGGTGTGACTGAGTAACTAACAAGCCAGTAAGACTTTGACACACTGAACTCAAAGCAGTGGAGATTTCCGGCTTGTTAATTATATTTGTTTGTCTGTTGTTTAACGCTGCACTCAGCAATATTCCAGCTATATGATGGCAAACCAAAATGACCGATGAGTCGTGGGGAGATCCTCTTATCAGAGTAAATTTGTGCTGGAGTACATGTTTCGACTGAAAAATAACTTTGAGTCAACTGTAACTTCAACACATCCAATTCGACACATCGGAGGTTAAATAATAATGAATAAAGAAGGAATACTCAGGGACCAAACTTTTACTTTGAGACACCCATCATATCAAGTTCATCATGTTAAAGTTGGAACATCGCTCTGTAGAACAGGGCCCTCATCAGGAATTTTACCATGTTTCTTTCAATATCCATTTAAGATCCTAAGTTTGAGTTATTGCCCTTGATTTACATTCATTCTAAACCAATAACTAACATTTTGTTTTTTAAAAAATGCTAATACATAAATATTCGTACAAACATTCACCAAATTTTACTTCATAATCTTCAAAAGAGCTGCCAAAATGAGTGAGTGAGTGAGTGAGTGAGTGTTGGGTTGGGTTGAAGGTTGGATGCCACTTTTAACATTATTCCACGGCGTGTCAGCTTAGGGTGGGAGGAAAGACCAAAGTGATGCAGGTCTCAGATTTTTACCACTTCAGTGAAACCCACGAGAACAGGTATAGTGCTGACAGACCTAGAAACATAATCAGGGCGAAACGGGATTTGAACCCACAATCATAGGTTTCTTGCATACCCAAGGGAAGCAACTCTGCACAGCAAATTGCAGCACTTGAGACGACTGGGGCACCCATGATACCCGAATGAGTGAGTGAGGATGATAATCAGGTTATTAGATTCCTCAGGCAATGCCAAAAACTACAGGGAAGACGCATGTGAAGTTTGACTTGGATCATTCCAACAGTTTGAGAAAAAAACTCATTTTACACATCATGCATAGCGACAGATGAAGGACAAAATGCAAAGAGAGAAAGATAAACAAGTTGAAACTCTTGCCATGGGGAATTACTCATTATAGCATACCATCAATATCTGAACCAAATTTGGTCAAATCAGCAACAGCCATGCTTATTAATAACCATATACGGACATTACTGACAGCTTGGCCCCATCACAAACACAATACTCTGTAATACGAGACTAGCCCTGCACTTGGGAATCCTTAATTAGCCCATGTTAATCTGAAGGAAGGCTCTGGATTAAACAAATATCGCTGTCATTAACTGAGCTGGCTCTCCAGAACATTCGACTACATCAGTCAAGTATGGATGTACATAATCTCCTGAGACAACCCACCAATATGGAGGGAGATGCCATAACCTAGACGTACCTTCCATTTAGCTTGTGTAAATCATACTGGCATACCATGACGCTATCTATAGCATTCATTAGGAGAAGAAATTAATGCCAAGTATTTTTGGGTGCTCAGAAGGACAGTGTTCAGATGAAGATGATGTGTATTGATGTGGCTATTCTACTGTCTGCCGTTCTGGTGATGGCAGTGAGGTAGTAGCAGTAGTAGTGGGTGGAATACAAGCCTAGTGTTCAATATTATTGTTATATCACCAGCAGTAGTAGTGGGTGGAATACAAGCCTAGTGTTCAGTATAATTGTTATATCACCAGCAGTAGTAGTGGGTTGAATACAAGCCTAGTGTTCAGTATAATTGTTATATCACCAGCAGTAGTAGTGGGTGGAATACAAGCCTAGTGTTCAATATTATTGTTATATCACCAGCAGTAGTAGTGGGTGGAATACAAGCCTAGTGTTCAGTATAATTGTTATATCACCAGCAGTAGTAGTGGGTTGAATACAAGCCTAGTGTTCAGTATAATTGTTATATCACCAGCAGTAGTAGTGGGTGGAATACAAGCCTAGTGTTCAGTATAATTGTTATATCACCAGCAGTAGTAGTGGGTGGAATACAAGCCTAGTGTTCAATATTATTGTTATATCACCAGCAGTAGTAGTGGGTGGAATACAAGCCTAGTGTTCAATATTATTGTTATATCACCAGCAGTAGTAGTGGGTGGAATACAAGCCTAGTGTTCAATATTATTGTTATATCACCAGCAGTAGTAGTGGGTGGAATAAAAGCCTAGTGTTCAATATTATTGTTATATCACCAGCAGTAGTAGTCGGAGTAATATCAGTGTTCACTCTTATAGAACTAACGTTTGCTCTTTCCCCATGTGTAATACATGTACAGTCAAATTTGCTCTGTTTTACAATTAGGTGAAGTTAAAAAAAGAAAGAAAAGATTTTATCACTGCTGTACATTAAAAATGGTGACTAATAACATGTATAAATATGTTTAGTCTAACCAAACATAACAATCAATTATCTTTCATTATTGTTTTGCAATCTTACTTCCAAGATGGCGTGACCTATGAGTTTTGTCATTCATTAGTTGCTGTACTAATCTGGAAGTTGCATTTTTGTATTCTTTCAGATGAACTTTTAAAAGTTTTAAAATTGTTACTTCAGCCATAAGGACCCACACCTCATCCTTTCTGGAAAGCATCCTGACAAGCAGAGAGAGCTGTCTGTAACCAACCCCATTCAAGCTGACCCCATCCACATATTCCAGGCATGACCTACCAACCCTTCCACACATACAACCTGTGAACCATCAAAGCATCAGACTCTTCTGAACTTTTTTGTTTTAATTAGAAACAACATCTAAGGTCTTTCCCAAACAATCTGTTTACTTCTGGCGGTGTGTTGTGATTGTGTAGCTCCACCTACTGGTACATGCTGTAAGGTGTGTCCTACAGGGCCTTGTATCCAGCTCAGACTGGACCACCGTAAGTGAATTAACTCCACGTGAATGTAGGAATCATCAAGGGACTTAATGAGAGCTGCTTGCTGAGACTTATTATGTGAAGACCCTCACAAACTATGCTTGTGATTGAATACCACCTTGAAGTTAAAACATCACCGGAACATTACGTGTGTACCACTCATGGTTTTTAATAGATTTTACAAAGTGATCTTGGAAATGGAGATGTATTTGGTTCAAGTATACTCAAAGTAAATTGCAGGTAGGTATTGCAGACATAGTTTTTTCATTAAAATGTCATAAAGCAGAGAGGGCCTTTAGCTGCTTGAAATGAGGAAAATGTAATGAAACTCCCACACTTGGCATCCATTGACAAGCCTCTGGGGGAAGAACGTCACTTGATCAAATACTGACCATTCCCTTTTGTGTCATTCAATTTCCTTTGTTTAAATTGGTTCAGAAATAAGGTGATTTAATGTTAATTTTCATCAACTAAAATATGAGTGTTCGTTGATAGTTTATCTCATAAATATGCTAAATAATTTGTGTTTTAGTTAACTCTTACAGAATAAAATAGGTTAATATTGCACTCCTAATACCAACATGGTAACGTGAGTGAGTTGGGTTTTACAACACTTTAAGGAATATTGCAGCTATATCATGACACGAAAATGGCCTTCATACATCCCCTGCCAACAGAGTGATATACTGAGTGTAAGATACAAAAGCTGGCTAGGACTTGTCTCAAAGAGTCAATGGCACTAAATCAAACATAAAACATAAAAAAAAATCCAAATACATAGAAGTAAGTAGTTGATCATTTAAATGGTTCATCAATGATTCACTGACAGGAATTTGTTGTCAGGAAAACTGGACAATTTAACATCTCCAAACTTCCTAAATATCAAGACACATAAGTACTTGGTTAGACTGATATCTGTGCAAAATGTGATCAGGAAATATTGAATGGTGTTTGGGTTATGCTCTGAAAAACAAATCGTGAAGGACGGACAGCACCCCTTCCTATATCCTCCCACTTTGTGGCAAGGGATAATAAGAGTAAGGCCATTTGGGCACTTTCAGATATGATAGTCCAACATCTGTTTCAGGACAAGGACCAATAGCAAGGTCCATAACATTGCATGCATGACTGCAGCTCCGCGGATATAAAACACCATGAGCTGCGTGCATCAACTTGTCCACAGCTCATTACTCGATATATAGCAAACAGATATATTTGGCGAAAATAAATCGTCAAAATTAATGGTAGGAGGAAAACTGGATATCAATTGTAGTTATATTACCATAAGGGCACAGATAGAGATGAAATTATTTCAAGTAATTCTCACAGAGCATTAAATGTTCGCATCATTCCGATCACATAGTTCGTTTAGATTGTTCTGTTGTTTTCATTTCTGTCAGACAATCAAAGCAATGTGACGTCACATGAATGCATTGTCATAAATAACTGACAACAACATCATCCATTGTTCATGACATCACAAAAGACGTCATTCAGACAATGACTATCTGACCTGCTATCTCTACTTGAGATCAGGAAGTTCTCTCAGAAAGAAAGACTATGGGTAATATGAAGAACAACCTACTCGCAGCTTTGAATTGCAGATTATCTGTCCTTCTTGAATTAATGTCATAAGTCCATCACAAGCTGCCTGAACCCGATTTGTTGCTGATTCAACACTTTTCATTCTTTATCTCGGCTGAGAGGATTTAGAGACAAAAGAATAATCCTTATTACTGGGATAATTGGAACCTGTGTAAAGATCATCTTTACCATTTAGTTCCAACTTGTACACATTTCATCGCCAAGGCTCGGAACAAACTTAATTCACTCGAGACATATAATCTGTAAATCCGTGTTCTTCAAAGAGGATTCTTTAGATATGCAGCGCATGGCAGATCTGATTTACTGTTTCAATGTAATTTCATTAATTTCTTTGTTTTTAGTTCTCATGGTCAATCCATCAAATGTACTTAATCAGTGTTCTAGTCTGGGTCCTGATACTGCAATATCACATTGTCAAGCTCAGTCCTAGGCAGCTGATTTGTTTGTTTCTTGTTTAACACCGCACTCAACAATATTCCAGCAGTATGACCACAGCCTGTAAACAATTGAGTCTGCACCAGACAATCCAATGATTTACATTGTGAGCAACAATCCGCATCGTTGGGTACAGTGGCATGCAATTAACCAAGTCACTGATCCCGACTACCCGATCCATTTGGCCGTCTCATACGACCAGCACAGGTTGCTAGGAACCTATTATAACCAGGAACCCCCCATGGGGTTCATCTAAGACAATCTCTCGCAATGAACTCAGGAGGTCCACAGCATATCAAAAACCAATTCACTTGTCTAGCAGTTGGGAAGAAGTGAGCTTTGAATTATGACATTACAATATGGCTGAAAGTAGCATGGCTAAAAATTCCTCATAACATTTTTTTTATCATGAAAAAACATGTTCCAAATACAAACCAGATAAATCGTCCTTTCACTATATGGGAACATTTATTACATCAACAGGGAGCAGAACACCTCCAAGACTAACAATGATGGATTTTAAATGCCATAAACCTTCCCTTCCATTTCATTCCCTCATACAAATCCATACATATCAGACCCGAGAAGTTGGTGATATTGATCCTCTGGAAATTCTCAGAACAAAATTGACCATTTCCTTTGACAGAGAGGCAGGTTATTGTAGGATTTGCTATCATGATCAACCAAATGGCATCCCACTAGCTGGGCAAACCTTCGGCCCCAAGAACCTTGCCATAGGGAGGCTAGGCTTAGACCTTTTATAATCCCAGAAGCCTCCACTGCCATATAACCTGCTGCAGACCCAAAAAAGATCTTTTCCCGACTTGGAGTGTCTTGTAAATTACCTACTGATCACTGTTATCCATGCAAGATGATTTCATTACCACTTTCAGCTTCTGCGTCATCTGATGTCCTTTTTTGTTTTTTTTAAACAACATTTTCTGCACTTTCAGTGGGTTTGACTTATGTGTAGTCAAGGTCATTTGTGATAAAGGGCAAATAGGCCACATGGAAAAGTATTAAGTAAAGAGGGTTAGAGGAATCTCTTGGAAAGTAATTTTGTACATTGTCTGCCAGAAAAGGTTTTAATATGGAAGGGTTTGTCAGACTGTGCTGCCGTAAAAGCATATATTTTGGAAAAGGTCAGGGCTATTTGGGATTGTGGGTTGTGTGAAGACATTTTGGGGTTTGAGTTTCAAGGAGGAATGTTGCGCTGTTTAAAGGGTAATAAATGTGCTCTTATCACACAAAACACATGTCTAGTTGCAGACAGCTTATATCAATGTTCATCAAAATCTGCCAGAAACCGATCTGTTGCTGATCCAACACTTTTCATTCTTTAACCCGGCTGAGAAGATTTTGAGGCAAAAGAATAATCCTTATTACTGGGATAACTAGAACCTGTAAAAGATCATCTTTACCATTTAGTTCCAATTACCAATCCGAGTTCGTGCAAAAAAACCAACATTTGTGTCTACTTGACTGAACTCAGCATCATTTTCAGAAGCTTTTAGTGCTCTTGGCTGAGCTGAGCTGAGCTACGAAGACAATTTAACTAGACTCAGACTTTGGACTCATGGCTCATGCTAAGGTACACTTCTTCAACACTTCAACAAGTAAAAGAGTGAATTTTGCAGTGTTACACTAATATTCAGTGACCCTGTAAACAACAGAATCTGAGCTTATCAAACCAATGGTTGATAACATGAGCTTCAGTTCTTGCTGCCAGGGTAAGACACGATATGATGAGACAGGTCCTATATTGTAAGCCCTTGTTAGTCATCAGTCAGCTCTTACAATACGCATGATTTTGTTTGTGTGTTTGTTGTTTAACGCCGCACTCAGCAATATTCCACCTATATGACGGTGGTCTGCAAATAATCAAGTCTGGACCAGACAATCCAGTGATTGACATCATGAGCATCAATCCACGCAACGATCCTGTCAGTTGCCTCTTACAACAATTCTGGTCGACTTTTACATCAAGAATGGGTTGCTGAAGACCTATTCTACCCCAGATCTTCACGGCTCACAATAAGTATGAGATGCTGAGCACTAAACTGCACACAGGATAAGAGAATTTAAGATTGGGCTCACCAACAAAACACTGGGATGGGAGATCGATGGTCCACTAGATCTATCACAGAATGGTTTATCTGTTGGGCTCCAAATGAGATACTTTTTGTAAATAGTTTGATTGTTCAGCATTAGAAATTGACACTAGTCCTGTAGCCCATGCCAAACTGCCCAATTGTTAAGGTATCATAAGGACTAGTAGGAATTTGCCTTTGTTAAGTGTTTTTGCTTTATGTTATCATTATAAGGACTATATAGACTAAAAATGTTAGTTTCTCCTGCTGATGTTGTTTACTACCACACTCAGCAATATTCCAGCTGGAAGAAGGCTGTATGTCATCGTGTCTGGACCAGTCAATCCAGTGATTGACATCATGAGCATTGATCTACTCAAGTGGGACATGATGACTTCCACCAAGTCAGCAAGTCTGACCACTGATAGTCGATAAGTCGTATCTTAGTGCAAGCAAGTGTTCCTGAAGACAAATTCTAACCTGGTCATCTAAGTGAGTTTGACAGATAGAAGCATACTTTATCTTGGCAGCTCAGTAATCTCTAACACTCAAGTAATCAACCGCCTCTGTGGTCTAGTGGCAGAGTGTCCACCTGGAAAGCGTAAGGTCTGGGGTTTGATCCCCGGCTGCGCCTAACCAGAAGACGTTAAAAGATGGTATTTGTTGTTAACCTGCCAGGCGCTCCAGTGAGGTAGTCATGTTAAACTGTGGCATAGTATCTCAGTGGGCTAGCACTATAAATCGGCATCAGTCCGGACTAGTACAAGCAGCCCCAAATACATACATGTGCATGCATGTCACTGTATAAGTGCAATAATCTTAGACGTGACATTGGACGTGACATTAAACCAGCATTAGGAATTGGCACTGGTCCTGTAGTCCTTGCCAAACTGCCCAATTGTTAAGGTATCATAAGGACTAGTAGAAATTTGCCATTTTTAAGGGCTTTGCTATATGTTATCATTATAAGGACTATTGGACAAAAACTGTTAGTTTTCTAGTTTGATTAAACCCCATTTCGCCTCACCTCACCTCACCTCAAGTAGTCCAGTACACTGACCTACAATGACACTGTCCACCATATGATGTCATCAGCCCCGTGCAGAACATGGTATTTAGCATTATAAATGGAGAGTTGTCTCACCTTTAGTTTCTGATAGATGACAGATGTAGTGATGGTAGAGTTGATCCTCCTCATCAGCTTCACCACCTCCGTCTCCTCCAGCACCCCTGACTGACCCGAGTCCGCTGTCTCAAACAGCTCCAGCAACCATGTACACATGTTAAGGAAATGTACACACTTTCAAAACAACAACTTTACAGGCATCATGGCTGCTGTGACATCAGAACAGCAAAAGGCACCACTTCAACACACGCATGAGTATACACATGTGCTGTGACATCTAAACAGCAAAAGGCACCACTTCAACACCTGCATGAGTATACACAAGTGCTGTGACATCTAAACAGCAAAAGGCACCACTTCAACACCTGCATGAGTATACACATGTGCTGTGACATCTAAACAGCAAAAGGCACCACTTCAACACCTGCATGAGTATACACATGTGCTGTGACATCTAAACAGCAAAAGGCACCACTTCATCATCTGCATGAGTATACACATGTGCTGTGACATCTAAACAGCAAAAGGCACCACTTCAACACCTGCATGAGTATACACAAGTGCTGTGACATCTAAACAGCAAAAGGCACCACTTCAACACCTGCATGAGTATACACAAGTGCTGTGACATCAGAACAGCAAAAGGCACCACTTCATCATCTGCATGAGTATACACAAGTGCTGCTGTGACACGTAAACAGCAAAAGGCACCACTTCAACACCTGCATAAGTATACACATGTGCTGTGACATCCAAACAGCAAAAGGCACCACTTCATCATCTGCATGAGTATACACATGTGCTGTGACATCTAAACAGCAGAAGGCACCACTTCAACACCTGCATGAGTATACACAAGTGCTGTGACATCTCACCATCTAAACTCATTGCCCTGTAAACTTAAAAAAAAGAAAAACAATCCTGAATAGCAGGAGGCACTAGTTCAGTGCATGCTGATATGTGTACAAAGTTTCATGAAGAAATATTGATGGACCAACGGACGATAATTCAGAAAGAGGCTTGCACAACTACTTCAATCCAACTTAACTCTTTCAACACCAGTCAACCAGAAGTGTTTACTGCTGGGACACCGAGTTCCCAGAGACTCTTGTGTAATAGATGAAGCCAACATTTATCAAAGAAAATACCTGCTTGTAAAATATATTTGCTACTACATGTTATACACCATTTGAAAGGTCTGATCCTATGGTTTATAAATATGAAAGTTATATTTTTCAAATTATTTAAAATAATGCATTTACAACTTAATTAAATTTGTTGTAAATAAAAAATGTACGCTAACACGTTGTTAACATCCAGATTAAGGACCAAGGAAGCGAAAACTTGATGATTTTCGGCAAATATATGATTTCATAATATCCAAGTACCTATTTCTGTTTTATTTTCATTGTTTACGTAATTGGAAAATCATTTTAAAAAGAATTATAAATAGTTTCTGTCATCACCCATTTCCCGATAACAGCGACTGTCCGCCCAGTAAAATGAAGAAATACCCCCGTTTTCGAGGTTTCGCATGAATAACACGTTCGTCGAAGAATGGCATATGACACATCGCTGGAAAGCTTATTCCTTCATCTACACGCTCGTAACATCGACTGTTTTTTTTCCGTAGTTATAACAAGCGATTTCATTGGATTAAAATTGGTTTCTAATGACGCTTTCTTGCTGAAATCTGCTACAAGTTTCGTGATTGGTCAATTTTGAGCACGTGACCTAAGGCAGCCAATCAAATTACAGCTGTGATACCAAGCTCGTGTTCGATAAATTACAGAAGTTTGCGAAAGAATTTTGTTAAATCGTGTTATTCTGAACGTTTTGAGCAGGAAATCACGATATATATTAAAAATATGGAACTTCGTGAATGTATCCTGCTAGGTTACGAGCTGTGACAAAGATTTTTCATGCATATATTTTTGCATTAAACATCGTGTCCGAGCCGAGAATTCAAGGCGACGAAAGCCGAGATGTCATTTGACTTACATTACACGCGATCGCACGAAAAGGTGGAAATAATAACTTAGATGTAAGTTTGATTACTTTTAGATATATTTTTGTTGATTTTATTTATTACTTTGTATAATATATTTAAAGATTTGTTTAAAACGTCTTTATTTTCCTCTTTGACGTGTTCGATGTGGACCCGTTGTCGAAATGTGTGTCGAAATCGCGAGAAATAGTGAATAATTTTTTAATTTAACGATAAAACATGTTAAATTGAAATGGAATATGTATTTCAGACATTGTGAAATGTGATAGATTTAATAAATGAATGACATTACAGGTAGGTCCATAAAAATATATACTATTTTGACGTGACTACGGCTTGGCCGGATAACTGGCCTGTGGTGTCTGGGGACTCGATGCTTCTTGGGCGGATAACCGGCCTACGGTGTTGAAAGAGTTAAGGACCGGACATAGAACTATAGTTGAAAGTGTGACAATACGCATACATCAGTGAGTAAGTTCTGTTTAATGCCACTTTGAACAATAGGTCAGCTGAATGTGGGAGAAAAACCTGAAGGGAGCAGGTCTTAGAATTTTCCCACTTGATGAAACCCATGAGCAAACCCAGAACCATAATCAGGGTGAACAGGGATCCGGGCACATGATGACTGGCCTAGGTTTCTGGCAAGCATAAGGGATGCAACTCATGTGTCATCTTAGACAACTGGCCAAATCAACTCATACATTGTAATGGCAATTAATGGTCCTATTAAATTTCCAAAATTGCTTCTACAATCAGTAGGGCTAAATCAAAATCTGAATTTGAGCTTATTTAGCAGACGAAAAAGTCATATTACTCAATACCTGTTTCTCAGCTTTTTTTCATTTGGACATGGATTTCTCAGATTGTAATTTATTACCTAACTGCTTTTTTGAAACATGGCTTCATTTGAAAGAAAATCCTACAGCTGTGACCTGTCTGCAGATTCATTCTCTTTTAATCATTTTTGTCCCTTCCACATCGCCCTTCTGATCACGAAGTGCTATTTCCAGTCCTTGAAGTATATGCTCAGATGTATCTTGTTTGTTCAGCGCCACCTGAAACTAACCGATATGTACAAATATCTTTCCAGTGATTCTGCCCGAGACCAGGACTGAATTATCTTGGTGATAGGCGTATTTTGGTAGCCCTTCTATTCTACACTGATGGAGTATAGATTACGTCTCAAAACATCAAGCCTGCCATATCAAAATAACATCACATTCTTCAATGGAAATCTTTTTGTCATCTTGAGGCCTTGATCATGACCCAGGATCAAACAATAAAGAAGTATTGTTAATATACTCGCATTACATCCTCAAGCTAACAATGGTGTCCCTCACGGAATCCTGGCAGACGTAAATATACCTTTGTTCATGATAATACTAACAGCTTGTCAAATCTAATCAAGAATTTAAAGTCCAAACCGTTCTGGCTATTTTGACATGGCATCAATGCCTGTTTTCTTTGGATACTTAAGACCTGGCGCTCAATAAGCGCAGCTTCGTCTTTGCCCAATGTTATCAAGCCATGATGAAATATATTGTGACTGCAAAATCTATTTTTCCTTCACTTCAGCGGGTAGAGGCCCTAATCTAAGGGAGTCAATACTGCAATAACAGCTGTGATGAAGTAGGGCAAATCTCTCCTGTATAGAATAAGGATGGAAGTCACTAGGGGCCGGTGGAATGATGCTGCCCTCAACAGGAAGTGACTAACAGAGTTGTGCCCCTTGTTTGATTGCCAACTGCACTACCAGTGCATATCTGCATATAATCGGGGTCATGTCCCATTAGCAACTTAATGATGCCAAGAGGCTATAATCAAAAAGACATAACTTGTCTGGACATACTGTGGGTTGTGTTGCTGATAGGTTGCAGGGTGAAGTGGTCAGAGATTCTCACAAATGGGGGGAAGGTTCTGTCAGTGGGTAGATTCTGCTAAGGGGTCAGGTTATGGTAATGGCTATATTCTGTTAATGGGGTAGGTTCTGGTAATTGGCTAGATTCTGATAATGAGGAAGACTCTGGTAATGGCTAGATTCTGATAATGGGTAGGTTATGGTAATTGGTAGATTCTGGTAATGGGGTAGATTCTGATAATGTACGTAACATTTGATTGCAGTAATTCTGAACAAGTTCTCTTTTGCTCAATTTGGCTACAAATTGGAACTCAATATAACTGACAAAAACGTCGTAAACATTTTGTCTTGACAAGCTACAAACACTAAGAACCAGTGATTCAGGTGTACAGTTATATTTAGTACTCTGGACTAGTCTTAGAAAATATGAATCTCAAAGGCAGAAAAATATTGTTGCAGTTCACAATACAGACATGTTAACAGCTGTCTACTGTACCCCGATACACTGGAAATACCTTCTGACATGAGACAAACCTGTGTGTCAACAGCCATAAAAGAGTCTGCAGCTTAAAAAGGATATGTATCTCTCATCTGTTGGAGGTCTTCGATAGCATTGGGAGCTGCAACAAAAGGCAGAACACCTACATATACATTCTGTACAATACTGATACAAACCTTTACAACCAATACAAATGTTATCAACAGTGTTTCCTGCTACAGTCGGCTATATTCCAGCTATATCACGCTGACCTATAAACAGGCAAACCAGTGGTTGACAGTATAAGTACCCAAGACTGTTGCCAGTGGATATTGGTTCACCCACACCCTGTACACTGCATGTTTGGTTACAAATTCAATTTAAAACGGTTAAATCTTCAGGTAACCTAGCTCTACATAGTAAACACAGTTCATCTCCTAAGCTTGTTACACCTATATTCCAAAATTAAACAGCAGAAACAAAACAGAAAATGTGTCCTTGTTAAGTTTCAAATTTGCTTACATCACAAAAAATTGGTGAAAAATAAGTGAACACACACAATCAATCTTCCATTTCCACTGTGCTAAGATTGTGCTCTCAGTGTTTCCAGACAAGCATCTCCAAAGAGAGCTCACTGTTTCCGACACAGAAGAAGATAGATGGGATTCAAACCAGGATGAGGATTTTCTAATGGTGACAACAAATCATTCTATTTCCAGAATGTCCTTCCTCGGAGGCCAAATGGCTAATGCCAGAGTTTGGAAACCATTATACCGAGTCGTGTAAACAGTGTGTAGCTCAGCTCATGGACTAATGAGCACCAGAAAGGAAAAGCTCATTCACTTGCCACGACATCACATTTATCATACCTATTTCAAGGTAAGGCACAACTATAAAGTTCAACCTAAATCCCCCTGGGATCACCTCAGTCGAGTTTGAAAAGTACATGAAACAGAGGGGAAAAAATTCACAACACCATAAAGACTATTTTTCTTCAGATGGCATCTATTTTGCGTTTCCCAAGATAAAGACAAACTATACTATACATCCAACATCATCTGTAACATTGTGGGTTGTACTTCTTTCAAAAACATCTATTGACAAAGGGAGGCAACTCTGCATGGGGAGTTCTGGCTCCTTTGAACATTTGGCCATTTGTTGGTGTGTTTGCTTGTTGTTGAAAGCTCTCAATGCTACTGTCAGACAAATTTGACAGAGTGTGCTGCTAGCCCTGCAACATCAGTCGAACCCATTCGATAGGCACATAGCATAAGGACACCCCAAATAAAACTTGCAATAACTGTTCACCAACTAGGTTTCATGCATCATGTAAATTATGTATGATATGTATAAACATTCAGCTTTCCAAATATCAAAACCTTCATGAGTTTATTTACCTCTAAAAGAAATTACTGCATAGGACAAACATCAGATCCAATTGAATGAGTATCCTAAATTTAAGCACGAAGTTATACCCAAGTCGGAAAGTGGCATGGTAAGACGCAGCTAACATGAAAAAAAAGCCTGCACCCCTACTCTGGATCACAAGTGAACAGGTTACATGTGCACACCCTGACTCCTACTCTGGATCCGCCAGTGAACAGGTTACATGTGCATACACCCTTCACCCCTACTCTGGATCCGCCAGTGAACAGGTTACATGTGCACACCCTGCACCCCTACTCTGGATCACAAGTGAACAGGTTACATGTGCACACCCTGCACCCCTACTCTGGATCACAAGTGAACAGGTTACATGTGCACACCCTGACTCCTACTCTGGATCACAAGTGAACAGGTTACATGTGCACACCCTGCACCCCTACTCTGGATCCGCCAGTGAACAGGTTACATGTGCACACCCTGCACCCCTACTCTGGATCACAAGTGAACAGGTTACATGTGCACACCCTGCACCCCTATTCTGGATCACAAGTGAACAGGTTACATGTGCACACACCCTGACTCCTACTCTGGATCACAAGTGAACAGGTTACATGTGCACACACCCTGACTCCTACTCTGGATCACAAGTGAACAGGTTACATGTGCACACCCTGCACCCCTACTCTGGATCACAAGTGAACAGGTTACATGTGCACACCCTGCACCCCTACTCTGGATCACAAGTGAACAGGTTACATGTGCACACCCTGCACCCCTACTCTGGATCACAAGTGAACAGGTTACATGTGCACACCCTGCACCCCTACTCTGGATCACAAGTGAACAGGTTACATGTGCACACACCCTGACTCCTACTCTGGATCACAAGTGAACAGGTTACATGTGCACACCCTGCACCCCTACTCTGGATCACAAATGAACAGGTTACATGTGCACACCCAGCACCCCTACTCTGGATCACAAGTGAACAGGTTACATGTGCACACCCTGCACCCCTACTCTGGATCACAAGTGAACAGGTTACATGTGCACACCCTGCACCCCTATTCTGGATCACAAGTGAACAGGTTACATGTGCACACCCTGCACCCCTACTCTGGATCACAAGTGAACAGGTTACATGTGCACACCCTGCACCCCTACTCTGGATCACAAGTGAACAGGTTACATGTGCACACACCCTGACTCCTACTCTGGATCACAAGTGAACAGGTTACATATGCACACCCTGCACCCCTACTCTGGATCACAAGTGAACAGGTTACATGTGCACACACCCTGCAGCCCTACTCTGGATCACAAGTGAACAGGTTACATGTGCACACCCTGCACCCCTACTCTGGATCACAAGTGAACAGGTTACATGTGCACACACCCTGACTCCTACTCTTGATCACAAGTGAACAGGTTACATGTGCACACCCTGCACCCCTACTCTGGATCACAAATGAACAGGTTACATGTGCACACCCAGCACCCCTACTCTGGATCACAAGTGAACAGGTTACATGTGCACACCCTGCACCCCTACTCTGGATCACAAGTGAACAGGTTACATGTGCACACCCTGCACCCCTATTCTGGATCACAAGTGAACAGGTTACATGTGCACACCCTGCACCCATACTCTGGATCACAAGTGAACAGGTTACATGTGCACACCCTGCACCCCTACTCTGGATCACAAGTGAACAGGTTACATGTGCACACACCCTGACTCCTACTCTCGATCACAAGTGAACAGGTTACATGTGCACACCCTGCACCCCTACTCTGGATCACAAGTGAACAGGTTACATGTGCACACACCCTGCAGCCCTACTCTGGATCACAAGTGAACAGGTTACATGTGCACACACCCTGACTCCTACTCTGGATCCGCCAGTGAACAGGTTACATGTGCACACACCCTGCACCCCTACTCTGGATCACAAGTGAACAGGTTACATGTGCACACCCTGCAGCCCTACTCTGGATCCGCCAGTGAACAGGTTACATGTGCACACCCTGCACCCCTACTCTGGATCACAAATGAACAGGTTACATGTGCACACACCCTGACTCCTACTCTGGATCACAAGTGAACAGGTTACATGTGCATACACCCTGCACCCCTACTCTGGATCACAAGTGAACAGGTTACATGTGCACACCCTGACTCCTACTCTGGATCACAAGTGAACAGGTTACATGTGCACACCCTGCACCCCTACTCTGGATCCGCCAGTGAACAGGTTACATGTGCACACACCCTGCACCCCTACTCTGGATCACAAGTGAACAGGTTACATGTGCACACCCTGCAGCCCTACTCTGGATCCGCCAGTGAACAGGTTACATGTGCACACCCTGCACCCCTACTCTGGATCACAAATGAACAGGTTACATGTGCACACACCCTGACTCCTACTCTGGATCACAAGTGAACAGGTTACATGTGCATACACCCTGCACCCCTACTCTGGATCACAATTGAACAGGTTACATGTGCACACACCCTGACTCCTACTCTGGATCACAAGTGAACAGGTTACATGTGCACACCCTGCACCCCTACTCTTGATCACAAGTGAACATGTGCGGACCAAGAACAGAGGTGGGGCAAACCCATTCTTGGCTTTCCCACACCAGAATACTGCCAAAGCACAAGGCCAAGCCCGACAGACCAGTCAAAATCTGCCGCTATCCCTTCACAACCAATAAATTCCACACCAAAATGAAATTTCCACCACAACCAACTAACCCATCATTTGTCTGGGGCACATCAAATCTTTTAAGTGTATTCATGAAGACATGTTCAGCTCCAAATACTTGCTATTGAAAATCTTTATTACATCCCTGGCCAATAATTAAACGAATGCAGTGTATGCCATCCCTCACCGCCATCATGAATACTAGAGTGTCCTATTTTTATGCAGAACCAATATTGGTATTGATGTAATTCCAATCAACCACTTTCCAATTTTCCCTGACAGGGTTCCACAAACTTAAGTCTATAAGTTGCTGAAGAGCACTTGGCAAACTCATTTTCTGCAAGACTCCAAGTTAACTAAGCTTAATGGTGGCTGTACCATGACACAAACTTACAGGTCTGAGATTTGGAACTGGCATTAATGAGACAGGTAAGACCAGTAACCCATATATTCGCCTCATCCGGCGTATTGGCGATCAGATCCATCGACTCGAACTCCTCTCCAAAGATTATGGAAAAAGCGCATTCGTCGGGGTAAATCCCTGCAATTTCCTTGTTCCGAAGAGCATCTGTGGTTTTTCCTTGCCGGACCTCTTTGACTGATCGAACAGCAACTGTAACGACAAATGGTTTGAGATCGGTTAGAGTAATTACATGGGATGGTGTCAAATGACAGCAACAGGATGTTAGAGAGCCACCTGGAGGGAAATTATGTCACAATGGTTATGTCCAAGATTGGGGTTTAATCAATCTTATTGAATTGTCTGACAGGTATCTGCTGCAGATCTGTGTCAAAGAAACATCACAAAAGGATTCAGTGATAAACATGGATGCAGGTGGTAATGTAATTATTCCATGTCACCATACAATGCTGACAAGAATGTTGGAGAATGTTATTAGAATCTTGCCAGGACAATAACAGTTTTGGGGAAGTTTTATGAGCAAGATATTGATTGATATTGTACTTGGTCATGGTGTGTTATTGAGCAGTTCATGAAAGTCCCCAGGTCCTAGTGGGCTGCCTACATTCAAATAGCATAAGACAAGGGGTCGGTCATTTATTATAGAGGGGGGTGGGGGTTTTGGGGGTGTTGGGGTGGAGGGTCAAGGTCAGAGGGAATCAGATTGAATCAGGGGAGGATGTTCAGATGTTGGATGTTTTCCATGACACAAACAGAAAATCTGTTCAAAACAACTCAATCCCTATAAATCTGTTCATCGTCTTCAGTGCTTGAAATTTAACATGATTGTCAAGGGGTCATCGACAAGGGTGTAACGATACACTAATATTCCAATGCATCGCGATATTTAACCCACCATATGATACACATGGGCCTATATATCAATACGGAATCTTAAGAACAGTGTTCACTCAATATTGCACCCCTCAATATAGTGCTAACCCAGTTATAGCATGAGGTAACGCATGGCTCCCAAAACTTACTTACATTTTTAATAAGGCTTAGTTTCCTGCTTAGTGAATGAGAAAATATGTAAAGTAATCGTAATCTCTGCACATTAAACAATACCTTGGAGAGCAGGAAATACAATTTTAATGGTAAATCATTGTGTCTTTTGATTTTTTATATTAAATTTCATATTTTTATTGACCAAGTTTATATAACTGTTCGCTTACCTGAATTCGCTACAGGGATACAATGTGATTTTTCTAAAGGGCATAACACACGATAAATTTATATTTACACTATGAATCATAAACAACTGCTATTCTAATCTTTTTTTAAAGTCAGAAAGGTACATGGTAGATCTTGTGAGGTCAGAAGAGCATGTACTGTTGTGTTGGTCATCTACCCCTGACTCTAACTTGGTAAAGATACAACAGCAGGAGACACCGTCAGTGCCCGAGGGCATCAGTGTCCCTTGACAATGTACACATTTAAATTTTTCTGAAAAAGAACCCTGAACTTGAACTATTCAGACTGTGAAGTACATTGATTATTTTCTGGTGTTTGAACTTTGAAGTTTTCTGTTGTTTTGAAATTTACAGCATTTGAAGGAAAGTTAGAGAAAGTTCCACTTTGAGGCAAAACAACTTTACTAGTCTTGTTATCATAAAAGAATTTTGACTGTACCAAAATCATGAAAGGTCCAATCGTGACATGCTTGAAGCCTTGAAACTTATTAAAAGCTGAAGCACTGTTATCTGTCTTTTATGCATTGTTGCGTAACGTGATACATATCGTAATGTGACCAAACTATCGAGCAACGTATCATATCATGACCTTCCTGTATCATTGCAGCCCTAGTCATTGACATAAACTGAGTGTTTAAAGCTACAAGGGGTCCCTCAATTAAAATTGTATGGTACAACTTCAAGGACATTCTCAATAACTCCTTTAACCCCTGCCTTCAGCTACTTGTCACCTAGCAAATAATTACTGATTCCTCATCAGATCCTAACTCAAACTGTCATCCTTCCACTAATATTAACCTAAATTACCAGAACGTTAGGTAATCCATACCACAAGTTAAACTACTGCCCATACATTTTCATTCCACAACATAATCACTCATGCCTCTGATAAAAATACAGCAACTAAAAAACTGTCCGACATCAGTGCCTCTATTCATATGAAAACCTAACATACTTTATTACAATCCTCAATAATACCTAAAATATTAGCCAATCATAATCTTCATCATATTATCCTATGGCACAGCAACCAATCAGTGATGAGCATCTTCAATGAAGCAACCCTTTTCTTGTCGCTTTCAGGTGTAATTTTCAAAGACAGTGAGCTGCCCTCAAGTTCAACACACTGCCACACCGAGACACTCCAAGTTTCAACACAGTTGCTGCTAACATGTGACGACTTCTGGACCCTTGGGTAATCAGTGTTCTCGGAGAGTCTTGCACAAATTTCACTGGCCTTGATGGACACAGCACTTGTGTACTTCCCACCAAAAGAGATGCACACTTCCTGAATCTAATGGCAAGGAAAGGTCAAACACTCAGCATGGAGGCTATGCGTATTTGCTGAACAGTTATCAGTAAGAAAAGCTGAAACGTCAAGGATGTACGGTGGCAGTGTTTGAAATATAAAAAATTGTCTGCTTGCCTTCAGGACATGCATACTTTAGAAGCTGCAGGCCTTGACCAAACTCTTCAGGCCCTCATTTGACACGAAAATTTACTGCAGGGGATGACCCATACAAATTTGAAATTATGGGTCTGACACAAGATCTGGTGCTTATTTCAAAGACAGTGTGGTGGGTCACCTCCATTGATGTTTTTCAGGAATAGTATGTGAATAACTGTGAACAATGGAGTGAGTGAGTGACGGAACCAAGGAGTGAGTGAGGGCGGTAGGACACAATGGAGTGAGTGAGGGAAAAAAGAAGAAGGAGGGCAGGAACACAGTGAACGTGTCAACAGTATATTTTGTTATCAAAGCTGGACCTAGCCATACAGCACATATCAGGGTACCCGAAGTCTTAACTGACCACACCATCAGGTACCCGACTCAGCACCCGAAGTCATAGAGGGCTGCACCATCTTGTTATCCAACACTGTACCCAAATCATTAAGCACTACACTATCAGGATTCCCAATTCAGTACCCAAAGTCAATGAGCACTTTATCATAAGGGTAGCCAACTCAGTACCAAGAGCCACAAAGCACTACATCTTGTGCGTACTCAGATCACCATGGCACTGAGACCCTCGATCCACATCAGGGTACAAGTCATAGGGCACAACACTATCAGGGAAAGATCAGACCACCATGTCCCTAATGACAGTTGGTCTTCCAATAGTGATGGCCAATGAAAATACCAAGCCACTCTGTATTGACCATATAATTCCCACTATGGTCACCTCTTAGAGCAAGCATGGCCAGAGCATTGACCATCGATTCGGCATAGAGGCCCACAATTTATTTGCTAACATGTATCCCAATCTAGCACAAGATACCTTAGCAACCATCAGTGCAGAATCACAATTCACGTCACCAGCACAAATGCAGCTATGTAAAACAGAAACTAACTTCATTACCATAGCGACTAGAACCACGGACCTCAAGCGTAGTTAACACGATTTCCCATCTTGGAAGAACCAAAACTGCCCCTGTTCCTAGTGAGACATGAAATATAGTAAATATTTGGATTGTCAGCCCTGACATAATTCAATTCCTCATTGTCGCTCTGTTCAGCCGATCACAGGTCATTACCATCCTGCCCTTTATTAGTGTATTAGTGTCTGCAGAATGTTATAAAGAGACAAGCGGTTGTCACTATAGATCAATGGCAACACAATGACATTGTGCTGAATACCATCACGATGGAGGCCGTTTTCTACACGATTACATACACACTCAAGTCAATAACATTACGAAGTCAACCAATATTCATCCATCTATTAATGGCAGACCTATCAATTACATCCAAAATGAAATTCGGGACTGGCTCAATTGGTAAGCCTCTTCCACATTCCGCACCATGGCAGCTGCCCCAGAGACTCTCGCCTTCCAATATTCATAGAACAGGCTACGATGGTGACAAAAATACAAGTTGGGTATTAACAGATCTATTAGATGGATGACCTGGTATCTGAGCCCAGAGGAACCGCTGGACAGCATTATTAATCAGCTGCAGACCTCCTCTCTGTAACTCTCTGGGGCTGGGAGTTGAGGGATGGCAGCAAGTCTGACTTCATGGTAGTCATGTGGACCAGATGGGGCAAAAAGGTTTGGTGTGGGTGGTGACACCTTTCAAGTGATGGGGCTGGGGATTGGAAGTGACATTCCATTTTCTGTCAAATTCCAGGTCAGTTGGTGCCGAGGGATTCAGTTTGGGGGAGGACTTTGGTTGATGGGGCATTAAGGTTTTGTGAGGAGATCTTAGTTGGACTGATTGGACTGTGACATGATGAATCTTAGTTTGTGAGGTTGAATATTTGAAATGATGGATCTAGGTTGGATGGTTGGATATTTGAAATGATGAATACTGGTTGGGTCGTTGGATATTTGAAATGATGGATCTAGGTTGGGTGGTTGAATATTTGAAATGATGAATACTCGTTGGGTAGTTGGATATTTGAAATGATTGATACTTGTTGGGTGGTTGGATATTTGAAATGATGGATCTAGGTTGGGTGGTTGGAAATTTGAAATGATGGATCAAGGTTGAGTGGTTGGATATTTGAGGTTATTAGCTGAATTTGTTGATTAGTCGGAGGGTTAACCCTTGAGATTGGTTAGGGTTACCTTTGACATGTGTGATGTTAAAGCAGCAATGATCTTTGACATGTGTGATGTTAAAGCAGCAATGATCTTTGACATGTGTGATGTTAAAGCAGCAATGATCTTTGACATGTGTGATGTTAAAGCAGCAATGATCTTTGACATGAGTGATGTGAAAGCAGCAATGATCTTTGACATGTGTGATGTTAAAGCAGCAATGATCTTTGACATGTGTGATGTTAAAGCAGCAATGATCTTTGACATGTGTGATGTTAAAGCAGCAATGATCTTTGACATGAGTGATGTGAAAGCAGCAATGATCTTTGACATGTGTGATGTTAAAGCAGCAATGATCCTTGACATGTTTGTTGGTTATAAAATCGATTGCATGGTGCGTCTTTCTTTGTCAATGTGGGATAATTGTTGAAGGTATAGGACTCTTAATCATGGGTTTACAAGAAGCGGCAGTTCATCGATTGATAAATGAAAACATGTATCTTTGGTTTGGAACTGGCTGCAGGAAAATTTAGATGATGGTTTAACATGCAGTTTAGCTATCCTGTATATCATTGATTGGTTGGGCCAGATTTTCTTTTTAAACTTGGTTTAGGACACCAAGAGGGTTTTTGTATTCTGCCGGACAAGAAAAAGTACACTGTAAAAAGACCCACTTATTTTCTGACATTTACTTTTTTTGACCTACTGAAATGAATATTTAGACCGAAATCCATAAACCTAAAAAAAGAACGTACCCTGTGAGGTAAAACTGGCATTATGAATTGACCTAGCAAGCTGAGGTACTGACAGTCTCACTAGTGCAGAAAGAAAATAGCTGCTACAAACAGATGAAATCAATAATGTTCAATTCATGATGGATGGTGAAGATAATCTTCTAAAGTAATATACTAATGACTGGCCATGAGCAGCAGTGGTAACACAATTTAGTTGCCAAATAGAAGGCTGAGAATACCTCAGTTCCATACCTCTCAATAACACTGTCCTGAACAGTGATGTTCGACTGATCTGGCATATGTTACTAGGAGCATGTCTACTTCACACAGAAAGGACGACTCACTGGGTGTATGGCAACCCTGTTCCGGATGGCCTCTTGAGGAAACGTATCCCACACAATAGCAACGCAATTATGTGCAGTCAGATGTTAGAGAACAGAAAACTGCTTGAAGGTCATGTTTTCATTATCTTCAAATCCCAGGGTACCATTCCGTTTATGTTGTTCTAATTACTGATTCTCGGCAGCATGAAGTGGTCATATGTTTCCAACTGATGGGGAACAAAGTATATCTAATGTTTAACAAGACCAGCCTCCTCCTGCAGAGTTGTCTGTCCCACTTGTACAATTTATTATCAGTATGTTTGGAGTGAGTGAGTGAGTGAGTTTAACTGTATTCCAGTTATATCACGGCGTGTCAGCTTAATGTGGGAGGAAAGCCCGAAGTGATGCAGGTCTCAGATGTTTACCAATTCGGTGAAACCCACGAGCACGGGTATGGTGCTGACAAACCTAGAAACATAATTGGGGCGAACCGGGATTCGAACCCACAATCATAGGTTTCTGGCGTGCCCAAGGGAGGCAACTCTGCACAGCGAATCACGGCGCCTTAGACGACTGGGCCACCCGTGCCCCCAGTATGTTTGGAATAATGTGAGTGAGTGAGTGTGAGTTTTATGTCACTGGATTTACGTTAGCAATTTTCCAGCAGTATCATGGCAGGCGAGAGAAGACTGGGTTTCGTACATTGTGTTCATGTGAAACTCGAACATGAGTCTGTGGAGTGACAACCATATGCTTTAACCATTCCACAAACCTTCTGCCAATTAGAATCCTTTGAGGTTAACAGTATAATGTCGCTCTAAAGAGTATTTCAGTTATAACCCGAAGTAGCGCAGGTCTCATCAGATGTTTATCTGACAGGTGGCCAGACCATATGGCCTTACATACAGCCATCAGTGGCTATCTGACAGGTGGTCAAGCCACATGGCCTTACATACAGCCATCAGTGGCTATCTGACAGGTGGTCAAGCCACATGACCTCACAGCCATCAGTGGCTATCTGACAGGTGGTCAAGCCACATGACCTCACAGCCATCAGTGGCTATCTGACAGGTGGTCAGGCCACATGGCCTTACATCCATCCATCAGTGGCTATCTGACAGGTGGTCAAGCCACATGACCTCACAGCCATCAGTGGCTATCTGACAGGTGGTCAAGCCACATGACCTCACAGCCATCAGTGGCTATCTGACAGGTGGTCAGGCCACATGGCCTTACATCCATCCATCAGTGGCTATCTGACAGGTGGTCAAGCCACATGACCTTACATACAGCCATCAGTGGCTATCTGACAGGTGGTCAAGCCACATGACCTCACAGCCATCAGTGGCTATCTGACAGGTGGTCAAGCCACATGACCTCACAGCCATCAGTGGCTATCTGACAGGTGGTCAAGCCACATGGCCTTACATACATCCATCAGTGGCTATCTGACAGGTGGTCAGGCCACATGGCCTTACATACAGCCATCAGTAACTATCTGACAGGTGGTCAGGCCACATGGCCTTACATCCATCCATCAGTGGCTATCTGACAGGGGGTCAGGCCACATGGCCTTACATCCATCCATCAGTGGCTATCTGACAGGTGGTCAGGCCACATGGCCTTACATACAGCCATCAGTGGCTATCTGACAGGTGGTCAAGCAACATGGCCTCACAGCCATCAGTGGCTATCTGACAGGTGGTCAAGCCACATGGCCTTACATCCATCCATCAGTGGCTATCTGACAGGGGGTCAGGCCACATGGCCTTACATACAGCCATCAGTGGCTATCTGACAGGTGGTCAAGCAACATGGCCTTACATACAGCTATCAGTGGCTATCTGACAGGTGGTCAGTCCACATGGCCTTACATCCATCCATCAGTGGCTATCTGACAGGTGGTCAAGCAACATGGCCTTACATACAGCTATCAGTGGCTATCTGACAGGTGGTCAGGCCACATGACCTTACATAGAGCTATCAGTGGCTATCTGACAGGGGGTGGGTGGGGGTGGGTGGGGGTGGGGGTGGGGTGTTTGTGAGTGAGCAGGTGGTTTAATATGTGAGTGAGAGTGTGAGTGAGTGAGTGAGTGAGTGAGTGAGTGTTAGTGAGTGAGTGTTAGTGAGTGAATGAGTTAGATGACATGATGTTACACCTATTTTGGTACTATTCCATGATACTCCATGGTATTCCATGACTCTAATAGTGGCTTTCCACATTGTACCCATGTGGGGATTTGAACCCTGGTTAATGTGGTGGTTTCCATCCATTTAATCAATACAAATAACTTCAAACTTATTTATCCAGATCTCCTTAGCAACAGCCGATGAGTTTGACTCACCATTAACCAAGGGTCTTCTATTCATCAGTACTGGCTGTCGACGGAATTAGCTTCTGACAATAAACACGTACATTTATCAATAGTTCCGGCAGTCTAGTCCTGACTGCAGTCCACCAAGCCCAGATGTTGCAGTGGGTGAGACCTAGTCAGTTGATAAACTCAGCCTTCTTCATCAGTGCATCACTTGTTTCATCATAATAATCTCACAATAGCTTTCCTCAGCTCTATGTATACAGCTTGTTATAGCTACCGCTCACAGAGGTTGGTTGGTTGGTTGTTTAATGCTGCACTCAGCAATATTCCAGCTATATGACGGCAGTCTGTAAATAGTCGAGTCTGGACCAGACAATCCAGTGAATGATATCATGAGCTGGGGATCGATGACATGCATCTACCAAGTCAGTGACCACCCAATGTGATGACATGTCATGTAAGGTGTCTGACAACAATGGGGCCAGGAGCATACTCCATTAGGATCCACCAGTGGACAAGACAAGTATTGATGCTATGCACATTCAGTGACTGGTGGCACATGGTCCTGTGTACAGTGTGCAGGTAAAAAAATCAGGTGGTTTGTGCCTGCTAGATTGAATATGTCCTGTAAAATGCTTTCAGAAGATCTTAATCTGAACATATTGGAATTAATAGGCTTCCGTTTTACTGAATTATATTTTACAAGACTATGTAGATCCAGATTGAAGTCACATGCTCTCTACATTGCAATGAATAGCTGCAAAATTGTTGATGTAGTGTAGCGACACGTCATGTGCAAAGTGCACAGGTCACAAGTCAAGTGATGTTATTGTGCATTGTTGGTCGTGGAGAGTAGGTGGATGGGTGACCATGTCCGGCAGCATGACTACTGAGAGTTTCCAAGTCATCGGTCCTGCTCACACTCAAGCACATGAAACACTTTCCTTTGGCAAACGACTTGGTTCGAAATATGCCTCTATTCACAGAGCAGTGAATGGGTACCTGGTCAGAGGAGATAGTAATGTGACTGTTAACCTTCTAGCATCTCGGGGTGCTGGTGGACACAGATCCACTGTGACTGGGGTAATAATAAGATGTATCATGGCCTAAGGGCATTTGAGCAGGTATCGACTGGATAGTGCACTATACAAATTCATGATATGATATAATAACTTTATATGTATTTTTTCTTCAAGTTTTTTTAGAGTCTGCTATTACAGGGCTAAGCACAGTTTGTGGTCCATTACACTAGAGACATTTTGAAAGGTTGTGTTTAGGAGCAAGTAAGGATTATGCCCATCAGCTATAGACCAGTACTTGAGCCTGGATCAGACAAAGCTGTTGGCAGCAGTGAGAGCAGCAATAAAAACCACCAGGGAGGCTACCCCTTGGTATCTAGTGCCAGTACTCTCCAACCAGTAGGGGTGTGATATGACTAACCCTGGGTAACTAGTGCCAGTACTCTCCAACCAGTAGGTGTGTGATATGACTAACCCTGGGTAACTAGTGCCAGTACTCTCCAACCAGTAAGGGTGTGATAGGACACCAACACAGCCAGCCCCCACTTATTAAATACTTGCAGTGCTCTGGTCAAATGGTCTGGTTTTGTTACAGTCTGGCATTCCTGTTCTGTCACTAGACAGCCAAGATGTCTGACATAATATTCACTTATACTGTTCACAGAAATCCTCTTCGAAGTTTATACTAGTCTCAGCTAAAAACATTCTTGAGTTTACAAGGAAGATTAGGTCCAATGGAATTGTTTTCAGAAGCTTGTAGTCTAAACATATGGGCTTTTTTCCGATAATCCGAGACCCCAAAAATTGATTAAAGACAAGCTTCAGACAGACAAGTGGATGAAGTTGCAGACTTTAATTCCTTGAGAAATGATCCATTATCTGCCACCATATAGCTGGGGTCTGACTACTGGAAACACTATTCTGCCCAGAATCACAACAGTGTTACACAGCCCAAGGATCCTATACTGGTGAGTGAGTTGGTGGGTGAGTGAGTGAGTGAGTTGGTGGATGGGTGGATGGGTGGGTGGGTGTGTGCGTGCGTGTGTGTGTGCGTGCGTGCATGAGATTTTTTGCAGTTTGGGGGAATATTCCAATCATGGTAAGGGGATACTAGTAAGGGGACAACTGGCTAGCCCACTGCCACTTATACTGAATAAGCTGTAAGATTACAGACTGAAGCATTAAATCATCTTGTTTCCTTCTCACTGTTGATAGCCACACCTATTTGAGACTACTCCAACTGATACAAATCAGCCTCTCAATAACCATCAGGCCTCCGCCCTTCGTACTGGCTCCCTCCCAACACGTTGCACAAACACGGCAACATTAAGCAGATCACTGTACTCAAACAGCAAATGTCATCTAATTACCACATCCTGATTATCATGGAACGACATAACTGCCCAGGTTCTACCAGGGTCAACAGCAACAGCTTGGGACATCAGAAAGCCGATAAGGAAATTACTGGAGGCCAAAGATGTTAGCATGGTGAGGAGGACACTGTGTCAAGCACATTGGTAATTAATTGCCGATTCCATCACACATGATCCTTGTCAGCATCAGCAGGAATCTGCATCAAACTCATAATTTAATCTCTTAGGGAAGGTACTCTATTAAATGAAATGATTTGCTATGAAACCTTTATCTTCTTTGGTTATAATAGCAACCGGATATATTAGGAGAGAAAATAGCTATAGGAAGAGGAGATTACTACATGACTATTAACAGTTAGAGTGGAGTGTGCTACCATTAAGGCAGGACATGCTTATCCTTTTGGTGAACACCTGGTGTCATCACTGATATTTTGCCTTTTATGCCCAATCAAATCTGTCTCGGCAGATAATGGAGACTCGTTATTCACTGGCATGACGTTTTATCTTTCTTTTCCACTCTCATCATAATGCCATGGTTTGTTTTGAGAGTTGTGGCAACATTGAGTACATGAGTGACAATTGTTTTGCACTGCCTCAACAATTTATTCATGGCAATGTAGAAAGTACACCATGACTTCATTCTGGATTTACATGGTCTTGTAAAATAGAATTGATTAAAAGGGAAGCTTATCAATGCCAATATGTTCAGAATAAGATCTACTGAAACCTTTCTACAGGAAATACTGAAGCTGGCAGGCACAAAACAAATGCTGACAGTCCATGGGGCATAACCAGATTGAATCAGGTGTATTCAAAACAGTGAATCCTGGTCCTGAAAAGGGACATAATTCATGTCAAATAAGAAAAACTCAGTCGATTCAGACACCCATGACTCCTAAGCAGCCTGAAAAGTGAGTGAGTGAGTTGCTGCTTTGGACAGTATTGCAACTTTGAAAATTGTATCACAATCCAATAAATATGCAAATGAGGAACTACTTTCAATAAGGTCCATGGATCGATGCAATGTCTACTTGCTCATCAGTCAAGTGTTGTCAAAGGCTCCCAATAAGCTCAGATATATGTCTTTTGATGTGTGGATGTTTCCGTACATAAACATGGCTTCAAATTATTTGGCACTATAAGATAGAGTGGTTCACTCATGTATTCATACTCGGTGTCTTAAGTTACTTCAGTGAGTGAAATAATGCATTAAACATTGATTATTTTATTAATGACAGAGTATTAGCCGAGTTTGTTTCCATATCATAAAGCAGACACAGCCAAGACACAGCCATGACACAGCCATGACACAGCCATGACACAGCCAAGACACAGCCAAGACACAGCCATGACACAGCCAAGACACAGCCATGACACAGCCATGACACAGCCAAGACACAACCATGACACAGCCATGACACAGCCAAGACACAGCCATGACACAGCCATGACACAGCCAAGACACAGCCATGACACAGCCAAGACACAGCCATGACACAGCCATGACACAGCCAAGACACAACCATGACACAGCCAAGACACAGCCATGACACAGGCAAGACACAGCCATGACACAGCCAAGACACAGCCATGACACAGCCATGACACAGCCAAGACACAGCCATGACACAGCCAAGACACAGCCATGACACAGCCAAGACACAGCCAAGACACAGCCAAGACACAGCCAAGACACAGTCATGAAACAGCCAAGACACAGCCATGACACAGCCAAGACACAGCCAAGACACAGTCATGAAACAGCCAAGACACAGCCATGACACAGCCATGACACAGCCAAGACACTGCCATGACACAGCCATGACACAGCCAAGACACAGCCAAGACACAGTCATGAAACAGCCATGACACAGCCATGACACAGCCAAGACACAGCCATGAAACAGCCAAGACACAGCCATGACACAGCCATGACACAGCCAAGACACTGCCATGACACAGCCAAGACACAGCCATGACACAGCCAAGACACTGCCATGACACAGCCAAGACACAGTCATGACACAGCCATGACACAACCATGACACAGCCATGACACAGCCAAGACACAGCCAAGACACAGCCAAGACACAGCCATGAAACAGCCAAGACACAGTCATGAAACAGCCAAGACACAGCCATTAAACAGCCAAGACACAGCCATGACACAGCCAAGACACTGCCATGACACAGCCATGACACAGCCAAGACACAGCCAAGACAAAACAAAGACAAAACAAAGACTTCATGTTCTGCTGATGTCTCCACAGGTAGTCAACAACTCATGTTCCACATGACTGGATGCAACATATAGTGGGGACCTCTTCTGCCCTGCAATTCTAGTGGGATCATTTTGTATATTGCAATGAAACAGAATGTCTGACTTTATGTCATATATTGTTGTTTTGTCACAGAGTGAATGAGTGAGTGAGTGAGTTTGGCTTACTGCTGCTTTAAATCATGGTTCAGTAATGTCATAGCATGTCAGCATGACTGTGATGCAAGATCTAAGATTTTACCGTGACCTGTGAACATCTGGGTCAGAATAGGTCTTCAGCAACCCATGCTTGTCATAAGAGGCAACTAACGGGATCAGGTGGTCAGGCTCGCTGACTTGGTTGATGCATGTCATCGTATCCCAATTGCGTGGATCGATGCTCATGATCGGTTTATTAATGGTTACACCAAACACTAATTAGTAGTGAAAACATAGATACTTTCATTCATTGGGCCATACTTGACACTGCCAACTGTAAATCGTCAATATGCCAGGTATTTGGCCATCCTGTCAATGAAAAATATTGCTTACACATCACAGATAAAAGTACATGCAAGTATCGTGATAAGTATCAGATCATGAGCAAGGTACAGTGATACGAATCGGATCACACAGTTGGTGTACCGTACCAACCCTAATCATAAGTGTGAACCGTGACATGCACCCATGAACATATATTTCTGGCATCCATAACCCTGCACAGTGATTTGTTGTTTCCCCAACAGCCAGGCATTGGACAGAGTTGGGACACAGTACATTCTAGAGCTGTCAAAGTCTACAACACCACCAAGCATGGAATTGAACCCTTACAACTTGGACATAACAAAAAGACACATATCCTTCACTAATTACCATAATGTCTTGTATAGTGGCACCTGAGTAGAAAGTACACCCCCAAGTCTTGAGCTGTTTCATGTTTTGTGTGTAGTCAAAAACTATACTGTATCAGTTTAGGTGAACAAACAGGCGATAACTAACTTAGTCCATAAAAATGTGAAATTTGTGATGAAACATCATAAGACATGATGATTTACCATTTCATTTGTATTTCCTGTTTTGCTTGGCATTGTTAATATGCAGATATCAAGATTACCATGTGAAATAAGACGTACACACATTCTCTTACATATTCTGCTGGTGACTCATCTAAAAAATACCCAATATTAAAACCTAAAAAGAATTTTAATGCAATGATCAGAAGACGATGTTTCTGAATTTATTCTTTTGCTAGGAATAATATATTCTAAAATTTTGTTTTTCTAGCTGTAGCTTTTACTATATACATTCAAAAATAAAAAACAAAACAAGCAAAAACAGTATGATGACATGTTATAGTCCAACAACAACAAACATCTTTTTACAAGACGATGTAGGGCATTTGAGATACTTATATATACATTCTCTGACAATTAAAGTTTGTGTCAAGGCATCATTAGTAGTAATGGTAACGGTTGATATAATAGTCCACAAAAAGATAGTGTATACAATGAACACTGTTTGTAACCATATAGTGTAATGACGGGTTCTGTTGGGACTTCATGACATGCTATTTCCGGTGTTGCGTGTTCATGGTAATGTCTTTGCATTGGGAAAATATTCAGAACTCAATGTCAGCGTGTATCATGCACACACTCCTCTACACAGCTGCATTTAATGTTTTAAAGTGCACACTATTCAAAAGAAAATATGGAACATGTCAGATTATGAATTTAAGTTAAATTACATATATTCTTGGAAACTCATTTTTTAATAGAATAGCAAAAAATTCAGTCATACATTCATACATACCACTGAAATGACACAAAAATGATCTTGAACACTTGAATTTTTTCATTTTGAAACATGAGACGCCTATAAGCAAGTTGTTGTAAAGAAAACTACTTTAACTGATCGTGATAAATCATTCATATTCAGTTGGGTCTCACGCAATACAAAATGAACCCTTTGCAAAGTCTGTTAGCGTGCAATCCAACGCACCATAATTGAGTCTAAGGTGAGACTTAGTCTGGTCAAAAGCTACAACTAATTCCCTATGATGCGTACTTTCCCAGCTTTCTGGTGGCTTCAAGAACATCTACATCACAACTCAACACGTGTAATGGAGAGAGGGTGCGAGAAAACATAGTTGGATAAATCAATACCTTGCATTTTGCAGCAGAAAATGTCAAGCCCCCCCACTTGGGATGAAAGAGAGTGATGTTCATTTCACAGCTGATAGCAACAGTCTGCAATCTTCAGTGGGAGAAAGGTTGTAAATAGCGGCATCAACATTGTGAGTAGGATGGAGGCTATATCGGCAGCATTGCAGTAAAGGAGGGATTTGTGAAAAGTTGTAAAATTCTCAGCTTGAGATTAAAGTTCGTTGGAACTTATTTGAATGAATTTCTTTCAAAGATTTGAATGCATGGTCACACTTAAATATTTAATGGCAACAATTTCCGTGTACACTTCGTTCATGGATGTCAAGCACAACTTATTGCATGATTCAAGACTGCCAATTAGGATTGGCACCAATTTTCTGAACTTAATGTTTAATGAGATAAAACCTACAACACTTTTAAATTCAATACATATTACATTTATTACAAAGGTCATTTGAACTTCACATGAATACAATATTTTTATACTCTGTAATCTACAAGACAAACTGCAATGTTTTAGGATTAATGTAGCCTGTTTTCGGGAATGTTTACATCAGTCTTTGTGTCGACAAGCAGAATCAATACAAACTCACTCTGAAAAACACTTATCGAACAACAAAAATGTTCAAAACCAAATAACAAAATTACATTTCAAAATTCATGTGGAGTGGGATTTCCATTCAAATTATTTGTTTTCTTTCAAACTATGAATGATAATTTTACCAAAATGAATATTCAATTAATAAGGCTTTGAGTCATTTTGTAAAAGTGTATTATTGCCCCAAAAAACTTTTGATGCACTTTTAAACAAATTGCTAAAACAGAATATCACAGTTCCTTTAGCAGGCTATTTGTAAAAGACCATACACTTCTCCTCGATCATGTCTAATGATTCAACAAACAAACTACATTCAAAAATGAAGTTTGTTAATGCATAAATATTGGCCATTAACACTCCCAGTTTAGCAACAAAACACTTCAATTTGTTTCATGGTGACAGCTTGGTTGAGACATCTCCGTCATCAACAATCTATCAGTGGTTAGAGGCTGCAGGATCCTGATAGGTGACAGATTTACTCATCGAAATGCCGGAATCATTCATGTGATAAATGACCATATTCTGAAAGGTGTTTACAGTTGAGCCAGGTTTTATTACTGCCAAATCATAAGTGGCGATGAAGACCTTATTTGGAATCTGTAAAATGAAAATTTCTAAATGATTCTGCATCTAATACTGGGATGGACACCATTGGTCATACCAAACTAGTCCCCAGCTTTCTAGAACTGGTTTGGGTTATGTAAAATAACTAGATTTGGGGATAAAACAACTGGATGCTCTAGATTTTCACTTGTCTGCGACGTATGGACAAGCGTGCGTGTCCATACTTGAAATAGCAGAGGAATGAACAAAGAACACACTTCCAATGCTAAACTCTTCCACTACAGTCTGCAGACACACGGACAGCAACCATTCCTGTGGATATAGACTCTTGAGTAGATACGAAGGCCCCTGGATTGTGGGGCAGATTACATTCTAAGCAGCCCATGTTTGATGTAAGATTTGTTTGTTTGCTTTCCAGCTTAACTCAATATATTCCTGCAATATGAATGCAACCAGCAAATAAATAGTCAGGGGAAGACAATCCAGTTATTGACAAGGATTATGATCCACACAGTCGGGTTGTGATGACATGCTGTCAACCAAGGCACTGAGTCTGACATCCAATCCATTAAGCCCAGCATAGGTTGCATAGACCAATTCTAACTGGGAATATCTACAGGTTCTCTATTTAGACACCTCTTATGACTTTCAATGTGGTGCTGGGGACACATTCACAGGGCAGTCGGTGACACAGCTGCATGATTATGTATCATCATATCAAGAAGGCATGATGACACTATCAACCACTACACAGACACATCACTGGGCACCAGGACACACCTTCCACACACAGACATATCACTGAGTACTAGGGCACACCTTCCACACACAGACATATCACTGAGTACCAGGGCACACCTTCCTCACACAGACATATCACTGAGTACCAGGGCACACCTTCCACACACAGACATATCACTGGGTACCAGGACACACCTTCCACACACAGACATATCACTGGGTACCAGGGCACACCTTCCACACACAGACATATCACTGAGTACCAGGACACACCTTCCACACACAGACATATCACTGGGTACCAGGACACACCTTCCACACACAGACATATCACTGGGCACCAGGACACACCTTCCACACACAGACATATCACTGGGTACCAGGACACACCTTCCACACACAGACATATCACTGGGCACCAGGGCACACCTTCCACACACAGACATATCACTGGGTACCAGGACACACCTTCCACACACAGACATATCACTGGGTACCAGGACACACCTTCCACACACAGACATATCACTGGGTACCAGGACACACCTTCCACACACAGACATATCACTGAGTACCAGGACACACCTTCCACACACAGACATATCACTGGGCACCAGGACACACCTTCCACACACAGACATATCACTGAGTACCAGGACACACCTTCCACACACAGACATATCACTGGGCACCAGGACACACCTTCCACACACAGACATATCACTGGGCACCAGGACACACCTTCCACACACAGACATATCACTGGGTACCAGGACACACCTTCCACACACAGACATATCACTGGGCACCAGGGCACACCTTCTACACACAGACATATCACTGTGTACCAGGGCACACCTTCCACACACAGACATATCACTGGGCACCAGGACACACCTTCCACACACAGACATATCACTGAGTACCAGGACACACCTTCCACACACAGACATATCACTGGGTACCAGGACACACCTTCCACACACAGACATATCACTGGGTACCAGGGCACACCTTCCACACACAGACATATCACTGGGCACCAGGACACACCTTCCACACACAGACATATCACTGGGCACCAGGGCACACCTTCTACACACAGACATATCACTGTGTACCAGGACACACCTTCCACACACAGACATATCACTGGGCACCAGGACACACCTTCCGAACACAGACATATCACTGAGTACCAGGACACACCTTCCACACACAGACATATCACTGAGTACCAGGACACACCTTCCACACACAGACATATCACTGGGCACCAGGACACACCTTCCACACACAGACATATCACTGGGCACCAGGGCACACCTTCCGAACACAGACATATCACTGAGTACCAGGACACACCTTCCACACACAGACATATCACTGAGTACCAGGGCACACCTTCCACACACAGACATATCACTGAGTACCAGGACACACCTTCCACACACAGACATATCACTGGGCACCAGGACACACCTTCCACACACAGACATATCACTGGGCACCAGGGCACACCTTCCGAACACAGACATATCACTGTGTACCAGGGCACACCTTCCACACACAGACATATCACTGTGTACCAGGACACACCTTCCACACACAGACATATCACTGGGCACCAGGACACACCTTCCACACACAGACATATCACTGGGCACCAGGACACACCTTCCGAACACAGACATATCACTGAGTACCAGGACACACCTTCCACACACAGACATATCACTGAGTACCAGGACACACCTTCCACACACAGACATATCACTGGGCACCAGGACACACCTTCCACACACAGACATATCACTGGGCACCAGGGCACACCTTCCACACACAGACATATCACTGGGCACCAGGGCACACCTTCCACACACAGACATATCACTGGGCACCAGGGCACACCTTCCACACACAGACATATCACTGGGCACCAGGACACACCTTCCACACACAGACATATCACTGGGCACCAGGACACACCTTCCACACACAGACATATCACTGGGCACCAGGGCACACCTTCCGAACACAGACATATCACTGAGTACCAGGACACACCTTCCACACACAGACATATCACTGAGTACCAGGGCACACCTTCCACACACAGACATATCACTGAGTACCAGGACACACCTTCCACACACAGACATATCACTGGGCACCAGGACACACCTTCCACACACAGACATATCACTGTGTACCAGGGCACACCTTCCACACACAGACATATCACTGGGCACCAGGACACACCTTCCACACACAGACATATCACTGGGCACCAGGGCACACCTTCCGAACACAGACATATCACTGTGTACCAGGGCACACCTTCCACACACAGACATATCACTGGGCACCAGGACACACCTTCCACACACAGACATATCACTGAGTACCAGGACACACCTTCCACACACAGACATATCACTGGGTACCAGGACACACCTTCCACACACAGACATATCACTGAGTACCAGGACACACCTTCCACACACAGACATATCACTGAGTACCAGGACACACCTTCTACACACAGACATATCACTGGGCACCAGGGCACACCTTCCACACACAGACATATCACTGTGTACCAGGACACACCTTCCACACACAGACATATCACTGAGTACCAGGACACACCTTCCACACACAGACATATCACTGGGCACCAGGACACACCTTCCACACACAGACATATCACTGGGCACCAGGGCACACCTTCCGAACACAGACATATCACTGAGTACCAGGACACACCTTCCACACACAGACATATCACTGAGTACCAGGACACACCTTCCACACACAGACATATCACTGGGTACCAGGACACACCTTCCACACACAGACATATCACTGGGTACCAGGACACACCTTCCACACACAGACATATCACTGGGCACCAGGGCACACCTTCCACACACAGACATATCACTGTGTACCAGGGCACACCTTCCACACACAGACATATCACTGGGCACCAGGACACACCTTCCACACACAGACATATCACTGGGCACCAGGACACACCTTCCACACACAGACATATCACTGGGTACCAGGACACACCTTCCACACACAGACATATCACTGGGCACCAGGGCACACCTTCTACTCACTAGTCTGCCATACAGACCCAGAAACAAATACAGCCGAATAAACCCATGCAATTCTATAATAATTGGCAAGTCTAGATTACTGCAGAAAATGAGGTGAGTTTCTGCTCCTATTTATTTCATAAGATAATATAGCACTGTTTTTTCAGTCAAATATTTTATTTCAGAGACAAGATGTGACTCTACCCACACCAGACCTAGACATTCCAGTAAAGACAAATGTAATCAGGGACAAATACTACATACCCAACACCCCACCTAAAGACAGGGCAGACCTCATCACTACGCACACCAGACTATTATCCTGGAGGTTAAACACATATGTGATTCTAACACAATTTGGCTGTAGACGCTGTTCAAACAGGCTAGCTAGCCAGAGAGCTTCTTACACAGGGTATGTATCACAGAGCAGCCCCAGCCTAGCCTGGAGGTTGTGGGCTCACCCAGACATCTTCAACCTTCATCCCATACTCCAGCAACTGCACTAGGCACTAGGCACAACTCACTGTACCTCCGATGTATTGCATCTACAGTGCAAACATGGTTGAACGGAACAGCAAAATTAGCATTATTAGCATTTCTTTAACTCTGCAAAGCTGTTATCTATCATCATCAAAAGTGAGCAGTATTCAAGCAATGGCGAGGATAACAAGAAATGGCTTCACACATTGCATGTGGGGAATCAAACCTGGGTCTTTGGTGTGACAAAAGAAAGCTTTAACCACTGAGCTACCCCACCGTCCCTCATCATCAAAAGTCTGTCATTCAATACTCAAGTATGGACTCAGATTTCAAATCACATTAACCACCTCTGATGGAAACAGTTGATTTCATGGCTGTGCCACTGCAGATGCCTATATTTACAGAAAGGTTTTGTCAGCAGGCATTTTCAAATAATAAAATGTACACATATAGATTACAAAATTATTGTTACTCCAATATATAAGTATTCATGGCAATACTTTCTGTGCAGAAAACATGATAGAATGTGTCTGATGTGTATATCTTGAATATGAGGGACAACAGAGAGTTTGAAATTTGGTTTTTTTCTTCATCTGACAGTGACTTCATACCAGCTGTGTCATCACAATCAGTATGACATTGTAATAGTGACGCACAGTGCAGAGCTAAACCTTGCAAGGCTTGCTAAATTGTCCTCATGGTCCCCCCACTCCATGTTGGCTTCAAAAGATGCCTGTCACATCTGATACTAAACTGATGTACAAATACAGTATTTGAGCAGAGATAGCACCATACTATGATGAAAGGCTTTGTTTATATCCAAACACAGCCACTATGCTATGAGGCACTATACAAAATTCGGAACCAGACGTCCAAGAAAAGAACAAGGAATTGTGTCCTGTGGCAATAATCAGAATGTTTGAATTTGTCACTGCTATCTCCTAATGTGTCATTGACCTATATGCTGTAGTATCTGCATTTACTATACATCCTATACACCCATTGGCACACAGCATCTCAGACCAAGAGAGTTGACCAAATTGGATCCGGTGGTCAGACTAACTGCCCAGTTGTTTCCATGGTTCCATCATTTCAGGCACTAGTTTGTCTCTTTCAGACTTGGTAACTGACATGCCATTATGGTAAACATTGAATGTTGCTGACTGTGGCATTAAAGAACAATCACTGTTTCAGAAGCAAAGTCACAGAAGAAAAATTAATTCACTGACAAACAAAAATCCCAAAGGTAAAACAACCATACACCTGTAGAAAACTATGTAGGAATTGCGAAGCTCAACAGCTCCTGACATGATCTTTAACAACAAGCTTCCCAGATGTGCCAGGCACCTGTTCATCCAACAACCAGTCGCGTTCAACCACGAGCACAATCTAGTCAATTTCCTCATTGTCCCATCAATCAACAGTGTTCCATTCTCAAGCGGTCTTACATATTCAGAGCTAGCAGATATAATGATTGGCGCTTCATGCGGAAAAGAATCCTGATTTCACTGGGCATTAACGACCTCAGTCTGCTATTGATTCATGGGTTACCAGTCAATTTTCTTGTGCGTTTAAAGGACACGAAAAGTCATATCCTTGTTCCGTTCCTTGCTTGCATGATGCATCCGATTCTAATCCAAAGCCATCCTCAAACAAATCATCTGGAGTTCTCTTTTGCATCAGTGACCGGTCTTGGCTTGTTATTTTCAAATTCAGATGATTATGTGTCGTCAGTTATGGACAGATTTTCAAGAGCATGATAGGAAATTTGTGACCACGCAATCCTTGTCTCCTCCATCAGGCGGTTGTTATTCATCAAGCGTTCGACATGCAACGGTCTTCATGCAAGAAATCCGCACCCTTAACTGTTGCTCAAGTTACATGTTGTCATGGCGTCATGACTGCAAGGATAACAGTACCAGCATCATGCTTGAATTATTTTCATAACATTAACACTTACAATGAAATTGTAACTCCCTCAAAAATATAAATATGCAATCTGTTTTGTATAAACATTGATTTCAGACACTGTTCCAGAAAGATGAATTTTAATGCTGCATTAATGATCAGAGATGAGAATGAAATATGAATGTTGTGCAACACAGCATTTTTGGCCATAGTTGTCAGGCATTGAGCAACGATCCATGCTGTCCGGGTACGTACAATGTTGCCTGTGCATGTGTGTGTGTATGCGTGCGTGCATGTGCATGTGTGTGTGTATGCGTGCATGCGTGCGTGCGTGTGTGCATACACAAATGTCTGCTTGTACAAATCTGGACTGAAATGCCAGTTTTATAGTGGCAGCCAACTGAGATACCATGCCACAGTTTAGGTAAGGGTAACAACAAATACTATCTTTTAACATCTCTTAGTATTGCAAGGAGGGAGATTGAACAACTGATCTTCTCTTTTCAGGACAGACACCCTATCCACTGGACCATGGAGGTGGTCAACAAGATTATCGTGATAGGAAATGTGAGTCAAGGGCAATAATTACTCAAAAGACATTGTGGCATGTCAGAGTAACTTTAGGACGGTGAAAGAATCAGGTGTTCTTTAACTTCTTTTGAGTAGTCAGTGTTTGGCAATGACCAAAATGTCAGTGATCCAAAGGACCAGCAGACAGAAAAATCTACTGGTCCTGCTGGATCTCTACTGGACACAGTGGTGCTGACCAAAACAGGTCTTAAATTGCAGAAACTTTATCATGTTCATACAACAAGTGAGCATGCATAATTAGAAGGAGAAGCCAGTCAAGAGGGAAGCCACTGCACCACGCAGTTGTATCGGTTGCAAGTCTTGCTCAGTGTTTAGAGTCGATCTATTGCCAATTTCAAAAGTCGTTCAAACTTATTTAAGGTTACCTTGTTTCGTACCAAAAGTAACAAGCGGACCAGCATCTATATAATTTTACTGGTCCTTAAGGAAATATACTAGACGTGTGCCAGCGGGCCGGTGTTGGTGTGGAACACTAGTAGTGTATATGATGATGAAAGAGAGGAGTGAATGAATCACATTGTGCATCTCGATCCATCTTTACGAAGTTTCTCATCCCAAAACAATTAAAGTAGAATAAAATCCAATTAGCAATGTAGAAACCCTGCATCAGCATTTCGCCAAGTGTGTTCACGTGACATTTCCATACGCAAGAACTGACTCCTTATCTCCTACAGTCTCCACAAGACCTTTGATAGGGAGTCTGCAGCAGGGCTGATACATAACAAAGCTTCCAGCGAACCATTACATATTGTCCAGAACATGCCTCAGGAAAAGATAAAAGTGACAGCTCCACTCCAGGTATCCTTCAGAATCTACTGGGTTTGTTATACTTATAGGCTCCGTTGGTCCACAGATATAAAGTAAAAGCCTCTTGGAAGCTTCAACAATTAACAAATTCAACCTTCAGTGTAATACTGAAAGTGTGTGATTTATTATACATGTATACATACTTAGCACAAGGGATGAGGAAATCTGAGACAAGTGGATACTTCACTGCAATACAGAGAAAACTAACACTTCACATCAGGGCAATATCAATTTGACAGAACTTCTTCATGTCTGAATTATCACCCTTATAATTATTTTGGTAAAATGAGTGAGTGAGTATGGTTTTACGCCACTTTTAGCAATATTCCAGCAATTTCACGGCAGGGGACACCAGAAATGGGCTTCACATGTACCCATGTAGGGAATCAAACCCAGGTCTTCAGCATGACCAGGAAATGCATTAACCACCAGGCTACCCCACCAACCCTGAGTTTGGTGAGAGAACTATGTTAGTACTTCAGTTACACCACTGTATGTCAGCTTGGTGTGGGAGGAAAGCCCACAGTGATGCAGGACTTGTTATGTTTACCACTTTAGTGGAACTATGAGCACAGGCATGCTAATGACAAACCTGGAAACAGCGAGAAACTGTTATTCAAGTCCATGATCAAAGTTACCTGGGTCACCAAGGGATGAAACTCCGCACTGCGAATTGAAGCATCTTCTATGACTGAGCCACCCATGCCAACTTATATGTACTAACATGTCAAGGTTTCATGACCATCAGTTGCTTGGGTCTTTTCTGTTCTAGAGTACCCACGGGACAGGAACGACCAGTTATATTTCTGCCAATGACCTAATATGCCTTCTAGAATACATGACTCTAGCTACGAAAGTTGTTGTTTCATATAAGGTAAAGGCCAGACTGTTACACTGCATATCTTGTCCCTGATTAGACACACACTGACCATGAGTAATCCAATTACCGTCCCAGTCAGCTAACAGGAGAAACTCTACCAATAGCAGTAATGTGATTTTGCCACTTAACACCCTTTCAGATAGTTTCCGTTTGGGTTATATCTTATTAAAAGCTCCTGACCTGTCTCCAAGCTAGGCCTGACCTTTGGGCTGATGAGGATAAGTGTCAGAGGATGAAGACAATTCCCTGGGCTGTTGTCTGATGACAGGTATGTAAACAGAGCTGATTGAAGAAGATCACGGAGAGGAGGGTGTCGGCCATTGAAGTGACTGTCTGTCCCATTGGTCATCTGATTGAAGATCTCGGAGAGGAGGGTGTCGGACATTGAATGGACTGTCTGTCCCATTGGTGATCTGATTGAAGATCTCGGAGAGGAGGCTGTCGGCCATAGGATGGACTGTCTGTCCCATTGGTCATCTGATTGAAGATCTCGGAGAGGAGGGTGTCGGACATTGAAGTGACTGTCTGTCCCATTGGTCATCTGATTGAAGATCTCGGAGAGGAGGCTGTCGGCCATAGGATGGACTGTCTGTCCCATTGGTCATCTGATTGAAGATCTCGGAGAGGAGGGTGTCGGACATTGAATGGACTGTCTGTCCCATTGGTGATCTGATTGAAGATCTCGGAGAGGAGGGTGTCGGACATTGAATGGACTGTCTGTCCCATTGGTCATCATTGCCAGCAGCAAGTCCTGGTTCTAAGATGTTAATGCTACAATATTTCAGCTCTTAATGATTATCTAAACTTCGGGAAGTGGTCCACTGTCAGTGTAGTCATCTCGTACTGCAGGAAGTGCTCCACTATCAGTGTGGTCATCTTGTACTGCAGGAAGTGGTCCACTGTCAGTGTAGTCATCTTGTACTGCAGGAAGTGGTCCACTGTCAGTGTGGTCATCTTGTACTGCAGGAAGTGCTCCACTGTCAGTGTGGTCATCTTGTACTGCAGGAAGTGCTCCACTGTCAGTGTAGTCATCTTGTACTGCAGGAAGTGCTCCACTGTCAGTGTAGTCATCTTGTACTGCAGGAAGTGGTCCACTGTCAGTGTGGTCATCTTGTACTGCAGGAAGTGGTCCACTGTCAGTGTGGTCACCTTGTACTGCAGGAAGTGGTCCACTGTCAGTGTAGTCATCTTGTACTGCAGGAAGTGCTCCACTGTCAGTGTGGTCATCTTGTACTGCAGGAAGTGGTCAACTGTCAGTGTGGCCATCTTATACTGCAGGAACTAAGACCAACATAAGAGCCCAATTGGATAAGTCATCTCCAAAATTTACACTTTAAAACTTGTGGGCATTTTTATACTATAAAAATTCTTGATTCTAGTACTGTAGGAAGCAGTCCACTATGTCAGTGTGAAGTCTTCACTCTACAGGAAGTGGCCACTATGTCAGTGTGGGGTCTTCACTCTACAGGAAGTGGCCACTATGTCAGTGTGGAGTCTTCACTCTACAGGAAGTGGCCACTATGTCAGTGTGGGGTCTTCACTCTACAGGAAGTGGCCACTATGTCAGTGTGGAGTCTTCACTCTACAGGAAGTGGCCACTATGTCAGTGTGGAGTCTTCACTCTACAGGAAGTGGCCACTATGTCAGTGTGGAGTCTTCACACTACAGGAATTGGCCACTATGTCAGTGTGGAGTCTTCACTCTACAGGAAGTGGCCACTTTGTCAGTGTGGAGTCTTCACTCTACAGGAAGTGGCCACTATGTCAGTGTGGGGTCTTCACTCTACAGGAAGTGGCCACTATGTCAGTGTGGAGTCTTCACACTACAGGAATTGGCCACTATATCAGTGCAGTCAGACATCTGTCACCTTAAAGGATCAATGACTCACATGATCATCCTGACATTGCCTGTGCCCTTACTTAATGGTACAAATGAGGTCAGTGGTTAAGATTGCATAAAATTGCATTGACCACCTATTCCCATGTCTGCTGATTTGAATGCTCTATGGATTTCATGGTCGCAGCAACCATGGCTTTTATTCACTCATCGACATCCTACAAACCAAATCATTGGTTGGAATAACATCATCTTTCCACAATGTCTCCTAGATTCAGCGTCCATCAGCATCATTCATCCAAGAAGTATTCACTCTTCTTCATTTGTCCAACTCAGCAAACATAATACCAAATCATCTAACAGTTACATATTCATTGAACCCTTATGACAACAGGCCCGTGAAATTCGAACATATCCTCTTATTAACATGGTCATAAATTCCAGGAACATACAGGATGACAATAATACATAGCTGCACACACTCTCGGTATGGCGCCATCCCAGCAGTAAACCTTTGGCTTACTGTCAACATCAATAACACGGCCAAACTGACCGGATAAAGTTTCCCATTTCCTTGCAAGCATGTATTATCAAACACAGACTGGTCTTTATCCCCATAATGAAGGTAATCCTCTTGCCAGGGATCTAGAGATGCCTGGACCATGTGCCTGGCTGTGTTATATTAATTACTGGTCATCTCCAAGGCTTAGTAATGCTAATCCTGAGCATGTTGCCAAGTTAAACGGTCATCTCATTTGAAGTTGCAGTGATTGATGAGATAGGAAGAATGCATTTTCAGATATAACACAACACAATATCCGTTTGAAAATTGTAATTACATTTGACAATCATTTCCAGATAATTTCCATTTGAAAATATGACCAAATTAACATATTTAGGCAAAAACTGGACAAACAGATTTTCTGATTTTGACTTTACAGCAATAACACTGCCAGCCCCAGCCTGAGTTCATTTGGCGTTAGTTTGTTTGTTTGTTTGTTTGTTCTTGAATGCTGCACCCAGCAATATTCCAGCTATATGACCGCAGTCTGTAAATAATCGAGTCTGGACCAGACAATCCAGTGATTGACATCATGAACATTGATCCACGCAATTGGGATATGATGAAATGCATCAACCAAGTCAGTGAGTCTGACCATCCGATCATGTTAGTCGCCTTTTACAACAAGCATGGATTGCTGAAGACCTATTCTACCCCGATCTTCACAGGTCACTTTGACATTAGATCCGGGTGACAAATTCGTAGTCACTCTCACTGACTTGGTTGATGCATGTCATTGTATTCCAATTGCAAAGTTCAATGTTCATGATATCAATCACTGGATTGTCTGAGCAAGACTTGATTACTTACAGACAGAGGTCATATAGCGGGAAGTGTGAATTGTAGCATTTAAAAACAAACAATCAAACAAACAAACAAACAAACAATCACCTAATGTTAAAAGTTTTCTCAGGGCTAATAGAATTTCAGGTTTTTTATGGGTAGTCCAATCTTTTCACTTAAAGGGCAAGTAATTGTTCCAGATACTTTTAAGTTCTGACACACACAACACTTAGAAAAGCCACTGTATTTGCTTGTTTACGGTTGAACACTGCCATCTACCTACATGACAGCTGACGGTAAACAACTGACATTATGAGGAATGACCCATGTCATCAGAGTATGTCAGATTCAACCGAATCACTGAGTCTGGCCATCCAGTGATAGAAATTGGCACTCATCCTGTAGTCCTTGCCAAACTGCCCAACAGTTAAGGTATCATGAGGACAAGTACATATTTGACATTTTGAAGGTTTTGCTACATGTAATCATCACAAGTACTAGAGGACTAAATATGTTAGTTTCTATCCCTGTCATCTGATCCAGTAAGTCACATCTTACAACAAGCATAAGATGCTGAATCATGAGACAGCGTCAAGCCCTTGTCAGAACCCTAATGTTAACAGCTACAAAAATAGTGATGTCTTGATACAAATAACAAAGAAGACCTCAAGGACCCCAGAACCTTAATTATTTTCTACACAGTGTTACATATTCTGATCTCAATGAACAAAAGCCCTGTGGGTACTGTCCTTCTTCAGACAGAATATTTGTGACATTTGTCAACACTTCATAGCAAGGTCCATAAATAAATAACAGAGTAAACCAAACACTTCCTGCGTGCTTCCTTGAACATCAACCAACATTATTGTTGACTATCAAACAATATTACTGCAAAGTAACCAGTCTATCAGCACTGAGAGACTGGCCAGTGCCACGGGGAAACAGACATGATGAAAGATAAGCACACAGGTCCATGGTCGCACACAGGTCCATGGTCGGCAAGTGGAAGTCTGCCACAGTGAATCAGATGTTCTTCAGCATGCCCATTTCTTATTTTGCTCAGAAGCAGGAAACATAACCACCCAATCAAAGATCGAGTGGAAGAGGGTGAGTGAATGAAATCGGTAAGTCATGGATGTAGATAAGCACGACAAATGATGAGGATAAGAATGGGAATCGACAAGACAAGTGTAACTTACTTCTTGCTTTGTGCGCTTTCTTTGACGTGGGCTGCCATCGTATCTCCGTCATGTCATTGCTGAGCGAGAAGAAGCGGTGGTACTGCCGACTATTGGATCGCACCTTTATCAACTCACTGCCATTCTGCATGTACGCCAGGCAGTCCTGGGCTGAAAACACAAAACATGCATTAGATAAATAATTATCCAGTGTTCACTCTATAGCATAGTAATTGTTTGTTTGTTTCTTTGTTGTTTAACGCCACACTAATATTCCAGCTACATGATGTTAGTCTGTAAATAGTCCAGTCTTACCAGACAAACCGGTGATTGATATCATGAGCATCGATCTAAACAACTGGGATACAATGACATACATCAATCAAGGCAGTGAGCCTGACCCAACAATCCATTTAGTCCCCTCTTCATGACATTCTCAGGTGGCAGGGGACCAATTATAATCAGGATATGAATGAGATATTTCAGTTATGACACTGAAAATATCAGCAATGTGTGTCACAAGGGTGTAAGGTTTCTATATCTAGCTATATCTAGGTATCTATATCTAGGCTGTCACGCATACGAGTGACCCCCTCTCATTCATCATAACATTAATCACTGGTATGTGTGGTCCAGGCTATGTCAAGTTCAGGTAACTCCCATATTACTGCTGACTGCGGTGTTCAACAGGAAGCAACCATCACTACCCTCCAACTAATCAGTGCAAATAGTGACGTTTTATCGTTACCCTCCAACTAAACAGTGCAAATAGTGACGTTTCATGGTTACCCTCCAACTAATCAGTGCAAATAGTGACGTTTTATTGTTACCCTCCAACTAAACAGTGTAAATAGTGACGTTTTATCGTTACCCTCCAACTAAACAGTGTAAATAGTGACGTTTTATCGTTACCCTCCAACTAAACAGTGTAAATAGTAACGTTTTATCGTTACCCTCCAACTAATCAGTGTAAATAGTGACGTTTTATCGTTACCCTCCAACTAAACAGTGTAAATAGTGACGTTTTATCTTTACCCTCCAACTAAACAGTGTAAATAGTGACGTTTTATCGTTACCCTCCAACTAAACAGTGTAAATAGTGACGTTTTATCGTTACCCTCCAACTAAACAGTGTAAATAGTGACGTTTTATCTTTACCCTCCAACTAATCAGTGTAAATAGTGACGTTTTATCGTTACCCTCCAACTAAACAGTGTAAATAGTGACGTTTTATCGTTACCCTCCAACTAATCAGTGTAAATAGTGACGTTTTATCGTTACCCTCCAACTAAACAGTGTAAATAGTGACGTTTTATCGTTACCCTCCAACTAATCAGTGCAAATAGTGACGTTTTATCTTTACCCTCCAACTAATCAGTGCAAATAGTGACGTTTTATCGTTACCCACCAACTAAACAGTGTAAATAGTGACGTTTTATCGTTACCCTCCAACTAAACAGTGTAAATAGTGACGTTTTATCATTACCCTCCAACTAAACAGTGCAAATAGTGACGTTTTATCATAACCCTCCAACTGAACAGTGCAAATAGTGACGTTTCATCGTTACCCTCCCAACTAAACAGTGCAAAAAGTGACGTTTCATCATAATCCTCTAACTAAACAGTGCAAATAGTGACGTTTCATCATAACCCTCTAACTAATCAGTGCAAATAGTGACGTTTTATCTTTACCCTCCAACTAATCAGTGTAAATAGTGACGTTTTATCGTTACCCACCAACTAAACAGTGTAAATAGTGACGTTTTATCGTTACCCTCCAACTAAACAGTGTAAACAGGAGAGACATGAACGGAGACATGAACGGAGACATGAATGGAGAGACATGAATGGAGACATGAACGGAGACATGAATGGAGACATGAATGGAGAGACCTGAACGGAGACATGAATGGAGAGTCATGAATGGAGTCATGAATGGAGTCATGAATGGAGAGACATGAATGGAGAGACATGAACGGAGACATGAATGGAGAGACATGAATGGAGAGACATGAATGGAGAGACATGAACGGAGACATGAATGGAGAGACATGAACGGAGACATGAATGGAGAGACATGAATGGAGAGACATGAATGGAGACATGAATGGAGAGACATGAATGGAGAGACATGAACGGAGACATGAATGGAGATATGAACGGAGACATGAATGGAGAGACCTGAACGGAGACCTGAACGGAGACATGAATGGAGTCATGAATGGAGAGACATGAATGGAGAGACATGAACAGAGATATGAATTGAGAGACATGAACAGAGATATGAATGGAGAGACATGAATGGAGAGACATGAACAGAGATATGAACGGAGACATGAATGGAGAGACATGAATGGAGACATGAACGGAGACATGAACGGAGACATGAATGGAGAGACATGAACGGAGACATGAATGGAGATATGAATGGAGATATGAATGGAGAGACATGAACTGAGATATGAACGGAGAGACCTGAACAGATCCGCGAACAGAGACATGAATGGAGAAATGAATGGAGACATGAACGGATCTGCGAATGGAGACATGAAGGGATCCGCGAACGGAGACATGAATGGAGACATGAACGGATCCGCGACCAGAGACATGAATGGAGACATGAATGGAGACATGAATGGAGACATGAACGGATCTGCGAATTGAGACATGAACGGATCCGCGAACGGAGACATGAATGGAGACAAGAACAGAGAAATGAACAGATCCACGCACAGAGACTTAAATGAGAGACATGAACAGAGATATGAACGGAGAAATGAGCGGATCCATGAAATGAGATATGAACGGAGAAATGAGTGGATCCACGAACGGAGAAATGAATGGACCCACGAATAGAGACATGAATGGAGAGACATGAACGGAGACATGAACGGAGACATGAATGGAGAGACACGAATGGAGACATAAATGGAGACATGAACAGAGATATGAAAGGAGAAATGAATGGAGACATGAACGGAGAAATGACTAGAGACATAAACGGATCCATGAACAGAGACATGAAAGGAGAAATGAAAGGAGACATGAACAGAGACATGAATGGAGACATGAATGGAGACATGAGCGGATCTACGCACAGAGACTTGAATGTAGAAACATGAATGGAGATATGAACAGAGATATGAACGGAGAAATGAACGGATCAACGAATGGAGAGACATGAGGTGAGGTGAAATTGGGTTTAACGTCGCGTCCAAGATTATTGCACTTATATAGCGACGTGAATAGAGACATGAATGGAGAGACATGAACTGAGACATGAATGAAAGTTTGAATGGATGATGTTTGCTGCCTTTTTCAGAAATCATAGAGTAGTATAAGGCCAAACAAATACAGTTTAAGCTCTTTTCTCACACATTGACTTATATGCCTGTGTACAACTCCCAAGAATACAGTCAAACAAACAAAGTCAACAAGTATTAAATGACCATGGTCGTTACAGAGCAGGAATATTGCAGCATTTCACAAACATACAAACAAAAAACTCCCCTCAGAATCAATGACCATGACCGAAGACAAAGTGAAGTTGCTGTCATACCTCTGTCCCATTTCCACATTGCAATGTCCCAGCTCCCACCAGACAGAAGTGCCTACCTACGTTGCCTACATTAACCCCATAGGGAGAAGGGTCAATGTCAACATTCTAGTTTCTACAACACAGATAAACACTGGGCCTCGTCAGTGTGCCTACCTGGCCAGGTTGTATAGAAGCAAACATTATAACTCAACCTGCCTGGATATCCACAACAATCTGCATTGTAGGGAATTAAATATGCCCAGTGTTATCAGTCCAATAAACACAATATTAAAGCGTGATTTCATTGTGAGATACTTTTTCCCAAAATAATAGCTTCCTGGTGCAGACTGTTTGAATGACATTTGTGAAATCTGACAGGCAAGATTTTCCTGTATAGATAAATAGAAGTACATCATCAATCCAACAATCAACAAAAGCAACCCGTTTCCTGAAAGTCTCCATTATGAAAGTGAAGTTTGAATGGAATCAGTTTGTCATGTGTTTACACAACAGATCAGTCGACGCTGTCAACAAAGACTCAGCGGTCACGGAATATTTTGCAGAAATGCCTACTCGGTGCAGAACTGTACCTATCCAGCAGTAAATCCCCTTTTGTGCAGAATTTGCTTTTATCTGCCGCAGAATTCATCAAATACACTGCAGAAGTTTAACACTTGAGTCAAAAGCTGGTTTTAAACACATAAACGGATATTTATGCTGTTTTGAAGTGACGATCACTTTTGTACAATTGCTTACCGTATATGACCGCGTATAAGCCGAATTTTGAGGACCAGAAAAAAGATTCTGTAGAAAGGGGTCGGCTTATCCACGGGATACACTTTCATGATAGTATTTTTCAGATCGTGATCTGTCAGAAACATCGCCTGAATGACGGTCCGATAGATTACAACTTCCCGAAAGTTTGGAAGTTGCCACGACTAGAGCCATTATTGTTATAAATTATCAATAAAGTTGTTATTATACACCAATGTTGTCATTATTAAAAAAATGTTATGCATGTTACTACTTCCGATAATAAGTTTTCAATTGAATGTTCAAAGTTTATCGTTCTTCGTAAACTCCACAATCTTTACATGTAACAATATATGTAATTCACAGCTATAATATATAATCCCCAGATAAAATCGCCAATAGCTATTACGTACGTTTTGCAAAGTTCATAAATTGATAGTGAACAAGTGTCTACCTTTATTGAAAGAGGCAAATAAACAACTGTATCGGCGAGTTATTCCGTTCGCCATTTGCAAAAACATGTGATCAGCTGTTTCCTGTGACGTCACAAACGGTGACCACTGTGATTGCTTCCTGTTGTTTAAAGCAACACGGTACACAAGGAAATGAGCATTGATAATAACGGGCCGATTGGTATTGTCATGTTGTTTACACAAACATTTTCAAGTTGTGGGTGCTTAGCGATCGTATTGGGAGTAGGGTAGGGGCTTAATTCCTTTGTTTTCGAGAGATTAGTTTAATAAACTGGAAAAGCCTGTGAGTAAGTGATGGTCATTCAATGTGTTCATAGTATGATAGTTTATTTAATTCAATTGGATTAACATACAATAGTGGTGTAAAGGGGGTTATAAAAGTTGGTATATTTTTACTGACTGACATTTTCATCATGATTTTTAAACGAAAACGCCATGCTTACGATGCTGAATTCAAACTGTGAGTCTTCGCTCCAGCTGTTATATTTTCTCACAGGTTCATAATTCTATATACACCGATTCACAAAATGGCGCTTGGTTGTTGATGGCAACATATAACGATCATTATGGGATAAAAAACCCCGCGAGAAACAGCTTCCCACATTATGAAAGTGGATGGCTGGTTTGTTAAATCTTTATTAGAAATAATAATGACTTTTTCAATATAATTACAATGTTTTTCATCTTATATTTTTGAATATCTGCGAGTACCGGCACATGTCTTGCAGTCCCACTTCGCAGTGTTTTTTGTCTTTCAATTCCTGATTCGGCTTATCTGCGAGTCATATCATTTTCTTTCGTATTTCAATGGTCAAATTAACACCTCGGCTTATCTACGGGCTTATCCGTGGTCATATACGGTACCTAAAGTGCAAGTGATCTCCAGATTCACTTCAATAAGCTATTCTAGCCCTGGATAAGGTTTAAAAAAAAATATGCCTGCCACATGTTAAACAGTGCAAAAACACAAAATTCACAAAAATTAAACTTAAAAGTTTCGTGTGCAGAATCATCAAAATTTGGCTGCAGAATGTTGATTATTTTTTAGCTGGGGAAACGCCAGGACTGACAGATATTCCAGCACTAGAACAGCAACAATATTGCTTTTAAATTTTTTAATGAGTAGTTTACACAATACATGTTTTTCATTCAGACGAGAGGCCAGCCATATGACTGCAACACTGAAATTTATAAGCAAACAAATGACACACTTCACTAGAAATTATGCTAACCCTGACGGAGTACTTCCACATTCCTGGAGGACCCCCCCCCCCCCCCCCCCCCCCCCCCCCCCCCGCCCCCAGAATGTCCATGCATGATTAAATTGAGAAGTGCTGTTCCGGATCATTTAGAATATATGGTCTTGAACTTGTGATTTTTGCATACAAGTGAGCCTGTTTGACTGCATGTCCTTGGCCGAACATCACCACGACAACCCATCCTAGTGACAGAAAAGGAAATGCACACCCAAACTATTGACCCAATCTGTGCCGAGGATGACAGCGACTGTCAACAGCATTCTACATAAATCTATGAATTTTCTTCAGTATCTATTTGACATATCATCATAATCACCTTTGAATAATCAGCCAATTGATCAATGATGACTAATACATAACCTCGCAGGTTCATTGACAGCCTTGGAAATCTCCCTTGTCACGTTCATTGTGTCAGCCATTTCAAAGTTCTGTCAGTACAATCACTGACTTACTGTGACTGACTTCATGGACTTACTGAGGTGCTTCTATCCAGATATTTATCATCTAATTGTGAGAGACAGACAACTCTTATCAAATAGCGAAAGCCAAAACATAGTATGAATGCTGTCGCAAGCTCTATGAAGAGTCATGCTCCAATGAACTCACATGAATTGAAAGTCAATTCTTAAATGATGACTCCTGTAATGACTTAAGACTGAACAAGGATGATAGCCTGAGCAACAATCCAACACTTGGAGTACAATGACACACAATCAGCCAGGTCAAGTTTGTCATGAAGACTTCAAGGATAAAGGAGCAGAGTTCATCTTTTAACATCTCATGGTGTGACATGGCCAGGGGCTCAAACCTCCAACCTTCTGCTCTTCAGGCAGACGCTTTATCCACGAGGCCGATGAGTCTGAGATCAGATGACTCTAAACCACCCTCAGATATGAGGGGTGCTCTTACCAAGACTCGGAACCAAACAGGATACAAATATATGGGCTTATTCATTTAAAAAATGACCTAATGATATGTGTGACATAAGATTGCACAAGTTCATCAAAACTCATATTGTCAAGCATTGTACATCTTGCTACCAATATTTATTATTCAGCTTCTTTAATTAACACATCATGAAACAAATACAAATCCCCAGATCAGGTACTCCTGCAGAACTCGTCAAATCAACGGCGTACATGTTATTAGCAATGATCACAGACAGTAATGGCATGTTAACAGTTCTTTTCCCCACATATCAGTATGCCCTGCAGTCCAAACACTCTTAAACAACCAAAATAACAACCAAGCTAACACAAGAATCCAAGTCATCACCAGTATCCATGGTAGGAACGAGGATTTCTGAAATCAAAACCACCTCCCGTCACAATGTCAGACATTTTTACAACCTCTTCTGTTGCACAGAACATGAATCTTGCTCTGTGTCTGGCAGCAGTCACCAGAGTACACCCTGAAGGCCTGTACCTGATCCAACAGCTGACCACAGCCTGGACAACACAATATCTCTGCTGATTATCAGACAGGTGTCCTGCTGGACGTCCAACATACTTAACATCAGGAATAAAACTTTCCAGGATTTCGCTCACAAAAGGTTTTTCGAAGTAGGTAGTAGAAGCAGTACTTAAGGATTATATTGAACACAACTTCTTAAAAAGTGAGAGGTGGTCAGGTAGCCTAGTGGTTAAAGTGTTCACTTGTCACGACTAAGGATCAGGTTCGATTCCACACAAGGGTACAACGTGTTTGAAGTCAATTCCTGGTGTCTTCTTTCATGATATTGTTGGAATATTGCTAAAAGCTGCATAAAACCACTCACATTTCCACTCATAAAAGTAAGTGCATTTGGTTTGATGCAGTATTTCAGTTGCATCATGGCGTGTCAGCTGGATGTTGGACGAAAGTCCACTGTGATGCAGGTCCCAGATGATGACTACTTTGGTGAAACCCACAAGCATGGTCATGGTACCGACAAATCAAGGATCAAAATCGGGATTCAAACAGATCACAGGATTCTTGCACAGATAAGGGATGCAACCCTGCAAGATGGACCTCTGCACAAGAACATAAGCATTGATCTTTAAGAGTACAGTTCATAGCAGCCCCCCGTCTCCATAAAAAGCCTCCAAAGGATAAGCTCATAAGCCCACTTACCTAGCCAGCCTTTCAACAATGGTAATTCAAAATAAACACTCTGATGTTTCAAAGACATTTTGGCCAGCGGCTTCTGTATGTAGGACTGTCCTTACCATGTCGTCCTGCTTACAATGCTGGGAGAGACTTAATGATTTTTGTACATACACTGATACTTGACCAACACCCCACCCTCAGAAGCCGAGCTCGTAATGCTGTGTGGAGTAATTAGACAAGCATGTGCATGACGATAACTCCTGGCGCCATTAGATGGCACCACACCCAGACAATCAAGCAAGGATATCAGTTGGTCACAATCACAACTATTCAGAGTAGCCAAGTGGTAAAAGGATTCGCTCATTACGTCAAAGACCCAGGTTTGATTCCCGACGTGGGTACAATGTGTGAGGCCCATTTCCGGTGTCCCCTGCCATGATATTGCTGGAACATTGCTAAAAGCGGCATAAAACCATACTCACTCACTATTCAGAGCTGCCTACCCACAATTGCATCAATGTGTCATAGCTTTACTTTCTTTGTATATTTTAAAAACATTATGCATACAATGGTCACTTTTCATAGTGTTTTTGGTTGTAGGCATGCCAGGAATAACGTGATCTTATCTAAAAGATATATATCTATCTACCAAATAAAAAATAAAATCAACATGGAGTCCAGAACAATGATTAATGTCAGATCGGAAGCAATCTAGACTTGAGTTGAATTGATTTATTAATTTATTCTTTTGGGTCATGGAGGCAGACTAGTAGGCAACATTGATAACTTTTAATTTACAGATGAGAAACCATCTGTGTCTGCCTTCCGTTTTGACGCCATCTTTATTTAGCTTTGGTTACTTAAAAAGTTTGGACTAACTGAACAGGTTCCATACAGAAAAGGCAAAATAAGGATAGCGTTTTCAAATTCCATATCAGTTCTTAGACAGCAACCCGATCATGAAGGACTGCATAACAAAACAAAAGAACTCATTGCAAGAAAATGCATTTGGCATGTAATGAGGTAGGGCGTATAATCAATTTTTAAAAGGTTTTTAGTTAACAAAATCTGCAAAAGTAGGCAGATCTGAAGGCAGATCCAGCTACTTACAGTGACAAAGTAGAGATAATTTATGGATAACAACTTCTTTATTTACAGTAAAGGCGACTTTTCGGTATAGATCCTTATACCGTTGTCAAGCAATACTAACTGTGGTTTGTAAATAATCATTTCTGATCAAGGGAAACAAGAGAGTGACAAGAAGAGCAATGCTCAACACCAAGCTGGTTACAATGACACACTGTCCGTCTCATGGCGTGACCAGCCATTCAAGGAATCGGCAGCTCTCCTAGCAAGCATCAGTGGTCCTCAGTGACTGGAAAGCCCTACAGGGTCACATGGATAGAATATCACTTGAGACCTTGACTTTCTTTTACACTATTTTAGTCAACTTGTACAACCACTGATGAACGAGTAATTGAGTGAGTGTGTTAGGTTTTATGTCAAAATTAGCATTATTTCATCTATACCATAGCAGGGTCACTAGCAATAGGCTATACTTTGTAGCCCTGGTCAAATCATTTTGAATGATGAGTGAATGAGTGATACACTGCCAAACACTGAGGCGCCAAAACAAGAACCAACACTGTCAACACAAACATCACTGTGCCAAAACCTTCAGAATTCTGGAACAATGGACCAATAAATGTGAGTGAGTGAGTTGGGACTAAAGCCGCTTTGAACAGTATTCCAGTTACCTAATATGGGAGGAAAGCCTGAAGTGATGCCAGTCTCACGGCCTTTAACACTTTGGTGAAACAGGCAGCACAGGTATGGTGCTGACAAACTTAGAAACATGATTGAGACAAAACCGTGATTCAATCACACAATCATAGGTTCCTGGAGTGCCCAAGGGACGCAACTATGCACAGCAATCTGATCCACGACTAAGACACTGGGACTCCTGTTCCCCCTCAAACTTCTGATGCTGCCATCCATAATATATTGGCCGTAATGGAACGAGAGCAGATCATGGCTTCTGCTAAATACAAAATTTGTGAGGAAGTGTCGAGACCTGTATTTACAGAAAATATTTGCACACATGTCCAATATGTCCAGGGTAAACACGATGTAATATTGCCTCCTTTGAAGGTAGGAAATAATAAACACCTTAATATTTTCTTGTGAATAAGCTTTTCGTATGACACTATGCAGCAAATTTGTCATCTCGCTGAAGTGATCAACTCTGAAGACATCAAATATTTATGCATTGTGTCTATCTCAAATAACAGCATCATGAGGAGAATAAGGAAATCTCTTGAATAAATCTCTATTGTTCAAAGTTCCTATGGCGTTGACTTGCATGTTTCAATCCCATGTGTTTCACTTATACTGAAACATGACTACAGCTTTATATTTTTATCATAACATTTCACAACAACTTCTTTCATTAAATTGAAATTCATGAAACATTTTTTTTCTTCTTTTCTTTAAGATCTTAAGGAACTGTCAGTCGTTATTCTCATAAAATACAAAATAAAATCTGTAATTGAATTCAAATTGAAAAGATTTTATTTTTCAAGCATTAAGAAAATACGAATAATTTAAATGAACTTTATTTAAATTAGGAGATACCGAAAAATTTCACTGAGATACCTCCATACAAGGTAAAACTAAACTTTACAACACATTAGAGATGCAGGTCCAATTGCCGACAAGAAATTTATCAGTTGAAAACATCATTTCAAGGGCCAATGAAAAAAACATCCCTCACAAATCCTACAGTCACAATCATCTCACAAATTGAGCAAAAAATGAAACGAATCTGATTTACTACCAAGCCAAATACCCCTCCTGATCATCCCAGCAAAAACGAACAGATTTCAATCAAGATTTGTAGCTGTTAAACAACCTAGAACACCAAATGTCATTTAGTTTAGTGATTTGACCTCCACCAGGGTGCATGCAAACTCCCTTCTACAACACTTGCAAGTGGTCCTGAAGCCAGGTAACACAAACACACCATTCTACCCAATTACTTCCACAATGAACATTATGGACAAGAAAACAATGAAATCATCCTCCAATATACCAGTGATCTGGTCGACAGTTGTTCTGGCTACCTCACTCCGTAACTATCACAGTGTAGGGAGTTGAGAGGAATATCTGCACATAAATGCAATTCTGTTTTGTAGAAGTTGGATACAAAACAGATACTAGTATCCTCACATCAAATACCAGCATTTATTGTCATAGTAACATGTGGAGCTGTTTAATCGTTTTCCTGCTCTGTATATTCCCCTACAAGACTTTATATCCATCGATCATATTCACAAGAATGGGAGTATGGCAGTTCTAGTACCATGGGGAAGGGCGATCTCAGGGATTCATTGTTGTCTGAGGCTGCACTCTGGACCATTTCACCTATATGACTGCGGTCTGTAAATAATGGAGTCTGGATCAGACAATCCTGTGATTGACATCATGAGCAACAATGCACCCAATTGGGACATGATGACTGAGCTTGACCACCTGACCCATTTTGTACCTCTTAACAGGGTCATCAGCTGATATATATGACTGCGATCATTGGCCTTTGTCATGCAATTGTCTATGCTACTAGGAACACATTAGGTACTGCCTGAAGCAACACTGTGAAGATATCCTTTGGGAGCTGGTGCCGGGGCATATGAGTTGCCTCCCCTGGAATGTCTTGACAGCAATACACAGATGGCATGTTACAACATCATCAGTTGCAGATGGACACTATCAATATTTAACAGACATGCCTTATAAATGCTAATTATTGTCAACTCTAGAAAGAACTTTACATTCTGTACCTGTCCAAGCTATGCTTTAGTATCAAACAAAAACACTTCTGACAACTACATCTCCAAGACACCTCGGATGGTGGGGTAGTTGAGTGGTTACAGTGTTGGCTCATTGCTGTTATTAACAATATTCCAGCCTTATTCCAGCAATATCACAGTGGGGGACACCAGAAATGGGCTTCACTTTGGACCAATGTGGGGAATTGAACCCAGGTCTTTGGCATGACAAGTGAACACTTTAACCTCTTGGCTACACCACTTAACATAAAATAATCAAATCAGGTTTAGGTTTTGGGGAAGAACTAGACTTTGTACTGTGAACTACTCATAAGCATACAGGAGCTTATTTTCGGATCAAGTTTGCCATGAAACTGCAGACACTTATAGATATGTATCTGTTATTGCAACAGCAAGTTGAGCTTCAAGTAGGCAGTAGGTCTTTTTCCAGGCTGTGTTTGCATTTTTCATGGGAAAAAGATGATGACACACAAGACAAGATTCCTCATGTAAACGATGTCTGCAATTAACTTGTTCTCCATCACTGTGCCGGCCTTGCTGTGTGGCAATCATCGCATCAGTTATACCTGACACTAATACTGTAGGATAGTGGTCTGATGATGGTATATTTTACTGCCTGAATTTAACCAAATTCTATCTGATCCATCTGTTCCATATTGAATCAAAGGCCCGGTAAAGTATGACAGTGGAACAATTCATTAAAATGTGTTTCTCGTTTGTTGTTTAACCCCACACAGCTGTATTCCTGTTATGAGATGGCATCCCATAAATAAGCAAATCTGGACCGGACAATGATGTGATTGATACAGGAACAGCACTCCACACCATTCATCGGAGTATCCTGCAATCAACCAAGTCAGAGCCTGACCGACTGATCCAACAAATCACCTCTCACGACCTGCATCGGTTGCTCGGGACCAATTCCACCCAGAATCCCATCAGGAAGCAATACAAATGTACATTGATGCTTCATCATACACCAGGTCTGTATTCCACTGTCATGTAATAGGCTGGTGACATAAAATGGTGAGTTATATAGTTATTGGTTGGGTACTGCAGCAGTAGAATCTAACATTTTCAGTCCACTAGTCCTATTGACACCTTGACTATTGAACTGCTTGGCAAGGACTAAAGGACTAGTGCCATTTCTAATTCTGGTACCCTTATTGGGTAAATGTCAGTGGATTGACACATGTTTCTGTGATGTGGCTGTTCTTCTTGATGGGAAAGGACAAGGCAGGACAGTGGTCCTTTTTTGTCCACAGGATGGGCATTCTTTAAGAAATCAGCAAATTTCTAGAATTTGCTATGAAAATTAGCACGTGTTGATATGATTGAGAACAAGGCTTTGTTCATGTCAGCACATGCATGTTTAAGATTTACGACAACACTAAATGCATAGATAAGGAAAAAAATCTCGTCCTAATAAACATGGAACTATCCTTAAGAATTACAAAGCCTTTGTGAATATTCAACAGGATTGTTAGCCTGTATTTGTGTATAGACGGCTATTTCATCAGCAGACAGCTGCAAGATGACAAAGTTAAACATTTCTGAGATAATATTCAATGTGAAGACACACTGACCTAGCAACACCTAAAAGCATGCATTTACAAGTTACGGCCAAGAGAATGAAATATTTAACAAGAGGATTCCATTTTTTGAGGAATTTGACAAACCCATTGAATTTTATATCTTTGGTATGTTCTCTTAATCAGATTTTCCCAGCTGTTGTAACAATAAACATTCAAATTCTTGGAAACATCAAATAATGTTAAGAAGTTTTATTCTGGGCATAAAATTATATGTTGAAGTCATCCTACCGACTGGCTCTGTGAGTCTAGCAAACACACACACATAAAAATCAACAAGAAGAACATTTGTTATCAACAAGCTTGCTATCTTTGGCAGACAATCACATTCATATTCCACTTCCCCCAGATCCAGGAAAACAGTAACAATTTGTGTTCATGACACCAATGCTTTCATTTCTTCTCAAGTCTGATCAGTGTGCTTATTTATCCCTGACAGAAGTGTAGTTCCTCTGTCAGGAAAGGTTGGCTTATGTTTATTTTGTGTTTATTTGTGAACATTGAAAGGTCAGGTTGGAACTTCTTGTATACCAAAACAGTGAAAATACTTGCAACAGGTTAGTTTTCTATTCCTCCCCTGCTGAAATGCACACCACGGCTTACCATGATCATTGAAGATTTTAACATGGTAGACCATGGTCATCTTAGACATTGCCATACAACAATATCTTCAACTAATACAGTAATCACTAGACAGAAACCAAGTCTACCAAACACAGTGACATCATTAAGCTCATGGTCTGTTCTATACCCTAACATCGTCATCTAACACTTATACCTTAATGACCACACCACACTCCAGTCAACCAAACACAGTGACATCATTAAGCTCATGGTCTGTTCTATACCCTAACATCGTCATCTAACACTTATACCTTAATGACCACACCACACTCCAGTCAACCAAACACAGTGACATCATTAAGCTCATGGTCTGTTCTATACCCTATCAGGTAACTGAGGCCCCTTAATCCGATGAATGAGGTCCCTTAATCCGATGAATGAGATCCCTTAATCCGATAAATGAGGCGCCTTTATCAGATGAATGAGGCCACTTTTATCAGGTGAATGAAGCCCCTTATATCAGGTGAATGAGGTCCCTTAATCCGACGAATGAGGTCCCTTAATCCGACGAATGAGGTCCCTTAATCCGATGAATGAGGCCCCTTTATCAGATGAATGAGGTCCCTTAATCCGATGAATGAGGCCACATAATCCGATGAATGAGGCCCCTTTATCAGGTGAATGAGGCCACTTTATCAGATGAATGAGGTCCCTTAATTGGATGAATGAGGCGCCTTAATCCGATGAATGAGGCCCCTTTATCAGATGAATGAGGTCCCATAATCCGACGAATGAGGCCCCTTTATCAGATGATAAGGTCCCTTAATCCGACGAATGAGGTCCCTTAATCCGATGAATGAGGCCCCTTTATCAGATGAATGAGGTCCCTTAATCCGATGAATGAGGCCACATAATCCGATGAATGAGGCCCCTTTATCAGGTGAATGAGGCCACTTTATCAGATGAATGAGGTCCCTTAATTGGATGAATGAGGCGCCTTAATCCGATGAATGAGGCCCCTTTATCAGATGAACGAGGTCCCTTAATCCAATGAATGAGGTCCCAAAATCTAATGAATGAGGCCCCTTTATCAGATGAACGAGGTCCCTTAATCCAATGAATGAGGTCCCAAAATCTAATGAATGAGGCCCCTTTATCAGATGAACGAGGTCCCTTAATCCAATGAATGAGGTCCCTTAATCTAATGAATGAGGCCCCTTTATCAGATGAATGAGGTCCCTCAATCTGATGAATGAGGCCCCATAATCCGATGAATGAGGCCCCTTTATCAGGTGAATGAGGCCACTTTATCAGATGAATGAGGTCCCTTAATTGGATGAATGAGGCGCCTTAATCTGATGAATGAGGCCCCTTTATCAGGTGAATGAGGCGCCTCATCAGGTAAATGATTATAAAGTCTTATTATATACATCAACATAAATATATATCCTCAGTGTAAACAATCCTCAACCTGGAATATCATCAAATGGTTAGAGGATCATATACAGTAAAAACATACAAAATCGGTTTGGAAACTATCTGATCACTTCGGATGAACTGGTCCTCAGTTCCCCATGTTTGTCATAAAGGTTAGACCTGGATGATCATAATGTGCATCTGTTTCATGGAACTTCGAAGAAGTCATAATTAACCCTGAAAACCCTGCACGCACTGGTGCAACATCACTTGCTATTAAATCTAACTGACATATGCAAGAAACATGCCAGGATCTCATGCTGTAGTCACAGGTATGCAGATATTGGCTTGTTTGTTGTTTAATGCTGCGCTGACGCTATATGATGGCAGACTAATAATGAGTTGAATAACAATCCCCAGTCGGGGCAAGGTGACACCCAATCAACTTGGTAACTGAACCTGACCATCCGATCAATTAGTCCTTCCTCTTATGACCAGCATTGGTCGACAGGGAGCAAATCTAACCCGGCATAGGTATGCAAATAAACATCACTGCTTGCATGGAAACCCAATAGATCTGAAGTATATCAATCTTCGTCAAAAACATTTGAGTATATAGGCACAAGCTTGTCTCTTGGCATCATTTCCAGTGAGTGTAGTGTTGATGTATGGACTATTATTAGCAACGTGTATTAGACAAAACAAAACATTTGTAGACTCAGGTTGTGGACTGGTGGATGGAGCTGCAGACTGGGAAGGATGAGTCGGATGATGCCCACAAGGATTAGTATGGACATATCCATCTTCCCAAATCCATAGGTCCACAGAAATATAATTATTCAGGGTTGGAACTGAACACAAAAGCTTAAGTAACCCAGGTAGATAAAATGCCTTTGTAATGTTAAAACAATGGCGACATTGGAAAAATTGTAATATCTGCAGGAATTTGGACTAGACCCAGGATAGTAAGCTAGTATTAAGTTCTAACCATGCTAAAAAATGGCTGTCCTGTGGTTAGAGGTGTTTAAGTGGATGATCGAGTGGATGATAGGGTGGTCAGACTCAGTGACTTGGTTGTTTGAACATCATGCTGTCCCAAATGCATGGATCGATGATCACGATGTCAATCACTGCATTAAATGGTCCAGATATTGACAGACCGCCGTGATACTGCTGAGCGTGGCATTAAACAATAAACTAACAAACTGTTTCTGTTTTTGACTCAAAATAAAGAAAACATTTGCAAGACCAAACAAACTGTCTCTTTTAATAGTTAATAAACAGGTGGAATTTACTGACACAGTATCGTTTCCTACCAACCACTGAGACTTCTTATATTACAGATGTTCGGCACACAGACATTATTTAATGACCACTGATGAACAACTTCTTTTCCTAGCTGTCCTACCAACCTGTTGACCTTGAGTCTTCCTTCCTATTATCAAGGTCAAATACAGGTGACCTTGACCTTTCATCAAAGCAAAATCAAGTTTGGAAAAACTTAATTTGAGTGAGGACGAACTGGCTACTCAGATGGTAGAGAAAGGTCAAGTTCAGAGAAACAAAATCTGAATGTGGATGTACACATTATTGGCTGCTCAGATGAAATCAGCAACACCCCAACATGACCTCCTCAACCCTTCCACCACACCCATGGACTAACTGTCAGACGATGGCTGCTACCAATGGTATCACCAGAAACATCCATGATCATGCACTAAGAAACCATCGGCATCAAAGATAAAATCTTAGATATTTTATCAAGTACATGTATAAGCTCATGACCATGAAATGCAGTGTCTCCAGAAACCAATACCTTTCTGAGAAAGAATCGATGGCATGAGATACCCACATCCAAAGTACAACAACAGCTGACACATACTGACACATCAAAGCCTTCAATGTACAGCCGGTTCAAAGATGAACACTTCAACAAAAACTGTCAATCTTTGAGAACTAAGTCAACATTTAAGCCTCCCACATCTTCCCCTGCACAAACCAGATCCACCTTCTTCAAGAAGGAAGACTTGCAGAATGCTCACTTTAATACACAAACACACTGGGATTAAAAGCCTAAATTCAGCCATTCAAGCCAAACCAGCCATTTCATCGTTCCACATGATTCGAAGAGAAAGTCAGGAATTCAACAATGGCAACATATTTTAAGAACCTGCCATGAACTTGGATGAATGTCTGGACACTAAATGCCAACATGAATGTGAGGATGTGTATTTCTTGAAGAAGGAATCCTGAAGAAGGACTTATTTCACCAGGAACTAAACTGTGCTCATCATAATGAAGCTAATTAACACTGTTCCCAAATGTCATAGAAAACCTTCAATAATCACCGATGCTGCCATAACTTTACCATTATCCAATCGACTGAATCCTGTGAAAGAGATTGTCTTTATGAAACTGATGCCTGGTTTTACAATGAAACATCAATATATCTGCTCAGGGACTGACTATTTTATATTCTGCAAGCTGGGATTTTTCTGAAAAACATATTAAAGCCTAAGCTATAAGGCCTTGAAAATCATAAAACAAGACAATCACTGCATGGCCAGAAATAATCACTGGATGTCTTGTGAAAAAATAAATGCTATCAGAGAAAAACATTGTCTTTAACAAAAACCCAGACCTCTTATCAAGAAAAATAAATGGTGTTTCCTGTAATCTCTCCCTACAATGAGTTATTACATAACAGGAAGTGTTATAAATGGTAATAATGTGGTACCATTCCGCAATATTGTTCATCAACTCCAGTCATATTCTGATTCCACATATGTTACCAGTTGACACCAGGCTTCGTGTCAACCTCCACAAACTGAGTTGTGCTGAAATGGTAACATTGAATGTCTAAACATTGACGTAAATTCTATCTTGTAACCCTTTCTTGTGACATGTTAAGCACCAATGAGATTTCAAATATTCCTGTTCATGATTTTTTTCAAAGGTGATATGATACCATGCTCTGTTAGGTCCTTACTCCTACATGTCAATTCTGCAGAGCAAACTCCCCAAGATGTTTCTCCTGAGTGTATTAAACCAGGCCTGCCTGACTGTCAGCCTATATCATTAGCTTCTGTCAATTCAGCAGTGACAGGTCTTGCCAGTGGAGTAGTCCGTAATCATCAAGTCTCAACCCTGCTGGACACAAGAGCCAGGCTGTCACACCAGCCCGTTTAAAGCACTTCGATATCCCAACCTCAAATGTCATGCTGTTGATGAGTGAGTATGGTCTTCGGCATGACGAGCGAACACTTTAACCACTAGGCTACTCCTACGCCGCTGTCATTGATGAACTGACGACACATTCTATGCCTTGAGTGAAAGAAATACCAAGTTCCTATATTGTATCTATAGAATAGTTCACTTGTCACACCAAAGGCCAGGGTTTGATGCTTCACATGGATACAATGTGTGAAGCCAATCTCTGGTGTTCATTGCTTAACATTACTGCCCAAAGTGGCATAAACACAGATCTCACTCACTCACTCACACCCTTTTGGAGGCTGTTCCAACAGGTTACATGACCAGGTGCAGAAGCTGAAGTCAACATGTGTTTGCATGTAGGCCCCACAGCCCTGGAAGCAGCAGATGTTAGTGACTTCATACTGCACCTGTGGCAAGCAGAACTCTCGGATGGTGCAAGACTGTTGACCTTTCATGCAATCACAGAAAGATTACTTGTACTGTCAAAGAAGGTGTGTCATGTTTGTGGTGACTGATGTTGGGATGACACAGATTTCCTCTATCAGCGTGAGTGAGTGAGTGAGTGAGTGAGTGAGTGAGTGAGTGAGTGAGTAGTGAGTGAGTGAGTGAGTGAGTGAGTGAGTGAGTGAGTGAGTGAGTGAGTGAGTGAGTGAGTGAGTGAGTGAGGTTCTCATGCTATCAACCGCTGGTATGCAGTGTATGACACCAAGAATATCACCATTAGCCCATGGGCTATCAAGAAATATATTCTGGTAACCCAGAATTTTTTTTAGACATATTGGATGAACATAGCTGGATAAATAAATAGATGTTGTCTAATCATGAAGATGAACAAAGTCTTAATGTTTGAATGTGTAAGGAAAGTTATGGCTACAATGTATTATCGGCCATACTTCTAGTCCTATCTGGTCCTTCGGTCCAGCTTAATATCTCACAAAGTAGACCAATCACAAATTTGATAGCCTTGTTTTGTTGACTCTTTTCATGATCATAAAAATGAAGTAAAAAAAGTTCATCATCACAATTCCTACTGACAAATATTCTGAACATGAACACTCTTAAATCACTCTCTCAAGCCAATTAACTCTTTCCTCACACCATTACTTGCCAACCATACCTTCACTAGCATCAGACAAGAAAGTATGTAGAGGATAACATATCATGTTCACTGGATATTAGATGTGAGCCGAACACTTGAAAATAAACCGCACTAAACAATTGAGGATGATTACCCATTAGATTGATGGCTTGCTGGGCAAGCACCTCTGGTTACTTTGATGTATCTGACCTCAGTGACAACGGCCATCATCCCAGGCATCAGTTTGGTTACATTGATAGCATCACATCTAAACTAACTTCTCAGTAATCAAAGTTTATGAGGTTAATATTCTGGAGAACATCCACTCAACCATGCCTCAACCATCCACAAAACGTAATGCCTATGAAAATGCCGAAATTGGCTTATAACAACTGTAAACTCCCAGTGCACATCAGTCACTAACGTAGCCGCAAGTCATGAATACAAATGCGATGATATCTGGGTGACAAGTGTCAGTTTCCGTGGTGACCCTCGCCCAATCCAAGCACCACATTTAGCCATCAAAACTGAGTCTCTGGTGGGAGGTGTAAATCTTCGTGCCAAGATGGAAGCAGAGTCCATCCGACAGACATTGATTGTACACTAGGCAGCATAGTAACACTGGGCAAGGAAAGGGTCATACCTCAGCTCGGCCAGCCAGGTCACTCCAATAGAGATTTATGTTGTCAGACATTTATCATACTACAGTTTTCTGTCCAGTAAGAAATGAAAACGGATATAAAACCAATTTAGGAATCAGCATGGTGTTTGAAATGCTGTTTATATAAGCTGTGATGGATATAAACAGATTTATCAGACCTTACACATTCGACTGCAATGGCACATCAGAGAATGTGGTCAGTCATCAATTTTCAAGTCATATCACAGCAACCTTTAAATAGTCAAAGACTGACTGAGGTTGATAGCATGACAATTCATTGTTCAGGGAAGAAGAAAATCAGCCAGGTCACACGTTGTAAGCAATGGTGATATGGGGGCACTAGAGGCCGAGACGTCTAAGGTGACGTAATTCGCTATGCAGAGTTGTGGGTTTGAATCCCGGTTCGCCCCTATTGTGTTTCTAGGTTTCATACCTGTGCTCGAGGGTTTCACTGAAGAACTGTATCACTTCAGAATTTCCTCCAACATTAAATACACGCCTTGGTATAACTGGAATACTGTTAAAAGAGGCGTAAGACCCAGCTCACTCACTCACTCACTCACTCACTCACTCACTTGTGATATGACATGATGTATGATGGGCAAACTCTCTCTGGGAATCCCCACAGGGGGGCAACCACTAACAACAAGCAAGGGCTACTCTAGAAATTCCAACACTTTGGACATTGTCTGTTCAAATGAGCCAGTGACCTCCTCCGTGATCTAGTGGGAGAGCGTCCGCCCAGAGAGTGGAGGTCCAGGGTTCGATCCTTGGCCTCGTCATACCAAAAGAGGTTAAAAGAAGGTATTTGTTGTAAGGCTACCTGGCGCTCGGTGTTAAAGGGGCCAAAACAAGGACTGGTCGGCTCAGAGTCAGTATACTGTGTCTGAGAGAGGTATTCATTTTAAATGGTGTCTCAGTGGCCTGGCACTATAAATCAGTATTAGTCCGGACTAGTACAAGCAGCCACACACACACATGTGCATGCACATGCAATAATATTGGACGCAGAGTTAAACCCCATTTCACCTCACCTCAAATGAGCTCAAGTTTCATTGCTGGGCTTATAATGGGACAAAGTAGCAAACACGCATCTCTTTATACCAGATAGAGTGAGTGAGTAAATGAGTATGGTTTTACGCTTCTTTTAGCAATATTCCAGCAATATCATGGCGGGGGACACCAGAAATGGGCATCACACATTGTACCCTTGTCAGGAATCAAACCTAGGTCTTGGGCGTGACAAGCGAACGCTTTAACCACTTGGCTACCCAACCACCCCTTATAACAGACAAAGGAAGGGTGACAGCACATGATAGGGATACAAATGTTTTGCTTTCAAACATATTGCTAAGTGAAGCCGAGTACTACACTTTGTACAGCATTACCAGTATCTCCTGATCATGTACTCCATGGCTGAGGGCTGCAGGTGATGTGCACACAGCTAAGTTTTCGAACATGTCAGCCTGATTTCAGTTTCTCTGTCATGTTTTTGTTCACACATGGATCATGTTCACCACTCCATTACAAAATCCTGTGTTCCTAGGTTTGTCAGTCATATCCGTGCCCAAGGGTTTAACCAAAGTGGTAAAAGTCTGATCTGCCTCACTTCGGGGTTCCCTCCCACATGAAGCTGACATGCTGACGACTTGTAAAAGCGGTGTAAACCCCAACTCATTCACTCAAAATCCTGGATCCTGTGTACTGCTACAATCTTTCTCAAATTGCAGGCAAAAAACACAAAAATGCAGGAATTGCACACCCAGAAGTCTACTTAAAATAATATCTGCAAGATAGCTGTCAGGATACAAATGTACACAATGCGTTCAAATAAAGTGCACTCACATTGGACAGACGCCACTGTCTATGCTGAGGCTGAACTTTAACTGGCCAATTATCCCAAATCCACAACCCATAGCTTGTCTTTGCCAAGCCCAACTTCATTAGGTTCTATGTAAATTATGAAGACTGAAGCTGTGTTTGCTTGGACTCTTCTCTTAAAGTAATCCTTTACATAAATCACAACAAATGGCACCAATCTACAGTAAGTCTTACTTTGGGTGGCACCTGTCCCACAAACCAGTTATTCATGTATTGCTGGAAGCAGTCAGTGTAAAACCTACCTTTAAGACTAGCATAGCAGAAAGAAACCAGGGCATCGTCATCCCCGACTAACAAATAGTCTGTGAAATGTTTTATTACACAATACAAATCTCTCCTCCAATTTTATTTTCCTGATGCTGATTTGTGGAACAGAGCTGGCAAGGCCTGATTTATATAAGCTAGACTGGTTTTGGTTTCATAAAAACTTCTTTTCTAGTCCTGGTGCTCCCTCCTGCAGGACTCCCATTGATCACTAAACACTGGGGGATAGGGAGCAGTCTTTAGTCTCCTATTAAGCTGCTGCATTGCCCCGATCAATGGCAGTCTGGTACTGGGGAATGGTTTGAAATTGCTCGTGAAAACCGCTGGTTAAGAAGGTCTGTACATGTGTGGGCACAGATAGGTGACAGTAAGTACAACCCCCATGCAAAGACTGGACGAGCTGGAGAAGACAGCTGGCAATGAGCTGTAAGTCAGGCACAGGCTTGAGCTGTACGACAGACAGACAGAAGCATGACTTGGCCATTAGGAATCCCCCCACAATGTTAAAGAATTCTCTTTATTCAGTTCAGACCCCAAAAGCAATCTTCGATAAAGTATGGGACATGACACCAGTGTTTGCAGAAGGAACATTGAAAGAATGAATGAGTGAGTTTGGTTTAACGCCGCTTTGAACAGCATTACAATTATATTTATAGTTATATCACTGCAAGTCAGCTTCATGTGGGAGGAAAGCCTGGGGTGATGCAGGTCTCAGACGCTTACCACTTTGGTGAAACCCACAAGCACGGGTATGGTGCTGACAAACGAACATTGAAAGATTGAATATCACTGTTACTGTGGGATAACAATCCCAACTTTTCAACTGATTTGTAATAACTTTGAATCATACAAATATTAACTTTTGCAAAAAAGATTGTATTACACACAGGCTTTGAGCTGTGCAAACTGATTGGGTCAGAAGTCTGCTCAACTCTTGTGAAAAACAGGAGTTATGCTTGTTATGATGTGGCAAAACAGTTATTCCACATGAATATATTCTAACTGTAGGTATCCCCCAAGATGCCGTGTCTTTTACAAGATGTGAATGAAACTTGAAATGCAAATACTAACAAAATCTTTCCCAGAGAATACATTCCATAATTAACAATTAACAGAAATAATATTTAGCAAATGATATATTTGTAATTGTGTTTGTATCACTATGCTTCTAATGTAGCGCCTATGTAACCTGAGCAAAAAAATCAGGAGCTGATTGCCATCATGTCTAGCTTATAATGATTTGGAATCTGATGAATACAAATGTGTACTTTGCTGTTCTGTCTTGTCACAGAACTGTCCAGAACATCTTGAATATCTCCAAGAGGAGACAGTGATGAGGCAGTGTCTACAATACAAGAAAATCTCTATTTCTCATCCATATTTGACATGAATAGTCAGAATGACACAAATCAATCTTGGTAAATGTTAAAATGTCGATGATGTCTTTATTTCTGCAGTTTAAAAAAAAATTGATAACCTTAAAGTTATTACTGGTTATTGCTGTAAAGAGGAGAAATCCAAACAAAGAAATCAATGACAATAAAACAAAAACATCCGTCAAACAATGCACACATCTGTCAATCATTTCTAGAATTTCGTTTGACAGGGCACAGAAAGCAGCCAACAGTTGTCATTCATCTGACCAAAACTAGCAGGTGTATAGCCTACACATTATTTTCATGTATTGAACAGTCAATGAAGTCAAAGGTTATGGTGACCTGAATGACATAATGTTTTGGAGGCGTAGGATGTACAGGGGGACACAAATAACCCTCATAAAAGGTTAATAGCACCATGGGACTTCACATTTCAGAGAAAATCCTTTTTGCTGGGCTACTCATTCAAAGTATTCATGTCCCAAATGAGTATTCCTGTCGAACACGATGTTCCCATACAAAATTAGGTTCAAATAACCTAGCTATGAAAACAAAAAGGTTGTGGATACTAATGTTAAAGATGGTGATGCTTGAAAGTCCTGCTACAGTCATTATCAACTGCTAATACTGCTTACATCGTAAACATAATATTCATGGAAGACAGGCTGCTGCCATGTCTTCAAGACAAGATGGAACACTTCACCAGTTGGCTCAAGCCTTGTAGTGACAGACACTAAATTCCAACATAGCTCATGGTACATATCCTAATTAAGGGCCCTTGTTTGCCTTGAGTGTGGCTATCAGCAGTCTTATTGTACAAATTCAAAGTGACAGGCACTCCTTAAAGTCACAGATGATAAGTCTATTCCTGATGAGGGCTCTACAGGTAAGCGGCTAGACGAACATCTAGTATCTGAAATGAACATGTCTTACAGAAAAAAGCAGTTGTTAAATTATCTTAAGAACAAAATTATAAAAAGGAGCCCGGAGACTCTCTTCATTTTCAGACTGCAGTAATCAAGACTTGCCCACTTTTATAGACTTGCATGGGCTTTATTGGATATTTGTTTCAGGGTCTATATGACAGGCCAGTATGCCTCATACCACCAGATTTACCAGACTCAACAGGGATTAGGTGGACCAACTCGGAAGCCAAGTTTGGGGCCTAAGTCGGCAAAAATGTCAGTACAAATTCCAAAATTGGAATTTAAAAAATCCTTATTCATGTTATCAGAGTTATAAGTGAAGTTGAGGCTTTTGAACTGGAAAAGAAGAGGCCTTAATCCTTTGTTTTAAGATTTTTGCATTGACCCACAATTTGTCATACTGATCAAGAGTCACTGGTCAAGAAAATAGACTGACCACCATACACCTGACTGTACCACTCACTAAGTGACTATGCAAAGATGTGTAAAACAATGGATATTTCTAAACAAATCACATACTTCATCACTGAATGTTCCCCAAGTTTGTCCGTTTTCCAAAGGTCACGGACCCCTGCCTGTTTTACTGACCTGTTCAGTTTTTCAACCAGCTGTTTCAAACATTTTGTAGTTATAACACTTTTGTTGTGTGCAAGAAGAAAATAATATTGCAACACTTCCCACATGTTACATGATACATGAAGTCTGAAAACCTTTCAGTTGTGCTTGATGGGAACCTTTAATATTGGCTGAAACTGATGGTATTGGTAATGGTATTGGATCCTCTGTGGTCAAACTTAGCAATGAAAAGGAAAGCAGTGTTGACATTTGAAGCTCACAATGACAGAAATCCCCCAAACAAACTTACATATTGAAAGAGGAAAATACTGCTGTTTACTATGCATCATGTCTTGCAATTTGGACAGATAAGAACATGTCATTGTTACGGATCACCTTATCCATACTGAGCAGCCACTGTTGCCATAGTGATCAACCACCCTAATACTATCCATACTGAGCAGCCACTGTTGCCATAGTGATCAACCACCCTAATACTATCCATACTGAGCAGCCACTGATGCCATAGTGATCAACCACCCTAATACTATCCATACTGAGCAGCCACTGTTGCCATAGTGATCAACCACCCTAATACTATCCATATTGAGCAGCCACTGTTGCCATAGTGATCAACCACCAAATACTATCCATATTGAGCAGCCACTGTTGCCATAGTGATCAACCACCCTAATACTATCCATATTGAGCAGCCACTGTTGCCATAGTGATCAACCACCTAATACTATCCATACTGAGCAGCCACTGTTGCCATAGTGATCAACCACTTAATACTATCCATACTGAGCAGGCAATGTTGCCATAGTGATCACCCACCCTAATACTATTCATCTGAGCAGCCACTGTTGCCATAGTGATCAACCACACTCATAAATAGTCTTCATCTGAGAAGACACTGTTGCCATAGAGTTCACCTACCCTAATACTATCTGGCACTGTTGCCATAGTGATCAACCACCCTAGTACTATATCCATTGCACTCTTCTGTCGGGCCTGCAGCTGGTCCTGCACCATGACTGTGGAATATATTTATTTTATGAAAAAATAATAATCTAGAAACACATACAAAAGCAAGTCTAGCCAGCTCTAGCTAGCTCTATTCCACATATGAAATCAGCATAGGGAATTTTTTTTAAATCATTTTTAGAGTCAAGAAGGATACTGTTTAATATAAGATTTCATAGACTAAATGTTAGTCTAGCCTGCAGCACAAATGGCTTATTCTGCACCACACCCATTAGGAAGTTGTTCTTAGACAGGAACCTCAGACATTTAATGACAGTTTTGTGTAGAAGAGTGTGTCTAGCAACTCACTAGACTGCTACAAGAATAATTTCCTCATCAGCAAAGGTGCTGCCTCTCCATGCCTGCCACAAAAGGACAGCTCTTCCCTCCATGGCAGATAAAGTAGTATTGATAAGCTGTTGAAGGCCAAACTAATTACAACTCTGATTTATACATGACGTCTATCTGCACAATTGCACATTCATGAAAAATATTCCATGCATATGGGAAAATATACTCCATGATAACAGGAAAATAACCATACAATTATCTTGTTATACTAAGAGGGTTGACACTAAGGTGTTTATTAGAAATAGAATTACCAACAATATCAAAACAACAAAATGAAAGATATTCTTTTTATCTTGAGTTACCATCATATTTAAACATCACTATTAAATTCTTGGATGCCAAACTTCTTCAAGCATCTGACCTTTGAAAGAACAAATTCCAAAACATGATTTTCTAAATGGTGACCATTATGTGATCTTCATCACTTCATAGGAACATTTCTCCATGAACTTGATGGCATAAACGAGCCAATGAACAATGACCATTATACCACCAGACAAGTTGTCATGTCGTACATAACACGTCAATATCTCCATCAGCATCTGCCCGTTATCTATGACAAAGAGGCCATAAAACATGTTGAGAGGGATTTCATTAAACTGAAGCGTTGTTAATGGGGCTAATTACTATAGCAATATGTTTAGCTGTAACACATATGCCATTTACTGGAGGATTTGCGTCTCTTGGGGCAAGTCAATGGCAAGTCAAACACGCTGGTGTTACTGACAGAAGGTCACGCATGCTGGCTCACAAGGAAATCAGCAAGATATTGGAGCATTGCAAGTGTTTTCTCAACTTGCTGATTGAGTGAAAAACAAGTCTAACAAGCTGCAAGACTCTATTAATGGATGCGGTCCGTTCTGAGCGATATGACGTTTCGCCAACAAATCAAAACCTGGTTCCATTCATACAAGTGCTTTATCCAGGAGGCTGTTTGTAGAAAAATTATGACTATTGATTGATGGATAGATTTTATGGAACAGGGCAGAACGAGGGACAGGGAGATTTTTAACACTCACAATATTAATGTGTAAGTGATTTGATAACATGGCTGCAAATTGCACTGACACAGTAACTACCTCTTAATGTTGAAATACTGACAGAAAATATTGAACATTCTGAAGTTCCTGGCATCAATTCAAGGTGTTATAAGATGCAGAATACATTTCTCACAGGAAATGAGACTTTTTCTAATGCAACTAAATTAATTCACAAAGTGTGGACTGGTAATCCTGTGGTGATTCGTTCTGCACAAAGGAATCTGTGAGTGAGTGAGTTGGGTATAAAACTGCTTTGAACAGTATTCGGTTATATCACAGTGAGTCAGCTTATATCACAGTGTGTCAGCTTATATCACAGCACGTCAGCTTAATGTCAGAAGAAAGCCTAGACGTTTACCCTTCTAGTGAAACCCACGAGCACGGGTATGGCATGGGTATGGTGCTGACAAACCTAGAAACAAAATTGGGACAAACCGGGATTCGAGCCCACGATCATGGTTTCTGGTGTGCCAAAAGGATGTAACTCTTCACAGCGAATTGCAGCACTTCAGGTGACTGGGCCCCCTGAACTGAAGTCAAGTCTTTGAAAGGCATTTAGAAATGATACACATAAGGAAACGTTGTGGTCCTCATTATACAGAAGTTGACATCCATAAATTCTCTACAGTAACTAAGTCATATCACAGCACTTAAGATTCATGCAAGGGGCAACTGAGGCAGATAGTAGGTGTGATAATGCTTCATACCAATTACATGAAACCATTAGCATAGTAATGGTGGGAGAAACCAGGCACCATAATTGGGATCTGAACCCATATTCAGAGGATCCTGGCAGCAAAGGGCCATCTTTGCCTCCAAATTACCAATGATCATAACGAGTACTGCTTCAAGCTTACAAACCAAACATGACAAACAGGTTGAAACAGGTTGAAACTGGGATTTCAAACCAAGGCTTCTGGCACAGCCAAGGGAGGCAACTCTGCACAGCAATTTCAGTGACTTAACTGACTGGGTAACTCCTGCAACCCATAGCAACATGGACCTGCCATATGTTTCAACGCATGTGCAATCTGTTCAATGCAAGCATGACAAAGGAAAACGCAGAAGACAGAAACTCTTCAAGGCCTCACATTTTCCCTTTTATATCTTTGACCAAAAGAGTAGCTTGAGAGGTTGAAAATCAGAAAGGATAAATATGTAACTGATTCTTAATTTTTCTACATTGCTTGACATCTTGCTGGGCATTGACTTCAACAGGAAATAGTTCCACACTCATTTTGTTTAAGACACTGCCTCGTAGGATGTTTTCATCCATACAGTTACAACGAGTCAGTTCAAGTAGAGAATAGAATTATTCATGTTCTCATATGTTTGCACATAAAATGTATTTCTCATTTCAAAAATAATGCAAAAACTTTATACAAACAAGATTACAGTTATATAAATTCATTTTTGGTTGAACAATGTTTTACTTCTCAAGCCAAACCAAAGTGTTGCTTAGTTATTGGAACTGTATCTTGGAAAACCTTCCAGAATTGCTGAGATAATAATGGTCCAATTCCACACCTTAAATCATGCTGAAAGTGTGACATTATTACCCTGGTCAGTGGGTCAGTGTGCACTCAAATTTCTTTCTCAGCACCCTGGAGAGTTTACAACTCCTGTAAGGCACCAGCAGATTAAGTCACAAAATCCTACCAGGTACCCATTCACTGCTGGGTGAAAGAGGCATATTTCAAAGAAAGTCACTTGCCAAATGAGACACTACATGTGTTTCATGGCATACATAAACAAACTCCCAAGAATATATAAGTTTGAAGTGCAAAAAAATGACATGTTGTAATCATGTAAATCATAGATGCATAAAGTACATCACATCAAGCAAAGCATATCTTACAATGTGAGTACAATTTAAGTCCCAGCTGATTACAATCCAAACCAATCAAACATTGCAAATATAAAAGAACAAAATGAAGTAATTAAAAACATAATACCACTCCGTCTCAGTTCAGTTCAGTTCAGTTCTTCCTTAATAAAATCACAACCATTGTAAAACTAAAGAACAATTTCCTACCATACACACTTAAAAAGCAGAATTGAAATATCAAACCAACTTTCTAAACCCATCATACAAAATTAATAGAAGTAAACCGTATTCAACTCATCATTTACAATTGACCGAAAAAGATTTAAACTGGAACACATCTAAATATAACAACATACTATTTTCCCAGCTGTAGCCAAACTTCTCCCAATAACCCTGTCACCAGACTGTTGGGAAAGTATATGGAACATCAATCTCAAGTGCTTCAAAATAGCCTGCATCAGTCTTCAGAATAGACATGATAGAACATCCCATGCAGGCGATAATCATGATAATGTCTTGTCTATTTGCAGTCCTCCCTGATGGTTTGTTTCCCCATCTGAATTGTCACACACAGAAAATCAATATAGATTCTTCTACTATTCCTGGCATTGCAGCAACAAGTCTAAAGATATTATATACATGTCAAGACTGCCCAGCCTGAAAGTGCAGGCCTCTCTTGTGTTTCTATCTCTACTTGATAACTGGTATGTTTGAAATTATCTAAGACTATTGAAGTTACATAGTTATGTGCATGCACATGTGTGTGGGGGAGCTTGTTACAACTGGTCCGGACTGATGCTGACTTTATAGTCCTAGATCACTGAGATACCATGCCAAAGTTTAACATGGATACCCTACTCTAGGGCTGGGGCGATACACCAACCGTGCTATACGATACGTATCACGATACCTTACTCACGATCAGATATGTATCACGATACTTGCATGTGCTCTTATCTGTGGTGTATAAAAAAAAAAATTCATAGAGAGGATGGCCAAGTACCTGGCACACTGATGATTACAGTTGGCAGTGTCAAGTATGGCACAACAAATGAAGATATGTATGTTTTCACTATTAACTTGCACAACTGATTAGTGTTTAGTGGAACAGTAATTAAAGCAAACATCTAAGGTCAGAACTGATATTTTTTACTTATACTAATATATCAAGAAGTAAAAGATTGTGATCCACCAGTGCATCAGTGTATTGTCCCACCACTAGCCTACTCAGAGCGATGTCTTTGTCTTAGCCCCTTAATGCCGAGCGCCAAGCAGGGTAACACGTTCCATCTTTTAACGTCTTTTGGTATGACGTGGCCTGGGGTTGGAACACTGACCTTCCTGTCTCTGGGCAGAGACTTTACCAACTACACAATAGAGGCAGTGCTAAAAGGACCTGGGGATCAAATAATAGCAGATCAAGGTAGTTAAAGCACTCTGTAATTACATCATACCCGTGAAGATCTGAGGCAGAATTGGTCTTCAGCAACCCATGCTTGCCATAAAAGGCGACACAGTTGGAGGTGAGGTGAGGTGAAATTGGGTTTAACTTCGCGTCCAAGATTATTGCACTTATATAGCGACGTGCATGTACGTGTATGTGTTTGTGTGGCTGCTTGTACTTGTCCGGACTGATGCCGATTTATAGTGTTAGCTCGCTGAGATACCATGCCGCAGTTTAACATGAATACCCCACTCAGACACAGTATACTGACTCAGAGCTGACCAGTCCTTGTTTTAGCCCCTAAATGCCGAGCACCCGACAGGGTAACAACAAGTACCATCTTTTGGTATGACGCGGCCGGGGATCTAACCCCGGCAACACAGTTGGAAACATGAAGAAACTCTGTAGAAGGTAAAACACATGTATGACGTGCTATGAGACACATTAAGCAAAACACAAACACAATTCTATGTATCCAAGTGATGGTGTAGCAGGAATAAACGTTTGACACGAATGACTTTAATTCTTTATGTTTTCTCACTAACAATGCTCATGAAATCAATCACTGGATTGTCTGGTCCAGACTCGGTTATTGACATACCGCCGTCATTTAGCTGGAATATTGCTCAGTGCGGTGTTAAACAACCAGCCAAATGTAATCACATCATAAACCCAGGTTGCTCCCCCAAATGAGGACAGTGAAGACTTTTCTTTGTGTTCTCTGCCATGACATTGCTGGACTATTGATGAAAACACGACAAAACCATACTCGCCAACTCACGGAATTGAGAATTGTTGTGATATTCCTTCAACCATATTTGTTGTTGCCATTTACACATTTACTTAAAAGTGGCCATTGAACTGTCGTTTCACAAATGGCTTGGGTGTAGGTTGTGAGTAACAGAAGAACAGATTCTGTTTAACAAGATGTTCAATCAAGATGTTGTACTGGTGATGTGTGCAGAAAGGGAGTTCCACTGTGACACATCAAGTTCACATGTAACAGTAGATCTACCAGGTTTTGTGTTGACGCTTGACTATCATGACAGCTAGACTACTCGTCAATTGGATGCAACAAAGCTTTGAACAGTATTCCAATCATATCACGGCATGTCAGCTTGATGTGGGAGGAAAGCCCCAAATGATGCAGGTCTAAGACGTTTACCGTTTTCAGGAAACCCACAAGCATAAATGGTATGGTGCTGACAAACCGAGAAACATTCCAGGGGAATTGGGATTCGAAACCATGACCATAGGTTTCTGTCACGCCTTAGATGACTGGGCCACCTGGGCCCCTTTTACAGAAACAATATTTTGTTTTGTTTGTTTGGTCTTTAACGCTACACTCCGCAGTATTACAGCTATATGGCGGGAGTCTGTAAATAATCGAGTCTGGACCAGTCAATCCAGTGATTGACATCATGAGCAGCAATCTACGCAGTTGGGATGAAATGACATGCATCAACCAAATCAGAAGACCAATTCTACCCAGGATCTTCACAGGTCATAGAAACAATGTAGCAGTATGACATGTGACACCAAACATTCACATACCTATTGTAACCATTCAAAGAATAGAACCTAGGAAATTTACTGACCACTTTGCCATCAAGCAATCCAGCCAAGATTTCAATGTAGTTCTTCAATATGTCACTATACCCAGAGGCCTACAGATCTGGACCGCGTCTCATTTGTGCTGTCATCAACGTTAATATTGCAGCAGAGATTTCACGACTGGCGTCCTTGAGAATATAGCAGCTGCTTTCTAGACACAGGGAACTGATGTGGAATTCAATGCACTGTAAGTGGCTATGCTCCTGTGGGTTGCAGTCTGGAGAACATACTTGTAGGACCGCAGCTAGTTAAGGACCCCCAACATGTTTCTGTTTTCCCGACCAACCCTCAAATGGATTTTTACCCCAACCCAAAACATTTCTTGAGCTGCTCAATGGCTTTTTTCTCAATGGCCCATATTCTCTGTATTTTATGCCGCTTGTAATTTTTATGTGCTACACTTTAGATAAATGAGTAATTTAAAGAAACCTGACCTATCTACCCAGGTCTGTGATGGGCCATAATAGAAAACACACATGTTAACTTTTTGTGGCTGAAGTAGGCATGATGATTGCACTCCAGTGCAATACTGCATGCTGCACCCAGCAATAGCCAAGCTATATGACAGCAGCCTGTATTCAATTGAGTATGGACCAGACAATCCAGTGATTGATATTGTGAACATTCATGCCTTTGAGGTACAATGACATGCAATCAACCAATAGACCCCTTGATCCTATATGTCACATTTAATATCCTATCATGGTAATCCATTGCTGTTGACAGTTATACCGATACCTAGTCTGTAGAAAAGCGAGTGTGATTTTACACAAATAGTAACACTTTTACACCTGGCATGGGCCTCATAGTGATGTTTGAATCATACCCAGTCCTCACTGTGATGAACAAACACTGCCATGTCTTCAGAGTCCGGTTAGAATAGTTCCCCAGCAACCTATGCTGTTTGTAAGGCAACCAAATGTATCGGATAGTCAGACGGGGGGAGGTCTTTGTTGATTACATGTCAATTTACACCACAGACAGGAATCATTGCTCACAATATCAATCACTGGTTTGCCTGGTCCAGACTTGATTATAAACCGGCCGATGTCATTATGGCTAGAATATTGTTAAGTGAGACACCAAAGCATCCCAGGACCAGCAAAAGTTACAATGTGATTCTAACTCTACAAGAGCACTACTTGAGTTCTGCACGCACTTGCTGTCTTGAGAGATGTTTGTGGATAATCTCATGTTTCTTGACTCAAACCCTGTGTGTCAACACGCTATTAAGATTTATATATTTTCGCGAATCATAGAATTTTTAATCATCTCTTAGAAATAGATAAATATCAGAGGCATCATAGATCCATTTATTCTACTTGTACACGCAATATCGGAGTGCATCTGACAATCATGTCAACATTTTAAGAGTTGCACGCAATAAATCTGCAATGGATTGGATGATGCAGGGTGATAGTTGATACCTGAATATGAGCGATAAATGGAACAGGTGATCTCATTAAATGGCTTGGATCTATGACCATCAAGAAAATGACATGGTGACGACAACAGCAATGCTCGTTAGTGACACATCATCAATTATGTAGCTAATAGTAATAATGACTATTCAGGAATCGAGCTGATTATTGAACTGATGATAACAAACAATGGTGATGGGTGCCACAATCTAACATATTTCATATACTACTCCTCAAACGTTAAGGATCACCTGATTCTTTCATGTTACTACAGTCAACCCGTCAGGCCATGATGAACTCTAGTAACATAAAAGAATCATGTGATCCCTAACTTTTTGAGTCAGACAAGACCAGTAATTGAAAGCATGAGACCACCATATAATGGCAGCTGTTTGCAATGACAACAATGATGAGTGAGTACGGCTTAACGATGCCCTTAGCAATATTCCAGCCACAATACAGTGGGGGACACCTGAAAGGGCTACGATTGTACCCAGTTGGGGATTCAAACCCGGGCCTCCAGAATGACAAGTAAACAAAAACCCTAACCACTTGGCTAGCCCATTACCATGATGATGATGATGATGATGATGATGAGCAAGTTTGTGTATATATAATGTGTATATAAATATTCAGGTTAGAGTGTCCGACGTACAAACAGATGAGGTGGTGCAGCCGCCAGAAGAAACAGCGACGCTCCAGCAGCAATTCCTCAGTCTTGTCCATCAGGTGTTTCCCCACAGCTGCAACATGTGTTTTCTTGCTGCCACAAAATGCATGCCCCGTGTTACTCAAGATTGGTTAAATCTAATTGTGTTGTTGAACTGTAGAGTGAGTGTGAATGGTGGTTCACACTATTATGCGTCCCTGAAGGATTCCAGAGTAAATGTCTTCAAATTCCACAGCAGATGCTGTAAAGTTCTGCAGCGGGCTTGAAATGATAGACACGGGGTCTGCATTGAGCAGGTTCAACTATCCATCTGAAGCTTCTCTTCCTACTGTTGCGTGACAATTGGATTCTATCATCAATGTTTAATATCTGTCAAAACAAGAAATATGAGAGTGGAGTTTTATGCCACTATTTAACAATATATTGAAATTGTAATTTGCCTTGCTTTTATAACATGTTGTTATCAATAATGTCCACAGTCATCCCCGCAGAAATGTGTCACCACTCACCAGTGGTGTGAAAAAATGTTTAAGCTGTCATCTCAGGTGTCAGTGTTGTCTTCTCACAGATTCTGATGTTTGTTTGTATTCTCGTTGCATAAAACCACACTCAACAATATTCCAATTATATAATGACAACCAATGTGAACTGCCTCATGCTATCAACCACTGGTTTTCATGGCCTATTTTGACTATCTACAGCCTGCATGATAAAACTAAAATGCTGCTTTGCTAGGGTGTAAAACAACATTCATTCACTCACCCCCTGATCTGCCAAAATTGTCATTAAATGTTTCAATCCGAATATGTGAACCCAATCAAATACTTGCTCCATACTTACCAACAAGGATGGAAATTAGCACTAGCCCGCTAGCCTAAAACAGTTTTGTTAATGTCAAAGATATCCTAAGGGATCAAGTAGAATTTCAAACAGACTGGGAGTAGTGCTATGTTATCACTATTCAAGGAAGTAGACTTTCTGGGTTAATTTCCACTCCTGCCCGTAATAATACCACAGAAACCACAAGTACATGAAACATCTTCCCGAAGTAGCATAACACAGAAATACCTATGCACAACTTCCTAGAGCAACTCTCAACATCTTGGCAACCACACACCATCTTCAGCAACTACCAAACACTCATCACTTCCTTCAGGCCATCTTCAACAACTCTGCACCGAAGACGACAAACCTCCTAACACATGGATCTTAACACAGGACTTCCCTATGGGCGTATGCCCCGGGTCAGGCTTGGGATCATGTTAATAAGTCAGTGTATTATGATTAAAGATGAAAAGATCGGTTGTATAGGTCTGTGTACATGGCCTGGATCATATAGCCAATCAGGGTGGGGCTACCGTGGGCAACTGGTCAATCAATGGTCGTCGACTTATCTTGTTAGAGGAAGCAGTGCAATAAATACAAGGCTTGAAGGCATGTTCCTGATGTACTTTAAGCAGTAATTGGGAGTTATTGAAACTCCCTGAATCAGCAATTTTCTGATTTCTCCATGCAAACATGAGTATTATCGACACCAATGTTTCAGTCCTCAGGTTCCACTACCCACCATGCGACAAATCACATCCTAAAGTTTGTCAGATCCTGAAAGGTCACGTTTGATATATGGTATTGGAAAATGAGTAGAGCAAAATTTGACGGTCTCTCATTCTCATTGCGACTTGGCTTAAATATTGATAAAAGCAGCATTAAACACTCAACCACTCACTCATTCAAGAATAGTAGCCCCTCTAATAACGATTCTGAATCACAATTGTGCATCTCTGTTGAAATTCTGGGGCAGAGTATGCCATTATTGTGGCAACAGGCCACTCCTGATAAGTGAATCATTATGTTTGGCCTGGATGATATTGACATATGGTTGGTCCTGTGCACAGCATGCAGGTCACAAATCAGGCAAAGCTAACCAACATTAGTTGCGAAGTGTCACTAAGTTGGATAGTGTATTCGGCAGCTTGACACCAGATAGTTGCTAGGACTTGCCCCACACTGAAGCACAAGTAGCGCCTGTGGTGTTTCCCAAGGAAAATATGCCTCTGTTCACCCATCAGTGAATGGGTACCCGGTAGGATGAGATGGCAATGTGGCTGTTAACCTTCTAGCGCCTCACAGGCAGCAACCAGGGTTGTATACTCCCCAGGGATATCAGAATTGACCAGGGTAATAATGGTGTTGCTTTGAGCATCATTGCACAACGTTGAACCACCCGCACTGTTCTGTTTTCACCATGACCAGTTTTGTTGGTGTAAATATCATAACTGTATTTTGACGTTATAAACACAATGTCTCATTTCGAAGTAAACATGACAATCACATTTTCAGTTACACATAATCATTTCATTTTACAGAAAACAAGACAATCTCATTTGGAAATAAACATCACAGGGAATTATCGAGGCTTGCTCAGAGACAAGTGTATGGCCCCAAGTCAGCAGCAAATGTCAGTAAAAATAAAATTTCCCAAATTTAGAAATTTCCAATTTCAGATTGATAGTGAGTGAGTGAGTGAGTATGGTTTTACGCGGCTTGTAGTACTATTCAAGCAATAATATGGTGGGGGACATCAGAAATGGGCTTCACATACTGTACCAATGTGGGGAATCAAACCTGGATTTTCGACGTGATGCGCAAAAGAATTAACCACAAGGCTACCCACCTCCTGTCATATATCTACACGCAATGTATAACTAATGTGAAGGTCACATGTATTTCGCTGATAAAAGGGGAATAAAGAAGTGTCTATAATGCTTAGTTTAACATGGCTGCATTGAAAGTAATGTTAATATACAAAGTTAAAAATCTTATGAAATTAAGAAATTTAAGAACCTAATCCTAATTTTGAACAAAATAACGATTGTTTCCCCATATGCTTGCCAATCCTTATTCCAATACTTTGGAATACCAGTTCAATCCCTCCATCACCTCTTACTGAAGGGAATGAAACCATTGATTCTTATTCCATATTCACAATGGTACGTTTAATAAGTATGACCTGGCACCAACCCCAAACCCATGTATAACTAATGTTGTTTTGACATGCACTTCCATGTGATATTACCTCCATAACTTACTAACACTTCTAAATTCAATCAGGCTTCATCTCATATGTAACTGCCTGCATCATCAACACCAGACAGACGTGTCGGTGTTCCCCTTACCAGGGACTATAAAATACAATTACTGACTTCTTCCTTATTACATCACCCAGCAAAACTGCTTCCCTTGAAACTACCTCCAACCTTTCCAGTGTAATTCTGTTAGGGGGAAACACGTAAGGCATTTAGAGCCAGCAGTGGGAGCAGTGGGAGCAGTGACATAAGCTGCCTCCTCAAGCAGACACGACATATATTCTCAACCCAGGAAGGCGATACATATCAACAGAGGCCAAGGTCAAGGTCAAGATCAAGATACCAAAATCATCCTAATCCCCAAGATGTGAAATGAGTTGTATTTTTTCATTTTTGTTTGATGCCACACTCAGCAATATTCCAGCTATATGATGGGTCTGTAAATAATAAAGTCTGGACCTGACAATCCAGTGATTGACATCATCAGCATCGATCCACACAATTGGGATACGATGACATGCATCAACCAAGGCAGCGAGCCTGACCTCCCGATCCACTTAGTTGCCCCTTATGACATGCATGGGTCTCACCTGGATTTTCAAGGTGTATGTCGGGTGGTCAGGCTCGCTGACTTGGTTGATGCATGTCATCGTATCCCAATTGTGTGGATCGATGCTGATGATGTCAATCACTGGATTGTCTGGTCCAGACTCGATTATTTACAGACCACTGTCATATAGCTGGAAGATTGCTGAGTGTGATGTTAAATGTTAAACAACAAACAAACAAATTCAAGGTGTATGTAGTGAGTGATTTAAGATGGAATGCACTTTTGCTTCAATACAAAGAGTGTCTGTAATATTGTGCAACAAATTAATACTACCATTCTTTCACACTAAACACTTCTGAGTTAAATTTAGAGATGAGAATGTTTTTCTCTACAAAAACATGGAATGCCAGCTGGGGCTCTGAGGGATTACATCATCAGTACCATACATTTTACATAATTTTACACCATTAACAAGTTCAAAAGATGATATTCAAAAAGTCCCTGAGACAAGAACTGAAACAAGACAAAAGAACACTCTCAGTGAGAAATTGTTCCACATATGCATATAAACATTCAAATTTAAAAACGAGATGGCAATGTGGCTGTCAACCTTCTTGTGCCTCATATTACCAATTTTAAAATCAAACAACATATTTTGAAAACAGCAGATTCCCCCCCCCCCCCCCCTGCAGTCATCTTCTCACACAGAACCTGAAACAATTGGTAGACACTGTTGGTCAAATCGCACTTGTCCAAAGCTCATTTTGGACAAGTGGTTAATGTAAAACAGCTGGATTTGGGTGGAAAACAAATAATCCTTGTGGCTTTTCACTAGTCTTGGACTTAGGGACATGTGGTCGTATCTGTCCCTGAACAAGAATTTCTGAAAGTCTATGTTTCTTCAGTTTCAGAAAATCAAGAAATCCTCTGGGCGCCTTTCAATAATACATTAAAAAGACCTTAACACTAAACCAATCATCAAAATATTTCATTTTAGAGGCTAAATGTTGATCTTCCCTTGCTGCAATGAGAATACCTCCCTCGACTGCCCCCAGCGCCATGGCTAACCATCCATCAACAGCAAATGTCTTATTATCCTTCTGGTCAAATTCCAAAATCCATGTCCAGCCGATATGAGCATGAATACCTGTTAGCACATCTTCAGCTGGACTCACACAGACTCCCATCAGTTTCACAGACTGATGAACAGATCCCCGTAAGTGGATTCCCCTTGCTGAGAAAGAGTCAGCCGGCAGAATAATTTAACAAACACGAAAGTCGGGCTGGAACTAACTTAGTACATCCACCCTTACCACAAATTGGATTGGCGCTCATGTACTTTGTTCATATTGCATGACAGGGAGAGAAATACGTCAAAAGCTGGCTGAGCTCTTCAGCCTCGGGCACAGCATGGGGAGAGGTGATGGGATATTCAGCTGTAAACCTGCTCCTGTACATGCACATCCTCCCCTCGTTGTGTGTTGACACACAGTGGCCTGTGTTTCTTTGACTAGCAGCTAGGATAACAGCATGTAATTACATTGTAGTGTTGTCGAACTTCACCTCATCATTGTCTCTTGATGGAGGGAGTGTTGTTACAGACATGCTTCATTCTTCCATGGTGGCCTGGTGCTTCTTGGTGAGACCGAAGGCAGTCTTGTGTTTGGTATTGCACATCATGCTGGCGAGCGAGTGAGTGAGTGAGTGAGTGAGTGAGTGAGTGAGTGAGTGAGTGAGTGAGAGAGTTGTTTCAAAGCTTCAGTTCATCAAACCTTCTTGTATATCAACAAAGAGCAACATATTTCAACAGTATTTAAGACCTGATTCTGAAAGTTAACATTTAGTTAACTTAAACTGCTGACAGTGTACTTATATGTCTGAACATACTGCAACAGACTTCTGAAATGAACACAAAAAGTAGGAAAATGACACACACACAAAATAAATTGCTGTAAACTATTCATCAAATTCAAGAGATAGCACAAAAGCTACAAGTCGCTGAATCCACATTAAAATTGATGATGTGAAAACACAATTTACAGTAAACTACAGTTATAACAAACTCAAAGGGACCACAAATATTAGTTCATTATAACCGTACAGCATATATACAGCAAATCCCCGGAACCCAAACAAAAGTTTGTTATAACTGTCGGTTCGTGTTTGTAATAAACGTATAGTTAAGTCCCATAAACCCGACATGGTTTGTTAAATATGATTATGTCGGAGTAACGAGTATGTCAGATAAACGAAATTAAGTAGTATCAACGTTCATGATCGAAAATCGGACGTTAGAGAACGATACACACATGTAATGAAAAAATAAATATGAAATATTCACATTGTTGTTGTTATGTTACATTGTTAGCGGAATATGTTTTCTAATCATGCAATCTCTAAAGCTCAACACAAAACAACTGTTACGAACTGTATGGCTTATTCAAAATACTTTAAAATGCATAGTCTGGAATGGAAGTCGCAAGTTTGAAACTTGTACCGCAAAGCTTAAGAAAGCTACTTTCTAAGTGTTCCTGTTAGTCATTTAATTGGTCGGTTATATTTCGCGAAAGGTTGTTCTGACGTGACCTGTAATGGGATGTCCTCGGCGATAGCAAGAACTTGTATCTGATTTTAATGAGACTGAGGTAGTCTAAGCATGTGATTAATCCTGTTTTCTTTATTTGAAGCATTAATTGTTTAATGTAAAGCAAGTTTATCTCTGCAGCCGTAATATGCAGCTACCAGCCGATTTGTCTCGCATCAAAACACGCTCTGTGTACTCGCAGGTAGTTGACCAAGGAGTACGCTGATCACTGTGTCGGATTAACGTGACTGATTAATGAGTGATTTCGGTAATGTGAGACTGTTGGATTAACAGGTCTAAATAGCACTGATTTAATCGGTTCCCATCATTAGTGTCGGACAAAGCCTATTGGTTGATTAACGAGTGTCGCATTAGCGAGACTTGACTTGTTTGCTGTAATCAGATTACAATACATATCACTAAACTGCAACTTAATGACACATAAAACCTCCAGCTCATTAAGATCAGCATGGTCAAAAACTAGGGCTGGCTATCAATATAGATCATAGAGATCAATAATAGCTAACTAAATATCAAATCAATTATCATTAAATATAAGCAATTTTAAGCAAAGTAAGCAAGAAAGTTCATTTGGACATTTGAGATATAACCAAAAAAGTTGCTTTCCATCTTCGACAATTGACATAGTTGACAATAACAAGTCTGTTTAAGGAAATCTAAGTTTTATCTCATCACAATAGTTTATGTAAGTTATTATTGATGACAACAATGTCATATGGATCATAGGTAATATTTCTTCCCATCAACGATAATTCCAATTATCATCTTTCTAGCAAGCCCTATCAAATACACAAAATATAATGACATACATCCTGAATCCAAGTTTTGAAGCAATTAATAAATAATTTCTGTCTGCCCCAACTAGGCTAATTGTTTCAACTTCAACAAAATCTCACTCAGATTGTGATAATCTAAACCAATACAACTAAATAAACGCACAGATTACAGCATTTCAAAGCAGGATTCAACGTACACCCAATACCATCATCCTATTCACAATCCATTACCAGAATTAATCAGGTCCTATTATTCAGTAGGCCAAAGGTCAACAACGTTTCTGAGGACCCCAAGAGAGACCAACACAATTGGGTCCTAATAGGCAAAAATCCTGAACCATTTCCTCCAGGAATTGGCCTAAACATAGACTTCTCTGTACAGATCATGTTCCCTCCTTGCTGAGTATATACACTGGCGGTTGTATAATTACCAAGTCAATCTCTTCCCTTCCTTTTGCTCGTCAATCCCCTTGTTTAGCTCAATTGTCAACAAGAAATGCCAATGAAAAATTGAGTTTATTGAAAGCAGTGATGGCTTCAGTTCCCCTGTCAGAGGAGCCCAGGGAACACCTGTCTTATGATGTGACTTCCGGAAAACTGGAATAGTGGGTTATTTGTTGAGAACATTAATGATTCCTAACATAACAGTTTAATCGTTTTCAGAAACCAGGCATGTCAGTGAAAGAGAAAGAGAATTGATCACATGTTTAATATTCCAGTCCAATGTAATCCATGTAATGGAACAGCATGAGAACTCCAGATAACATAAAAACACATGACATCAAAATGGAATCAAAGATCATATTGTCTTTACGTAAAACAACAGATCATTAAGACTGAAACCATGACCCACACAAACTGATAACTTGGAACCACCCATACAGAACATCTAAATGAGGTCAAATATTTCATGCTATTCAAAACTTCCTGTTCATTTCCTGTAACATCGGAAACACTGGGCCAAGTTTAGTATTCCCTGCGCCCTAGGTACATTAATATCATAATACATGGGGTCCTCATAATGTATCAATACTTGGAAACAGAATAACTGAAATATATTTATACCAAGCTGCTTCATGTGAGTCAGAGAGATAAATTATAGAAAAACCAAAATTTTAATGTCAGACCAGTTTGAATTATATTTGAATTACTTAATTTTTTCAGATATCTTGTTTGCATTCGGCTTTGTTTTTGAAACTAAATATCATTATCATGAACAAACCTCATGGTTCATGTTCCAAATGTTTCATGTGCAACCAATGAACACAATATTTCATCATTGCATAAAATACTGTTGTTCGAAATTAAGGGGGTGCAAGGACCATGACATTTTCTCCTAATGTATCTGGACTGAAGGGGACTCCAGGTAAGAATATCCTCTGCACATCTGGACCGGGTTCAAGTGTAATTTCCGACCATTAAACATTAGGAGCATACATTTAAGCCGGCCAAAGTGTACGCAGAAAGTTTCCTTAAGTTCTAAATGTATTTTGAGATCCTTTGGGTCCCAATTACCTCTGTGCCTGCATACTAGATACTAGCAATTTAACCAACTTTAAGGGATTCATCTGGGTACTTCCAATACAACCTTAATTCCAAAACTATTTTTTGTAACCCCTGGTTGTCCTAAGGATATAGGTCCACAGCGCTGTTGTAAGAGGCAACTAAATGGATAGTGTGGTCAGGCTCAGTGACTTGGTTGATTGCATGTCATTGTATCCCAATTTCATGGATTGACGCTCACGATGTCAATCAGTGGATTGTCTGGTCCAGACTCCTTGATTTACAGACTGCTATCATATAATAGGAATATTTCTGAAATCAGTGTCAAACAAAAAAACAAAAAATTGTATTGTATTTGAATCTTGGGACTATGACCTGCATCCCTTAATTAACATGACAACAATGACAAGGCTTCATTGACTTTCATGCTAAATTATGAAAGCATAAATGCCATGCACACAAAAACTGCAAATAAAAAATTCCTTCATATGTTTAAAGGTCTTATCCCCATAAGGACTTATCCCCACAAATGACACAATTGCACAGTTATCCACACATTTGTCTGCCCGGCTATTTCCAATTTGACAATCTAGTTCACTATGGTGACAATGGCCATGATGGCTAACACTTCTAACTCAGTAAAATAAACTGAAAGTCATTTCAGTAAACATTCACCTTATCTCAGCTCAACCAACATTTGTACACTATGGGAATAATATTATTAGGCTTTGATAAAGATTATCTGGTAAAACCCCTTAACAGAAATGACAATGGCAACAGATACTTGAAACCGCTTAAGATGCATTACAATGTCCATGAAAAGATACTTCAATAATTGAAGTGCACTAAGTTCTAAAATAACCAAGTCCTTGGGTTGTCCATGAATGTCTTGACATGAAAGGAGAAAATGACGTTAAGATGTATAACCAGATTCTGGTGATGACATCAATTTCTCATCAAGTGAAATAACAACATTGAGCTTAACCTTCTTTGAACAGAGATTAAAATCAATTGTAACTAATCAATATACTGAATACTGAAAACAGCAAAATTCAATTTATAACGATAGCATGTCAACAATAAAACAAATTTCAGACAAGAGAAATCCTTCAAAATAATCAACAATATTGATCACGAATGCACGATCGAAGCTTCTTTGTAGGCCGCAATCAATTGTCAATCTGATTTTATTTCACGATAGCCCAAGTGTATCTACCCAGCAGTTCAAAACACTTCATCACTGTATTCATGGCAGGAAAATTCATTTTTGATACTCATATTTCCCACCAAACTGATTAATGCCCATTTTCAAAATTGCTGACATTATCATCTCTGAAACATGCCTACTCATGCAAGCTCTTCCATATTGCCTTTTCGATATCCTTCAGAATTCCAGTCTCAAATACTCTGCTCTTTCTCAGCCATGCTTTCAGTGACTTCCCTGGACATTGTCATGCTGATCTCATCTCTTCCTATAATAAAATATCGCCTATTCTTCCACGGAGAATGACACCATAATATAGAGTGTAACTGAAAGGTTATATTTTCTGAAGAATAATCGAACAGCCTAACACGGAATCAGAATAATCTTTATGAACAAAATAACAGATTCATATGATCCTAATCAGCAAAAATACATGTCATCATAAGTTTTCATCAATATAATTCTGGAAAATATATTGACTATTTATTCCACCTCCCTCTTCATCATCAACAGCTACATCAGCAGCACCAGCTAAAGTGCAAGCATCAAGAACATTTCTTCAATATTTCCTGAATCAATTCCTCCTCACCCTCAACAACATCAACAACAACAACAACAACAACAACAACAACAAAAACAACAACAACTGCTACTACATCTACTCCATGTATTACAGAAGGCTGACTGCACCCATCAACACAGTAAAGGTGAGCTGCATGACTGGTCAACTATGGTTGAGTGATGGGAGCACTGAGTGCACTGCCATCACCAAGACGATCTGGTGCTCTCAGATACCTTGTAAACAGTATAGATTCATGCACCGCCATTGTACAGGCAAAACATAGTCGTGGCACTTGATCGTGACAAAAAGTTTCCCGAGATTCAAGAGTGAGTGAGTGACTCAATCAGATTTAAGCCTGAAGGGACACAGGTCATGGATGGAAGTCTGAAGGGACGCAGGTCATGGATGGAAGTCTGAAGGGATGCAGGTCATGGATGGAAGTCTGAAGGGATGCAGGTTATGGATGGAAGTCTCAAGGGACGCAGGTCATGGATGGAAGTCTCAAGGGATGCAGGTCATGGATGGAAGTCTGAAGGGACGCAGGTCATGGATGGAAGTCTCACGGGATGCAGGTCATGGATGGAAGTCTGAAGAGACGCAGGTCATGGATGGAAGTCTCAAGGGATGCAGGTCATGGATGGAAGTCTCAAGGGATGCAGGTCATGGGTGGAAGTCTCAAGGGATGCAGGTCATGGATGGAAGACTCAAGGGATGCAGGTCATGGACGGAAGTCTGAAGGGATGCAGGTCATGGATGGAAGTCTGAAGGGATGCAGGTCATGGATGGAAGTCTGAAGGGATGCAGGTCATGGATGGAAGTCTGAAGGGATGCAGGTCATGGATGGAAGTCTGAAGGGATGCAGGTCATGGATGGAAGTCTGAAGGGATGCAGGTCATGGATGGAAGTCTCAAGGGATGCAGGTCATGGATGGAAGTCTGAAGGGATGCAGGTCATGGATGGAAGTCTCAAGGGATGCAGGTCATGGATGGAAGTCTCAAGGGATGCAGGTCATGGATGGAAGTCTGAAGGGACGCAGGTCATGGATGGAAGTCTGAAGGGATGCAGGTCATGGATGGAAGTCTCAAGGGATGCAGGTCATAGAATAAAATATTGCTCCACATGACAACCATATTTTAATGATTTTCTGATGAACTGCAGCATGCTTGACCATCCACCATCCTCAGAGCACCACAGGCTTACATGCACGCCTGACCATCCATTCCATTTCGAAATGCTTACCTGCATACTAAGTATTCAATAAAAGACATAATTCGGGTCACAAAGTTGCTGTGACCTACTTTAGCCAGCGCAATTATCAATATCTACTTGCAGGCACCAACCACAACCCATCATGCTATGCAGTGGAACAAAGCTCAGAGGTGTTTTGTTAAACACAGACACAGACCATTTGATAAATCTATTTGTTAGGAAAAATAACCTGTACAAGCGATCATTTTTATTGAGTTTGTAAATCAAGTAACCATTCCCTATCACTCCAGCAATTGCCCGGCAACTGTTGAAGATATATCTGGTTAACTCTTTCATCACTGGCTGCCCCAGAGTTATGTCCCTTGAGACCCTGCAGTCCCTGACACTGACAAGGCCTGTACACTGGCCTCCCTGGCAGTATTATTGGAAAATCACACTATCATTTTTGATGCACTTTTTCTACCAGAAACTTGCTTTTAATATACATTTATCATATACCATTGTAAAGAGGATTAAGTATACTTTAACATTCTTTGTTGTTATTGTCTCTAACCTTTGTTATTTTCTAATTACAGGTGTTTACAAGTGAAATAAAACTTGAAAACACTGAAAAAATGAAAACAGACAATGAATTTTGGCTCAAATTGTATTACAAATCACAAAAATAAATCACAGATACAAGGTAAACATAACACAGTGGTCTTGTCATCTTGGACGGCACAGGTAATCCCAGGTGTTACAGGTAAATTCTCTTCATGCACATCTGTAAACAAATAAACAAGTTTACAACTCTTGGTACTGACTTTGTTTTCTATACTGATGTCACATATTACTTATGATACACTTACAGCCTCTTAGGTAAACTCGTTAACACAGGTAAACTTGTTAACGCAGGTAAACTCGTTAACACAGGTAAAAACACAAATATTTGATTTATTTTGTTCTTTTTCAGGATTTGAAACAAAAATTAAGTATTTAAGTTTTTAAAAAGTTATTTATCACATTATCTGAACATTGAACCACAGCTACTATAAGAATGACATCACAGGGAAGATAACACAGATTGACCTGAAGAGGGAAACATTGTAAAAGGACGGAAAGATCGTAAATTCAAGTTCTGCAAATATACAAGTTGTGATAACATATTTACAATACACTGCTATTTACAATTGCATAATAAATTAAATCAGTACTTTATTAAATCAATTAATAAATAAATAATCATTACAGTTACTAAAATTTAAATTAAGATGTAAAAAACAAGAAAACAAACATGAATATGGAAATAAATTTTATTCAAATTGAGCGAAATATAAGGACATACGACAAACCGGCAAACTACAATTCGGATTGCGATCAGAAAAATAAATTTAAAAAAAAACAAACAGATACGTCATGCCACTCACCTTTGTTGTTGTTGTGATCGCTCGTTCACGTGTAGGCTGCATTCTCATTCGTCGCACTGATAATCTGTTCAAACACAGAATCATTGTAAAACAGTTGGAAAAAATCAATAGCACGACTCTTCACTCACCGTGTCAATATATATTCTTGAATCCGGTCGCCTCTTCAAAATCCCTCATGTCTCCACTGTCGTGTGTCCCTCTGCCACTCCCATTCTCGAAAGTTGGCGGGGGGGGGGGGGGGGGGGGACACCTCGTCGAAACCGTCAAAATCTTCACGAAAATATTCGCGAAATTCCCTCTCCCCTTCGCGTAAATTATTCAATTCAAACACATTATTATTCCCGATATAGTCGTTGTTAATCATCTGATCGCTATCCGAATCGTAGTTGGCCGCCATTACGCTTGATTTACGATTCAAGCGAGAAAAATACCTGTCGCGAAAACAGGTGACATACCCGCGATTTTCGCGCCAAAAAGACGGGGAAATTCCATCGAATGACGTGTCAATACGTGTAGATCTCGTTTCCATATTTAGAACGAGATTACACACGAGAAAGGAAGTAGAAAGAGCGATTTTGTAAACACGCTCGCGCCGCCCGATTTATCGGGCAGCCGGGTTCTGGGCCTCGGCTTATGCTGCCCGATTTTTCGGGCAGCCGGGTCCTGGGACACGGTTTATCCTGCCCGATAAATCGGGCAGTCGGGGCGAAAGGGTTAAAGATGACAATGATGGCACAGGAATCACATAACCACACCATTAGAGTGATTGCCCAGCAACTGTTGAAGATATATCTGCTTAAAGATGACAATGATGGCACAGGAATCACATAACCACACCATTAGAGTGAGTGAGTGAGTGAGTGAGTGAGTGAGTGAGTGAGTGAGTGAGTGAGTGAGTGAGTGAGTGAGTGAGTGAGGGAGCATGGTTTTACGCCGCTTTTAGCAATATTCTAGCAATATCACGGCGGGGGACACCAGAAATGGGCTTCACACATTGTACCCATGTCGGGAATCGGACCCGGGTCTTCGGCGTGACGAGCGACCGCTTTAACCACTAAGCTACCTGACCGCCCCTACACACCATAAGAGGGATTACTGAATGAGGTTACACCACCATGTTACATGCATCAGCAATGTGGAGGCTATTCATGACAGTCCTACAACTAGACTACACAGCAATGACTAGTGTGTACATCGTGGTCCGGCCAACAACTCATGAGTATATTGTGATACAGGACACACGATACATTGTTCACTTCTGGGTATTACAATACGTAACAATAGGACAAATATATATTTAGGAGTTTGTTCCATTCTAAGTATTCCTTTTTGAAATAAATTTATGACACGGATTCCTTGACTTGCAACTTAATTTCAAGCACTGAAGACTTCTACTGAATTTCAGAAAATATATTTAAAAATTCTGCAGTGCCTGACCTAACTACAAGACTTGAATAATGAATATCCTGATTTTATCAAATCTCACAAACAAAATGTACGCTAACTAAAACAAAAACAAATTTAACAAGTTCATTTCAGGAAGACCTAACATTACCATAACTGGTGGCCAGACTTTGAAAGCTGAAATCTGCATAAATTTCAATAATGAACAAATATGAACAAATTGTTATGAAAGATTCTTCAAGCACCGTTGCATTGATTCAACATTATTCTCAATTCTCCAGCAACGACAGACGACAAGCGAGTCGTGGTTGCACGTTAGTAACAGCGTGACGTCTCCAAATGGACTGTGATGAGCCGATCTGCTTTCATGGGCGCGTACAACTCAGAAGACAGTGATGGGATTGAGCAGTGAGGATTGACGAAGAACTGAAAGGTCAAAACTCTGTCATCACGAAACTGGAGTTGTGGGTGTATGTTGGAAAATCAATCTTGCTTTAGAAACCTGACAAACAGATATATAAACCAACTGAAGGAAACCGGGGGCTGGTGTACTACATACACTGCTGCTGCGTCTGGGTATATAGTTGCTGCCAAAATAGCAGACAATATTTGTGTAACTATCTCCCTTTAATACACTGTTATCAGCACATTCAGGGATTTCCTTTAGGGAAGTATTTTGGACTTTCGTTTAGGAACAAATTCAGGGCTTTCCCTTTGGGACATATTCAGGGGTTTTGTTTGGGAAACATTCAGGGCTTTAGTTTTGGAACATATTCAGTGCACTTAATTTCATACACATTCCATGTTTAAAGTTTCAACACTTTCATTTTCATTTGAAACATATTCATGGCTATCGTTTTGGAATAATACATGTGTGAATCATTATTGTGTTTTATTTTGCCCGTCAACCAATTCAAAAATATTTCAGATATGATCTGCTTTATCAGTCCAAAGTATTGAATGTACTGGTATTTCTAAGTGTTGACTGTCCAGTGAACTGGACAATTTATAACTGAACTGAAATTTGCTGGGGCTGTCTATTTGCTCAAGCCTTTTCCCTCTTTTACAGGAAGTAAAACAATTCAAATTTGTAACCCTCTAAAAATAAGTTCAAGGACATTACAAGCATTTGCTACAAATTTCATAATTCAAGGTTACAAGATAAATTCACAGTTCTCTGTATTCCTGTCCCCCATAAAATGTCCTCATTGACTGCAGGCCCTGAGTAGAGGGACACATGCATACAGATATCCAGGCTTCATTCTGCCAAGAGACCACACTAGCAAACACTGACCATATCCCAATGCAGACTGTCTACAATGGTCACAAATCACATTCAGGAAAGGAATAATGTAGTTTTTAGGAATTGTAAAAGGTGTGACATATTTTCTTTTTAAACCAACTTCAATCCAACAAGCTTCAATGCCATTACTTCAATTTCACCAAGCTTCAATGTCATGGACTTCAAATCTCCAAAGCTTCAATGCCACAAACTTCAATTTTACCAAATTTCAGTGCCACCAATCCATAAAGCCACTACCTTTATTGCAACCAAGCTTCAATGCCATGGACTTCAAATCTCCATAGCTTCAATGCCACCAAACTTCGAGGTCACAGTACTTACAGTATCACCTGCTTCAAACTACTTTTCATAAACTATTTAGATTAATTATTCTTCCCTACTCTTTCTCTTGATACGCAAGTGACAGACATGATACACCACAGACATACCTAGCGGAGATGGGTAAACCCAAAACACAAGTTACGTGAACGTGAGCTCTCTCACAAACACACACTCACTCTCTGCCATAAATCACTCATTGGGGCTCATTCTTCTGAATTTGAAATTCATCTTCCCGATACTAGTATTTATTAACAAGATGTTTGCAGGACCTCCAATGAGCATGATAAGGATAAGCAGTCTCTGCCAATGCGTTGTGTCTGACTAGCCCCAACCTGACAATAACCATCATTTTCTGTACATCTTGATGTTACTAGCAGACTCCAACTAGCTGAGTTTACTGGACTGAACAGAATTTTACTTGACTCTGGCTTTGGACCAGTGGCTCAAGTCACAGACTACCATTAAATGACTCAATAGTTTATCATACCTTGAAATTAGCCTTCCTCTTCTTGTCCGGACACTTCTCAATTGCTTTCGTGAACACTAAATAGTCACACACACACAAAAACACACCCATTTTCTCCTAAATTAAGTTCAAATCTATTCATGCATCTTTCCTTTCAAACATGACTGCATGTTTTTTGCAAACATTAGATGTAAAATATGACAAAAAAGTCGATAGCAAAGGCTAAAAAACGGTAAGATTCTTCATTCATTCCGCGTATGTGGAGTGATTGCAGTGCCTTAACTCTCCACAGAATAATTGTGTTGGATAAAAGGGCTGCAGAAGGGCTTTGCATCAGCTTCGGACGAGGATCTTCATGCATGACAAATATTTGCATAGCTGAGGGCTACTTGATTTTTGTCTCATAGACAACAACAATGCAACAAAAGAGAGTTTTTTTACACTTGTTTGTGAAAGTTTTGTCAGAGATTGGCGATCAAAGATGGGGGAGGGGGACAATAGAGCCATACAAGGGGGAGGGGGGGAGGTAATGAAGAACAGTTGACAGAATCAATGGTTGTGTCTGCTCACAAATGCCACTTCATCGGCTGGACATTCAGCAAGGTGTGTCAGCCTGTGTGACTTAGCGCTTTTCTCTCACTCAGCTCACATACTGGGATATAACTGACATACTGCTGAAAGCAGTCTAAGCCCAACTCACTCATTCAATATGCTTCTCCTGTCACATAATGCCAAACATGCTATCTGTGCCAAAGGCTTCTGAGTTGACTTGCCCATAATTATATTCTGCATTATTTTTCACTATATTATAGTAATAGTATGTTGACTAGCATAGGCTGTTCATACCTAACCAATGCAAATGACTAGTGGTTAACATCGCACACTTACAAAGTAAGGTTCATGGGCAGGTAAGCCAGTTCCCATAATGTAGATTAGTTGTGAAGCTTATCAAATAAATTGGTCACCAATGCAGGGAGGTTTCTTCTGTAGACACAGGTTTGTGAGTGCACTTATCTTCAGTTGAGAAACCATGTCTCTCAAGCCACAAAATAAGAAGCTGTTTCAGAAAGAATTCAAGGGTTAAATTTAAGATTTCTCCAAAATTGCCAGAAGACACTTTCACCTGACCTAAGATGCTCACTCAGAGCCAGAATTGAAGGATCTTGTGACCCAGATTGCATGTGCCCATGTTGTGCCTATGTTGTGCCTATGCTCTACCAAAGTTGTACCTAAGCTGTTCCCATGCTGTACCTGTACTGTACCTGTACTGTTACCATGCTGTGCCTATGCTCTACCAAAGTTGTACCTAAGCTGTTACCATGATGTACCTGTACTGTTACCATGCTGTGCCTATGCTCTACCAAAGTTGTACCTGTACTGTTACCATGATGTACCTGTACTGTACCTGTACTGTTACCATGCTGTGCCTATGCTCTACCAAAGTTGTACCTAAGCTGTTACCATGATGTACCTGTACTGTACCTGTACTGTTACCATGCTGTGCCTATGCTCTACCAAAGTTGTACCTAAGTTGTTACCATGATGTACCTGTACTGTACCTGTACTGTTACCATGCTGTGCCTATGCTGTACCTGTACTGTACCATGCTGTACCTAAGCTTGTTTATTGAAGGTGAACAACAACCACTGATTTACCCATATCAGGTGAATGTTTACCACTTACAGTCAAGTCTCAATTATCCGACAGTGATCAGCGTACTCCGTGGTCATCTGCCCACGAGTACACAGCCTGTGTTTTGATGCGAGACGAGTCGGCTGGTAGCTGCATATTACAACGGCTGCAGAGATAAACTTGCTTTACAATAAACAATTAATGCTTTAAATAAAGAAAACAGGATTAATCACATGCTTAGATTACCTCAATCTCATTAAAATCAGATACAAGTTCTTGCTACCACTGAGGACATCCCATTACAGGTCACGTCAGAACAACCTTTCGCGAACTATGACCAACCAATTAAATGACTAACAGGAAGTCAATGTTAACCACTTTGAAAGCAGCTTTCTTAAGCTTTGCGGTACCAGTTTCAAACTGGCAACTTCTATTCCAGACTATCTTTTCAAAAGTATTTTGAATCAGTCATACAGTCCGTAACAGTTGTTTTGTGTTGAGCTTTAGAGGTTGCATGATTAGAAAACATATTCCGCTTACAATATAATATAATATGAATGTTTGTATCGTTACCTATCGTGTAGATGTCCGATTTTCGATCATGAACGTTGATACTACTTAATTTCGTTTATCAGACATACTCATTAATCCAACATAATCAAGTGCAACCAACCATGTCAGATTAACGGGACTTGACTGTATTTCCATGTACTTTCACCTGTGCCACACATATTCACAGGTACTACAAACTGACAGGTGAATTTGTTATTCATCCAACCTGCTCACCTGTAACTTGCTCAGGCTAGTGACTATCTGCAGTACTAGTTCACACCGTCATCTACCATACCCTTGCATAAATCTCCACATTCTACAGGATTGTTAAATGTTAGAAAATGCATCAAGACAGCAGATAAAGTCTAGAAATAATGTTTTTTGACAAGCACACCAAAAAAAAATGACTGGCATTTGAAAACATTATTTGAATTTTTTCAGGAGATGCTTAAAAGTTTCAAAACATCTCTAACTGCCGCCTTAGTCATTTCGGACAAGATATCTTGTGATAAAAGAAAAAGAAATCTGATTTGTGATACCTTTCAACATTTCATTATTCAAGCACACACTGACTCAGAGGCTTGATTGTCCTCATTCAACCTGCACAAAGTCTACTGCCAAAAAAACACTGCGATTTCTTGAAGTCATCAATATGGCCATACATTCAGCTAAACACAGTTTTATTACAGCAAGATAAGAATGTCAGTCAGATCTGTGTTTAATGGCGGATACAGCTACCTGGTGTGAAAGTCTTCGGATTCGTGGATTTTCACAGTAGACTCTGAAGTCTACTAACAATTGGACATCAAATAACTTCCTGTTCGCCTACAAAGGCCTACAGCACATGTGATATCAGCTTGTCTGAAGGAAACATACCACTTTCCTGTTTTGTCGCAGAAAATAATATGTTTTGTTTGTATAGTATTACTTTTGGGGTTAATAAAACTGTTTTTCATGTAGATGTCAAGAGTAGGTTTAATCTGGGAAGGTGTACTTCAGTACTGCTGCATTGTCATACAGCCAGTCACAATGACACCATGACATATATATATATCGCCAGCATTTGAAATGGAAAGCTTCATAAGCCACTGTCTACAAGTCCAGATGACCACGAAGTAACCCTGTTGATCATCAACTAGCCCTGATCTAGCCCTGATGATTATTCACTAAACCAGCCCAAATCTAGCCCCGATGATCATAAACCAGCCGTGAGGATAATAAACTAGCTCTGTCAAGATCATGAACTAACCTTGAAAATCATGAACTATCACAGAGGATCATCATGAACTATCACGACTGATCATGAACTAGCCCGGGATCATGAACTAGCCCTGGTGATCATAAAATATCAGAGGATCATGAACTATGACGACTGATCATGAACTATGGAGACTGATCATGAACTAGCCCTGATGATCATTAACTATCACAGATGATCATGAACTTTCACCAGAGGATCATGAACGATCACAGATGATCATGAACTTTCACAGATCATGAACTTTCACCAGAGGATCATGAATGATCACAGATGATCATGAACTATCACAGACGATCATGAACTATCACAGAGAATCATGTACTAACCCCGGATGATGAACTATCACAGAGGATCATGAACTACACCAGATGAACATATTACACAATCCCTGATCCCTGATCATCATGAACTAACCACTGCATTACCAGTGAAAATCTAATTATGCACAGGAAGAAAGACAGCTGCAGAAATAACTCAACCACTGCCCAATTAACATTTATTAGTCTCTCTTACAGACCCCCGAACATATATAATAAACATTCCTCCCACTCCACTCATACATCAGCTGCCCATACCCACCCCCCTTTCAGCTCCTGAATTGGGGGTTCCTAACACTCACGGGTTCCTTTCCAGAATTATTTGTGTCTGACCTTATTTTTATTTTGGGGACCATATGTGTGTCTACATTCATTACAACAGTTCTGAATCAGGTACTAAATGTTAGTTCGTTCATCACGTACACCACCATACATCGTAATACATCTCCCAATAAATGTGTTGTATTCACTCCCCAGGTAGGATATATCTATTTCCTCACAGCAAGACAATAGGCCAACATTATTGAGTTCCATCTACTCAGGTGCTATCTCCTACCATCCAATTAACCATTGATATACTATCATGATACACTACAATACGACACTTTACATGATGCACTTTGTTGCAATACAACACTTAACATGATACACTTTGTTGCAATACAACACTTAACATGATACACTTTGTTGCAATAACACTTAACATGACACACTTTGTTGCTGTACAATACTAATCATGATAGTATGCGCCCACACTACTGCAATAGTAGCCACACTACTGCAATAGTAGCCCACACTACACCAATAGTAGCCACACTACTGCAATAGTAGCCCACACTACTGCAATAGTAATCCACACTACTGCAATAGTAGCCCACACTACTGCAATAGTAATCCACACTACTGCAATAGTAATCCACACTACTGCAATAGTATTGCGATAGCAGTAAACCGATTGAAAGGCTTGATCATTATATTAATCATGGTAATAGAAATGAATAAAGTATTGCTGACATTATCAAAGATGGCCATTTTCCTCCATGTCGCTACTCAACCCAAAGGGAAGTAACTCTAACCTGAGATAAATCCTTGCTAACCAGCTCACAGGCAGTTTTGAAACTCTCATAATTTATGTTTCATGTATACCTAATTGCAACTATTGAAATTATCAATTGTTATGCATACTATTGACAATACTATTGGCATCTTTAAATTCCTATCGATATAGTAACGTAGGGCAAACAATTTTGGTAGTTTGATATATCGTTTCACTCGTAGTTGCTAGGGGCCATTCTAGCCCAGAATCCCTGTAGGATAACGTGACAGTGAGGGCATGATGTGATGCGATATCGCTCAGGTTCTCTCGGCCTATTCCACTTCCTCCATAATATCTCAAGCAGCAATGGAGGATATCATACACCACAAAGGCCGCTTCATAAGGTACTGCCATTCTGTTTATAGTAATTGTAAATAATGCAGTCTGAGCCAGGCAAACCAGTGGTTGATAGCACGAGCATAATGCATTCCGTTTGGGGTACGATGAACCACAGGCTGTCAGGCCACACGCTGTAACCACCCAATCCTGAGACATTAGTCGACTCTTACAAGCATTGGAAACTGAGGACCTATTCTGGCCCGAAACCCAAACACAGACGTGCCAGTGCCATAAGAAGAAGAGTCTGTTACTGAAGTTTCTCACGTCCCAACTCTACAACACCAGCTGTAATGGTTTGTGCTCATTTGAAAGTTTACTTGAAATAAATCAATATCCATGACAACTGCAGCATTCATATACCAGTATATATTCTAACAATAAACATATTCATATCAATAAAGAAACAAAACCGCAGACAAGTCACAGTTCACTGATATCCAATTAACAAGCCCAGCTATTGTGCACATTAACACAATTGGATTCCCAGCCTTAGAAATTAGTTGTTGTTTTTTCAAAAATTGTCCAGGACTAGTCCTACTTGAACGAGAAAGAAATGTCGACATTTTTTATCAGTTTTATTCAGTTCCAATTTGTAACAAAATGGAAGCATTGAACATGTTGAATTATAGCCCTCTGATGCGACTAGTCAATGAGGGCTACCATAATTGGCTTTTCACTTGTCCTCAGCACAATTTGATAGTCTCGGGCCAGCTGACTAGTAATAATTTTGGAGGCTGTTTCCCCATATTAACCCTTTCAACACCAGTCAACCAGAAGCTTGTACTGCTGTGACAACGAGTTCCCAGAAACTCTGGAGTGAAAGATAATGCCAACATTGTTATCAAGGAACATATCTGCTTGAAAACCATCTTTATACACCATTTGGAAGGTTAACTCCTACTGCTTATGAATATGTTTAGGTTTATCACATTATTTAAATAATGCATTTACAACTTAATCAAGTTTGTTTTAAATATAAAATGTAAGCTAAAACATTCATAACATCCACATTAATAACCAAGGAAGTGAAGGTTTGACAAATTTTGGCAAAAATAAGATTTCATAATACCCACTTACCTTTTTCCTTTTTATTTTCATTGTTCATATGTAATAGAAAATTATATTAAAAGAACTGCAAATATAATCTCACCCATTTCCTGATAACAGTTGCTTTCCGCTCAGTAACAAGAGAAAATACAGGGAAATAAATCTGTTTTCGATGCTTTGTATGAATAAACGGCCTGTCAAAAAATACTGATGTACCTCACCAGGACTAAACCGGAGTAAAAATTTAACAACGGCCAGAAAATCTGCACAGCTCAGACGAGAAAGCACTTGAAAAATAAAAACTGACCGTAGCAATACCAATGTAGTTCCGGATTTCCTACCCACGTAAGAGCCGATGTGCTACCAAATACCACTTTTTTGCCGCCGATGTTATACTGATGTACCAATTTGTTGTAGCCCTGTTGCACACTCTGGCAACACAATGGTGGAAATGTCTTAGCATTTTTAAAAATTTCTACCGCCGCCTTCTGCTGCTAAACTTTTTGCCGATGTCCTGACGATGTACTACTGCTCATAGTGATGTGATACCTTTGCGCTGCCGTACATGTTCCAATCCCTGAAAATTGCCAAAATTGTGCTCTGGTTATAGCTCTGGCAACCAAAATCGGCTAGGTGTGATAGGCCCTTTACATGTCAGATTCCGTCTCTTAATGTTTGGCATCATTAGGAAACTTATGCCTTCATTAATATGACAGTAACCTCCCCTGTAGTATTTGCATAGCTGTGACATTTTATTGGATAGGAATAGGTTTCTACTGACGTTTTCTTGCAGAAATCTGCTACAAGGATCATGATCGGTCAAATTCAAGCATGTGACCTGAGACAGCCCAGAATATTGTCCTCGTGCATGATAAATTTCAGATTTAGATGAAAAAAGGTTTTGGTTCAATGATGTTATTCTAAACATTTCAAGCAGGAAATCGTGACCTATATAAAAAATATGGAACTTCGTGGACCTATCATGCAAGGTAAGATCTGTCAAAAAGATTTCTCATGCACATAGTTTGGCATTAAATATCGTGTCCAAGCCTAGAAATCGAGGCAATGAAAGCTGAGACGTCATTTGACTTATATTACATGCGATCACATGAAAATATGGAAATAATTACTAAATGAATTTTTGTTGATTTTATTTATTACTTCATATAATTGATATAAACATTTGCTTGCAATGTCATTATTTTGCTCTTTGGCGTGTCCAATAGGGACTGGTAAAAGCATGTGTCCGAGAATTTTTGTTTTCTATTACATTGCAGGAAAGGTGAATAAATTTTTAATCTATCGTTAAAATATGATAATTTGAGTACGAGACCGAGCCCAAACTGTTTTCCCCATATCAAACCAACATATCATTCACTCGCACGCACGCACACACACACACACAACTCCTCTGTAGCATCACAGATATGAAACAGCTAGTTTCTACCCAGACAAAAACCAGTCAAATAACTTGTTTATCAATATCTTTGCAAAATAATGCTTTAAGACAGGTAGGCAATTCAAGAAATCATCAATTCACTATTTAAGAAATAAGTTGTTTACTAAGTATAGTTTGACTCTGAACTGTTACTGTTTTAAGTGCAACGACCCTTGAACAGCATCATGATGTCAAAAGTGTATATTATAAGTACAGTCGGCGCCTTTGAGCTTTTATTGAGGCAATTCTTAGAATCTCAATTAAAGAACTCTTTTAGAATGAATTAATTTGAGCACTTTTCAGCAAGACTGATGGGCTTTTTGTCTGCAGAGATCTTCTGAGATTAAATTTTTTAGACATTCCCATAGGTTTTACTACACTCTCATTTCTAGTGAGAGAAAATGTGGCCATATCACTTTGAAATGTCACTGGTAAATATTTATCTAAATAATTACATGCACATAGAATTCTATGAAGCTCAGCAACTCAGCATACTATAATCAATACACGTCACACAGCTGTTCTGTATGACCGGGCTGAGCTGTTACATCCATTAGCTGTGTCTGGGATGGAGACTTGCAATTACCATAGAAAACCACACTTCTGGATTCAAATTCAGAACTTGTTCTATACTACTCAAAAGAAGTTAAGGACCATCCGATTTTTTTCATGAAAAGTTAATTTGTCCTGACATATGAAAAACTTCGGGGTTTTCTTAAACTTCTTTTGAGTAGTATATTTGACATGCAATAATTATGGCAAATTGACACATTAAATATGCAAGGAAAACACTAATGTTCGTTGTATAAATCACTCTGGCTTTGAACATTGGCATATCTGTTGGGATTTCTTTTCAGTTTCTTTCTCAGCCACAACTTTGTTTTGTTTGTTGTTTAATGCCGCAGTCGGCAATATTCCAGCTACATGATAACGGTCTCTAAATAATCAAGTCTGGACCAGACAATCCAGTGATTCACATTATGAGCATCGATCTACCCAATTGGGATATGATGACATGCACCAACCAGGTCAGCGAGCCTGACCACCTGATCCTGTTAGTTGCCTCTTACGGCAAGCATAGTGCCCAAACAGTTGGCATTACATTTGCAACATACCAACCTAGGGCTCAATTTAAGGAACTAGATATAGTACATGATGCATGTTGACGTCCCAACCTTGTTGTACCATACTAAACCAGGTTGCTCTTATGGAAGCTATTAATGAAATAGATCTCGGGGGAATAACTCTTTAATAGTTTTACTTCTGTCTTCTGCTTTTTTTTCATGAATGTGAAAAATGATCAAAATTTATATATGCCTAACTGTGGTATTCTTACCATGCTTACCGATTTGGACGAAAGCATGCATTCATTAGACATACCTACAATATATTTAGGTGTATAATAAGATAAATTTCGTTGATAATCAGTCCGTCAGTCTTTGGTCACAGGGTACATAAGCTAACATAGAGGGGTTTAATCAAGGTGCTCAAGTGATTAGATGCATTTCACGAGATAAGACCCGTTTTATTTCAATACAGGTCTTGATTATCGATCAGATCATCTCCACTGGGTGGCACCATTTTGTTTGAGTGACATGAAAGGTGGAATCTGATTGGTCAATAGCAGGGATATAGAAGGGACTTAACTCGTAATAGCCACTGGCTGCGCTACGATCAAGCCTGGAAATTCCAATCTCGTTCGGCAAGGGTGGAAACTGGACTTTTACTGTCAGTTAACTCCCTTTCCTCGAAAAGATGAACAAAACTAACCCTCTAACATAAGTATCCAGGTGACCACAACTACAGCCGGGTATTAATCAAGGAACAATACAAGCGGCAGATGTTCTAGAACATTCCAAGGTAGAGCAATATCTTCTAATGACTGAATACAAGCCAGGCATCATTTATCGTTTGCAAGTGGTCAGGTAAATCAGTGGGTGTCTCTATCCTCCATACCCCCTACCCCCCCTGCCATGACTGCCACCGCCACCTCGCTGTTTCCCTCCTCATTACAAGATAAGCACAACCATTTGACATTAATATCTGGCATGTGTCCAATATCCAGCTATCACAGAAATCCATGCATTGCATATGGGGAGAATGTGTAATAACAGAAGTTGAGCTATTTTTGAAAACCTTCCCAGAGCATGACATGAAGGAAGATATGTCCTGATAACTTTCATTTAGTGATACATCAGATTTCAACAGACACTTTATAGCTCAGCTTGTCTGGCAGCTATAGAAAACATTTATATAAAAACTGAACATTATGTGGATGCTTTCTGAATGATGCCAGGCATATGTCACAAACGTATTGGATTTAAACTCGTAAAATTTCAATATATTATATTTCAGAAGGTCGGTATGCCTTAGAGGTGCCAACAGCATATTAATCAAAATTGAAAGAATAAATCAGCATATTTAGTTACTTAATTGCTAATTTATATTTTCATTGACCAAGTTTGTTATCTCCTGTTCATTCTCCTGAAGCAAAACATTGTAGTTTTTGACAGCACATAATTCTCAAAAAATCTTTTTTCCAAAACACTGCATCTTCTTGAGAGGTATGCGCACTGCACTCAAGAAAATACAGTCTACCTATATTTGCATCAGCAATTAGTGAGTATTCCTCATCAAAACCAAATAAAACTGGGTCAAAAGAAATGTTAAAATTCTGCCTCATATAAGTCTCTAAGACTAAAAAATAAATTGAAATTAAGACCAAAAACAGTACTCTTTTCAGTGGACAAAAATAATAACTGGCAAAAAGTTAATTCAGTCAATACATACACAGTGTAGGGAGGTTCTGGGACGTTAAGGTGCTTGTCAACATAACAAGACTAACTTTTAACATGAGCATGATGAGGGTCAAGACAAGTCCCCTGAGACTATCATTCTTTATTAGTGACACTGCACACACCGAGACCATCCGTGCCATTCTCAGACCACCCTCTACCAACTCGGCCAGGATACCATCATGGCTGTTTTATTATATTTGATCTACAAGGTAAACATCTTCAGGAACGAAGAGCTCTATAAATCAGACAGAACACTGTTAAAGACAAGGCAATTTCCCGGTCACCTGTTCCAATATAACCCTCCCTCAAGTCATATGTACATTCAGACATCACTGACCTATTCTAGTCAAGGCATGCTGCAGCCATTGCTAACATTGTTAACTTGTCAGATTAATTCTATCCTTTTACGGCTTATATCAAATCTATGAACATGGCATTCCTGTCAGTTCAGACATCTTAACATTGCTTAAGAAGAGCTGTGCTTTGAAAAATATACGTTTCCAAAATTATTAAAAAAACTTGCTAGATTTTCACTCTCAGCTTTGTGAATGAAGCCATGACACCTGGAGGGTGGATGTTTATTTTACTTTTTCACAGAACAACTTCATTAATGTTCTTGATGAACAGTGTTTGAAATATACTAAAGTTTGTTCATTCTACAAATCCTCAAACTGCAAAACATGACATTCACTGGATTAGAACAAACAGTCTTAACTCGGCATCAATGATGCGAAATTTCAAGGGAAATTTCAAGATAAAATTAACCCTTCAAACAGGGAACTGGCTTAGACAAACTGAACGCACAAATATTTAATATCGCCAACGCAATTTAAGCCTAGCACCCACAGCCTGGTGATGAGTGCACGTCTTACCGGGATTTGGTTGTCTAAACACCGCACCATTGTCAGTGTCAGCCCCTGTTTTTACCTGCCCTGTACAGTGACCTGGTGCAACACACTCAAGTAGACACTCAGACGAAGGAAATAAACATGGCAGAGGTCTTATCTTTACCTGGAAAGTATGGTCAATTTGAAATGGACTATTTCAAGCATATTTACTGTGAATATATAATTGTCAAAAATATATTTTGCACAATATTAATCATTTGAGAGGGTTTGAATTTTCATTTGGTTTGATGAAATATAGGTTTTATTTGCAAAAACTGTTGTGTTTGTAAATATTAAAGATTAATATGATAAATGTTGTTTTAAATAAAGACAAAAAGTGTATCATGCGTATATATGATCATATTTGTACAATAACTTATCCATTTAAGAACACTCCATGAAAATCTGGGTTAGAATTTGTCTTCAGCAACCCACGCTTGTTTTATGAGGCGACAGACAGGATCCGGTTGTCAGTCATGCAGACTTGTTTTAAGCATGTCAATGTCTCCCAACTGTATAGATTGATGCTCATGAACTTAATCACTGGACTGGACTTGATTATTTACAGACTGCCATCATACAGTTGGACTATTGCTGAGTGTTTGTAAACAACAAACAAACATTCAAGAGCAAGGAAATTATCAATCAAACCTCTGCTTACCATAAACAAGCACATTGTTAAAGGTATTGTTTGGGCAAGAGAAATTTCTTATTTTTTGTTAATTTGCAAAGTTGTTCATTTGAACCTATTTCACACTGGTGCTGAGGGCAAAAATTGTTTCCTATGCAAAAGGCAAAATATAATATTGAAAATAAGGATGTAATATAGCTTACTATTGACAGTAGCAAGTGACCTCGCCTAGATGAACACGACCAAGGAAGTGTCATTCATTTCCGATGAACGTAAGCATGTTGTGTGATTACATTGTCAATCGAGCAGAGACCTACAGAACTCCTTTAGGGGAAGTCCTGAATGTCTAAACATGACGTCAAATAGGGACGTATCATCGCGCGAATCAGGCTATGAATGATGCAAGATTTGAAGCCAGACAGACCATTATATGTCAGGTCACGGAAATTAAGCAACCATCTGAAGTTACAACAGAGAATGCTCTACTTACCAAAAGAAATCACTAAGCTCCACACTGTCGAGTAGGCCAATATGCATCAGGAATTCAAACTGTGCTGCTTCCAGGGGCAATTCCCGTCATCAACAGCTCATCTAGCCTGAGTATGACTCGAACACACACCCAAAGTTCCCAGAACGTTCATATTAATCCATGTTCACAATCAACCGGGTCTGGATTTCTTTCCATTTCCAGCTTTACTGGATGTTACTTTTATTTCAAATGAATGAATTGCTGTAGCCGCCATTTTATGACTTTTGTAAAACCAAGGGACGTAACTCCCCCGGGATGCCCTGATAAAAAGCAACCCGGCGTTAATATAGTTTGCTTTAAATAATCTAAGTTTGGCGTTAAAAAGGATTGTTTTGTTATGATTTATGTATCTGACAAAATAAGGATTGAAGTAGCATTTGTTGAAGTTCATCAGTTGATAGTGCCTCACGTGAGTAAATTTACTCACTGCTCAATGAGGGAGGCACTGTCTTCATTAGCTGATGAATAAATACAACTTCAATCTTTAAATAATTTTCATAGCATACACAAGCAATGATTTAGTGCGAAAGTAAAATTTTCGGTCACTGCTAACCAAAATTCACCTAGAACAGCAAAGAATGGCATCTATCTCAGACAGAAACCAAGACTTAAAGCAAATGACAAACTACCCATTGAGCCATGTCTCCTTATAAACGAGGAACCATCAGTGAGTGAGTTGTGTTTTATGCCACTTTCAGCAATAACCAAGCCACATAATGACAGCAAACCCCAGGATTGGAATTCACATAACGTACCCAAATGGGGAATCGAACCCAGGCCTTCAGCGTGACACTCCAAAGCTTTCACCACAAGGCTATCCCTTCCCCGAGTCTAATCGAACATGTTAATTAATCTGTAAGCTCCACCTTCAAATGACAGACAGCACCTTGATATTATCTACATGGCAATGGCAAATATTGTCCCTTCATATCAAATTCTGATCCACTTATCCTCAGGCATTTCATCAGCTATCTAACGTCATCAAAAAATACTCCACTCGTTTCCTCAAAATCTGACACAAACCATTAGAAGCAGATCAAGATGTTTAACTTGAACGTTTTTCTGAGGGGTGAATGTGATTAATCAATGGAGTTGATGGGCATCTCTCAGGCAGAGAAAGCTGACTGTGTTTGTTCTGACGATAGGATCAGGCCCCTAGGTATTGTTTGTGTGATAAAATCTCACCAATACGTTCCACTGCTCGTCACCTTTTGATGGACAGGGCTAAATATGACAGTGTTTTGTCGTTACAGAAGAACATTTCCATACCATGCAAGGGTTTGAAATTAACGTAAGTCCACTAGTCCAAGACTAGCAAAATACAGAGTCCAGATATTCGTGCTTGTCAATACTCCTTTACCCACACAAGATCTTTCGCCGTTCAACGGCTCTTCAGGGGTAATGAAAACTTTAACTTACATTGTAGTCCTAGGTGACACATAGCAGTAGTATTTGTGGCGTCATAATGCCTATGACGTAACAGTGACAATAGATGGAGAAGTAAAACGTAGTCCTAGACGCAATCCAACATTATGTTTTAACATCATAAAGCCTATGACGTCATAGTTAGTGATAATGGTGGGGTGCTGACATTACTTTATGGTGTGAGTGCACAAATACACATTGAGCAAAACAGCGACATTTTGAAAATTATACTTTTGAATTAAGCTTAAGTTTCAAAAGCCTAATAAACATCAGATCTTTTTTCCCTTTTGTAAATTTTTGTCATTTTTAAACAATTAATCAAACGGAAAGACAGTAAAATGGCCACTCCCGCATTCATCAATGTGTTTGCACCATGATTATACTGACACCAAGCATTCTCATCATCTCCCCTATGAACAAGATGACTACATTTACACCGAATGAGTTTCCATTAACACAGAGAGCAGCAGGTCGTCACAGCGGTGTATTTCAAGCCTGATTACATTCTGGAAATCTAACACCCATAGCCAACAGATAAATATTGACATCTCGGCAAATATCATGTTTATTAATACCCAGTATTACCTACTGATATACACATTCCAGATCTTGTCAGACACAACAGAAGTTGTCTCATCAGTAAATTAATGAACACAATTTTAAACAAACAACTTCAATCTGTGCTAAAACATTAGGTATTTTGGAATAATTGTCAGTATATGTTACTCTAAGCTTATTGACTAGAATAATGTGATCTTACTGTACAAGAAGAAATTTTACTGGACTTGGACTTCAGACTAGAAGACAAAGTAGCAGCCTGCACCTTCTGTTGTATGCTTTACTGTTTTTCAGGCCAACTAATAACAATATTACAGTGTTCAAATTGAAGACAAAAGTCCAGGGAACCTTATCATCCTGATGTTAAAAACGAGAGACTTAGAGGACTCAAATACTATAGCCAAACGTGCAAAGGAGGCTTTACAATCTCATTGTACTATCTATACATGCGAAATGGGGTTAAACACAGCAACACAAGACCTGGGGTGTCTGGACTAACAAGGGTTCACTGTATACAGACCAGACTGTCACTGTGGAATGAAGACCTTAATAGGAGACTAAGGCCAGACTTTCTTTCTTTCAATTTTCAGATTTTGAAAGTGACGAATTTGGTCGATGGGCCAAAATAAATTACTAAATGCACTGTACAGGCTGTTTGATTTGGATGGGTGAGTGACTAAAAAAACATGGCCTTGCTTGGGTCTTTATAGATCTTTTAAATCTAAACTCCAAGGCATTTTACTGTAATTGTTATTGTCGAAGTGATCTTTACCGTTGGTGGTTTTAAAAAAAACCTTGACATTCTGAAATAATATTTTTTCTGACTTTTCGATAATCTTAAAGGTCAGCAGTTTCATAAACCAAGTAAAAAAGGAGTATACCGTATATGGACCCCCTGTACAAGCCTTCAAAAATGATGCTTATTTATATATCCCGTATATAAAGACGAATCGGAATGAAGCATGTCACCAGTGCATATACAATCCCTACATTGGCAATAAAAACATATTTGTCTTCCGCAGATAAAAAAATTTATATCAGATCCCTTCACCAAATTCAGGGAAACAAACAGATCATAACAATTAAACTTGGTGTATCCAAATATCAGATTTGAGACAAAACATGACTAGACATGATGATTTACCGATTAAACTGTATTTCCTGTTCTGCTAGGCATTGTTTCACAGGCAGAGATTAAGATTACCATGTGTATTGTCTCGTAAACTAAGCCGGAAGCAGCAATCAGCTGTGCATACGTTTCTTCGAATCTACAGTGATTTGGTTTAAAAGTACCCCAAAATATAATTTTGAAGATTTTGATACAATGATCGGAAGAAGTGATGAACAAAGACAAGCATCCACTGGAATGTGTTTGAACATGTTGCTATAAAATACTTGATACGTGTACTTTCCATTTATATCAGGACATTTGTTTTTCTGACCCCAACACTAGTTCCTGGCCATCCTTTCAAACTAACAGCAATATCATCTCACAATCCTACACCAACCCAAATCCTTACAGAACTGATGTTCTGAAAATATTCCCTCAATATTCCATCACCAATATTTGATCACTGTTGATATACACAATGAAAAATGATAAATCAATACCTTTACAGCCGAAATCTAAGCATACAAGACCAATTTTCAAAATTTATAACAAAGATAAAGAAGGAACACCATAATTTTCCATTCTAATTTCACATCTTTTCAAGTTCTTGTTCACTAAAAGTGGAATTTTCGGTCTTGTTTCAACTTAATCAATATCACTCAATAACTCTACCCATAAAGAATGTGAGAAAATAGAAGCCAGGTTGCTGTGACCCGAGTTGCCTGTTTCCTTCTGAGTGTGCACTGACTTATCAAGCTATCAGGTGGATCAGGGATAATCTCCCATCACTTTGACAACCCGACTATCTACATTGAAATCTGTAAACTGGAAATGTGACAGCTAACATAAAGTGGTTTAAACTCAAACACCCTGTTGGTTTTAAAGTTTCATTTTTATCAGCCGTCTTGGACATTTGCTTGATGAAACAACATTCTTGTTGTCTAAATCCTTAGGAATAAACGCAGATTTGTTGGGATTATATTTTTTCCAAGTTTTTCTTCCTTACATTAATGTTTTTTTCTTAGCTCTAACATGCAGACATTTGAAGGGAAGTAAAAATTCTCTGCATTGGGCATGTAGGATTAGGAATGAAAACGTTTTTTGTTGTAGTGTTATGTTAAGAATACGTGAGCAAGAGTGGAAGACTGGGTCAGGATTTGTGACATACCCAGTGACACCTCAATTATCCAGAAATCTGTTATCCTGACCATCAGATGAAAAACCTTTCCAACATATTGAATTGACCATTTATGTCAGTCATATCACTGGATTTACCTCGGTTGTTTTGGGTTTTTTCCATTTTGTTTTTATTTAATTTAATTTTTATTATTTCATTTTGTTTGGAGGTTGGCAGAGAGAACCTTAAAATGTTGGTGTGCCAGGCAAAAAAATGGGGTCCCTGTGTATTGTACTTATAAAATGGTTATGTATGGAAATTAATGTGGTACCAAGATATGAAATCCCAGCATCTCTATGTACATGTATATCACTTTTCTGCCCAACAGTGGATAAACCCTGAATTTAAATTCAGATTTGATCACCATCATCTTGCTGGAACATTGTTGAGTGCAGCATTGAACAACAAAGGAGTAAAACATTATGACAATGTTTGGGTGAAACCTTGGCAACTACAATGAATGGTTATTTCTCCAAGCTCTCTGAAGGGAGGTGTCTCAAGGCTTAATCTGACCAAGGAAGGTCTGGACTGACTTCCTTATTATTGGTGTGACATTCATTCCTGTCAGATTCTGGTATCCTAGACAGGGTTCCATGGTATGTCAGTACACAGGCCTGTGTAGTGAGTGAATCAAAAAGTTCAAGACCACAAGTCAACTCTCAAGCAAGAGTCACGGTGCAGTGAGTGGGTTAGTGAGTGAGTGAGTGAGTGAGTCAGTGAGTCAGTCAGTCAGTCAGTCAGTCAGTCAGTCAGTCAGTCAGTCAGTCAGTTTCAGCTTAATGTGTGTGGAAAGTCCCAAGTGATGCAGGTCTCAGACGTTTACCACTTTGGTAAAACCCATGAGCACTGACAAAAATGGAAATATAATTGGAACAAACCAGGATTTTAACCAACGGCCATAGTTATTAGGTGTGCCTAAGGGAGGCAACTATGCACAACAAATTTGGGCACCTTAGACGACTGGACCACCCATGCCCCTCCCAATTTGCATTCCAATAGGATGCAAGTTATCCTGATCACAGAGAGATATGACTTTCCTGATTTCAGATACATCAGTCAGCTTTCTTATCATCAATCAATTTCCTAACCATCAATTCATAATCTTACCATGTCATCAAAGCTAAACTGGTGTAATTGAAATGTTATTTCCCTTTTCAAGTCAGTAAATGTACAAATTCTCATAAAGCATGTCTCTGGTATAGTCAGGTGCTCCACCACCTTCACAGCCTAATCTCCATCAACCTATTTTACACAGTCTCCATTAACACTGCAGCACCTCTCAAAAATGTCCAACCTGTTGCCATGTGAGATAAACTTCTTCACGCAGCATACACCAGCAACATGATGGGCCACACCAAGTCAACAGTATCAGATAGCCCTAACCAAACCAACCCTGAACTAAGGCCAAGGAATGATAGTAGCCTGCCAACTCATTATGCATGTATTTCAAGTAAATTTTCTTATGGTCTAGTAAGATCATTGAATTGTTGAAAATAATGTCAAAATACAAGTTAGGGCTAGTAGACTGAAACGTCTTTGGAACGGGAAAGTATAGAGAGAGAGTACAGTCAAGGACACTTAATAAATAAATCAGAAATATGAGGAAGTTCAGAAAACATGTAAAATTATAAGAAACATCATAACAAGTACCACAGTTTAGCTCATACTGCACAGAGAGTAGTCTCACCGTACCACATCAATTCAATAAATTGTCAACCAACGAGCAGAACTGACTTTTCATTGATTTTCACTACTTCGGTCATATTTAATTATCACCAGACTCAAATTATCCTTTTCATATCAACAGAAGCAATCAATGTTGCAGCAATATTGAAATAGGTATCTACAAGTTCGTGAGTGAGCATGGTTGAACTCTGCTTTGAACAGTATTCCCTTAATATCGTGGCGTGTCAGCTTGATGAGGGAGGAAAGCCAGAAGTGATGTACGTCTCACACAGTTACCACTTTGGCGAAACCAACGAGCACAGCTGACAAACCTAGAAACATAACTGAGGCGAACCAGGATTCGAACCATCATAGGTTTCCAAGGGATGCAACTCTAAATTGCTGCGCTTACGACAACTGGGCCACCTGTGCCTCAGGTATCTACCAAGCTGTAGCACCGTCACTCAAGCCAGCCTGTTACCTGACTCATGTAGTTTCCTAGCATGTATGTGCCACTGCATGTATCTACCAAGCTGTAGCACCATCACTCAAGCCAGCCTGTTACCTGACTCATGTGCCACTAGTTTCCTAGCATGTATGTGCCACTGCATGTATCTACCAAGCTGTAGCACCATCACTCAAGCCAGCCTGTTACCTGACTCATGTGCCACTAGTTTCCTAGCATGTATGTGCCACTGCATGTATCTACCAAGCTGTAGCACCATCACTCAAGCCAGCCTGTTACCTGACTCATGTGCCACTAGTTTCCTAGCATGTATGTGCCACTGCATGTATCTACCAAGCTGTAGCACCATCACTCAAGCCAGCCTGTTACCTGACTCATGTGCCACTAGTTTCCTAGCATGTATGTGCCACTGCATGTATCTACCAAGCTGTAGCACCATCACTCAAGCCAGCCTGTTACCTGACTCATGTGCCACTAGTTTCCTAGCATGTATGTGCCACTGCATGTATCTACCAAGCTGTAGCACCATCACTCAAGCCAGCCTGTTACCTGACTCATGTGCCACTAGTTTCCTAGCATGTATGTGCCACTGCATGTATCTACCAAGCTGTAGCACCATCACTCAAGCCAGCCTGTTACCTGACTCATGTGCCACTAGTTTCCTAGCATGTATGTGCCACTGCATGTATCTACCAAGCTGTAGCACCATCACTCAAGCCAGCCTGTTACCTGACTCATGTGCCACTAGTTTCCTAGCATGTATGTGCCACTGCATGTATCTACCAAGCTGTAGCACCATCACTCAAGCCAGCCTGTTACCTGACTCATGTGCCACTAGTTTCCTAGCATGTATGTGCCACTGCATGTATCTACCAAGCTGTAGCACCATCACTCAAGCCAGCCTGTTACCTGACTCATGTGCCACTAGTTTCCTAGCATGTATGTGCCACTGCAGCGTGTTTAATTTTCAGACAAGAGAGATAAGGATACTGATAATTGCTATCTGGGCAGTTACTTAAAAAGTCATGTCATGGATAATAAAAACATTTTTGTTATTCTGGCATCTTGAATTACTTCCCATCCATGCTCAGAAATATAATGCCAAGCAAGAAAAAGTAATAAAATTTAGAGTGACCTCCCTTTGTGTCTGTTCCTCCAAATAAATATGCAACTTATTTCTTATCAAGCTGTCATTTACAGTTAAAGGTAAACAAAATATTTATTTGTACACAGGCACAACTTTAATGCATAAGCAAACAAAAACAATAATTATTTATCCCCAAAGAAAATCTTAAAAGGACTTATACATGGCATCTGGATCTATGGATTAAAGTAATTGCTTTGTTCTTTTATGAATTTCTGACTGACCAACTAAGTTTTAATTGAGTACTAATTTCCTAAAAAGTATCATCACTTTTCTTCACACATAGGTTGAAAGCAAATCGGAGCCATTCAAGAGGTAAGATGCAGTAAGTGAGTGAGTGACATGGGTTGAACTCTGCTTTGAACAGTATTCCAGTTATATCATGGCGTGGGAGGATTTTTTTAGCCAGAAGTGATGCAGGCTTCCGACATTTACCACTCTGCAGAAACCCACAAGCACAGGCATTAAGTGCTGACAAACCTAGATACATAATCGAGGCTAAGACAAGGTGCAGGAAAAAGAAATCATTCAAACATAAACAGGAATAATCCATTCAGGAAATCGTGTCTGGTGACTTATGAATGGTAACCAAAATGCCAGCACAAAGCTATTGTGGAGCTCCTGTATCGTCTGCTGGGTGACCAGAGAGCTGCTGTGCTGTAAGTGCATAGCACAAACTTATGTACACCTGTGATAACTTGCTTGTTAATACTCTCTCCACATGTGTCAAAACTGGCTAGGAGTGAGCTCATTAACAGTGGGATTGTACAGCTAATTAGAGCTTGACCTGACCGCCCTTCCATTGCATGACAGCAATCTCTCGCTTAATGAATAGATCTTGAGGCAGGACTATAACACATATAACAGAGAGAGAGAGAGAGAGAGAGAGAGAGAGAGAGAGAGAGAGAGCAGAAAATTAAGTGATTGACATCATAAGCATCAATCTACTTCACGAATTTCAATTGGCTTAGTAGTCAATAATGTGATCTTAAATCTGTTGTTGGGTACTAGTGTTGACAAACCTAGAAAATTAATCAGGATAAACCAGGATACGAAACCAGGATACGAAGCCATGATCAAAAGTTTTGGGCATCTGCTAGTGAACTGCAGCACCTCAGATTTAGGGTCACTATTCTGAAACTGGGGACATCAGATCATGACATCAGATCATGACAGGGATCTCAAGAACATATCAATTTCTGACAAAAACTTTTGCCTCTACCAGTCTGATCTTGGCTCTAAGCACCATTTTTAGAACATTTTAGTCTGATCACATGGAATATTATTGGTTGAGCTTAAACTGAAGTTTACTCTGACTTCAGACTAGTGGCTGATATACAACTCAGCTATAGGATCAGTCTGTGTTGAGTACAGTGTTATGTTATCATATGGACTATTATGAGCTATGTTCACTTGAACAAACAAAATTATCCTAGATCCGTGCTTCTAACAAGTGGCTGAAGTTGCAGACTGTAGGATATCATCATTAACTTTGCTTCTGGGAGTCCCTTCATTAGAGTTCAACCAGTTACATTACATAAGCCCATCCTTATATAACCCATTATATCAGCTTCAAGACCTTGTTAACTGAACTGCATGACCATGTTGTGAACCAGTCTGGTAAGCAGGCTAATAATCATGCAGGGAGACAACTGAAGCTACAAGATAATTGATAAACCCGAACACCAAATGAGAGTTAAATCTGGCAGGCATGCAGTCACATCACAGTTAGATATGTTTGTTTGTTGTTCTACGTCGCGCTCTGCAATATTCCAGCTACAAGTATATGACGACGGTCTGTGAATAATCAAGTCTTGACCAGACAATCCAGTGATTGATGTTAGGAGCATCTATCCACGCAATTGGGATATGATGACATGCATCACGACAAGCATAGTCTCTCACAGTTAGAGACATGCATGATCAGTGAATGAGTGTGTGAGTGAGTGAGTATGGTTTTACACAGCTTTTAACAAGATTCCAGCAATATCACGGGGGAACTCCAGAAATGGGCTTTACACATTGTACCCATTGGCGCTTAACCACTAGGCTACCCCACCGCCCCTATCAGTGAATGAATGTGGTTTGTGTCGACCTTAATGTACTCTGTTATAATGTTGACGATTATTAGCTGAGCTTACTTGACCAACCAGAATTTTGCTAAACACTGGGTCTGGACTTGCAGCTGACGACTGACTGATAATGTGAAGGACTACGAGAATGGACGGCAGTGCAGGCAACCCAATACTGCAGTGTTGGGAGCTGAATCTGAAGTAAACATGACATGATATTATTTCAATCTCTGTTGCCTTTCATCACTTGACTGCACGACCCGTGAAGACCCAGGATAGATAAGAATAGTTCTTTAGCAACCCATGCTTTCCGTAAGAGGCGCCTGTGCTTATCGTAAGAGGTAACTAATGGGATCGGTTGGTCAGACTCACTGACTTGGTTGATGCATGTCATTGTAACCCAATTACATAGATCGATGCTCATGATGTTAATCACCGGATTGTCTGGTCCAGACTTTATCATTCACAGACTGCCGTCATATAGCTGGAATACTGCTGAGTGCGGTGTTAAACAAGTAACAAACAAACTTGACTGCAACAATTTGCAGATAGCCGGTTAAAATCCAAGATTCATCAAAGTTTTATCCTTGGTTTAACTGCACCCTACTTCAGCTGATGCTAGTTGGATCACTTTGACACAATGAAGTTGAATAATTGAAAACAAATTCAGTATTCAAAATTAAAGGTTAATTAACATGAATAAGGGTTACCCTTGTGGGCTTGTCAAATAGTATTAAAATCTACAGACCCCAATAATCGTTTGACTTGTAACATTGGGTTATAACAAGGACCCCCAGGGGACTTTCATGCTTAACTTCAAACACTGAAACTAGCTTACATTTCTCCTGAGATTGCGCTTCCACATAAAGTATAATCACAATATACATTAGATTGCTAAGCAGTACTGTTTCATCTGGTTTGGGATGAGATATGAAATGCAAGAAGAGGGAGCTAATTTCAACATACTTCAACAGTGTTCAAACCTATCAAGAAAGCAATAATATGGACTGTTTCCTTAGAAAAATCACTGGTCCAACAGAGGATTTGCTCGAACACTGTCAAACACACATTTCACTTAATTTTCACACCTTTAAAGCGGAGATATATTGCGAATTCCTCTCTTTTCTCTCTGTTAAAAAAAAATTAAATGAGGACATTGATATGCCACATTTCCCACAAACCAAAGATCAGCTAGATCTCCCAAATTACTGCAAAAAGAACGAAAATGTCTCTGTCCTCTGTTGAACTAAGGGTTACAAAGTTTCTCAGTGACCTTGTTTATTACAAAACTACTATCACTCCCATGCTGACTCAAGCAAAAAGTGATGGTTGAACTTCATCTCCACACCACACTAAACAAAGGGTAATATTTGCATCATTAAGGCACTTAACATTTGCATAACAGTTGCAGAAAAATTCCCTTGAAAAAGGTACACGATTCTAACATTTAGCCAGCTTCATCACTGACATCACATTAAAGAATTGTTGATAGTGACACATGTATACACCCTGCTCTTGATTAACTCAAATTGTGAAATGTATCACCTAAAATGGGCGTCTATTGCAGCGCTGGGTCATAATGTCTTATGGGACGTCAAATGTCAATACAGGTTGCATAGGACGAGGGTGCTCGGGCGTTCTTAAGCATCCTACTGTGGCAAGCCAGACAATGGCATTATTAATTGATTGTTGCTTGAGAAAGTTCTGGCTGTCTTTAACACATTTAGCACGCCTCTTTCACAGATTCTCCATGCAGCGTGCAAGGGTCATAACAGAAAACCTTTCTCTGACAGCGAGTTTCCATGACTTATGAAATAGATTACAACATGGCACAGTGAGCACTGGATTATTTTCTCTCTCCCTGTGGGGTGGGGGTGGTGAAAATAGTTGTGTATCAGTGTGGGGTGTGATTAACGTTATGGGGTGGGGACAGTCAACAAGTTGTGCATCAGTTTGATGGGAGAACAGTGCTTTCAGGTAGGGGTAGTAAATCAAGAGAGTTGTGTTCATGGTGTATCAGTGTGGAGTCAGAATAATGCGCAAAGGATTAGATAAAACCAATTTTGAAAGTTTCCCACAATTATTAGATACATCTAAAAACAATTATTAACAGCTTGTGGGTTTATAAATAATTGACGTTCAGAGGGTCTTTTACGTACAAGAGCAAGGTTTGAGAGGCCTCATACTAATTCAGAGATATCACAATCACATCAGTACCTACTCATGCTAGAGAGGCTGATAGATATGGGTGCTGTTGTGTCCATGTATCAGTTAAACACCAGGATTTTCCCCGTCAGCAAGCTAAAGAGCTGGATGCTGATTGCTGGTACGATTATGGTGACAACTAGTTGTGTATAGGTGACTGTGAAGAGAACTTCTGCTGAAAAATCTGAAGATTAATTTTGGTGTGATTGAGGCCAAAATACAGGAATTTGGCAATGATGTAATAGAGGTAGAGTATTTGCAAGAATTATAGGTGCTTCCCAGACATAACTTGACACAGACATGTTTGGCATTCCTGAACATGCTCAACTGTCAAGAATATTAATTGTACAGGTATAGCAAGGATTCATAAGCCATTCAAATGACTACACAAACATTACTGTTCCATAGGACAAATATTACTTCCTTAATGTACATCAGACATACTTAATTGTGTTCCTTGACATATATTTCACCAAGTACCCCTCATTTCTAACACACTGAAATATTATCTGTACTCCACACCAATAAAAGCCCTGTGAGGAGTCCAAAGGAGTATAGACAGGTAACCAGCAACCTATGCCATGTGTATGCTGGTCCTAAGAGGCAACTTAATGGACAATGACAGATCAGGTGGTCAGGCTCAGTGACTAGGTTGATAGTGTGTCATGTTACCCCTGATTGTCACTCCTAATTTCAATCAATCTCGGTCCATCGGCATGTAGTTGGAATATTGCTGAGCGAGGTATTAAACAACAAACAAAACAACCATGAAGCCATACCTATTCCCCTAACAACAAACTAGATGTTTTCACAATGTTTGCAAGATATATTCATTAAACTGGTCATCGACATGATGTGCCTTCTATCATGTTCCTGGGACTCTGATTAGAAAGCTCTAATTTCACAAATCAGGGACTTGTCAGGGATTCCAAACTAAGTCCACTTGGCAGGCAAATTGGGAAAATATCATGATATTTTTCAAAATCAGATTATCATTATGTACTTATTTTTGTCAATTCTGAAAAACTGGGTTTTTTTAACTTAAATTGGGAATTTGATCTGTTATTTGCTGCATACCTGGGGATGAATATCGGCCTCTGATCAGGTCTAGAGAAATCCCTATTCATGGCCTCCTGATGGTAAAACATGCATCACAAGCCACGGAGGCATATGAACCTAACAGTCTGTGGTTGCGGTTGGTGAAAACACCATGTCTCTGACAGCTGACTGGCAGTGTCATGACCTTTCACTATTACATGATTTACGAAATAAAAAACTCATCTGAAATTGACATTCATCAGGGCTACTGTATCCAGAAAGCATCTGTGACTGATACAAGGGATGTATGTCACCAGAAAAGCACAAGCTGGGCATTGGTTGGAGTGACATCTGCATAGGACATATTGGATTCAGTTTATTTACCGACATTTTTTGTGGCACATGAGCAACAAACATCAAAATGTATAATTGATTGCTGATATTGTAAGTAGCAGATTTTATGGAATATCTGCATTAATGATTAAATGAGAGGTTTGGTGTCATATTCTTTTATCAGCGGTGAGTGTGATATGTCAATAGGTATCATGATATTTCAACATGATTAACGTCATGTGATGTGTAACATTCTGCATGGAAAACGCTGAATCAATTAAACACTGAGTCATTTACATCAATCCCATTCTAAAGAAGTCATTTATATTAAAATAAATCATAACCTTCATGTAAAATCATGCAAGTTACACATAGCAAACCTCACTATAAATATCTTCTGCAGTGGGATTATTATGGAAAAAAAAGTTATGCAAAGGAAATTATTCTGATAATATAATTTTTCATGTTTGTTGACCACCCCACAACCCCACACCAAAATAAGAAGTACTCAGAGTGAAAAATAGGTTTTGAATAAAAATCCAACATGTGAAATATTGGTCCCGCCCCCACCAGTTTCAGAGTTTTAAATTGTTTTTGAAAAGGGCCCCCTTAGTTTTACCTTTTAACATTACCTTATGACATGGACCCCTTGGCTTTCATGCTTAATTTCAACCTGTTTCATTTCACACCATACACATGATAAACCACCTACTTCTCCAAACAACTCCCACACTCTCCTCATACTTTCCTGTCAAATATTTTAGCGTAGTCTAATACAATTACACAGACCCAATAATCTGTATGATGGAACTCCTAGGCAAACACGGTACACAAACTACACATGGTATTTCTTCACTATAATAAAGCAAGAACATTCATCACACATGTACACAGCAAAGAATTTTTAACCTGATCAATATCAATGTTTCTTTTAATGAACAATCTTTGCCATCACTCAAAAGAATATTTAATTATACATAGAAACATGTAAACCTAACGAGTCTTTTTGATAATGGGCCTGCCTTATGTCAATAGCTCTTTGATAGCAACACCCTCCTTTCATCCGAGTCCTCTATTGTCATGCCCCCAGAGAGGACGAGACTTGTTAATATAGGTTACATTTCTTGGATGTTGATTTCATCCAATATGTGTCCATGTACATTTCATCCACAGATATAGGCTACTGGACCGAAGTTTGGAGTGAGTGATATTCATAATGAAGTTCAATGACGCCAGCCAGCAACACGACAACTATATCATGGTGGACTGTATGACATAGAAGCAAACCTGTGCTTGGTATCTTTATTAACAATCCATCCCACACACAAACCAGCTGGTCACACATTCACACTTACTTGAAAGTCATCATGGATATTCAAGATTGGATATCAACTTTCATAATTATTCACTGTAATCATATGTGAGACAACTTGTTATTTGTTTGTTGTTTAATGCCACTCTCATCAATATTCCAGCTACATGACATCAGTCTGTAAACAATCATGCCTGGACCAGAAAATTCAGTGATTGACATCATGAGCAATTTTGGGATACAATGACATGCATTCAACCAAGTCCACAAGCCTGAACAACTGAATGTGCACTTCATAACAAAATTATTGTCTTTTTTAACACAAGATACCATGTGCTGGCTCTTTTTAATCTGATGAATAAATATAAATTTAAAAAACCACAGAGATTCCTCATCCTCAGGCTCTTATCAGTCCATATTTCTTCCTGAGACATGTGATAAAACAAAATAAAACATTAATAATCATGATATTTTATAGTCAAAAGTCCATGTTTAGCCTGAACATCATTTTGGCCAGGTACTATATTCTACCTGAACCATGAATTTGTCTTTGTAAAAGGTGTTTATTAATATATATTAATATATTAAACCTCACCCATCAACAAGACATGTAACCTTGTATTGTAATAAAAAAAAACTGTTTGTAATTTACTGCAAGACAATCATACAGAGATACACCAGGCAATATTGTGGTGGTCACTTGTTAACATTTGTTGAACAGTGATGAAGAATGTTCATCACATCCAGAGAATAATGATTCTTATAGCCTACAGAACTGAGATAGAATATCATGTTTCTTATGGTCTATTAAAAGATTCCTGAACAGAAATGTTTAGAATTGCTTAGCATGCTTAGAATATTTTAGATATGCCTTTCAGATAAGACTGCTTGAATTTTATTTTAAATATAAACACCATTAAGAAATGTGTTTACCATGGTACATTATCAGATGCATGAGTACAGAAATGTCATCTTTATCATATTTCCACTGACGGTGCCGAAGGACTGATATGCACATAATTTTACAAACCAAGTCTGGGTCAAAGCAAGATTGTTAGTCTTTCACAAGAAAAAAACATATTTTAATTCTGCTTTCAATGCATGTCAAATAGGAAATGATGAATTATATTCTTTTGTTAAATAGTAGAGCTAATTCAAAAGTTTCAACAACCATGAATGCCCAAGTTTACTCGGAGAAGTCTACCTCTCACTCAACATGCTCAAAGCAATCTGCCTATACAAAAGTTACAATTCTGACAAGCAGAAATTCTAATCTTCAATAGTTTACAACTTTCTATTCAAATGTGTGCTCAGAAAAGTTATTCTGTTTCCTATCAGTCTGCGTCTTAACATACTTAAGCCACTGTAGTCCATAGGAAAAGACTCATAACATTCTTCCAGTCTAATGACATGAGTAAGCTGAACAATAATTCTGAAACTGATGAGATAGAGCTGGCTAGAGGTAGCTTGACTTGCTTTTATATAAATCTGGATTGGTTTTGTTTTCATAAAATACATATATTCCACAGTCAGGACTGCTGAAAAGTCTTCGCTAGTAGACTCAAACATTTTTCAGACAAACTGCAAATATATTTCAACAAAGCCAATAGATTAACTAGATTTAAGCTTACAAAATTTATTTCTTTTGAATATAACCATAAGTAGAACAACCAATAAGTTATATTTTATGACCATATTCTGAAAAGAAACTTATAAGAAAACTTAACCAGTTTTGTGTTATGTCAAATATATTGCAATATATCTTGTAACAGTTCCTACTTCAATCCAGCCACTGTGTACTCGAGCTTGAAGTACACACAGCATGCATGGGACAGGATATTATGGAAGGATGCTGGTGTATTTCTGTAGCATAAAGTCAGTGAGGTCATTGGAACTAACAGCCCAATTAAATATTAAGAAGCAAATAGGCTTGAAAGATGCTATCTTCAAAGCAAACATTGATTAATTGCCTGTAATAGATTGCTAAACAAACACCACCAAATTGCTTTTATGTGCAAACATTTCTGTTTCCACTATGGTCTTAAGCGCATCACTTAATAGCTGTGTGGATATAGGATATATAGGATAATGAATATACAATGCAAGGTAGGAATATACATCAACAATGTGGCGAACAGCCCACTTTACACTGGTCATTTCCCCCATGGAAGTGATACATACTGCTCGGTTATTTACATACACGTTTGTTTACCCATGTGTCAGCTTTTAACACAGTCGTTAACGTGTCGATTTCATGCCAACACACTTTTGTATCGTCAATATCGTCCATCAAAACATTTCATATTAGAGGGAATAAACAGTTGGATAGCTTGTCAATTTCATGTTATGTAAAAGTGCACAGCATGAGATACATTCCTCTCAGCGTGATTGACTCTTTGCCAATTTGATCGCCAGCTTCGATTCGATTGTAACATTCATGACGCGCCTCGAAATTGAGTAGAGGTACGATGCAGGTTGCACATGGATGCCAGACATTTCTGAAATTAAGATATTGCATGCATATAACTTACCAGTTGCAATTTTCCGTTCCGTAGGCATACTACTGAATGATACTGTTTTCTTTCGCTGAGGTCGCCTGTTGCCTGCATCCTTGTTCATGAGGCTGCTTCTCCTCGGCAACACGTTCTCCGGTAATTCAGAGTCACAGTCGGTATTTTGATCCTCACATTCTTCCAATTTGTCGTTTGAATCGCCATTCAAAAACACATCTTCTGGTTTCTCAGTTGGTATTTCCACCGGTTCCGTAGACTCTTGCACATCGTCCGCCATCTTTCGTGCTTTCTTGGACCATTCCAATTGTATTAATTAGGGTAGAAATGTCAAAATACACATGACTTTAAAACCTGGTTGATTCCAATCAGTTGATGTGATTATTATTAGTGTGACACACCCTGATTCTAACCTTGGCGTTTACGCCGTGCTGCGAGGTGTGGAATCGGTGGTGACAGCTCCAGCCAAATCGGCACCCCTATTTGAATAATGGACCTCGCCGACAGGGCCGCATTATGGGATAGCTAGCTGTTTTGAATATGGCCGCCTTACGTCTCACGATGATGGCTCCGGGGAGGCAACTTGTGTTAGTATTATAGACCAAAGACAACAGTCGTGCTGCAATGTTCATTTTATATGTTTGTATGATTATGAATTAAGTACAGAGTTGAATTATGGCCTGTGTTTATGTCACGTGATGTGCACGAGGCAGACGTCAAATCATTGACATGTCGCTCGTGTTTTCTTGAGTTGAAAGACGAGCACGAGAAGTTGACAAGCTGTCATGTCACTTTCACCGCATTGACTTCTGCCTTTGTATCGATGAATTCGACAAATAATCAGTCACATGTATGTTCGCGTGTAGGCGGTAATTTTCATTGAAGGGGAAATTAATTTCGCTTTGTTGAAAATATCGTCCAGCAGAAAAGAATCGGAACACATGACGAAAGTGTAAGATTTTAAAACAAAGACAAACACAGTTCGTGGCCTTCCATGAAATGTCGATGATGGAAAATCAAACAATGACAGTTCAATTAATACTCTGAAATGATGCGTAATTTTTAAAGACATTTTCTTGCATCTATGAATAGATTAAGCACCCGCAGCAATGCAGAAATACGTAGTTTTTCATGGTCAGGTTCACCGATAATATTGGAATATCAAAAACTTTCTATCACTTTGGCCTAGTTCTACCATCCATGTATGAAATTATAAATCGAAAACTACAATGATATGATTGCTCAATAATGTCTTAACTTTATGCTTATCATATGATGATGCAAGTTTTGACAAGCCATCTTCACTTTATGGGACTTAAACAATGTTTTACATGGTGGGTTCTGTGACATGATAGGTAGGCCTAGTTGAAACATGGGTTGTAATTTGACTTGAAATAGATAAAAACTGGTATATCTCATCAGGAATTTGCACTTTTGTGAAATATCATTTACATTTTGCTCGTCCTATCCATGAATGTTCATGACCAGTAGGTGATTGTGTTCTCCAATTCTGGAAATTATGACCTGATAAGATACAGATGTATAAAAAATAATGTGACTGTCAAATTGTTATTACAAATTTGTAGTGACTGCATTGCAAGTCCATGGGCAAATTAAATGCAGATGTTCATTTGTCTAGCAGTTGAACATCCTGGAACAGACATGGTATTTCCCCACTTTTGCAGAGATATATCAAACCATGTAGGCCTAGTTTTACATTTACATGATTGATTTAAAGTGTATGCAATGTTAAAATACTGTTAAATTTGGTAAAAGAAGGACCTTCTAAAGTATTTTTAATTTTGGCCGAAGTTTGCCAATCAAGGCACTAGGTTTCATATTATTTATAGTGAGTGAGTATGGTTTTACACTGCTTTCAGCAACGTACCAGCAATATCACAACAGGGACACCAGAAGTGAGCTTCACAAATTGTATCCATGTGGGGAATCGAACCCGGGTCTTTGGCATAACGAGCAAATGCTTTAACCACTACAAAAAGCCTGGTCTGATTCATACAGAATTGTAGTTTAGTATTCAATTTAATGTCTTGTATAGGAAATACCCTGTTTTCCAGCATGTCAGAGGTAGGTGGCCATCACAGCTGAAGAATGATCATGATACTTTACCAAATAATATTTAGCCAGCCGGCCTGAACTAAACTTTCCGTATCATTTTCAGTACTAGACTTTTAACTCGACATATAAATACTATTTACTCACTATTCACTGATAGAATTTAGAATTTTGTTGCATGTGATATTTGAAAATCAGTATGGTCAGTGGTATTTTGTGATTATCTTGCATTTTTTTAAGTTAATGGGGCACTTGAGGTCCTTGAAGTCTTTGCCTATGGTATTTCAATCAGGGACCCTCTCAAGCTTTACCTTAGGGTTGGGACAAGGACCCCTTGACTTTCTTGCTTCATTATTCACTGTCTTCTATGTTTAGACAGAGCTACAGATAAGAAGCATATTTGCGTAAAATACCTCCCAAAATATTCAAAACCCAAGTACTTTCAATGAATTTGCGTACAGAAACGCATGCATTAAATGAAAAACTCAAATGTTTAAAAACAGCATTCGTAAATACCCAATGAAAATTTTTCCGCATGCGTACAAAGGAACTCATTTCCAAAACACAATTATAATCTAATTTACTTTCCGAGTCAAGCCTGTTTATTTAGGAAAGTTATATACATCTAAAACATTATTTCGTTTTTTTCTAAATCTTAAAATGTTAACTATGTTAACAATAGAGTGATGAATAGATGAGAAAAAATATTGGTTACCCAATGAAAAATATAATAACCCAATTAAGATAGAAACCCTAGTGTAAAAAGCTCAATTGCTCAGAAAGTTATCTTGAGCTCTGTTTAGTATTACATAGTGGTTTCATTTCCATCTTTCCTAATTGAGATATAATACCTAGATTATTTAGATACTAACATTTCTCATAGGATATAGGAGGAACCTCAAACATCCCAGACACCCGTCTCCCTCACCACCCCCACTGATGCAGAATTTTGCAATTTTCTGCCGCGGAATCGGTCAACTGTGGCAGAATTTACAATGCGAATTAGAAGCTAGTCCTTAATATATACAAGTGGCAGTTCAATTTATGAATTAATTGTTTTTGTAATCCCATGTTAGAAGGACCAAAAATAATTATTTGAAGTATTTGTGTTATTTTAGAATAATTAAAGAACTTTCAACGTTTGTGTTCTGATTATGGGAGGCACATGTGTTACAGTTTCATTCTGTGACTGTCAGTTTAAGAATCATGGATAAAGTTCTCCTAGCTTCAAGTTTAATTCATTAAAATAGCTCAAGAGATTGCAGAACTTTGTGCAGAATTCATGAACATTGGTTGCAGAAGCTATCAGAAATGACTGCGGAATGTTGGAGTTTTGGCCATGGAATTCAGTAGGGACTGATATGTATGCTGTTGTCTTTCTTGTAGACATGAGCCAACTGCTGAGTGAAACTCTGCAAGTATGGATGTTTGCAGACATCTGAATTCCGTCCGCTTGGCACTCAACCACTCCATTCTCAACCCAGAGAAGTGGCTTTGTGCCATGTGTGGAACCACAGAGTCAGTCTGGGTAAGTATATAGTGTATACCTGGGTGTTAGTGTATGATGTAGGGTACCTTGGTCTGGCTATGTGATATAGTGTACCTGGGTCTGACTGTGTGATATATGGTACCTGGGTCTGACTATGTGATATAGTGTACCTGGGTCTGACTGTGTGATATATGGTACCTGGGTCTGACTGTATGATATAGTTGAACTGGGTCTGACTATGATATAGGGTACCTGGGTCTGACTGTATGATATAGTGTACCTTGGTGTGACTGTATGATATAGTGTACCTGGGTCTGACTGTATGATATAGTGTACCTGGGTCTGACTGTATGATATAGTGTACCTGGGTGTGACTGTGTGATATAGTGTACCTGGGTCTGACTGTGTGATATATGGTACCTGGGTCTGACTGTATGATATAGTTGAACTGGGTCTGACTATGATATAGGGTACCTGGGTCTGACTGTATGATATAGTGTACCTTGGTGTGACTGTATGATATAGGGTACCTGGGTCTGACTGTATGATATAGTGTACCTGGGTGTGACTGTGTGATATAGTGTACCTGGGTCTGACTGTATGATATAGGGTACCTGGGTCTGACTGTATGATATAGGGTACCTGGGTCTGACTGTATGATATAGTGTACCTGGGTGTGACTGTGTGATATAGTGTACCTGGGTCTGACTGTGTGATATATGGTACCTGGGTCTGACTGTATGATATAGTTGAACTGGGTCTGACTGTATGATATAGGGTACCTGGGTCTGACTGTATGATATAGTGGAACTGGGTCTGACTGTATGATATAGGGTACCTGGGTCTGACTGTGTGATATAGGGATACATGGGACTGACTGTATGATATACGGTACCTGGGTGTGACTGTATGATATAGGGTACCTGGGTCTGACTGTATGATATACGGTACCTGGGTGTGACTGTATGATATAGGGTACCTGGGTCTGACTGTATGATATACGGTACCTGGGACTGACTGTATGATATACGGTACCTGGGTGTGACCGTGTGATATTGGGTACCTGGGACTGACGGTATTTATAGGTACCTGGGTGTGTGTATTGGGGACCAGGGTCTGACTGTATAAAGGATACCTGGGTTTTAAAGTACTCATGGAAATAAAAAAAACCTGTTTTGCTGGATTTAATAATCGACACAAAGCATTACGTAGATGTAAATATGAAATAACAAAACAACTGGAAAAGTACTAGTCTGGATTTGCTAGTTTTATCTCATTGCTCAATACAAAATGTACTTTACAGGAGGTAATTTGTAGGCACTTTCAACATTCAAAAATAAAACTAAGTCCAAATTGACATGGCAGAAATAGGCTATAGCCATTATGCAAATTAGCCTGGAATAATAATGACATGTAAGTTGTTGTTTGAGAGGGGAATATGTTACTTTTACGTTCTGATATACTACTCAAAAAAAGTTAAGGATCACCTGATTCTTTCATATTAAAATAGTTAATAAAATGACAGATTAACATTACCAATATGAAAGAATCGGGTGATCCTTAACTTCTTTTGAGTAGTATATTTTAACGATGATTCACTATCCCACAATGCCGCTCACAAATCTCTAACCACTGACAAATCACAAGCACGTGGGTTTCAAGCACCTGTTTTCACCTGTTGTCAAGGTGTCATAGGTCATGGACATTCACCTTGATCTACTAACACCTGGTTATGCTCAGTTTCAAAATACTGTATTCGACGTAATAAGCGCCCAGGGCACTCCCCCTATTAGAAATAGGGGGCTCTTATTAGAAAATTATTTTGGTGAAAAAAACAGTTTAAAGATAAATTTCGAGGTTTATGCTGACAGCCTGAATGTTCATGTATGACAGATATATTTTTCCAGAATTTATTTGCCCATAATAAAGGTTGCATATAACGCGAGTGCGTATCATACGCGAATAAATAAGTCTTGTGTACATTGATCAACCGAAAGGGGTGCTAATTGGGATTGTTCACTAGCCACTATATTAGCAAACATCGCCGTGGGCGCTTATTAGAGCGGGGCGCTTATTACGTCGAATACGCTAGTCTGTTTTGTTCATATTTTTACACACTTTTACGTGTAAAAAGACATAAAAAACCTTTGATACACTGTATTTGTGCCAAGGCCCAATTAGTACTAATTGAGTTGTTTGAATATTTATATATTTTGTATATTAACTGCATTTATTTAAAATCTGAGATTGAAAAAAACAGGGTTTTTTCATTTCCGTGAGTACTTTAGCAATATGTTTTATATGATAACATCTCTCCTCCAGGCATGCCTGAGTTGCTCCAATGTGGCCTGCGGACGCTTCAACGAGGAACATGCCCTCACCCACTTCAAGGACACAAATGTGAGTCAAGCGTGAAACACAGACTTCATGTCAGGGTTTTACACGACACAGATATGTGTGCGTTCAGTGCGCACACATGTATATAGAATGGAAGCAGATTTTTTTTATTGCATCATTGTACCAACTTTTTACAACAAATATAAAGTTCCTGTAATTATTAAATCTAACATAACAGTGCATTACTCCATTTCATCACGTTACAGGATAAGTTTCTTAAAACAAATTTCTATCTAGTCAGTCTACCATGTCTACTGTTTCTAAGATGTGATTGTAAAAACTTGAAAATATTGAAACTTAAATTATGAACGTTTCAGCATCCCATTGCTATGGAAGTGAATGACAGATATGTCTACTGGTGAGTACTTGTACCTTGAAGCATTGGTTAAGTAAGGCAGCCTTTCTCAGTGTTGCCTAGTGTTTCAAACACTGGCTTTGTAGATGGTTATGTTGGTGTTTTTACAAGCACTTCCTGTAGAGCTGATTTTAAAGTCAGCATTGGCTCGTCTCACTGAAGACAGGTTTAAAGAAGATATGAAAAGAAAATAGAAGTAATATTAGCCTTTACATGCATTATAAGCTATTGGAGTTTGACCCTAGCACCATATATACTAAACAGAAGAAGTTAAATAATTCTTGGTTATATTATGTTTCTCCAGTTAATCTGTCATGTTAAACTAGGGATGAATTATTTGTCATGCCATGACAGATTTACTGTAGTAATATTAAAGAATCGGGTGTTCTTAAATTTCTCTTGAGAAGCATACAGCTTTTTTTTATTTAGTTGAGAAAAATTTCTCACCTGTCACAAACATTTCAGCTATGCCTGTGACGAGTATGTAATGAATGACAACTCAGACGGGATCATCACTCTGCTCCGGTCAGCGCTCAGTGCCATTGAAACACAGTCATTTGACAACATCGAAACACAAGGGCAGAGACTGCTGCGATCTTATTCTTACTCCGGAATTGAATCAAGGTGAGTAAGGACATTGTAGCCACAGGGATGAAAATCTCTTTCAGATGTTAGCATGTTTGGAGTCAGCTTTGTTGTTTCGGTGCAATTGTATTAAATCCAATACCCCCCAAACTGTGTCATCAATTTGGTTGGATCATTGAAGTATAATAAAAAAATGTATATATATATATCCTGGGGAAACTATGGTAACCCACCATTACTAAGTGGGTGTTCTCACAACCAGAACAACATGTTTTTTCTGTAACTAAGCCCATTGTTTTGACAGAGATCTGATTAATTTACACATAACTTATCCCTTTGTAGATTCTAGGCAAGAAATATGTCCCCAGAAACCTATCATATTCACTTTTAAAAGGATTTGTTTATTTTTTGTTTGATGATAAAATTATTTCCTGACAATTTGTGTAAATTATTTATGACAGACTAAATCACATGCATCATCACTGGCCCAGTTTTGGAAATTTAGTTGCTTACTTTCAACACGGACTGCATCACATTCACCGGTGTGCATTGTTCCTTCATGAAAGACAGTCATGCTTGATTGCAAGAAACATGGGTCAGGGCATTAATCAGCACCGACTGCTACCGTCAACTCAGAAACTTTCACCCAAACAACTTCAGTTTTCCTGAATACCTACAGTTCTGCAGCTGCAAATCAGTACTGCCATAATTGTTAATTACTATTTTCCATATGAAATGTTTTGCAGTTTCACACAGATTTCTGCCATTTACTTTTCAATCGTGGAATCTTTGAGACACTGATATTCATGTCATTCTTTTGCAGAACACATGCGGATGAAAATGATAAACTAGCGACAGCAGATTGCCATTACAGGTAAGCCTTTCATGGTGATTACAGTGATTGGCTCACATCAAAATTATCATCCATGTGAACATAAGTCTTTGTTGTCCGTCCCAAATCTTGGTGGCCACTGAACTTAAAATCTCTTGAAAAGATCTACTGAACATATCAACGTCATTTTCACATAACATGTTTCTTGATATCTGAAGTAAGGTTTTCATTTTTGAAAAATTCAAAATAGCTGTTAAACCTCATTTGCCCACTCGCTATGTAAAACTAATCTTTGTATACTGCTTGGGTAAACTGCTAGGGGAGAAACCATACAGCACGATCACAATGCGATGTGTATCACGATACATAGGTCACAATACAGTACATATTGCGATACACATATTTACATCAAATCACATAATCATTGTATACTGCTTGGGTAAACTGCTAGGAGTGAAATGATACAGCAAGGTTACAATATGATACATAGGTCATAATATGATATGTACCGTGATATGTATATTTACGTCAAATCACGTAGAAACGTCTTGACTATAAATAGTTCAGAGCAGGTTAGAAGTGTACTTGAAAAGCTAGATACAACACATTTTGCAATATTTGACAGACAAAAAGGCAAGGGTGGAGTTCTGGGTCATTATAACGAATAGTAACTTACTAAGTAACTTATTGTAGAATTGCCCTTTATTGATACTGAAAAAAACGTATCGTGTATTGTATCATCTCATGAAAATACATGATGCACCATGCACCAATGTATTGTTTCACCCCTAATAACTGCTAACAATTTCTTGAAATGGCCTAAGATATTTTCTTTTGTGGTGATCTGACAAAAGTGTCATGGTAGAACATCAATCTGGTAAGTCGATGTTTGAAGTGGTTGATCTGCCTGATTGAATAACTGCATGGTTTTACCTTGACTTGAAAAAGGGGGGTCCAAGAGACTCCCAATAATTAATATTAAGGGTCCTTGTAGGCAATATGAGGATCCTATGAAGTAATGAAATGGTGTAGTGTACTGTACATTTAAATAATTACTTTGGAGATTGGAATAGATCGGTGATGATGTAGACAGTGGTCATTATTGATAGATGAAATAACAGACACCCATAACTGCTGTTGACATGGTTGATGCACTGTAGCTACATTGAATATTATGGTGCATCCCTCAGGATGCTGTACTTTCTCTGTGTCCATTCTCTATTTGTGCGTACTGGATGCACTTTTGTGCATCGCTATACCCTGAACTGTAAGGGGTTTGGCTAACCTACTATTAATGTTGTCTATGTTCTATTTACAGGAAAACGTTGATGAGAACAGTATTTGTGAAATGGCACATGTTGATATGGCAGAAACACATGGCAGCAGTAAGTATTGACTTCAATATGTGCATGAGTAGCCTTGTGGGGTAGCCTAGAGGTTAAAGCATTCGCTCGTCACGCCAAAGACCCAGGTTAAATTCCCTGTTTGGGTACAATGTGTAAAGCTCATTTCTGGTGTCCCTCGCCTTGAAACTCACTCACTCACTCACCCCAATTGTCTTTAATCTTTCAGACAAGGGGGTCCAAGTTTTTTTAATTGTTTTGAATATTTGTTTGTCCCCTGGGTTTCATCAGATGTCCCCAATTCTTAGAAAGGCAGGGGTCATTGGGCTCCACTTTTCCAGAGCCAGAAATGAACACTGATGACATTTTGAAACAAAGTGGCTGAGTAACGCCCTGTTTAGGACTCTTGGTCCTTCAACAGCTTGCTCCTGGGTCATAAACTATCTTTGACACTTTATTATTCCCTGCCACAAAGTGGACGGGGTTATAGGAACGGAGATCGTCCTTCCATCCATTGGCTTCTCAAAGGGGATACATTTTCTCAAAAACTATTTAAGTCAGCAAAATCAAATTTTACACACTGATTTAATTGGTCATGACCTCAAGTGAATTCGAAAATTGGTGTTGCAAATTCATTTTTACAGAGTTATGGCCCTTGCTCCGTGCTTTTCAACTTAGTGCATACTGCGTGAAATGGGGACAAGTATACTCAGAAGCTTTTGAAGTTACATGAATTAAACTTTGCATGTTTATCTGAAAGATACTTGTCAAGACTGAGTTGAAAATTTGTCCCGTCAATTATTTCTTTTACAGAGTTACGGCCCTTGATCCATGTTATCTTACCAGGTGCACAATGTCTGCAGTGGGGACATGTTTTCTCAGAAACTACTGAAGTTAGCTTAAATTAGAGATACTTGTCAAGACTGAGTTATTTTTTTCAGAGAAGGCGGCTTTTGTATGTATTAATTTCACGTTTAATCATTTTTTTCTGATGACATAAACATGATAAAGTGGCCCAAGCGCTTATCTCTTCTTAAGGCTTTATAGGATTCTTTTTAATAGTTTATGTTCTCTACCATATGAACAAACAAGAATCTAATGAGCCCAATCGTGTTCTTTCCTGCTATACAGTGTTTCAAATAATTTTGAAACCCAACAAGACTGTTGGGCAGGTGACCCATAAATGTTGCCTGCCTTGCATTCAGTGCAATATGAATATGGGAAGTCACGAAAAATAAGAGACAAATCGCATCGTGATTAAGTTGAAATAATGCAAAGAATTACATCAGAATATACAAGAAGTTATAATAAAACTGAATATGTAAGCAGTCTTAACATTATCTGCCAGTCGGGCAGGCGGGCAGGCGGGCAGGCAGGCACTTACTTCAGACACTGCTGCTATATTAACTTCATAAATATATTACTGAAATACAATCCCTGAATATCTTTCCTTGTGTGAGTCCAGCCAAGTCCATGCATGTGACCTGTTGCTTCCAGGGAGTAGAGACTCCTGCCAAGAAGGCGAGAACTGATGGCACCTCCCCCTCCCCCTCCACAAGTACCACCGCCTCCCCTGTCTCACCCACCTCACCCAGCCTCAGGAAGCGGACCCTCATCCCAGGGGTGACCGGACTCCGAAACCTTGGCAACACCTGCTACATGAACTCCATACTACAGGCTCTTGGGTCAGTACAATCCACCTTCAACACCATCATACTCGGTCAGTATAAACCATCTACAAGAACTCCATGCTGAAGTCAGTACAAACCACCCTCAACAACACCACACTACACATACTATAGTCAATATAAACCCTCTACTGTAACTCCATGCTACAGTCTCTGGGGTCAGTACAATCCACCATACTACAGTGAGTATAAACCTCCTACAACTCAATACAACATAGACTACAGCATGGTTTTATCGTGACCTCAAAAACCAGGGGTACAGGGACCCCCAATAATAAGTTTTGAGGGTCCCACAGGAAATATGAGGGTCCTGTAATGAAATGGTGTAGTATACTGTTCTGTAAGATTTGATAATTACATCAATTATGGGATCTTTGTGTCTTGTCAAGAATTTAGTAAAATGAATGTTATTATGCATCCCTTTAGATGCACATATATTTTTTCTGGGGCCATTCCGTACATTTGTGTGTACTGGATGCACATTTCTGCTACCCTGCTACAGTCGGTATAATAAACCACCTACAACTCTTTACGTCAGTCTGTATAAACCAACTAAAGCAAACTACATACCACATGGAGGCATGGATGGCCAAGTTGTCTCAGATGCTGCATTTCACTTTGCAGAGTTGCGTTCCTGGGCCCACTTGCACAAAGCGATCTTAGTGCTAAGATGATCGTAACTCCCATACTTTAGCATAGGCTTACAATAGTCGTAGCACTAAGATTGCTTTGTGCAAGTGGGCCCTGGTGTACAGAGTTGCACACCATAAACCGATGGTTAACCCCAAGTATGTCTCCAGGTTTGTCAGCATCATACCCATGTTTTTGGTTTTCACCAAAGAGGCATCACTTCAGGGTTTCCTCCCACACCAAGCTGACACGCCATGACATAACTGTAATACTGTTCAAAGCAGTTTTAGACCTAAATAGTCACTCACTTGCTCCCATACTACACATACCCCAGTCAGTATAAAGCACCATGATGTTACAGGCATATAGAAGACCTGCGTAGGTTCTTCCTGCACCTCAGCTTCCACAATGGCTTCAGCCCCCCTGTCACCCCCCAGCGAGACATGTCCCCTGTCAGAATGATACCGTCCTCCATCCCTGTCCGCTCATCAAACAGGGTACTGAAGAGGCTGGACACCCTGGAATGTTTCAAGGTAAGGGATCAACCAACTGGGTTCAAGGTCAATGACTGTCTGGGGTCAAGGTCAATGACCGACCACCTGGGGTCAAAGGGGGGGGGGGCACTGATATTAGCATAATTCGTGAGTCAGGTGAGTTTTATTTTTTATTTTTTTTAAGGAAAATTCTATTTTAATCACACAATAAAATAGTCATAGCTTTCAGCGCAACATGAATATGATATCAAATTACACCTTCATTTATTGTCCCATATTGTCTTCCAAGACATCCAGTTTGGTTGTTGTGGGAGCAGACTATGTTATTCATAGTGTGGTGACGTCAGGTCTTTTCACAGCTGTCTGTACACATAGAAATATGTCACCAAAAATTACTGATGTCTCATGTGCGTTACCGTGGGATTACAGGAGAATTAACCTTTGAGTATGAAAATCCCAAACCCAATGGCTCTTTTTCTCTATCAGAATTTTGTTTGGCAAATGTATGTTGTATGACTACCATTTTATTTATTTTGATATTTTAATTAAGTCATTATGAGCAAGTTATGTTTATGTATCCTTGCAGCACCTGAACACCCCCTCGGCCGTTTCAACCCCCAAGTTTCGTCACAAAGAGGGGGGTCTGAGTGGAGGGGGGACACACGTCTCGTCCGTGGAGGTTCAGCCTGCTGGCGCCTTGCCCCTTGAGGAGGATGAGGAACACATGTGAGGACTTTGCATTCTCTGGTTCAATGTCGTAGTTTCCTTTGGGATTCCAGGTTAGAATTAGTCCTCAGCAACTTCTGCTTGCTGAGGGTTAGGGGTTCCATCCCTGGCTGCGTCATAGCAAAAGACATTATAAGATGGTAGTTGTTGTTTCCCTTCCTGGTGCTCAGCATCTAGGGGATAAAACAATGACTAGTTGGTTCGGAGTTGGTATGCTGTGCCTGAGTAAGGTATTCTTGTTAATCTGCGGCATGGTATCTCAGTTGGCTAGCGCTCTAAACTGCAGCATGTTGCTGTAGAAGTGGAATAATCATGCACCCAAACATAAGCTCCATTTCACCACACCTCACTGTCTGTTCCCCATGTGTCTCACTGTCTGTTCGACCTGTGAAGATCCGTGGTAGAATAGGTCTTCAGCAAACAATGCTTGACGTAAAAGGCGACTCTGCTTGTTGTAAGAGGCTACTAACGAGATCAGGTTGTCAAGCTCGCTAACTTGGTTGATGCATATCATCGTATCCCAAATATGTGGATCGATGCTCATGATGTCAAACTCAGGATTTTCTGGTCCAGAATCGATTAATTACAGACCGCTGAAATTTTGCTGAGTGTGGCATTAAACAACAAACACTGTCTGTTTCCCAGTGTCTCTCTGTCTGTTCCCCTTGACTCGCTGTCTGTTCCCCTGTGTCTCACTGTCTGTTCCTCTGTGTCTCACTGTCTGTTCCCCTTGATTCGCTGTCTGTTCCCCTGTGTCTCACTGTCTGTTCCCCTGTGTCTCACTGTCTGTTCCCCTGTGTCTCACTGTCTGTTCCCCTATGTCTCACTGTCTGTTCCCCTTGACTCGCTATCTGTTCCCCTGTGACTCGCTGCCTGTTCCCCTGTGTCTCACTGTCTGTTCCCCTGTGTCTCGCTGTCTGTTCCCGTGTCTCGCTGTCTGTTCCCCTTGATTCGCTGTCTGTTCCCCTGTGTCTCACTGTCTGTTCCCCTGTGTCTCGCTGTCTGTTCCCCTGTGTCTCACTGTCTGTTCCCCATGTGTCTCACTGTCTGTTCCCCTGTCTCACTGTCTGTTCCCCTGTGTCTCACTGTCTGTTCCCCATGTGTCCCACTATCTGTTCCCCTTGACTCGCTGTCTGTTCCCCTGTGTCTCACTGTCTGTTCCCCTTGACTCGCTATCTGTTCCCCTGTGACTCGCTGCCTGTTCCTCTGTGTCTCACTGTCTGTTCCCCTTGACTCGCTGTCTGTTCCCCTGTGTCTCACTGTCTGTTCCCCTGTGTCTCACTGTCTGTTCCCCTGTGTCTCACTGTCTGTTCCCGTGTCTCGCTGTCTGTTCCCCTGTGTCTCACTGTCTGTTCCCGTGTCTCACTGTCTGTTCCCCTGTGTCTCGCTGCCTGTTCCCCTTGACTCGCTGCCTGATCCCCCGTGTCTCGCTGTCTGTTCCCCTTGACTCGCTGTCTGTTCCCCTTGACTCGCTGTCTGTTCCCCTGTGTCTCGCTGTCTGTTCCCCTGTGTCTCAATGTCTGTTCCCCTGTGTCTCGCTGTCTGTTCCCCTGTGTCTCGCTGTCTGTTCCCCTGCGTCTCACTGTCTGTTCCCCATGTGTATCATTGTCTGTTCCCCATGTGTCTCACTGTCTGTTCCCCTGTGTCTCACTGTCTGTTCCCCTGTGTCTCACTGTCTGTTCCCCATGTGTCTCGTCTGTTCCCCTGTCTCACTGTCTGTTCCCCTGTGTCTCACTGTCTGTTCCCCTGTGTCTCACTGTCTCTTCCATGTGTCTCGCTGTCTGTTCCCCTGTGTCTCACTGTCTGTTCCCCAGTGTCTCACTGTCTGTTCCATGTGTCTCGCTGTCTGTTCCCCAGTGTCTCACTGTCTGTTCCCCTGTGTCTCGCTGTCTGTTCCCCTGTGTCTCACTGTCTGTTCCCCAGTGTCTCACTGTCTGTTCCCCTTCACTCGCTGCCTGTTCCCCAGTGTCTCACTGTCTGTTCCCCTGTGTCTCACTGTCTGTTCCATGTGTCTCTCTGTCTGTTCCATGTGTCTCGCTGCCTGTTCCCCAGTGTCTCACTGTCTGTTCCCCTGTGTCTCGCTGTCTGTTCCCCTGTGTCTCACTGTCTGTTCCCCTGTGTCTCGCTGTCTGTTCCCCTGTGTCTCGCTGTCTGTTCCCCTGTCTCGCTGTCTGTTCCCCTTGACTCGCTGTCTGATCCCCTTGACTCGCTGGCTGTTCCCCTTGACTCGCTGTCTGTTCCCCTGTGTCTCGCTGTCTGTTCCCCTTGACTCGCTGTCTGTTCCCCTTGACTCGCTGTCTGTTCCCCTGTGTCTCGCTGTCTGTTCCCCTTGACCCGCTGCCTGTTCCCCTGCGTCTCACTGTCTGTTCCCCTGTGTCTCGCTGTCTGTTCCCCTGTGTCTCACTGTCTGTTCCCCATGTGTCTCACTGTCTGTTCCCCTGTCTCACTGTCTGTTCCCCTGTGTCTTACTGTCTGTTCCCCATGTGTCTCACTATCTGCTCCCCTTGACTCGCTGTCTGTTCCCCTGTGTCTCACTGTCTGTTCCCCTGTGTCTCACTGTCTGTTCCCCTTGACTCGCTATCTGTTCCCCTGTGACTCGCTGCCTGTTCCCCTGTGTCTCACTGTCTGTTCCCCTGTGTCTCGCTGTCTGTTCCCCTGTGTCTCGCTGTCTGTTCCCCTTGATTCGCTGTCTGTTCCCCTGTGTCTCACTGTCTGTTCCCCTGTGTCTCACTGTCTGTTCCCCATGTGTCTCACTGTCTGTTCCCCTGTCTCACTGTCTGTTCCCCTGTGTCTCACTGTCTGTTCCCCATGTGTCCCACTATCTGTTCCCCTTGACTCGCTGTCTGTTCCCCTGTGTCTCACTGTCTGTTCCCCTTGACTCGCTATCTGTTCCCCTGTGACTCGCTGCCTGTTCCTCTGTGTCTCACTGTCTGTTCCCCTTGACTCGCTGTCTGTTCCCCTGTGTCTCACTGTCTGTTCCCCTGTGTCTCACTGTCTGTTCCCCTGTGTCTCACTGTCTGTTCCCGTGTCTCGCTGTCTGTTCCCCTGTGTCTCACTGTCTGTTCCCGTGTCTCACTGTCTGTTCCCCTGTGTCTCGCTGCCTGTTCCCCTTGACTCGCTGCCTGATCCCCCGTGTCTCGCTGTCTGTTCCCCTTGACTCGCTGTCTGTTCCCCTTGACTCGCTGTCTGTTCCCCTGTGTCTCGCTGTCTGTTCCCCTGTGTCTCAATGTCTGTTCCCCTGTGTCTCGCTGTCTGTTCCCCTGTGTCTCGCTGTCTGTTCCCCTGCGTCTCACTGTCTGTTCCCCATGTGTATCATTGTCTGTTCCCCATGTGTCTCACTGTCTGTTCCCCTGTGTCTCACTGTCTGTTCCCCTGTGTCTCACTGTCTGTTCCCCATGTGTCTCGTCTGTTCCCCTGTCTCACTGTCTGTTCCCCTGTGTCTCACTGTCTGTTCCCCTGTGTCTCACTGTCTCTTCCATGTGTCTCGCTGTCTGTTCCCCTGTGTCTCACTGTCTGTTCCCCAGTGTCTCACTGTCTGTTCCATGTGTCTCGCTGTCTGTTCCCCAGTGTCTCACTGTCTGTTCCCCTGTGTCTCGCTGTCTGTTCCCCTGTGTCTCACTGTCTGTTCCCCAGTGTCTCACTGTCTGTTCCCCTTCACTCGCTGCCTGTTCCCCAGTGTCTCACTGTCTGTTCCCCTGTGTCTCACTGTCTGTTCCATGTGTCTCGCTGTCTGTTCCATGTGTCTCTCTGCCTGTTCCCCAGTGTCTCACTGTCTGTTCCCCTGTGTCTCGCTGTCTGTTCCCCTGTGTCTCACTGTCTGTTCCCCTGTGTCTCGCTGTCTGTTCCCCTGTGTCTCGCTGTCTGTTCCCCTGTCTCGCTGTCTGTTCCCCTTGACTCGCTGTCTGATCCCCTTGACTCGCTGGCTGTTCCCCTTGACTCGCTGTCTGTTCCCCTGTGTCTCGCTGTCTGTTCCCCTTGACTCGCTGTCTGTTCCCCTTGACTCGCTGTCTGTTCCCCTGTGTCTCGCTGTCTGTTCCCCTTGACCCGCTGCCTGTTCCCCTGCGTCTCACTGTCTGTTCCCCTGTGTCTCGCTGTCTGTTCCCCTGTGTCTCACTGTCTGTTCCCCATGTGTCTCACTGTCTGTTCCCCTGTCTCACTGTCTGTTCCCCTGTGTCTTACTGTCTGTTCCCCATGTGTCTCACTATCTGCTCCCCTTGACTCGCTGTCTGTTCCCCTGTGTCTCACTGTCTGTTCCCCTGTGTCTCACTGTCTGTTCCCCTTGACTCGCTATCTGTTCCCCTGTGACTCGCTGCCTGTTCCCCTGTGTCTCACTGTCTGTTCCCCTGTGTCTCGCTGTCTGTTCCCCTGTGTCTCGCTGTCTGTTCCCCTTGATTCGCTGTCTGTTCCCCTGTGTCTCACTGTCTGTTCCCCAGTGTCTCACTGTCTGTTCCCCTTCACTCGCTGCCTGTTCCCCAGTGTCTCACTGTCTGTTCCCCTGTGTCTCACTGTCTGTTCCCCTGTGTCTCACTGTCTGTTCCCCTGTCTCGCTGTCTGTTCCCCTGTGTCTCGCTGTCTGTTCCCCTTGACTCGCTGTCTGTTCCCCTGTGTCTCGCTGTCTGTTCCCCTTGACTCGCTGTCTGTTCCCCTGTGTCTCACTGTCTGTTCCCCTGTCTCACTGTCTGTTCCCCTTGACTCGCTGTCTGTTCCCATGTGTCTCACTGTCTGTTCCGCTGTGTCTCACTGTCTGTTCCCCTGTGTCTCGCTGTCTGTTCCCCTTGACTCGCTGTCTGTTCCCCTTGACTCACTGTCTGTTCCCCTGTCTCACTGTCTGTTCCATGTGTTCTGCTGTCTGTTCCCCTGTGTCTCACTGTCTGTTCCCCATGTGTCTCACTGTCTGTTCCCCTTTGACTCGCTGCCTGTTCCCCAGTGTCTCACTGTCTGTTCCCCTGTGTCTCGCTGTCTGTTCCCCTGTGTCTCACTGTCTGTTCCCCATGTGTCTCACTGTCTGTTCCCCTGTCTCACTGTCTGTTCCCCTGTGTCTTGCTGCCTGTTCCCCTGTGTCTCGCTGTCTGTTCCCCTGTGTCTCGCTGTCTGTTCCCATGTGTCTCACTGTCTGTTCCCGTGTCTCGCTGTCTGTTCCCCTGTGTCTCACTGTCTGTTCCCCAGTGTCTCACTGTCTGTTCCCCTTGACTCGCTGCCTGTTCCCCAGTGTCTCACTGTCTGTTCCCCTGTGTCTTGCTGTCTGTTCCCCTGTCTCACTGTCTGTTCCCCTGTGTCTCGCTGTCTGTTCCCCATGTGTCTCGCTGTCTGTTCCCCTGTGTCTTGCTGTCTGTTCCCATGTGTCTCACTGTCTGTTCCCCTGTGTCTCGCTGTCTGTTCCCCATGTGTCTCGCTGTCTGTTCCCCTGTGTCTCGCTGTCTGTTCCCATGTGTCTCACTGTCTGTTCCCCTTGACTCGCTGTCTGTTCCCATGTGTCTCACTGTCTGTTGCCCATGTGTCTCACTGTCTGTTCCCTGTTTCCAGTTCCCTCAGCCAGGAGTTGCATGGCCTGCTACGGGTGCTGTGGTCAGGGAAGTGGGCCCAGGTCAGTCCCCATGCCTTCCTGCAGGCTGTGTGGAGCAAGATACCCGCCTTCAAGGGACACTCGCAGCATGATGCACAGGAGTTTCTCTGGTAAGATGTCACCCTATGCTTCTTTATTTAGTTAGGATACTTCTTTGGGAGACATGTTTAAAGTTTAGTGATCAAGTTTAGAATACTCTCAAATATTTGCCATCAGAATAAGTTTGTAATGGAATAACCACTTGATTTGCATGCATTGTTTGCACTTAAGCATGAAAGTCAATGCATCCTTGTCGTATCCCTATCAAAATTCAAGATTTAGGTGATCTCAGGATTCAAATACTGTAGCAGAAAATCTCAAGGACATCGACACTCCACTGAATTTCTAACACTTGCATATCAAACTGTACGAATAGCTCCATATGAGTATGGAGCATGTGATATAATTATGGCATGTTGATTTGCTGCTGCAGTGAGCTGGTGGAGAAGGTGGAGAGTGAGGCATCCACGGTGCCGCAGTGCGAGGAGAAGCCCAACATGATGGCAGAACTGTTCCAGGGGGAGCTGACCAGTCAGGTCAAGTGTCTAGCCTGCAGGAATGTCTCCTCCCGCCATGAACCCTTCATGGATCTGTCACTCGAGTTTCCTGAGAGGTATCAGTTCACCTCAACCAACAAGAAGGTTGCCAATGATGTCTGCCAGCTTACCGGTTTGTTTGCTTGTTTGCTTGTTGTTTTTCTCTGTTTTCAAGAGTACTCCAGCTATAATAATGACAGCCTGTAAATAATTGAATTTCGACCACACAAATCAGTTATTGATAGAAGCAGTGATCCACAGCATCGTGGTACATTGACACTCTATCAACCAATGTCACCAATCCATCAAGTCTCCTTGTATGACAAGCATAGGTTGCTGGGGACCAGTTCTAACTATAACTCCCCACAGGGTCCAGCTTTTGGGAACCATGTGTAGGAATGTTAATCCTATTGTTATGCTGATGATGCATGGAAAAGAAAACAAGAGAAATAAATTTCACAAATTTTGCTTGCTCTTACAATAAATGGAAAAGAATGAAGTTCCACGTTTAACACTTTTTCATTTCCATAGCCGATGATCTGTGATTCTTCATGTAACTTGGAGATACTATGAAAACTTTCTGAAATTTGAAATATGTCTCTAGATAAAGAATGTCACAAGAAAAAAGTATCCATCTGACTTCAATATGTAAAAGTTCAGGTTGTACTTTGTTCAGATAAATGAGACTGAATTGGCCTCTACATTGGCTAATGCACCTGATCAGACCAGAATATAATGTGAGTGGCTTGTAAAAACATAATAGGACCATCAGATAACATGTACAGATTTGTTTTGCAGCGCTTTGTCTGGCTTTTGCAACTGAAGGGGGTTTGGGTTTATTTTTTTATTCAGTGATGTTATAAATATGTTTGTTTCAGAAATGTTGGACAAGTTCACAGAAACTGAAACCCTGGAAAGTCAGACGTACAGCTGTGACAGGTGTAATAGTAAGTTTACCAAAAGACATTAAAAGATGGTACTCCTTGTTGCCCTGCCTGGTACTCGGCATTAACAGGTTGAAACCATAACTGGTGGGCTTGGTGTTCATATACTGTGTGTGATTGGGGTATCCATGTTAAACTGTGACATGGTTTCTCAGTGGGCTGGGGTGATGGGGTAGCCTAGTGGTTAAAGCGTTCGCTCATCACGCTGAAGGCCCAGGTTCGATTCCTCACATGATTACAATGTGTGAAGCTCATTTCTGGTGTTCCACCGTGATATTGCTGGAATATTGCTAAAAGCGGCGTAAAATCAAACTCACTCACTCAGTTCTCTGTATGCTGGATTTGAGGTAATATTGACGGACTAAGTCTAATTTCTCAACTAAAAAGCCTTGAATTTTAGTGTTCCATATCTGTATGAACCTTTTCAACACTGCAAGCTTCATACACATACCAAGGGATATTGCTATGGAAACACCTGTTTGCTGTTGGGGAATGGGTGGCTCAGTCATCAAAGGTGCCGCAGTTCACTGTCCACAGTTGCATCCCTTGGGCATGCCAGAAACATGATTGTTTGTTCCCATATTTGTCAGCACCAGAACTCCTGCTTGTGACCTTCACTGTGATAAACATGCATCACTTCAGGCTTTCCCCCCTCATTAAACTGACACGCTGTGGTACAGCTCAAATGCTGTTCCCACACAGTTGCTGTGTTACATCATAGAAGACAGTCAACTCTCTCCTTTCATGAGATCATTGTATGTTGGGGAAATAATTACTTATTTGAGTAATTATTGAGGGAAATATATTAGATTAAACATGTCCAAAATTGGATTTTTAGTGTAGTCTACAGGTAAATGCTTATAAAAAGAGGTAATGTGAAGATATTTTTCTTTGTCCATGTTGTCAGAGATGTATATTCTCAGTATGTGTCATAGATATATATTTTTGTCCTTTTTGCACCCTTCACATGTGGATGTATGACACTGCAACAAGCAATGACAGCAATGTTTGTGATGCAGGTAGACGGCGATTGCCAAAGTCAAAGATCTACACTGATGCCCAGAAGCGGTTTGTGGTGAACAAACTTCCCCCTGTGCTACGACTTCATCTGAAGAGATTCAGGTGCGTGCCAATGTGAATACCATCTCACCCAGTGCTTCAGAATCGTTTACATGGAGCTTTCATCTCAGTAGGGGGGGGGGGGGGGGGGGGGGGGGGGGGGGTGCCATGGGTGGCCCTGTCGTCTAAGGCATCCCTTGGGCACGCCAGAAACCTATGATTGTGATTTCGAATCCTGGTTCACCCCGATTATGTTTCTAGGTTTGTCAGCACCATACCCATGCTCGTGGGTTTCACCGAAGTGGTAAACGCCTGAGACCTGCATCACTTAGGGCTCTCATTAAGGTGGACTTCCCTGCTGGTTTGCCTGCTTGGCTGTGGATGAAAGTTTTCCACATGAAAACTTCACATCTTGCTCGTTTTTCAGATGGTCAGGTCGGAATCATCGCGAAAAGATCAGCACTCACGTGGCCTTTGAAGAAGAGCTGAATATGACCCCCTACTGCACCAACATCCCCGATATATGTCAGTACAGACTCACCTCAGTCGTCATCCATCATGGCAGGGGTTTTGGGTCAGGTCACTACACCTCCTATTGCTACAACAGTGAAGCTGGTAAGTCAGTACACTAGTGTTTTGGCAAGGATATATGACTGTGTGAAATGTCACAGTATGTCCCTTTTACCCATAGTATGTAGGTGAGGTGAGGAGAAATGGGGTTTAGCGTCGCGTTCAAGATTATTGCACTTATATGCGTGTGGGTGTGCGTGTGTGTGTGCGTGCGTGTGTGTGCGTGCATGCGTTCATGTGCTAGTCTGGACTAATGCTGTTTTTATAGTTCTAGCCCACTTAGATACAATGCCACAATTTAACATGAATACCCCACTCGACACAGTATACAGACTCAGAGCCAACTAGTCCTTGTTTTAGCCACTTAGTGCCGAGTGTAACAATCATCTTGAAAGCATTGTGATACAATATCATTATGAAATGATATTCAAAGCTGTGTTAAACTCATGCTTGCCGTAAAAGGCGACTATGCTTGTCGTAAGAGGTAACTACTTACTTGATCGGCTCGCTGACTTGGTTGATGCATATCATCATATCCCAATTGAGTGGATCTGTGCTCATGATGTCAATTACTGGATTGTCTTGTCCAGACTCGATTATTTACAGACCGCCGTCATATTTGAGTGCGGCGTTAAACAACAAACAGATGAGCTCGCCAGCCAACCCACCCACCTACCTGTATCAGCCAGCATCTGTATCAATGTGATCATCCAGCTTTATTACCATTTCAGAATCCTGGATTCATTGCAATGACTCCAAGGTGGAGTTATGTCCCTTGAAAGAAGTGCTGGCCTCCCAGGCCTATATCTTGTTCTATACTCAGGACTACGATGTGCCATTTGAGGACCTTGCTGTGCCTTTAGACTCCAGTTGTGCTGACACGTCACTCTCCTGCTCTCAAGTGGTGGATGAGGAAATCACATTCAACTTCAAACAGCCGTCGCTGTCAAGTTCACTGACAAATTCAAAATGGAGAGATTCCTCCAGTTGTGGGTTGAAGCGCAGGCGCTCAACTTTGTGGTGAAATTGTGTTTGAAGTTGTGTTGGAACTTCAAGCAGCCTTGTATGATACAGACAGTATGATTATACATGATGGGATTTGGTGCCAATATGTCTCCCAGCAGCTGTAATGTCAAAGTGGAATAAATACAAGTGTAGCAGTCTGTACTAGACCGAAGGAAATGTGACTAGACTCGTGCTTTGGAATAGTGGCTCAGGTCATAGACTGATGTTGGAAATGACGTTTCTTTTTCAATATTTTATCTTTAGCAAAACATGCTCAAAAACAAATTTGTCAAGATACTCATTAGTGTTATTTTTGAAATATCTGATTTCTAATGTGACAGTTCTGATGTAAATATTTCTATGTTGTATGAATAGTGAAGATCTTGTTAACTTAAATAGTGTTTTAAGCTTAGAGATAAGCAAGAAATATAAGCATTGAATTTCTTTATTTGATTAATTAGGGAACCCCAGAAAATGACAATGAATTTAGAATTGATCATCATAAATTGGGGACCGGTCATTTAGGGTGGGCGGTGCTCAGGCAGAGGTTTTTGATGCACTACTGTGCTTAGAATAATCTGCATGCACTCACTCACTCACTCTTCCTCTTCCTCTTCCTCTTAATGCTTGTGGATGAAACTTTCCATGTCCTTTTACACTTTTTTTCAATGTTCTCTCCAAGAGGAAAGATGCAAAAGTTTGTCTTCTTTATTTGTGCCCCTCCCTTCAAGTCTGTCATAATTTTTTATGACCCTCCTGAATGCCCTTGTGATAAATGACTGGTCCCTTAATTGAGCAGAAGTGATATAGATGAATGTATGTTAGATTGAGGACAGGTTCAGGACACTTTACATATACTTTCTCCATGTTCACAGTTCAAACATGATTCTTTCAAGAGCCAGTATTTTATATATATTGTTTTAGGCTTTTGAAAACAATGAGTATGAGACTCCTTATGTTCTTAAGAGATAAGATAAGTATTTTGCTGAGAGCACTGCCAGGGATTTATCTGGTCCTGATTAGGGGCTGATTTGGGCGGGAAAATCTGCAGCAAAAGTCAGCAAAAAATCCAAAAGTGGAATTATGAATTTCCCAATTCATTTGTAGAAGTGTCTTGTATTTCACTGACAACAAGACCAATATCATGTGAATGTAGAGAAAGAGGCTTTAATGTTTATTTTAACATTATTGCATTGAATGCAATGTTAATATTCAATATTAAAATACCTCTGCATTTAGGAAATTAAGATTTTTTAAGATAATCTTAGTTTTGAACAAAATAACAATTTTTTTCCAATTTGCCTGCCAAGAGCATGTAATTTTGATTCCAAGATGAATCTCTGACTCTCTCTGAAGCAACTAAATCATAATTAGGACATAGCGTACAAACCAGTCAGAAAATGTTGTTCTGAATCCTGGTTGTATTACCATCACACTGGTGAAAGAGGCAGGAAGCACAGTAATATGCAGATGCAAGATGTGAAACTCTTTATGGATAACAACTTATTATTCTTTGTAACAAAGTTTCAAGACATCTTGCCCCATCATCAGGTGAATCATTCTAAGGACACCTTCATTTGTGGTTGTGTCAGGTGAACTTTCTAATCTGCCAATCAGTGTTGAGGCTTCTAAATTCTCGGTATGAGTGAGGGAGGAATTCAATGAAGAGTATCTGATTTCTGTATCTCAAAAACAAATATAATTGGGGATATCCAAATGAAACAGTATACAGCTTCATTATTATATAGTTGGGGAATAAAGAAGTTGCTATCCATAAAAAGTTTCACGTGTCCATGTTTTTCCAACTTCCAAATGCCTATCAAAGACTTCAACTTTGTCAACATGTGATTATATATGGTTCATATCAACAAGAGAGTCAGTGTCAACTGAAGCTCTCTTCAAGTTCAGTGTCGTATCAAACATAGTTTCTCTTATGTGTGTTCCCTAATTTGTTTCCATCAGTATATATGGCTAAGATTGTGAACCAATATGAAATTGTGACAAATGTAATCAGATGATGTGATGTGAACATTTAGCATGTTAAGAGCTTGTGGGCTGACCAGATCTGGCTAAAATGATAAATTGTATCATATGATACCGGTTATGTGAACTTGGTGTGCTTCCATCCTGAATTATGAGGTTGTGATTGAGATGACGTCACAGCATGGCAGCATATGTTGGGAAACTGGCTTGAACTGTAAAATGGGCATACCATGAATGTTTTGCGTCCCAATAGGCAGCTTGTTTTGTACTTCAGATGTTGTGTTCTTGTGTCATGACTATTGATTTTCATAGATTGTAAACCATCTTCCTGAGGCAAGGGAGTTATCTGACTGTAAAAATCCAGTTTCCACCCTTGTCAAACTATGCTATAATCTCTTGGCTTGATCGTAGTGCCACCAGTTGCTATTACGAGTTATGGCTCTTCTATTGACCAATCAGATTGCATCTCTCATCACTTGCACTTGCTTCAAATAAAATGGTGGCATCCAGTGAAGATGATCTGATGGATAATCAAGATCTATAATGTAATAAAAGTTACTTTGAGAAGTGCATCAAATCACATGAACACCTAGATTTATAACATGAAAAGATTTGGAAAGTACACATGCTTTGCAAATCCTGCATTCTACATGTTCTGAACCGGATGTCGATTTTGTTACCCGATTTTGATTGGACTGTGCATGGACTTGTTTGTCCAGCCAAAATATAACTCCATAATTCCAGCCTAGTTCAGCAAGGGTGAAAAATGGACTTTTATGGTCAGTTAACTGTCTTGACTCGGGAAGATGATTGTAAAGGGGCAATGTAGACTTGTCACAAGTCACCAAGGTATATTGTCCCATTGTTTTGTTGATATCATCAGTGCTACCCATGGGCTTTATCGGATGACCATTTTTCTCCCACATTATAGTGTCAGTTTCACATTTTTTAGAAGCTTTATATAACAAATGAATGGCATTTTCTCAGGATTTTCTATATTTTCACACCCACATATTTTTGTGTCAGTCTTCTGTGTTCAGAACAAATTCTGCTCCCTTTTTGATCAGCCCACCTCGACATGCCTCATTTCATTTTGGATGAAGGCACAACTCACTGTGCCGAGTCCCATAGGCTCACCAGAAACCTTTCATCATAAAGGTTTGCCACAATTATGTTACTAGATTTGTCAGCACCATACCCATGCTCATTGGTTTCACCAAAGTGGTAAACAAATGCATCACTTCGAGCTTTCCTCCAACATCAAGCTGACACCAAGGTATAGCTGGAATACTGTTCAAAGAGACGTTAAATCGAACTCATTCACTCACTCATTCACTTAAATGCTGCATAGTGTTAAACTCACTCACTCACTCATATGGGATGATGCCTGGGATGTTGGTGTTGTGCAGACATCTGCAGCCTTCGAAATTCAGGGTTTGTTTAAAACTGGTCGAAAGGACTCGTGGAAACGTTATTTCACTAGCCCTCTGGTTTTGCAGCTAATCTAATCTTGAATAAGACCAAATGTTTACTATGTTTACATTTTGTCAGTTTTATTCAGTTCCAGTTTGTAGCAAATTGAAGCATTGAGAGCTGGCTCAGAATTACAGCCCTCAATGAGGACTACCATAATTTGATTTTTTTTTTGTCCTCTGCAAGTGTACTTGAGTGAATTTCGCAGTTTGCATGTGTGGAATTGGTAGCCAGCCGAGTGGTCCCCATGAATCCATGTAATGGCAGCCATACTGTCCCCTGATCAATCATTGTCATTGCTATTATATAGATTCCTTGATTAACATGATTTCATTTCTTCACAGAAGAACTTTTCACAAGTGGGGCTCTTTGGTAGGCCAATGGTTCAGGTGTTAGCTCATCATGCCAAAGACCTTGGTTTGATTGCCCCAAGGATGGGACAATGTGTGAAGCCCATTCTAGATTTTCCCCTCCTTGATCAGTCTCATTAGAATCAGATCTTTTACTCCATTTCGTTACCAACATTGAGATCTGAGGTCACGTCAGGTGAACTTTCTAATCAGCCAATCAGTGTTGGGGCTTCTAAATTCTCGGTATGAGTGAGCGAAGCATTCAAAGAAGCATATCTGATTTCTGTATCTCGAAAGCAAATATATTTGGGGAGATCTGCAGCTGCGATATTATATGGCTGTGGGTATTTTAAAATCATGTCATTTTTTATCACCGTGGCATCTGCACCCTAAAGGGTGTACCCATTGCTATGGAAGAAACGTGTGTGGCAGTTTTCTTTTCCTAAGATCAAAATTTCTGGATCAGTTTAAGAAAGCTGACATCTGATTGGTTCAAGAACCTTCAGTTTGACCAGGCAGTTAAAGTTTGTTCAGGGTGTGCTAGATGTGACCTATCGATGTGCCATCAGATCTTCATGCAGAGAGGGATCAGAGTGATCTGATTTTAATGAGACTGCACCATGATACCTGTGACATATTGCTCACACCCTTTCACTCTGATTCTCATTTCAATATACCTGGGGCAGCCAAGTGGTAATGTGTTCATTTATTCTGCCGAAGACCTCAGTTCTATTCCTTTGGGAGAACAATTTATAGGGAAAAAACCACTTAATCTTGTTGTCCATTCTGTTACTTAACTGTTACCTTTTATGCTCAGATCCTAAAAAAACTCATTCTCCCTATTTCCGTGCTGTGTTCAATTTTATATCTGGGATAGGCAAGTGGTGAAGTGCACATTTATTCCATCAAAGACATGGGTTCTATTCCCTTTGGAAAACATTTTGTGTCACTCAATCATGTTGATCTTTCTGTGATACTTTAATTATTCCTCTATTGCTAAGCTCTCTCTGTCTTGTTTTTCCATGCTGTTCAAATTTATACCTTGGGTAGCCCAGCGGTTAAAGTGCTTAGTTGTTCCATCAGAAACATGGGTTCTGTTCCTCTTCACCAGGAGCTTCTCTCACTCCCAGCTTTAGAAATTGACAGTAGTCCCATGGTCCTTGCCAAACAGCTCAATAGTTCATGTATTATAAGGACTAGTAGAAATTTGCCATTATCAGTGGTTTTGCTCTATGTTATCATTATGGGGACTAGTTTACAGAAAGAGTTAGGCCAGGCGTGTTATATTTTTCGGATTACGGACCAGCCGACTCTAATTTTTGAGAAAATGTATATAAAAAAAAGAAAATCAGATTTCCATATATTTTTTTCACCACACCGATAGCCATGTAGTCAGTTATTTTATTTGTTATCATCACCTTTTAATAATAAACATATGAACTTTGTTGATCTCGAAGCCAAACATGAATAGCCTCCCTTGAACATTTTCCTGGTCGTAAGTGGTAGAATGTTTATTGTTACAAGGGGCATTATCATCACAAATGGCGGTCTTTTGAGCACAGAATATGTTCATAAAGTATGCCAGAGGCATTCTGCATTTTTAAAAATTGCATCTGGCTTTTTTTTCCCTCCTCCAACCTTGACTTTGGGCTGAAAAATCCGTAATAAAATAAAAAAATTCTGGCCTTAGTTTCTATTGCTGACTCCTATTGTACCATGGTTACTCGAAATCAACCTGTAGTTCTAGGTGTAATTACAGAGCAGCAGCCCAGATTATAGGATGCTTACATCAGCACAGTATGTAGTGCTCTTGCAGTACCCCAGTTTTAAGTACTGAGTGAGGCGTTGAACAACAAACCCACACAATTTAAGTATGTCAGGTCACTGTGACTTCCATGGTCACACCTAGCTGGTCACATGTAAAAGGAGTATTGAGTACTTTTCATACAGTTGTTTGACAGATTGAGTGCCATTCTGTTATCATGCCCTGTCCATACTTATGTAGTTGTAGTCAGGCCCAGGAAACAATGGTTCCACGAAGATATGAAACTGATTGGTTGTTGTGTTCTGCAGCATTACTCGTTCAATCCTGTTCACCATCATGGTAAAACTTGTTGACCCTCTTGCATTCATAGAATACAGGTTTCCTACGGTAATATGGTTGTAAGCATATTTTGTATGGAGTAAACATGTTATTTGCCTTGTAGGGTGTATTAAAGAAAGACCCCATTACTAATCTCGACACATGTACTTAAACTTTTCATGTGTGCATCTTGAACCAATTCACATATTTTTCAAGACTGTTGACTGTCAACAAACCAGTAGTCATCACCATTATCGTCATTTTAAGGTGTGAAGCCTTTACTGATGCACCTTGCCGTGATATTGCTGGAATATTGCTAACAGCAGCGTAAAACATACTCGCTTACGACAACAAAAACTGATGTCTTTGACTGGGGAAGCTTTGACGTAGGTGACGTATCCTAGGTGTTTGAGTGCAGCATTGTCATCCCACACCAATTTCAGTATCCGGAATCTTTAGTAAATGTGCAATTTCAGGAATGTGGGTTCATTCTGCTGGAGTGTTAGACACCATTCTACTGGAGGATGTCGTTTAGATGCAATTAGACAGGGATAAAATCAAGAATATGAAAACAGTAACATGCAAATTGAAGGATGCAATAAGTGTTGCCTTGATGAACCTCTTATCTTGTACTTACTACACAATGTTCCCATTATGCAATGTGTCTGAAAGTTTTACTACATTGCTAAGTGGAATTGGTTGATCTTTTCCTTGCGATATCGTATGAAGAATTCACATGAAGTCTTAGATGTAGTTTGTGTTGGAATTTTCATTTCTGGAATAACATTTTTCAATTTTCAAATAAAAAACATAGTACTGATTTTTATCACATGCTCACATTATTGCTGTGACCACCATGACAGGTATCTCTTTCTTCTTTCCCTCCTCCCCCCGTACTTGTGAATATCACTGTTCCAAGTGGACTGTGTCTAGATATGCCAGTTCATGTTCATGTTCAAACATCTCTTCCCGTTTGATTTTTCTCAAACTGGTGTCTTACCCAGGTGAAATTAACTGATTATTACTTTGTACTAGAAATCCCATCAGTGTCCTATGTCCTGTATTGTGTCTGTGTTGTACTGTGTCCCACCACAAAGCCACCCTGCAGTATTCTGATGTGTAAATAGAAGGAGCTGTTACATCTATTGAGAGCCAAGGTTTATTTTTGCATGTTGTGTAATCCACCATATTTAAAAAATGTGACAAATATGAATGTATTTTATCTATGAATCTGGATCTGTTGTGATGAGGTCTTCACCTGAAACGGTGCCCTGAACTGAATGGTGAACGAGGTGGAATAAAGAAGTCGCCACCAAGGGAGACAACTACAGTATGTCTCCCCGAGAGGACTAGTGCTTTGTTGGTAAACTTAACTCCATCAAAACAAGATTGACTTCTGGATTTCAACTGTTTATTATTATTCCTTCAGGGTAACATTTCATTAAAGATCTTCTCATTGCCACTTCAAGAAACTGCAATCACCCATTATCTATTTCATTTGAAATTTAGAGAGAAAAAAACATGAAATGTGTACCAGAGATATAATATGTATATATTGTTTCAGAAAATGGAACTGGTCTAACAGTTGAATAATATTCTTGCTTCATTTGTTGAATAAAATCAATGGATTAGCAAAATATTTAAAAACTGCTACAAATTAGATTCTGAGACCTAAGATGTTACAGCCTGATGTTTTGATGGGTTTTTGGGGGGGACGGGGGAAGAGATTTGTTTTTATTTTATTTTGGGGGTGGGGGGATACTTTTGTTGTTGGACAGGTGAATGAGGGACAACCTATAATTAACACCTGAAACAAGACAAAAGCTGAAAATGACTGTTTCCCCAAAATAATTTGGCCAACTCTGTTTAACAATGAGGTAAAACAAACAAAAAAACACAAGATTTTATTACCCCTGTTCATAAGAAACGGTGAAGAATATATATGAAAATCTTTATACAACAACAAAAACCCTATCAAATGTCTGTCAGTATCTTGATGTTAAAACATGTTTGTTTTTCATTCATTCATAGCAGCACTAATCAAATATAGAAGTTGAATTTTATTTGTGTTTTTCCCCCGACCACCTACATTGTATTTTATTGTAGGATGTTAAATTATTTTACAAGTATCCACCTGTTATGGGTTTTCCGATGCTTAAGAAACAATAATAATTTTGTGATCATCACAATAAACATGGCCGTCCTGAAACATATAATCGGACAATACATGTATTTCCTACAGTCAGTGGAGACTGTGTTTTCTTGCAATGCTTCTGCAAGAACCCTTGTACTATTCTATGTATTTGATAACAAACTATTTAAGTTAACAGTCATGGTATATCAGGTTTGGGTAAGGACTGGAGCAGTTTGGGAATAAAGATAGATTTGGAGGATTTTTCAAAATGTTCATCCTTGTCAGTCGTCCATGAACTGAAATAAATAAAAAGGTGTTGCCTAGGTAGTGTCTTTGTTGTAGTGTGTATGTGTGTGTATATCCGTGTATATCCTCCGGGATGTTACTTAGTGTGGAACATGTCTCTCGGGCCAATCTACTTACATGTTTTAGTTTTGTTACATATGTACATTTTTAAACAGATGAATACTAGAAAATTCTTATTGCTAAAAGCCAAATCTACCTGAAATGTGTATGTTGCTGTACCATCTACCCATGTAAATAAAACTTTGTAAATGAGACTGAGTCATTTACTGGAGATGTCAACATCTACCGAAGGGTACCCAGTGGTGTGAGCAGGATCTGCTTATAATAGGTTCGAATCCCTGCTTGATCCTGATTCCTATTTCCATTTATATTTTACCCAACTAGTTTGTAAGATTTCAAAAAAAATGTTTGTTAGAACTGTGTTCCATTATGCTTGTCGTAAGAGGCGACTAACGGGATCGGGTGGTCAGGCTTGTTAACTTGGTTGATGAATGACATCATATCCCAATTGTGTAGATCATGCAATGATGTCAGGCACTGGATTGTCTGGTCCAGACTCGATTATCTACAGACACCCATCATACCGCTGGAATATTGCTGAGCACAGTGTTAAACAACAAACAAACCAAATATCCTTGTTAAAGTAGATAGGTCCCCAGTACATGATGCTTCTTGAAAGTGCTGGCAATGATGGAAACAGGTGGTCAGAGTGTGACTTAATTGATTCAGTCATACTAGATATGACTTGTGTGATGCTTGCAGGAAAGCAGGTAAATATTTGTTCAAATGTTTGCTGTGTGACTTTGCTGGTGACATGATGGTCGAATAAGATGTGTCAGATTCTTGGTTAGAAGAAACCCATGCTCATTGTGAGAGTCGACTAACAGGATTGGGTGGTCAGGCTGGCTGACATGGTTGATGGAAGTATTAAACAACAAACAAACAAGAGAGCCAGGTCCACTCACCCACTCACCCACTCACCCACTCACTTTAAATAAACCAATAAGATTAGCCTTCTGTTGGACTTGCTACTTCATGGGTGACTGTTACAAGGCCTTGCGATTAACATCCAGTGAAGGCCAGAGAAATATTACTATGCCATTATGGTATCTAACCCACTGCCATCTGTCCAGTTAGTTTAACAGAGGAGTACAATTGCCCAAACCCAAATTTGCACTGACAATGCTCCTTGGTTTGTCAAGACCATACCTGCCCCACTGTCAGCTTTCCTTGTGGACATCTTTGCTGATGCTCGAGAGATGACAGAGCTGTTATGTGAGGTGTGAATGTTCCCAGTCTAGCTCGACAACAAAACATCTTTCGATCATCCTTAAGCCTCAGTCACACAGACAATGCGACCGCAATGCAACCTCCTGGCGACCAAACTATTTGACAATCGCAATGAGGTTTCAAGGGTCTCTGAAAGCTTTCACTGAGGTCGCCACAAGGTTTCAGAGCGGTTGCAAAACCCATCGATCGCAACCAGGCTTTTGAACATGCACAAAAGACTAGCTGCGACCGATTTGGTCGCTCGGAGGTTTCTTTGGTCTCCTAGAGTTCCCCAAGTGTAGTTATTCTAATCGCAGATTGGTTCCCACTCTGTGGCGATCGGTTTCGTCTACACAAGGGTGTTGACTCTTTGCAACCTAGTGGCGACCTATCGGTGATCGATCAGTGATGAGGCGGTGATCCACCGGCGCTTCATCGGTGACTGGTTGTCGATCAGTTGCAAAGTGGTTACCAAGCATGCGTCGATCATTCGCCGTTCGGTTTGCAACATGTCACCGTCTGGAAAAAGACCTGTCTGTGCTCTACAGCATCATTTTGTCATAAGTACTCAGAGTTCACATCAGTTATTTCCTCACTATGGTCCGAAAAGGCAGGAAAATAAAAGAACCAGAAATTGTAGAAGATACAATAGAGACAACTGCTGTGGTGCACAGGTCTGCCACAATGGAGCCAGAGCCAACAACGTCTCAACAAAAGAAGAGGCGGACACCTGATGAGGAGAAACAGCCAGATATGCCCGATGTTGACAGGACATTCTGAGGTAGCCCACGAAATCACAACGACTTTCTCTTTCCAGCTCTGCCATCAGATTCTCATGGTCTCAGCCAATACTAATTTAACATTGTCCTTCTCATTCTTCTGCACATCATCATTGCAGCAACTGCAGCATTTTGATTTATTCTTTGCAGACGGAGCAACTGCAACTGTTCTGCTGTTAACATCTGGACAACTTGCAAAGAAATAATTTGATTAAGAAAACACCCTTTTTATACGCATTATATTTTGATCGGTGATAAATCGACAACTAGTCTCCGACCAGTCCCCGTTCAGTTACAACAAGTCACCGAGGATTCGCTGACTAGTCACCGATCGGTCTCAACCGGTTGCAAACATTTCGCTCTATCTGCGGTGAACAGTTGCAATCACTGACAAGTTGCAAAACCTATCGCTGATTGATTTGCGATCATACGCTAATTCCAAATATGGGCAGAAGTAGTTGCCCCGGTCTCAGCGATTGCCAGTTGTCGCAAAGGAAACCATCAATATTAGATCATACCCCCCATTCGTATATACGGTGCGACATGGTCCGAATCAAACCCCAATGACAATTTGAGGAAGTCTTCTGGTCCAGTTCAGCTAATGTAATTTCTTTCTTCCTTTGTTGGTTACCGCCGCACTCAGCAATATTCAAGTTATAACGGCGGTCTGTCACTAATCGAGTCTGGGCCAGATAAACCAGTGATTGATATCAAGAGCATCGATCCAAGCAATTGGGACACGATGACATGTATCAACCAAGTCAGCTAGCATGACCACCCGATCCCAATCTCATAAAAATCAGATCTTAGTTCTCGCTGTCGCTGAACATAGATCTGAGGACATCCCATTACGGGTCACGTCAGAACGACCTTTCATCCGACCAAGGCGTCGCTTACCAGATCAGGAAAGTGACAGTCGGAATGTGTTTTCTAATCATGCAACCTCGAAAACATTACACATACCATCTAGCTGTAAACACCTTGGCGTCAGGCTGGTATTTTTCGATTTGGTAAAGGTGATACAACACGTTGTCGCCGACCGTGCCTATTAGCTTGTCAGTAGCTTAAACGTCAGTGGGTTGGCTCAAGTGCGCAACGATTTGAATAGCAGGTTGGGATCGACTTAATAAAACCTGGTTTCAGATTAATCGAAGATGGACTGTTATTAACGGGGCCGAACATTAACATTATGTGTCTGCAGAAACCTGTTTCAAAGTCTGCAAATCCCAAGCTGAGACATATAGCGCTCAGACGTGATCACGTTGTAAACGACGTATTCCTAATCTGACCAAAAATAATGCATTAAATCAAGAGTAGAGAGTTTCGTGTTACTGAGTATAAAGAAAACTAACAATACTAAGTACTTGAGAAAACACGACTCAGAGGTTTTGGTAGAGAATGTAAAACCTCGGGAGGAGGGATTTCCCGACTCTAGAGGTTTAACATTCTCTACCAAAACCGAGGAGGAGTGTTTTATCCCGCTTAGAAACCGTTAAACGTTTAGAATTACTGCAAATTTAATTGTCTCCCATTTAGGGCACTATAACGGGGATTTACTACCTCGCTATTGCCAGGATAAGCGCATAGAAAGAACCCGAACCATGCACGTGCGATACATGCGGTAAGAACACGTGGTTGTCTTTCTCAGTTGAGTTCGAGATGTCGAGCGAGGAGGAAGGCGGAGACCTATTTCTAACTCAAAGTAAGTTTGTGGAAACTAAGGATGTCAGTGACGACGCAGATGATTTTCACTTTCGTTTTGCATCTCCATTGTCTGAAGAAGGACTACAGAGGAAGCTGGACGTGTTTCTGCGAACAAAACTAATCACTCACTGCGAGCGACAGCTGCAACAAGACTGTATGAAGCGGAAGTAAGCGAGCAGCAGATTTGCGAACAAACTAGTAAGTTTAGTTCAATGTATAGGACAGTCCTTATTTTATGGAAACCAATATTTTATGATTATCACTGTTTCGAATATTATCTGTGAATAAAATGAAACGCCCTCAACAAGCGTATAGAAATGGTTAATTTTTACTATAAAAATGTATTTTGATGTAGCCATATTTTCTAAAGTGGCTTAATGCTTTATAGATGTTTAGAACATACGGTTGTATACTTTGTTGTAATGAACTATAACAAATATTGTTTAGGGCACCGGAGTAGTGCTGTCCGCTTCTACAAACGCACCAGCGACGATCTAAAGTCCAAGGCTTCAGACATTATCGGAAGGAAGAGTCCCCTAAAAAGACAGAGACAGTGTCTTGTGCGCCACCAACTTCAGTGACTGAGACAACTACTTCCGCAACTGAGATAGCTACTTCTGAAGGTACTTCGGCAGGTACCTCTGTAGACTCAACGACTGAGGCAAATCTGGAAGGTCTATCCCAAAAAGGGTCTCTCTACTTTACATTTAACTTTCATTAAAGGATGTTACTGGCTGTTGTTTTCTGTTGTCTTTGTGCAGAAGTCCGGGTATGTGCCTTTTAGTAAGACCCTGTGATGAAAAATCAGTGTGTATTGAGAATGTATTTTTTTCAGTGGCGAGACCTGGTATGGAGGTCTTACCTTTTTACAAAGACCCTGGGATGAGGTTTTACTAAATTTACAAAAACCTCATCCCAGGGTTTTGGTAAAAATGTAAAACCTCTTCCCAGGTTTTACCATTGGCAGAAAACTGTGACATCTTTTCATGATGGCGATACCCACATAATAGGTTTCTAATGGCTGAGAGCGATTGACAACCTTTCACTGAAGTGTCAAAATCACCACCCCAACACACACACCCCACACCAACCCCCAACTAACCCCAATATCAAATGATTGGTCGCTTTTCAACAAATGCCTGAAAGGGTCATATTGGCGTCCGTCGTTTATTTGTTACAAGTGCCAGTGGTAAGTGCTACAAGTTAACCAAGAATTCCTTTTACATTATATATTTGATGGTCCTACTCTAAAAATCGCTACATTAACCCTTCAAACAGATCTATGATGTCTATGTGTGTCCTGATGTTGTCAGGGCAGCGGTCGACTGAACAATAGGTTGCAGCTGCACGCCACGGACACCCTCTCCCAGTAGAGCCGATATGTCCACACACCCTGGATACACCCGGCTCGTCTCAGTACCTGGGTGTGCGTGAACAATCTACGACACCCGAGGTGAGCCACGACCTCTTCACGCGCACGTGGACGACGTCTCAGAAAGCACCTGTCGCACGCGCAATCTGCCTGAACAAGTTCTCGTGGAATACGATCCGGGTCATATTCCAGAATAAAGTACGATGGGCACAGATTGCCGCCATGTTTTCGAATCGCCTTCCGGGCGTCGGAGCACTTCCGGTAGCCGCCGAAGAAGGATATGAACTTTTTGCTGAATGGGTAGATGTAGCCGTTCTTTCTTTTCATGATGGTTTGCAGTCGTGGGAGGTTGAGGAAGGTGGGATGGAGGTACTCAGCGTACAGGTTCGGTATGTCCTGGCGGAGCTTCTCGATGTCTGGTTCGGTGCAGTACCCGGTGCCGGAATGGCCGTCCAGGACGTCGCAGGTGACGAAACAGGAGCTGATGATGAGGGTCACTACTAGGATGTACATACCTGTTGAAAAACAAAGGTCTGGTTGCTTATACTTGGTATAAATGTAAGAATGGCAGTCTTTAGATTTAAAGTAACCTTTAATAGCCTTAAAGTTGAAATAGAACCGATTGCGTCAGTTGTAACGATTCTCACCCCCAGTAGTGACGCTGGGGCACAACTCTCACCCCCAGTAGTGACGCTGGGACACGACTCTCACCCCAGTAGTGACGCTGGGGCACGACTCTCACCCCCAGTAGTGACGCTGGGACAGGACACTACCAGATACGTGATGACGCAGCCGCACGACGGACTCAAAACAGAAGCTGACTCACACCTATAACCCTACCGTGACATTGATGCTTGGCATAGTGTTCCGTCAGGGCTGAATAGATCTCCAGTGTCCAATACCTGCCGTAAGAGTGAGTGTGTGTGTATGGTTTTACGTCGCTTTTAGCAATATTCCAGAAATATCACGCTGCCTGTCGCAAAAGCAGATCTTAGGAAACGAAATTGGCGCTATTTCAGTGATGACAGCGTGTGACCTGGCTGACTGCGTGCCATCGGAACCCGACGGCGTCAATCTGCCTGTTTTTCCTGGCCAAGGCTCCAGTGCACTCGTTAGGTGACTGCGGCGAAAAACTTAATTTCCGAGTCATGGCTCTGTTGCTGATAGGGCTTCAAAGAAAAACATCCAAAGTCCCACATTTCAGGAAAAGCCAATATGGTACAAAATGTTGTCCAGTTAAAACACCCTCGCTTACGCAGGACGTTCACGTCATAATAAACTATTGTATATACTGTAAACACTAAACTCGACTGTCCTTTTACAGTTCCAAAGCCCGGGTGTCTTCACGTGGTATTGTTTTTGGTTTCTGAATGTAAGGGTTCTAGATGAAGACGGCGTGAGTGAGTAAGGTTATACGCTGCTTCCAGCAATATAACGACGGTGTTGCGCTGAGAAACTTAAACTATTAATGAAGGCGATTATGGATTTCCAAGCCACCATATATAGGCGTTAGACACCCCCAATGATTACACGGCACAGTGAGTGAGTACGGGTTTAAGCCGATTTTGGCAATATCACGGTGAGGGACTCGAGAATTGGGCTTCACACATTTTTCCCATGTGGGGAATCGAACCCGGGTGACGAGCGAACGCTTTAACCACTAGGCTATCATGGAATAATCGATCCTTTTTTTTAACAAAATAAAAACGGATGCAATTTTGACAAGGTTGGGGACAAAGCTGTAAATGTATTCTGCCCGGCGACTTAAACGCCAGAACTTTGAGTACACCTAGATACATTTGTTGATGATAGCTCGGACTATCTGCCCGTCGACCCTGACTTTGTATCACATGTTTTTGACCGTCCTCGCTATTGATGTGATCGACGCGATAATACTTATGGAATATATACAATTGACATCTGCAAGATATTTGAAATTCACATAGTCAATGAGAAATTTACATCTGACATTCCGAGGAACTTTACGTTTTTCTCGCCATATGGTTGCAGCATCGTCGACTGTTTTATTGTATCATGTGAATTCTCCTTTAACCTTGTTGATATGTCAGTACTGTCTCGGGCAGGATCGGATATGTCACGTATGTGTTCGATCAGTGACGTGTTTACTTGTAAGCAAGTCGAACCATGACGTGCCTCTTGTACATGTACAAAAGTATAAACTCATCAGTTAATGAGAATTTGAATATTTACAACAGGTTTTATCGTTGACAAAATACTTTTTGCTTCATGAATTTGTTACACTACTTATTATTTTGCCTTGTCGATGTGGAACTGACGTAAAAATGACGTCAACAGCTTGTCTACGGGATAGACACTTACGATAAAGGGAGACAATTTAGAGGGGGGGGGGGGGTAACTCTTGTGTGACAATAGTTCCGTTAAAGTGTTATGTTCACAGCAGTGAAATATCAAGTGTTATGTTCACTGCAATGAAAATATCACTTTTCTCAACTTCAGAAAACTCAGTCTTTCACACTGAAGTATATAATAAAATGATTACGCATATGGGTCTACTTTACTTATCTCTGAAACACAGGCTGGTTTTCGGCCAAACTGCTCCACAATTGATAACATTTTTACAAGGGCAGAGACGGGTCCAAATTTGCTGACTCAAACTGAGCGTTAAAAGAAAGAACACCGACTTTGTTTTTTCATGTAATTGAAAATTGAAATAACTGTTGAACACGTCCCATTTTAATTCTGGAAACCCAAAAGTCCAGAAACTCTACGGTCTTTGCCCAGTCTCGGTTAAAGGTATTTACAAAATTAAACATGCCGTTTTCATGGGAACATACCAAGGAAGAAAAAATGAAAAAAAAATTGTTTAAAAACTCAATATTTAGACTATGTCGCCCATGGGCCTGTCCATGGGCGAAGTGTGGCCCATGGGCCTGCCCATGGGCGAAGTCTGGCCCATGGGTAGGCCCATGGGCGAGAATATGTTCCTTTACTTAAAACTCATGTTTTTGTTTCGCAAATACATTTAATGTATTCATTCAAGTATCATGACACAAAATTTAATTCATTTTAACTTAATTCAACGATTTTATAGCGATATTGAAATATTTCGCCCATGGGCGAGAAAAAGGTTTGGCCCATTGGCGAGAATATGTTCCTTTACTTAAAACTCATGATTTTGTTTCGCAAATACATTAAATGTATTTATTGAAGTATCATGACACAAAATTTAACTCATTTTAACTTAATTCAACTATTTTATAGCGATATTGAAATATTTCGCACATGGGCGAGAAAAAGGTTTGGCCCATGGGTAGGCCCATGGGCAGGCCCATGGGCGAGAATATGTTCCTTTACTTAAAACTCATGTTTTTGTTTCGCAAATACATTTAATGTATTCATTCAAGTATCATGACACAAAATTTAATTCATTTTAACTTAATTCAACGATTTTATAGCGATATTGAAATATTTCGCCCATGGGCGAGAAAAAGGTTTGGCCCATGGGCGAGAATATGTTCCTTTATTTAAAACTCATGATTTTGTTTCGCAAATACATTAAATGTATTTATTGAAGTATCATGACACAAAATTTAACTCATTTTAACTTAATTCAACTATTTTATAGCGATATTGAAATATTTCGCACATGGGCGAGAAAAAGGTTTGGCCCATGGGTAGGCCCATGGGTAGGCCCATGGGCGAGAATATGTTCCTTTACTTAAAACTCATGTTTTTGTTTCGCAAATACATTTAATGTATTCATTCAAGTATCATGACACAAAATGTAATTCATTTTAACTTAATTCAACGATTTTATAGCGATATTGAAATATTTCGCCCATGGGCGAGAAAAAGGTTTGGCCCATGGGCGAGAATATTTTCCTTTATTTAAAACTCATGATTTTGTTTCGCAAATACATTAAATGTATTTATTGAAGTATCATGACACAAAATTTAACTCATTTTAACTTCATTCAACGATTTTATAGCGATATTGAAATATTTCGCCCTCTGGGCGAGAAAAAGGTTTGGCCCATGGGCGAGAATATGTTCCTTTACTCAAAACTCATGATTTTGTTTCGCGAATACATTAAATGTATTCATTGGAGTATCATGACACAAAATTAAACTCATTTTAACTTAATTCAACGATTTTATAGCGATATTGAAATATTTCGCCCATGGGCGAGAAAAAGGTTTGGCCCATGGGCAGGCCCATGGGCGAGAACATGTTCCTTTACTCAAAACTCATGTTTTTGTTTCGCAAATACATTAAATGTATTTATTCAAGTATCATGACACAAAATTTAACTAATTTTTACTTAATTGAACTATTTTACGGCGTTATTAAAATATTTCGCCCATGTTTTCGTCAGTCCCTTTCAAGCATCAACTAACTGTTTGCAAAGTATATTGTATCATGTGAAATATACTTTATATTATATCATTACATTACTATTTACAAAGGGCATTTGGTTGGATGTTTCCTTTAGTTCTACAAATTTCACCTGTTTTACATATTGTAGCGATCTTTAATGAACCCGGCCTTACCTCTCAAAACGTTTTGACAGTTTATCATACGAATTCATGTGCGTGTACTCCAATTCATTGGAGTTATTTTCCACAACATTAAATTTTAGTTAGTTTCTATTTCATTTCCCATTTAATGTCCCGTTGATACATCACACTGGGCAATTACGTGACACTAGGTATGCAATATACAGGTACGCGTGCGCGTATTTTAATGAAAAAAACTATTCGTCTTTTATTGCATAACGTTTGGCTGAATATCTTACATTCTAACGAAATCTCGAAATAATTATTTAATTACATGCGGTTTCGAACTGACCAGTGGGAATTATGTTTCAATGCGATTGAGGAAAACGTGAGTGAATATTGTGACACTAAAGCAACTTTTAACTGCATTGTCACTTTTGGTATGAAAATGGTAACAGTTCAGAAAAAACGTAACAGCCTTCTTATGATAATTCTCATTAGTATGTTGTATCTAATTACAGTGTCGGCCTTATTTACAGGTGATTCTACAATACCTGCTCTCGGTCAATTACGATCTACCACACCACGCGTGAATAAACAGTTATGCAGGTGTTGCTGTGGGCAAATACCTAGCCTGAAAATGTTTATTTTTTTGTAGGATACATGTTTTACAAATGTTCGTTGATATGTGGATATATTAAGCACAAAGACAAAAAAATGTTTATAAAGATGAATTAGTGCCTTGATATATTCATCGAGATGTGTATCATCGTTTAATGGGGTCATTCAATAAACGTATGTTTGGAGGAGATATCAAAGGAGCCGCCCAATATACACAGTGTCGTCCGGTGAACTACCACCCCACCCTGTCCATTAGAGTTATGTAATCGGTACACAAATATATTTGATGCGGTGTCAGTGCGGAAGGAGTTTGAATTACGTCCGCCACTTGCCACAGAAATCCTCAAAGTATAGAAACAATAAACAAGGTCAATCCGTACTAATTACCTAGTGACGCACGTAACAACGACTGTCAATAGGGAAAATGGTGAAAACAAATTGAAAAAGATTTTAATAAAACATTATTGTACTACATAACTCGCAAAAGCGGTGCCTAAAATTGTTTGACCGCATTATGTGTGTTGTAAACTGACGAATAGCAAGTAATTGTCATGCTGTACGCATGGTTCCATATACAAATTCAGTTATACAACCGGTATGAAACTGAGAACTGAGATACCAAGTACAACCTGCATTCACACACGGAAGCAATATACTTGTGTGTATGCCCTCTCCTCTAAAAAATGTGTCACTAAAGTATTTGCATTGTAATAAATATAGTAATGATAAAACTTGGTAATTTGGTAGGTCTCCGACAGATATGATTTTCAGTTTTTTTTACACCTTTGATTGATACGGATTACGTACCTGTAGTCTAGTCACTGTCTCTAATGTATCTGCTTGTTAGAAATTTCAAATGTCTTGTTATAGCACTGTTCCTAAAATACGGCAGTTTCTTTTATCGGGTATAAATAGTTGATTCGTCTTGTCACGCAGTCATTTTTACTTGATCGAATGATTTCCACAAAATACGGCAGAGAGTTTTGTATTTTATTATATTTTTAGAAGATTTTAGAAGATGCTTACATCACTGTATCTCAGAACGTAAAACTGATAACATTCAAACATGTAATTAGTACACAGTTAATTGTTACATATAATTTCCTGCATATTCCTTTTTGAACAAAAAGCCTACATGTATTCTGATATCGGTGTCCACTGTTAAAAGGGTATTAGTGCAGTCAGCCATGGTAAATGGAGAGACAATAATAAGGTGATTAATTATAGTCTGTTGCAGAATATGCGGTATAAGTGTAGTCATTGATACATATACACATTACACATATACAGATGAAAAACACGATATGATGCAGTGCAAGAACAAATTAAGATACGGTTTCTATTAAAAATAATTATACGATTTTGGATTTAATTAGCATGTTTAAATTTTCAGGCCAACCCGGCTGAGATACAGCATCGGCATACTCAACTGGAGTTGTTTTCTGCAGGTCGTAAGTTCATTGTTTGACTGAGCACACTCGTGTCGGGGTTGCGATATGTTCTTCTCTTTGTTGGCAGCCTGCCAGCGGTCTGAATTTTGAGAAAGGTCTCAGCATGGGACTGTTAATTACTTCTTAATGATGTCTACAAGCTTACAAACTTGTAGATGTTGGGTGCGGATAGGACCAAACTTTTTCAGCTCAGAGTGTTAGTGGTCCTGGAACCCATAGTGTCAAACAGGTTCTGCACAAAACGTCCATCAGATTCTACTGTTCAGCAACATTGTCACTGAATTTCAGAACTCTGGCATGATATAATAATCAAGGATTTCGAAGGTGAACGAGGGGAAAGGCAGACGCACGTGGATTTACCCTCAGGTTATTATTGTCTGGAGTTCACATTTTGGGGCATTTCATATACTAATTGAACAGAGTTCACCTGCACATGTCCACTTTAGTGATACAGACTGTAACCAAAAATGCAATGAGCCGTAGCTCTTAATCCCTTATAACAACGGTAACAACAACCAGGGTGAGGACACAGTAAGGTTAAACCGTGTCCAACAGACAATCTGAGGTGGCTATCTCCCATCAAGTCAGCTCTGTTTTTAAGCGCATAGTTATGTTTTTACATATTGAAATAAAAGGAATTTAAAAAATTATATTTAACAAACCTACACATTTCCAAATACAAAACTTTATAACCCTCTCTAGACTTCGTTCCAATTAACCTGGATCATTCAACTCGCTCGCGAAGGTCGTATGCGACTTTAAAGCCAATACGTCTACAGTGTACAAGTAACTTTTAACTGTATCATATATACTCATGATAAGCAATTATTTTCGTTCCTAATTCGAATGAGCACATTCTGAGGCTAAATCTGCAAAAGGACAGATAAAATATTTCTTTGTACAATGCAAACGATACAAACGTAGCGGCTGATAATAGAGACAATGATTTAATAATCTGCAATATATCAAGTGTTCTCGTTCAATCTATTTTACATATTGAAGTGATTGTAAAGTTTCAAGGAGTACTAAAATGTTGTGGTATTATGAATGAATTTAGAATATGAATAGCGAAAAACAGTCACCATATCGGATGTACATGTATAACTTGTCTTCCAACACCACGCTTGTGCCGAGGCCCATGGTCATAAAACTAATCGGTCCCATAAAAGAAGCAAATAGTTTCGCAGATACTTCTTGCTATGGTTCACTTACAATTGTCAGACGACCTAATCATCAGTCAGACCAGTCAAGTGTGACCAGCGTACCTGCCTGGTTTTGGCTCCTAATTACTGAACTGCCCAATACTTTCATACTGTGGGCAGAGTAAGCGGCCTCGTTGAGTGATACAGACTAACCAGATTATGATTGTGTTTGTAAGTTGCGTTTAATCTGTGTCGGGTTGCAGTTGTTTTACTAGGGGTAGTTTTTTCAATGAAACCTTTTAGCCGTTGAGTTTGTTTTGCATTCATTTCATTAAATACATTGTTAGGTAGAATAATAACACGTTATATGGATGAAACATCTCCTTAATCTGAGTATAATCTCACATGTACTCTAAGTACCGTACTATATTACTTTGCGGAGACACTGAGTATAATTTTTTAGTTGGCATTGTATGCTGTCTGAATGACTTTACACAAATCCCTGCATTCAATAGACCCGTGAAGATCTTCAACAAACCATTCTTGGCGTAAAAGGGCGACAGCGCTTGTCGTAAGAAGCGACTACCGGGATCGGGTGGTCAGGTTCGCTATCTTGATTGATGCATGTCATCGTATCCCAATTGCGGGGATCGATGCACATGATGTCAATCACTGGATTGTCTGGTCCTGACTCGATTATTTACAGACCGCCGTCATACAGCTGAAATATTGCTAAGTGTGGCGTTATACAACTAACAAACAAACAAAACACAAAAAGAGAAAGTGTATGAGTACTAAAACTTGCAATAGATATGCGTACCCTACGTACACACATGAGTCCAATTCGACAGTCTATAACACACGAATAACTGTCAAACAAGTTTGGGTACCCCTTCTGTTCAGGCAAGTTATTTAGTTCGATAATTTTGTATTAAAATCCTTTTCAATTTGTTTTCATCCTTTTTCCCTATTCCATGCATGTTTATGTTGCTACATCTTATTGCTCATGTTTCCAAGTATTGTAAAACACTTTAATGTTTCTCCTTCTTAATCTAACGTTATAACATTTCCGGTCATTGCCATCATCTAATACACAAGAGATGATACCAAGACATATTTTATTCGGTTTTATGGTCTATGCGGTCTTACAATTGATTTTATTAGTCTTTAAATCTTATGTCTAGTAAATATTTTCACAAACAGGGCTGTTAACTGATATAAGGAATGTAACATCCAGTTGAGGACTGAATACGACGTACGTTAGTCTGGTAACGACATTTCTACAATTAATATTTTGAATAAGCCGTCAATACGCCAGTTGTGACAGGGATGATGGTATGGTAGATGTAGCAGACATATTGACAGCCGTTGTTACGCGAGTCACTAGGTTATTAGTACGGCATTGGCCTTGTTGATTGGTACTATACTTTCTGTGGCCACTGGCGGACGTAATTCAAACTCCTTCCACACTGACATCGCACCAAATATATTTGTGTACCGATTACATAACTCTTACTGACAGGGTAGGGTGGTAGTTCACGCGAAACGGACGACACTGTGTATATTGTGCGGCTCCTTTGATATCGCCTCACAACATACTTTTAATGAATGACCAATTAAACGATGATACACATCAGGATCGCGGAGAAAATACAAGCTTCGTTCGCGTTGAATATATATATCAAGGCACAAATTCATCTTTCATAAACCTTTTGTGTCTTGGTGCTTAATATATCCACATATCAACGAAAATATGTAATACATGTATCCACAAAAATATACATGTACAGGCTAGGTATTTGCCCACCTGCATAACTGTTTATTCACGCGTGGTGTGGCAGATCGTAATTGACCGACAGCAAGTATTGTAGAATCACCTGTAAATAAGGCCGACACTGTAATTAGACACAACGTACTAATGAGAATATGAGAATTATCATAAGAAGGCTGTTACGTTTTTCTTAACTATTACCATTTTCATACCAAAAGTGACAATGCAGTTAAAAGTTGCTTTAGTGTCACAATATTCACTCACGTTTTCCTCAATCGCATTGAAACATAATTCCTACTGGTCAGTTCGACACTGCTTGTAATTAAATAATTATTTCCAGATTTCGTTAGAATGTAAGATATTCAGCCAAACGTTATGCAATAAAAGACGAATAGTTTCTTTCCATTAAAATACGCGCACGCCTACCTGTCACGTAATTGCCCAGTGTGATGTATCAACGGGTCATAAAATGGGAAATGAAATAGAAACTAACTAAAATTTAATGTTGTACACGCACATGAATTCGTATGATAAACTGCCAAAACGTTTTGAGAGATAAGGCCGGGTTCATTAAAGATGTTGGGTGCGGTTAGGACCAAACTTTTTCAGCTCAGAGTGTTAGTGGTCCTGGAACCCATAGTGTCAAACAGGTTCTGCACAATACGTCCATCAGATTCTACTGTTCAACAGCATTGTCACTGAATTTCAGAACTCTGGCATGATATAATAATCAAGGATTTCGAAGGCAAAACCTTTTCTCGCCCATGGGCGAAATATTTCAATAAATCTGTAAAATAGCTGAATTGAGTAAAATTGAGTTACATTATGTGCCATGAAAATAGTAAGAACACCTGCGAAACAAAAACATAAGTTTTAAGTAAAGGAAAATATTCTCGCCCATGGGCCAAACCCTTTTCTCACCCATGGGCGAAATATTTCAATATCGCTATAAAATCGTTGAATTAAGTTAAAATGAGTTAAATTTTGTGTCATGATACTTAAATAAATACATTTAATGTATTCGCGAAACAAAAACATGAGTTTTGAGTAAAGGAACATACTCTCGCCCATGGGCCTACCCATGGGCCAGACTTCGCCCATGGGCAGGCCCATGGGCGACACAGTCTAAATATTGAGTTTTTGAACATTTTTTTTTTTCATTTTTTCATTAAATTTTGTGTCATGATACTTCAATGAATACATTTAATGTATTGGCGAAACAAAATCATGAGTTTTAAGTAAAGGAACATATTCTCGCCCATGGGCCAAACCTTTTTCTCGCCCAGAGGGCGAAATATTTCAATATCGCTATAAAATCGTTGAATGAAGTTAAAATGAGTTAAATTTTGTGTCATGATACTTGAATGAATACATTAAATGTATTTGCGAAACAAAAACATGAGTTTTAAGTAAAGGAACATATTCTCGCCCATGGGCCTGCCCATGGGCCTACCCATGGGCCAAACCTTTTTCTCGCCCATGGGCGAAATATTTCAATATCGCTATAAAATCGTTGAATTAAGTTAAAATGAGTTAAATTTTGTGTCATGATACTTGAATGAATACATTAAATGTATTTGCGAAACAAAATCATGAGTTTTAAGTAAAGGAACATATTCTCGCCCATGGGCCTGCCCATGGGCCTACCCATGGGCCAGACTTCGCCCATGGGCAGGCCCATGGGCGACATAGTCTAAATATTGAGTTTTTAAACAATTTTTTTTTCATTTTTTCTTCCTTGGTATGTTCCCATGAAAACGGCATGTTTAATTTTGTAAATACCTTTAACCGAGGCTGGGCAAAGAGCGTAGAGTTTCTGGACTTTTGGGTTTCCAGAATTAAAATGGGACGTGTTGTTGATAAATTTGATTAATCCGTGGCTGGGTCATTTTGTGTAAAAGAATATTATGAAAACTGGGGTAGATAAAAGTGACAAAACCTTTTCCATATTCATAAGAAATCTCGGCGATTGTAGGAATCCAACTATATCATGAGCACGTGTTTATGAACCACTCTCAAAAAGGGATGAAATCTGGTGTTCGCGAAAAGGTGAGCGTAACATGGGGAAAGTAATAATTAGAATGTGTTTTCTTATTATGCAACCTCGAAAATATTCACACGGGGTATATCGAACGACAGTTATGGGCTGTGTACGTCTATCTCTCGCATCAATAGGGTAGGGATTTGAAACGGTAGAGACTTTCCACAGCCCGTTGGAAGTACTGCCATACAATATCAACATACAATATACGAGACTTTCTAGAATTTGTTTTGTTCAGTTTTCAAATTATAATTTTCAAAACGTTTCCCGGAATGGAAGTCGCCAGTTTGAAACATGCGCCGTAAAGCTCGAGAAAGCTGGTTTCGGAATGGCTTATGTCCACTTCTTCTTAGAAAATTTCAATTTTAAGAACATGCGGTCTTTGTCCGATTTAGTTTAGTCTGTTTCTCAAAGAAATGAATTTGCAATAGCGTGATCCCTGCCATATTTGAAGTGTAAATTTGTGCCGAAAAATGCCAATTTATTTATTTTCAAGGATAACATGTCTAATACACCTATTAGCAGTTGTGTATTATGCGACTTATTTAAACATTTCTTTGAAAGTTTTAAATCAAATTGTATTTTAAAAAATAAAACCACGTGGAAGTATGCTTTGTGTGCTCTCTAAGGGCCAGCACAGTTCATTTTGTTGACATAGTATCTCTTACGTAAGATATTTCATTTGAAAATCAAACATGATCAAATCAAGTGAGGGGCAGAGTGGTTTGCTCCTCAGTTCGGTTCTCAGGCACGCCACCCCACGTACCGTCACTACTTAACATTTCCCATACTCCGCACATCGATGTTACGGACCTACCGAGGGCATACATCATACTGAAATAAAACCTTACACACAGACTGGTTCCATGCTGTATGTGCACTGGGTCACGTTTATGATGCGAGTATTATTTAATAACTCTACGCCCAATTATTCATGTTTTAGCTCTGTTGTATAACGCTCGAGGATGCTTTTCCTTAAAAATGATACATAGATCTGACCTTGGACGTTAAAATACACTGTTGAATAGTGGTATTTTCTATCATGTCACAATTCTATTCCATTTCTAAGTTTAAGAAGCACGAGAAGATGTCGTTATCCTAGTTATTACTGAGTAAACATCACATGTCCTAGTATGTGGGTATCATAGAAATTCGGTGCGATGGTGATATTTTAATAGAAAATGTCCCCGAAAATGCTGTAGACACAATTTGGCCTCAGTCTTGCACAATCAAAACTCCCTCACCGATCCTGCTGCATGTGCTCATTACCAATGTGATGTGGTTCCCACTCCTCTCCGCTCTACTCCACCCCTCTCCACTTCACCCCTCTACCCGTGAAGATCCGGGGTAGAATAGGTCTTCATCAACCCATGCTTGCCGTAAAAGGCGACTATTCTTGTCGTAAAAGGCGACTAACGGGATCGGGTGGTCAGGCTCGCTGACTTGGTTGATGCATGTCATCGATCCCAATTGCGTGGATCGATGCTCATGATATTAATCACTGGATTGTCTGGACTCGATTATTTACAGACCGCCGTCATATAGCTGGAATATTGCTGAGTACGGCGTTAAACAACCAACCAACCAACCAACCAACCAACCAACCAACTTCACCCCTCTCTACTTCACCCCTCTCCACTTTACCCCTCTCTACTTCACCCCTCCCCACTTCACCCCTCTCCACTTTACCCCTCTCCGCTTCACCCCTCTCCACTTCACCGCTCTCCACTTCACCCCTCTCCACTTCACCCCTCTCCACTTCACCCTCTCCACTTCACCCCTCTCCACTCCCCCCTTCATCCCTCTCCACTTCACCCCTCTCCCCTTCACCCCTCTCCGCTCCACCCCTCTCCACTTCACCCCTCTCCACTTCACCCCTCTCCGCTTCACTCCTCTCCACTTCACCCCTCTCCACTTCACCCTTCTCCACTGCACACCTCTCCCCTTCACCCGTCTCCACTTCACCCCTCTCCACTTCACCCCTCTCCACTCCCCCCTTCATCCCTCTCCACTTCATCCCTCTCCACTTCACCCCTCTCCCCTTCACCCCTCTCCGCTCCACCCCTCTCCACTTCACCCCTCTCCACTTCACCCCTCTCCGCTTCACTCCTCTCCACTTCACCCCTCTCCACTTCACCCTTCTCCACTGCACACCTCTCCGCTTCACTCCTCTCCACTTCACCCCTCTCCACTTCACCCTTCTCAACTGCACACCTCTCCGCTTCACCCCTCTCCCCTTCACCCCTCTCCGCTCCACCCCTCTCCACTTCACCCGTCTCCACTTCACCCCTCTCCACTTCATCCGTCTGCCCTTCACCCGTCTCCGCTCCACCCCTCTTCACTTCACCCCTCTCCACTTCACCCCTCTCCGCTTCACTCCTCTCCACTTCACCCCTCTCCGCTTCACTCCTCTCCACTTCACCCTCTCCACTTCACCCTTCTCCACTGCACACCTCTCCCCTTCACCCCTCTCCGTCTCACGCCTCTCCACTTCACCCCTCTCCGCTTCACCCCTCTCCACTTCACTCCTCTCCGCTTCACCCCTCTCTACTTCACCCCTCTCCCCTTCACTCCTCTCCGCTTCACTCCTCTCCCCTTCACCCCTCTCCACCTCACCCCTCTCCGCTTCACCCCTCTCCGCTTCACCCCTCTCCGTCTCATGCCTTTCTCCTTCACCCCTCTCCACTTCACCCCTCTCCGCTTCACCCCGCTCCACTTCACCCCGCTCCACTTCACCCTTCTCCACTTCACTCCTCTCCACTTCACCCCTCTCCACTTCACCCCTCTCCGCTTCACCCCTCTCCACTTCACCCCTCTCCCCTTCACTCCTCTCCGCTTCACTCCTCTCCCCTTCACCCCTCTCCACTTCACCCCTCTCCGCTTCACCCCTCTCCCCTTCACCCCTCTCCACTTCACCCCTCTCCCCTTCACCCCTCTCCATTCCACCCCTCTCCACTTCGCCCATAAGAATTCAAAACAGTTAAAAAAAACGTTGTGTTTTCATGCATAGTTCCAGGTTACGATTTGACTGCGTCGTTTTGAACACCCCAAATGGGTGTTAATATTATCTAGGCTGAGGAATTTGAGTTGTCATAAATAACAAGATTTTTTTTAAATATAAGGACGAATTGTTAGGCAGGATATTCTATTGCATACGTTGATAATGGTGTCGGTTCATATGGTTGTGGAGTCACCCTTCAAGTCGGCCTTGACTGCGGTCCTACCTTTTGTGTCACAAGCTGTTGGTTACAGAAACGCGCGTACCGGATAAAAGAACTCTATGCACTGTTATCCGAGAGCCTCAGCAGGATCTCTAGATTCTTGTTGTTTGTTTGCAATGAAAAACTTAACATGACCTAATCCTTATCCTTTCGCAACTCGGCTATTTGCAATACAATCAAATATATCCAAGACTAGTCAAAAGATAGTTCACTGCAAATTTCAACATCGTTCATTTATTATGTAGACTTTTATCGATAAAATACGAAATTTGCGGATAAAGTCAAAACATAATTGTCCAAAGCATCGACCACAGCTACGATGCATTGTTGTGTACTGTATAGTTGTACGTCATAACAACTACGTGGCCCACAGAGGCCGAATAAAACCTGGACTTTCCACAAAGCGGTCGAAGCGCTACTTGTCCTCAATGTTAAAGTATGGGAGTTACGATCATCTTAGCGCTGCAGCATCTTTGACGAACGGACCCTGGACTGTGATTGTAAGGTCAACTTAGTACTGTAGATCACTGTAGTGATGAAAGCATGCTTATTAATCTTTGATATTCGAATGCTGTGGCATATTCAGCAAACACGAGTGCAGATTTTAGGTTAATAGGGTGCATTGTGACAAGTTTGTCACTTAATGAATTAGTTATTGGGTTGTTACACGTTTATCTATAAACCCGAGAGAGAGAGAGAGAGAGAGAGAGAGAGAGAGAGAGAGAGAGAGAGAGAGAGAGAGAGAGAGAGAGAGAGAGAGAATATTTTATTAAGATGTCACGTGCAAATAACATATACATACTGCATAAAAACAGAAAAATCAATTATCATCGGTATTGCACCCAGCCTTTACAGGCTTATGAGACATCGTATGTACATTAAAACATGTATAAAAGTTTCCAAGTAAAACATTGTAAGCTTTTTTCTTACATTGTACCATCATCTTTTCTTATTCCAGCAGCCAAGGAACTGTCAATTTTGTTGGACGCCATATTTTAACATTATATGTGCATATTAAGATCGCAAGTTACCAAATGGCTGACTATTTTTAGTACAAAATGATAAGAAAAATAACCACCAAAACACCTATTTATGTGTATGTTAACACCAGTATGATTAGACCACTTGATACGTGCAAGTTTAAATGTTAGGGAATATCTTCTAATAAGAATACCAAATGATAATTTCAAAAGACATAGTTTTAGACTGTTGTCGATGTGCAACCTCATTAGTCTTTAATTTCTCATCTGAGATAATACTGTACCTACATAAGCAAGAATAACAAGTGATAACTCCGCCAAATACCTCTACAAACTATTTCCTGTGGGATCACAGTTGACTAGATTTTGTGATACAATATAACAAGTTGTGTCATCGACAAACTCTTCTTTACCTGCAAGTTAACACCGACATTGTTTAACCCTTTGATTAGCACATACATGCAAGCTGTTAATATTAGAGAGTATCTTCTATTAAGCATAACAAATCATACTTTCAGCAGACATAGTTTAGACTGTTGCCATTGTGTAACCTTATTAATCTTTAAATTCTCAATTTAGAAAATAATGTGAGAAAATATAAGAAGTGATAACTCCAACCTTTACATCTTTATACTATTTTCCAATGAAATTATTGATCTAATAATATGAAGACCGTTACTTTTCAGGGAAAGTGACTGTACATCTATGACAAGCACGTCTTTAGTCTGCGTCCTCCTGCGAAACATTTTTACAATTGTTGTAGCTAAAACACTTTGTATATGTGGGTTATTCATCAAGAGCTTAAGTTTATCTACATCATGTACGGTCGCGTTGGCCAGATTTGCTTTTTCGAGCAGTAAGATTCTAAAATCAGAATAAAAGGGGCATTTTAAAAGGAAGTGCATTTCGTCCTCGACACATGAATGGTGACAGAATTTACAGACTCTATTTTGCAGCGGTACAGATGGCCTACATGTCTCTATTTCTAGAGGGAGAGTTCCACAGCGAAACTTAGCTAGGATACTTCTGTGTGATCTTGGAATTCTCTTGTTTACATAGGTTTCTGTTGTCAGGTATGTCTTGAAAATCCTATACGTCCGTAACTTGTTTCCATTACTCTGTCCACTGTCATCATGGAGACTTGTAAGCCACTTTTCTTTGTCAAGTTCTAACAGCTTTGATTTGACACAGTTGAATTCAAATTCGTTCATGTTGTGTATATCCTGAATATTCAAGTTCAGTCTTTGAAGCAGAGTAATCACTGTGTTTGCCCATCCTTTCCTGTATCGAAGAGACCAAGCTAGGACCACTGTGGGCGTTCTACCACACCACAAGTTAACCTCAGTTCAATCGACAATAGGATATGTGTGTGTAGACACCCCTCGGGGCCGGTTGATGTGATATTAAACCTTACGCGGGCCCCATAAAACCACAAATGCCCCGGATGATACTGCTATAATCTACCTTTTTCTGTTTCAAAGACGCGGCATTGTGTTATGGGCCAGCTATTTGTCGCCTTGATGACCTGTCCAAGTTTGTACACAGTGTTATCAGAGGTGTCATTCTGTCAAACAAGATGGAAAACACACGTCTCCTTTCAACTACATGGTCTACTGAAACTGAAAAATATTCCACGTACCTGTATTCGTTTCCCACCGAAATATTTGGGCAACAGTCACAACTTCCTGGTCTAAAAATACCTTCGAAGGCCAACTCAACGTGTGCCTATCAATGCTTCACAAAGTGCATTGAATTGACAATACTTTAACATGTCTTTTCGTAACCAGACTATAAACAGTGATGCATTTTCACAGGTGACAGGCAGTTTCTTTGGTACCCCCACATTGATCATGATCATGTGATGAGCAGGTGGGCGTATCTTTGCCGTAGACCTGGGTTCGATTCCTGATAAAGTTGAAGCCCATTTCTGGAGACCTCCGCTGTGAGATAGCTGGAGTGTTGCTAAAACAGCGTAAAACCCGACGTTTTCTTTCCGGACGGCAGTGGAAGATGTACGACAGAAAGGTGTAACCCTCGAGAATGGGCATAGTGCTGACAGATTGTGGAAAATAACTGCGGTGAAAATAACTCGGATCCTCCTCCAGATCCTGATAAGACTAAGGGACGTAACTCATAGTGAATATCAAATCACCGTCACACGCACGCACGCACGCACGCACGCACGCACGCACGCACGCACACATAATCCAAACATAAAATTTGCTTGTGAACAAAATCGCATGAATTGAATGCAAACCATTGGTCATGACTTTTCTGGCAAACAGCCATGGAGCGTCAGGGATGACCAGTGAATGTTGACAACGATGGTGCCCCCGTGGATGCCGACAACAGTCTGACGTCGTCTTACTGAGCGTCCTACTTGCAGCCGATTGGACCCGGAGCCATTCCTCTTGCAGAGCTGCCAACCGAAGGACCAGATTGTCTTCGGGACGCTGACATACACGTTCCAGTCTTTTCAGTCACTAGTTTGTCAGCGTTCTCTGATGGTGTGGATCGTTGATCAAGTCTTAAATCACCAGTTTCCCTGATCCATGTTTAGTTATATAACGGCGACTCTGACATAGAAGGAGACCCATGAAGATCCGGGGTAAAATAGGTCTTCAGCAACCCATGCTTGCCGTAAAATCGACTATGCTTGTCGTAAGAGGCGACTAACGGGATCGGGTGGTCAGACTCGCTGACTTGGTTGATGCATGTCATCGTATCCCAACTGCGTGGATCGAAGCTCATGATGTCAACACTGGATTGTCTGGTCCAGACTCGATTATCTACGGACTGCCGTCATATAGCTGGAATATTGCTAAGTGCGACGTTAAACAACAAACAAACAAAACATAGAAGGAATACTGCAGATTGCGGCGTTAAGCAACATTCACTCGCTCATTTAGCATGTGTTGGTTGCTGCCCTAATGTTATTTAACACCAGGAACTAGACGTTTTTTTGTCACACTGCAACAAGACAGAAAGCAACGGGAAACCCACGAACAGCCAGGTCCGTATATCCGGTAAATGTAGGTCGTCGGTGTGTGCACAGCTGTCGCACAGAGTATACTATCGTCACGTGAGTCGTACAGCTTCAGTTACATTGGAGATTAGACGTCGTTTCTTTCAGGTATTTTTAGAAACATTCAATTTGTTGAAACCTGTCAAAAGTGACAAATGAAAACCATGATCTGCAGCATATGCATGTATATATTGCATGCATTTGTAAATTTGTTTAAATTATTTCTTCAATAAAATCACACAAATCTCACACAGATACAAATATTTAGATGAAATGTGACTCCTTTGTAACACGAAGGCTCAACCAATGCATTTCGAGGGAGACGACAACGAGTATTTACATCATCTGATGAACGACAGTTGCTGTCTCTAAAGAACAAAATCATAAAATAATGCATGGTAGAAATCATTTACCGTTGAAACCGTTAAATTTGAAAAACGGATGGTGATTTAGTATTGCAGTTTTAAGTTCTCATGATTTATTTCTTTTATAATTTTTTTTTTTTTTTTACATACCAGTAAAAGGGTAATTCTCAAAAAATGGTTGGTCTGACTACATCATTTTGGGGGGTAGATGAAACGTCTGTTGTTAAATTGACTGATCAGAATTCAAAATTCAAAACATTTAATAAAGGTACCACCCTTTAATGGAATATAAACTTTTCTTTCACATATTGCTATGATACACCATATTCATTCAGCAGGTGGGGCGGTCGGGTAGCCTAGTGGTTAAAGCGTTCGCTCGTCACGCCGAAAACCCGGGTTCGATTCCCGACATGGGTACATTGTGTGAAGCCCATTTCTGGTGTCCCCCGCCGTGATATTGCTGGAATATTGCTGCTAAAAGCGGCGTTAAACCAGACTTACTCACTCACTCATTCAGCAGGTAGTAGAGGACAACATGCAAAGGGAAAGTATATGTACTGGTATTGTATATCTTTAAACAGAATTGTGTTGTTATATTAATAAGAAATATGATAAAAAAAACCTTTATTCTTCATCCTTGACAAAAGAAGTAGTAGTTGCCCACTGGTGTCACCCATCACAAACACATGCAAAAGCAAGTCAGTTGTTCACCTGAAAAGAAAAAGCAACTCACAAAATATATGTAAACCACCATTAGGGCTTATTGTATGTTCACGAAACGAACTAAAACGGTGCAGTCGCATTGAGTGGGTGGTGCATTCGCGTGGATAGGGTGAATATAGATATGCATTCACGTGAGTAGGATGGATATGCATTCACGTGAGTAGGGAGAATATGGATATGCATTCACGTGAGAAGGGTGAATATTGATATGCATTCGCGTGGATAGGATGAATATGATTATGCATTCAGATGAGAAGATTGAATACGGATATATCATTTACGTGAGTAGGATGAATATGGATATGCATTCATAATGATAGGATGGATATTGACATATCATTCACGTGAATAGGATCAGTATGGATATGCATTCACGTGAGTAGGATGAATATGGATAAATCATTCACATGGATAGGATGAATACTGATTTATCATTCACGTGGATAGGATGAATACTGATTTATCATTCACGTGGATAGGATGAATGTGGATATATCATTCACGTGAGTAGGATGAATACAGATATATCATTCACGTGAGTAGGATGAATATAGGTATTACATTTACGTGGATAGGATGAATATTGATTAATCATTCACGTGAGTAGGATGAATATAGATATTACATTTACGTGGATAGGATTAATATTGATTTATCATTCACGTGAGTAGGATGAATATAGATATATCATTCACGTGGATAGGGTGAATATATATATATACCATTTACATGACTAGGATGAATACAGATATATCTTTCACGTGGTTAGGATGAATATGGATATATCATTCACGTGAGTAGGATGAATAGAGATATATCATTCACGTGAGTAGGATGAATACAGATATATCATTCACGTGAGTAGGAGGAATACAGATATATCTTTCACGTGGATAGGATGAATATGGACATATCATTCACGTGCGTAGGATGAATCCAGATATATCATTCACGTGAGTAGGATGAATATGGATATATCATTCACGTGAGTAGGATGAATATGGATATATCATTCACGTGAGTAGGTTGAATACAGATATATCTTTCACGTGGTTAGGATGAATATGGATATATCATTCACGTGAGTAGGATGAATACAGATATATCATTCACGCGAGTAGGATGAATATAGGTATTACATTTACGTGGATAGGATGAATATTGATTAATCATTCACGTGAGTAGGATGAATATAGATATTACATTTACGTGGATAGGATTAATATTGATTTATCATTCACGTGAGTAGGATGAATACAGATATACCATTCACGTGAGTAGGATGAATACAGATATATCATTCACGTGAGTAGGATGAATAGAGATATATCATTCACGTGAGCCTAGGATGAATAGAGATATATCATTCACGTGTGTAGGAGGAATACAGATATATCATTCACGTGAGTAGGAGGAATATAGATATATCATTCACGTGAGTAGGAGGAATACAGATATATCTTTCACGTGGATAGGATGAATATGGACATATCATTCACGTGCGTAGGATGAATCCAGATATATCATTCACGTGAGTAGGATGAATATGGATATATCATTCACGTGAGTAGGATGAATATGGATATATCATTCACGTGAGTAGGTTGAATACAGATATATCTTTCACGTGGTTAGGATGAATATGGATATATCATTCACGTGAGTAGGATGAATCCAGATATATCATTCACGTGAGTAGGATGAATACAGATATATCATTCACGTGAGTAGGATGAATATAGATATATCATTCACGTGAGTAGGATGAATATGGATATATCATTCACGTGAGTAGGATGAATATAGATATATCATTCACGTGGATCATTCACATGAGTAGGAGGAATACAGATATATCATTCATGTGGATAGGATGAATATGGATATATCATTCACGTGAGTAGGATTAATACAGATATATCATTCACATGAGTAGGATGAAAACAGATATAGCATCCACATTAAAATCCACACACGGGCAAACGGCGTTTTTTATATAAAGTTTGAATTGTGGCTAAGTGCGTGCCTTCTTGAGGCAGATAATGGGAGACGTGCAACGTGTAACTTGATAGTGAATGAGTGAGTTGGATTTGACGCTGCCTAGATCAGGAGTTCAGATATAGCACTATGTGTAAACGTGACCCAGTGGTGTACGTTTAACCCATGTTAATCAGGGCTTATTAGACGCCCAAAAACAAGATGAGTTTCTCCGGAAATAGTCGTATTTTGTGTATGTTTGTGTGTAGTTGTATTTGGTTCAAGGGTGTTTGTACTGGAGGATGGTGATAAACAATGACGTGACCATTTTATTATGACGGAAATAAACTTGTGTTGTTTGTTTGTTGTTTAACGCTGCACTCAGCAACATTCCAGATATATGACGGCAGCGGTCTGCAAATAATCGAGTGTGAACCAGACAGTCCAGTGACTGACATCATAAGCATCGATCTACGATGACATTCATCAACCAACCAAGTAGGCGACCGCTTGAACCCGTTAGTCGCCTCTTATGACAAACATGGGTTGTTGAAGACCTATCCTAACCCGCATCTTCGGGGGGATGACGGAAATATAACCATTCTTAGAAAATACAAATAAATGTCATTCTTAATAAAAGCACAAGGACGCCCCCAAAAATGTTTTTCACCACGATTACACCTAAAGAAACCATTGCAAGCTCTCCGTGAAGAGCCGGGGTAGAATAGGTCTTCAGCAACCCATGAATGCCGTAAAAGGCGACTATTCTTGTCGTAAAAGGTGACTAACGGGATCGGGTGGTCAGGCAGGCTGACTTGGTTGATGCATGTCATCGATGCTCATGATATCGATCACTGGATTGTCTGGTCCAGACTCGACTATTTACAGACCGCCGTCATATAGCTGGAATATTGTTGAGTGCGGCGTTCAACAAGAAACAAATCAACCAACCAACCCCATTGCAAGAATATGAATAATAATAATAATTGTTCTTTTGCGATGGGTATTATATGAACGCTTCTTGCAATATAAACAGGAGTGAATGAATATAGTTATACACACCTTTTAACAATATTCCAGCAATATTACGGCGGGGAATATCAGAAATGGACTTCACGCAATTAAGCCATGGAGAATCGAACACGGTTCTTCGGCGTAACGAGCTAACGCTTTACCCATTAGGTTATCCCACCCCCCCCCCCGATGTAAAGATGCACATCTACACCGACGTCCAATAGATGTCCTTTCAAAGAGATTATGGGCGGACATGTTTAAATAACAACTTTCTGGTCCGTGTCAGATACCACATAGTACGAGCTCTTTACGAGTGCTTCTTATTCATACCGATAGATATTTTTATTCGGTATTTAAGGCCACATTGCCCAATTGTACAGTAAACATTTTCAGTTTCATTGGTTTAGTCACGTGAATTACATCATATATAAAAACTATCTGACAGAGAATATATGTTTCAACAACATGGCTAATGAACGTATAACAGCAGAGTTTTTGGATTTTATGCCTATTCACGTTAAAGACGTTCAAGATGTTGCTGAAGCAGGGGCAAACTTGTTGTTCATCCGAACACGGGAGTCCGTCAACACCAATATAGAGTTATCCAACATTAGCGTGCCTGAGCATCAAAGTTCCGTGTTCACTCAACTCGTAACTTTCTTTGATCAGCATCCACATTTCACTCAACCTGGAGGAGGCGTGGGATATCCTCGTGGTCAATGTGGTTCTTTTCCCCGCTACCCGATTACTCACATGGTTGAGTCAAGTCCAATCTTGGTGTTACCCACCACGACATTGTTTGAATATTGCTTTACATGAGGTAGATTATACCCACTCATAGGAAGAAGGCGCTTAAGGCAGCAATGCTTCAGTCACAGACAACAATGCTTCAATCACAACCAGCAATCCTTTAGTCACAGTCAGAAATATTTCAGCCACAGTCAGCAATCCTTTAGTCACAGTCAGCAATGCTTCAGTCACAGTCAGCAATCCTTCAGCCACAGTCAGCAATGCTTCAGTCACAGTCAGCAATCCTTCAGCCACAGTCAGCAATGTTTCAGCCACAGTCAGCAATGTTTCAGCCACAATCAGCAATCCTTCAGCAACAGTCAGCAATCCTTCAGCCACAGTCAGCAATGTTTCAGCCAAAATCAGCAATCCTTCAGCCACAGTCAGCAATGCTTCAGCCACAATCAGCAATGTTTCAGCCACAGTCAGCAATCCTTCAGCCACAGTCAGCAATCCTTCAGCCACAGTCAGCAATGTTTCAGTCACAGTCAGCAATATTTCAGCCACTGTCAGCAATGTTTCAGCCACAGTCCGCAATCATTCAGCAACAGTCAGCAATCCTTCAGTCACAGTCAGCAATGCTTCAACCACAGTCAGCAATCCTTCAGCCACAGTCAGCAATGTTTCAGCCAGTCAGCAATGTTTCAGCCAGTCAGCAATGTTTCAGCCACTGTCAGCAATGCTTCAGCCACTGTCAGCAATGCTTCAGCCACAGTCAGCAATGTTTCAGTCACAGTCAGCAATATTTCAGCCACAGTCAGCAATATTTCAGCCACAGTCAGCAATCCTTCAGTCACAGTCAGCACTGCTTCAGCCACAGTCAGCAATGTTTCAGTCACAGTCAGCAATGCTTCAGCCACAGTCAGCAATATTTCAGCCACAGTCAGCAATTCTTCAGCCACAGTCAGCAATGTTTCAGCCACAGTCAGCAATGCTTCAGCCACAGTCAGCAATGTTTCAGCCACAGTCAGCAATGTTTCAGCCACAGTCAGCAATGTTTCAGCCACAGTCAGCAATCCTTCAGCCACAGTCAGCAATCCTTCAGTCACAGTCAGCAATGTTTCAGACACTGTCAGCAATGTTTCAGCCACAGTCAGCAATGTTTCAGCCACAGTCAGCAATGTTTCAGCCAATCAATTATCCAATGTGCGTAATGGGCGTTCCCACTGCCTGCAGTCATATATGAACATGATCACGGACGTTCGTTCAAGCATTTTGTTTATTGGAGAAGACACACAAACATTGCACAAACAGGGACATATTACATATGTAAGAATACAGTACAGCGTAACAAATAGCACAATGGGGTAACATATCACTACACATGATGGTATGCCCAAAATAGAATACTGTGATGAAAGTTTCGGAATTTCGTAAATCCATTTTTAGACAAAGTTTACTTTTAGCCTCATAGGTCCAAACAGGATTGTGACGAAACGAACAACGTATACAATCTATTCATATGAATACATCTGATAACTTTCATTACACTTTCTAAAGGTTGATGACAATGATATACCTGTTATGGAGTAGAAATTCCGTGTCGTGTTTTTCCAGAATTATTTGGACTAAATTTTCTCTGTACCATTTGATTTCAAAGTAGTCATAAGAAATTCAGCGAGAATTTGGTATTATATTTTACGTTTTACAGTTATGTGTAAAGAAAGATAACCGGATAAAAACAATCTGCACATTCTGCAAATCAGCATGTCATTGTCATTCACGAAAACGCTCAATTTATTATCAAAATATGAATATTCACAAATACGCTCGGTGTTAAACACAACGATTACATGCAGGGAGTGGAATGCCGTGCAGGCGTAGTCATAGTTTTGACCAGACATTTAAGTGATGAACCAAACAATCCAGTGACACGATAACACGTTTACTGATTTTGTTGAAACTGCAAACGATATACTGCAAACAGATAATTATAAAAGTACATGGAAAGCACACACAGGAAAAGAAGGTCTGTTCTCTAACTTGGGTATTCACCCGAGCCGTGTGATCGCAAGTAGGTCGGTCTCACGGGGCCACGGACTGTCCGGAGTCGTCAGGGTGCATGTGATATGCGTCAGCGACGGACAAAAGATCAACCTGCCAGGAATATATCCAGTTATGACTAACTGTAGTTTCGTAAAACTATGTTACGATTATCCTAACAATGAGATCGCTTTGTTTAATGGAACCCTCAAGAAAATAACAACTGAGGCCTGTAGTACTGCGTCTGTTGCATTAAGAGTCCTTTATGTAAAATCATCTGGCTGCTGCCGTTATAGCTTGTCACCTCCAGTCAAATCCACCCACAAAGAAACTACACATTGGCGACCGTTTATGAGGTACATTTCCTCCATATTTTTATCCTACATTTATTGTCCCATGAAATGAAACATAATCATATACCCTGTCGAAACCAAACAACATTTCGTGAAACATAAGAAAAAGAAAAAGGTCTTAAAACTCTAACAAGGTTGAATTATCTCTTTGATTTCCTAGCAGTGTTCATTCTACTGCCGCGACATCACATGGAAGTAGGGGGCGCTGTTACGGAGTTATCATATTGCAACTGCAAGCAACTGCTACGGCCTCGAGGAAGAGTTGGTAAGCGCAATCATTCTCCTTGCATTTTTGCCGAAAAACAATGGCGTAGGTATACACCTTCTCGCATCGGAACTTTCTTTTCGAGCGGCGTTTCTTTCCATTTAGACGACCACCGTACATGCATTTCCTGCAGACACATTCGGCTTGGTACATGCTCTTGGGCCATCGGGTTTCATCCACCTGGAGCTTGTAGAAAGCAGGGCAGAGGTTTCCTGCTTCTCGGGTGAAGTTGCGTCTTGCATCTTTGCAAGTTGGTCTCTTGTCTACATCCATCATGTTTCCCCCTGTTCCATTGTATATTTGTATATACTTGGCGAATGCGGATCGGAAAGCAGGTCGATTATAGATACTCCAGTGCTGACTGGACATGGCTGCCAGCATCTCGTCCTCAGAGTCACCCGTTTTCGGCCTGGTGTCTTTGCTGTCACATCCTATGTAGTTCAGGAGGAGCAAGCTCACAAGCAGCGCCAGCGAGTCCATGCCTGTCGGGGGAGAGAGGGCGACAGTGAGTGAGTGAGTGAGTGAGTTGAGTTTAACGCTGCTTTGAACAAAACTTCGTGGGAGGGAAGCCGTAGAGCCCCAGGCAGTCACCATTTTGGTGAAACCCACGAGCTCAAGAATAATGAAGACAAAGGATCATAACTAATGCGATTCTTGGAGTCACCTAAGATCAGCTGCACCTGGCACGGGTAAGGGGCGCAACTCTTGAAGCGAATTATGTTGTCTGAGGCTAGTGGGTGACCCGCACTAAAACAAAGTTGAGGACCACGCGATTCTTTCATAGTACTAAATGAAAGAATCTGGTGTCCCTTAACACTTTTCTTTTACTAGTATATGAAACAGTTTCAGCTAGACATCGACAACATCGCATCTTCCCGAGGCAAGGGAGTCATCTGACTTTAAAGGGGCACTGATCTAACGCAATTCCCCGGACTGGTTGTTGCCTTTGTTATTGTTTTTTCCCCCGTGAGTACCCGGATGATACGCAACGCAACTGAGCGTGACCAGAGACTGGGCTACCGTCTGCAAGGACAGCTAAATAAACTTTGAGGCTGGAGGCAATATTTGTTTTACGCATTTTTGCATAAACACTGATTAGTTAACTGTGATCTATACAGATTTCGACAAAGGGCGCATGTTAATTAATTTCTTCAGCCTAAACAAGCAGACAAAAAGAACAGCGGAGCTCATCGGATGTCGTCATTTGGAAATACTCCAGATGGTTATAGTTTTATACTAAAAAAGTATCCATGCAGTGAAAGCATTTTCGGATTTCGGCTTGCGTCGATAATACGATTACTACTCCCTTGTTGACATCCACGTTTTCTCGTATATCCCTTCACTTGTGTATTTGTCGTTATTCACTGGATGCTCAGTTAATGAATTTATTACAGGTACAATTAGTGGTAGCACCACTTAGATTACCTGACAAAGGTTCCCATTTGGCATTTATTGTGTCTGGGGTAATTATTCAATCTAAATCCAGGTTTGAAGTGAGGTGAAATGTGTGTTATGTAATATGCACGTGGTAGCCCAGCAAGAGATGAATGATCAGTTGATTTTATTTTTTTTGAATCAACGGAACGTTCCTAGTCATCAAAGGATTAACAGAAAATACGTTGATTGATTAATCACTATTATCTTGCACAGTGGATATGTAAAGAGTGAGTGTTTACATGTCTAGGTTTACTAAAACAAAGGGAATACACTCATACCATGGCGTGAAGTGCCGATGTAAAAACAACATACTGTGTTCAAAGGGTTAACTTATAATGCGTTGATTGATTGATCATTGTTATCTATCTATTGATTAAGACGATCAAAAGGGCCTACAAACATCACAACAGATTATTATGTAGGATTAGAAGCCAAACAACATAGAAATGTACTTTTCTCAACGTAACATTTTCAGTCTCTTGGTGATGACATTAAACATCAAAATGTTTGGAATTCGTTATCATAATAATACAGATGGAAATGTTTTTCAGTCACTTTGTAAAATAACTGAATATTTAGACGTTTAATAAATTTGTTACACATTTGACAGTAAAAAAATATACACACTATAAAAAAAGCAATGCTCAGGTGAAATATGTACTTTGTGTTGCAAGTCAAAATAGTGTAAACGAAAATCGCAAAATTACCAAGCAAGTGACTTATCAAAACTTCGTCACCATTACCGATGCTACCCACAAATATACCTACATTTCCTTATTATCTCGAAAACTGTATTTCATTTTGTTCATCAATGTGACCATACGCCCTTAGTACTACCCATAAAAGCGACAAATGCGCTTACGAATGGCGCAGCAGAGGTCGCGAACTAGTCTAGATTTCTGCTATACATCCGGGTACTCACTGGGAAAAAACAATAACAAAGGCAACAACCAGTCCCGGGGAATTGCGTTAGATCAGTGCCCCTTTAAATACCCGGAACCCATTAGTTGCAATTGCTTCATTTTGAACCCGATTGGAATAGCACGACGCTAAAAGTTGGCGTCCAATCAAATTAATCTCATGAGCGAGAAATATTCATTGCTGATTTAGAAAGAGATGCAATAGAGGCAGTGACGTCACTTCAGAAACGAATATATGGGGGTCCAGGTGGTCCAGAATGGGTCCAGGGCATTTATCTTAACGGATGTATGGAGACATAAACTGAGGGGCAAAAGAAAGTATACCGAGTTAGTTATGTAACTGAAGGTTAAAAGAGCTGTTGATCAGTTTGGTTATCAGTTGATCGGTCACTCATTCCTGCAACAGTTTGTTGGTTGGTTGGTTGGTTTGTTGTTTATCGCCGCACTCAGCAATATTCCAGCTATATGACGGCGGTCTGTCAATAATCGAATCTGGACCAGACAATACAGTTATTGACATCATGAGCATCGATCTATGCAATTCGGATACGATGGCCTGCATCAACCAAGTCAGCGAGCCTGACCACCCGATCCCGTTATTCGCCTCTTACGACACGCATGGGTTGTTGAAGACCAATTCTAACCCGGATCTTCACGGGTTCCTTCTAATCAGTGATATATCATGTGCCTAACAATATGAACATACTAAATAAATACAATACTCGTATTTTCACATATTACAAGCGCAAGACATACCTGTATTTCTTTCAAGGCTGGTGTTTGACATGAGCTCATTCGCACGAATATTTGGCTTATATATCTAATAGCATGCCTAGAGTTCATAACACTTCCGGGTTTTCCCCATGGCTAATTTTACCTTCGTACCCAAGTGAGGGGGCGAAGGTAGGAACAGTGTTATTATGGTGTGGTTGTGGATATTTTAGTGTTACTTATCCGTTCTGATTGACAATGTATTTTGTACAGGAGATGGATCAACTACCTGAATAAGTTGCAGGGAAACTCTTTTGGGTTTTCAGAGTAAATTGCGAAAGGTATTGTCATTGCTTACATGAAGGCACACGAGTCCAGCAGGACAGCGTTTGCAGGTTTTATTGCAGCTGGATCTACTAGTTTCGCTTGTTCACGTGACTTAACTCATTACACGACGCAATCTGGTAGTACCTGTGACCCTTGAATAAATGTCGCTCTGCATCAAATTGTATACCTACATTGTATTAAATATTATATATTAAGCATGTTCTCATTATCGGCCCTCGTGTTCTACAAACTATATGTAGAGGGAAAGGAACTGTATGTGGTTTACCGTGAAATCATACAATGCAACTTTTACTCTATAAATGCGTGATATAATAGGTCTTCAGCAACCCATGCTTGCCGTAAGAGGAGACTATGCCCGTGGCGAGTAACTGATGTCTGATTCTGAGTTCAGTCACTGGATTGTCTGGTACGATTATAAACAGACCGCTGTCATATTGCTGGAATATTGCTGTGTGCAGCGTTCACGACAAACAAAGAAAACTCCTTTGCTTCCAGAGTGTTGTATTGGTTATGTTCTTATGTTTGTGACGGACTACGCCGCACTCAGCAATATTCCAGCTATATGACGGCGGGCTGTAAATAATCGAGTCTGGACCAGACGATCCAGTGATTGATATCATGGGCATCGGTCTACGATATTGGGATACGATGGCATACATCAACCAAGTCAGAGAGCCTGACTACCCGATCCGGTCAGTCGCCTCTAACGAGAAGCATAGTCGCCTGTCACGACAAGCATGTGTTGCTGAAGACCTATTCTACCCCGGATCTTCACGGGTTTTTATTAAGTAGGTCGTTGATCATTGTCCAGTGACTTTCGAAGTTGGTTTTATCAGATTGTCCACAGGCCGCCATGATAAGGCTGACATATTGCACGACTTTGGCAATAATCAATATTCACCGATTTATTTGTTTGTTGTGTAACACCTGACTCAGCAATCGGTCTGGAAATAATCGAGTCTGGGTCAGACAATCAAATGATTTACACCATGAGCATCGATCTGCCCATTTGGGATACGTAATACTCCAGTTACATCACGATGTGTCACCCGATTTGGGGGGAAAGCCCGAAGTGATGCAGGTCTAAGACGTTTATCAGCTTGGTGAAACCCACGAGCACGGGCATGGTGCTGCTAAACCTAGAAACATAATCAGGTGTCGATTGGGTGGCCTAGCGGTTATAGCGTTCGCTCGTCACGCCGAAGACCCGGTTTGGATTTCCCACATGGGTAAAATGTGAGAAGCTCATTTCTAGTGTCCCCCACCGTGATATTTGCTGAATATTGTTAAAAGCGGCGTAAAACAAAAGTCACCCAATCACTAATGCACGCCCTACCTTGTCGTGTTAAAAAAATTCATTGTGGTGTTGGTTCTGTTTGTATCGGCGCAGGGGTGGATGTGAGGATGTGGTTGTGAGGGGTGTGGGAGAGGGTGTGACGTGTGTCTGGTGTGCCATGTGTGGAGGGGGCGGGTGTGTGTCTGCTGGGGTTGGGTGGTGGTGTGGGTGAGGGTGTGGCGGGGTGTGTCTGGTGAGGAAGGATGGTGGGGTGGGTAAGGACGGGGCGTGGGTGGGTTGGAGCGGGGCGGGTTATGTGGGAAAGGGTATCGCGTGGTGGTGGTGCGGTGTGTCTGGTGGGGTGGGGTGGTGTGGGTAAGGGTGTGGCGGGGGAGTGTCTTGTGGGGAAGGATGGTGGTGTGGGAGGGGGTGTGACGTGGGTGGGGCGGGATGTGTCTGCTGGGGCTTGTAGGTGGTGTGGGTGAGGACGGGGCGTTGGTGGGGTGGGGCGGGGTGTGTCTGGTGAGGAAGGATGGTGGTGTGGGTGAGGACGGGGCATGGGTGGGAGGGGGTTGGGCGGGGCGGAGTATGTGGGAAAGGGTATCGTGTGGTGGTGGCGGGGTGTGTCTGGTGGGGTTGGTTGGTGGTGTGGGTGAGGATGTGACGTGGGTGGAGGGGGCGGGGTGTGTCTGGTGGGGTTGGGTGGTGGTGTGGGAGAGGGTGTGACGTGGGTGGAGGGGGCGGGGTGTGTCTGGTGGGGTTGGGTGGTGGTGTGGGAGAGGGTGTGACGTGGGTGGAAGGGGCGGGGTGTGTCTGCTTGGGTTGGGTGGTGGTGTGGGAGAGGGTGTGACGCGGGTGGAGGGGGCGGGGTGTGTCTGGTGGGGTTTGGTTGTGGTGTGGGTGAGGGTGTGGCGTGGAGGGGCGGGATGTATCTGCTTTGGGTTGGGTAGTGGTGTGGGAGAGGGTGTGACGTGGATGGAGGGGGCGGGGTGTGTCTGGTGGGGTGGGGTGGTGGTGTGGGTGACGGTGGGGCGTGGAGGGGCGGGGTGTATCTGCTTGGGGTTGGGTGGTGGTGTGGGAGAGGGTGAGACGTGGGTGGAGGGGCGGGGTGTATCTGCTTGGGGTTGGGTGGTGGTGTGAGAGAGGGTGTGACGTGGGTGGAGGGGGGGGGGGGGGGCGTGTGTCTGGTGGGGTTTGGTGGTGGTGTGGGTGAGGGTGTGGCGTGGAGGGGCGGGATGTATCTGCTTTGGGTTGGGTGGTGGTGTGGGAGAGGGTGTGACGTGGATGGAGGGGGCGGGGTGTGTCTGGTGGGGTGGGGTGGTGGTGTGGGTGACGGTGGGGCGTGGAGGGGCGGGGTGTATCTGCTTGGGGTTGGGTGGTGGTGTGGGAGAGGGTGAGACGTGGGTGGAGGGGGCGGGGTGTGTCTGCTGGGGGTTTGGTTGTGGTGTGGGTGAGGGTGTGACGTGGGTCGGGCCGGGTGTGTCTGGTTTGGGTTGGACGGTGGTGTGGGTGAGGGTGTTCATATCTTGGTGAAGATGGTCCGTGTTAGGTCTTGCGTTCATTTCTAGGTGCAGATGGTCTGTGTAAGGTCTTATTTTCATACCTTCGTGAAGATGGTCTATGTTAGGTCTTGCGTTCATTTCTAGGTGCAGATAGTCCGTGTTAGGTCTTGCGTTCATTTCTAGGTGCAGATGGTCCGTGTTAGGTCTTATGTTCATATCTTGGTGAAGATGGTCTATGTTAGGTCTTGCGTTCATTTCTAGGTGCAGATGGTCTGTGTTAGGTCTTGCGTTCATGTCTAGGTGCAGATTGTCTATGTTAGATCTTATGTCCATGTTTTGTGTTAATCACGGCAGGGCTACCAGTGCCCATATCGGTTAACTAGTTATTGCTGATGTCATGGGTCAGTGAGACTCGGATATCATGCACATGTCTAAACTTGAATCATTTAGTTTTGCTGAAAACACATTTTGAAGTTTTATTTCTTCCGTTTAACTGAATTATGATTCAAAGTGTTGGGTATTGTAAACCTCACAATAGACGTCTAGAGGTCAAGGTGCGATGTACTACCGGTTTCACCGTGTAGTATACATCCGGGGCGTTCTGTATAGTTATGAATTATGAAAGACTATGGTATACTTTTGCACACTTCTGTTATAATAAATCCGAACCTTGTTTAATTTCAAAAGGAATTTTTATTTTCGTTTTTAACCTTTTCCACATATAAGAAATAATTTAAATCGGAGATTGTTAGTATTCATGGGGCATGGTATTTGTTAATCTGAAAATGGAATACGTATGGGAGCGTTTCTATTTGTTTATGCGACCTATGTTTTTTAAAAGTTTAAACATATTTTATTGACAAAACAAAATAGGATTGAACGAAAGGGAATTAAATTTACACTTTTGACTTCATGACATTCATATTTTTTTTATAGCATATCTATTACCTCATGATTGCACGCTGATAAAAACCCTGTGCAATATTATCTTTTATAAGTTGATATTGTGCGACATAACCTCATATGGATGTGATCACTTAACAAATACTCATTCCACAGATACTGAATATGAATGCATAGACCTTATATAATCTGTTCACTCTCATATGACGTTTCGTTTTTAAGCGTAATTCAAAATTGCTTTTAGAAACTTATGTTTTTCTTTGATTCTGTTAGAATTAACGTAATCAGAAAACCAAGAACGAAAACGTTCTTATAATCATGCGTAGTATACCCTAGGGGTAGTGGGACGGCGGGTAGCCTCGTGGTTAACGCATTCGCTCGTCACGCCAAAACCCTGGGTTCGATTCCCCACATGGGTAAAATTTGTGAAACCCGTTTCTGGTGTCACCCGCCGTGTTGTGCTGGAATATTGCTAAACGCTGTGTGAATCTACTCACTCATTCACTTGATACGATGAACCCAGATGAGTTCCGTCACAACACTTTTCATCGCTACTAATGTGACTTCATGTTTGGCTACTTTGTATTACTTTTGCCTTTTGTGTGGAAGATATATGTGACTAAATTGTGGTTATCAAATGTGTCCACTTACTCGCTCGCTCACTCACTCACTCACTCACTCACAACGTGGTCGTTGCTGATTCAGGAGCCGTAATCGATGCCACGCCGTGTCGTGCAGGCCTTGTGTCCCTGTTGATACTCTGGCTTGGTCTCCGTGTCTGACAGAACAGCACTTCAGGCCTTGTCCCATGGCTTAACAAGAACGTAATTTTTTATCATTGAAATAAAATCTTTATGTACAAGGTGGCGGTCAGAGTGCAGGCATTTATTATGTAGGCATATATTACGAACTAATATAACAGTAAAAATAACATTTTACCAATTTTATCAAAGAAAGATAAGTTTCTATTTTTAAAAATCAAAATCTAAATTCTTCCATTATTATTATACACAGTTAATTTAGTCATCTTCTTGATGTCATTCTGAAGATGAAGACAAAGAAGAGAATGAATGGACAATTGTGGGATTTCTGAAGCGCAATGGCTGACTAAAGAAAAGGCTCTTGAAAATGTAATGAAGATTGGCTCGAGTGTCTCTTGTCTCACATAGCGGGTATAATATGTAATCTACCCTTTTCTAGGGAGACGATCATTTGATATATCGTCGGATCATTGGTTTTCGGACATCATACGTTTTATCGCGATTATTCGCGCTATAACAGGGGGTGTGGCGTCACACAGACATTGTAAATACCCAAATGGTGGCTTGTTTTTTAGATCAGATTTGACAATTAGTATTAAAACCATATATGATTATACCCCATGTTATCAATGGTATTCTTAACAAAGTTAATCCATTCGTTTTATAGATATAACTTTCATATTCATACAATAACATATTGAAGATATCTTTTGGATATGTTTGTAGACCAGCAGCAAGCATATTTGTATGCACTGCTAACCAGAGTGACAAGATACCAGTTTCACCAAGTAACATTACTAACGGGGGACTTTTTTGGCAAGATAAAATTTCTGAGGAATCTAGCTTGTACATTTTCAAGTAGGTGAGGTGAAATGGGGTTCAACGTCGCGTCCAAGATGGCTGCTTGTACTAGCCCTGACAAATGCCGATTTTAGATCGCTATCCCACTGAGATACCATGCTGCAGTTTAACATGAATACCCCACTCAGACACAGTATACTGACTCAGAGCCGACCAGTCCTTGTTTTAGCCCCTTAATGCCGAGCGCCAGGCAGGGCAACAACAAGTGCCATCTTTTAACATATTTTAGTATGACCGGAAATCGAACCTCGGACCTTTGGCTCTCCGGGCATGTTTTCGAGGCAAGGGAGTTAACTGACTATGAAAGTCCAGTTACATCCTTGCCGAGCAAGGCAGGGAATTCCAGGCGCGATCGTAGCGCCACCAGTGTCTATTACGAGTTATGTCCCTTCTATGCCCCTCCTATTGACCTCCTATTGACCTATCAGATTACATCTCACTTGCATTTTCTTCTAACGAAATGGCGGCGCCAAGTCCAGATGATCTTGGTTTGGTTGGTTGGTTTGTTGTTTAACGCCGCATTCAGCAGTATTCCAGCTATATGGCGGCGGTCTGTAAATAATCGAGTCTGGACTAGACAATCCAGTGATTGACATCATGAGCATCGATCCACGCAATTGGGATCGATTACATGCATCAACCAAGTCAGCGAGCCCGACCACCCGATCCCGTTATACGACAAGCATAGTCACCTTTTACGGCAATGATCTAATCGATAATCAAGATCTATATATTGTAATACGACGAGTCTTATCGCGCGAAGTGCATGAAATCACTTGTGCGCCTTGATTAAAACATGAAAAGATTTGCAAAATATCTGTCGACGCACAGTTGGCGGTACACATGCGATGCAAATAGCCGAAATCACCACATTGAATTTCATGCTGTTGACGAACCGGATGTCTAGTTCATTGCGCGATTTTGATTGATCCATGCATAGACTCGTTTGTCCAGCCAAAAGGTAACATCTGAATTCGGCAAGGGTGGAAACAGGACTTTTATAGTCAGTTAACGCCCTTGCCTCGGTAAGATGCTCTACGGGCGGACGCTCTACTACTAAATCCCGGAGGCGGTCACATTTTCAAGGAGTATCAGGTTAGAGCAGCTGAAAGCCCACATACACATAAACTGACAAAGTGGGTGGAATGTCAGTGCACTTTGGAAATATAGTTAAGTGTTTTTTAATAAAAAGTTTCAAAGAAAACCTATATTTTTCCTGCGACATTAAAATCGCCGTATAATTAACCCCAGGTATATACTAATCTTATAGACAATGATTTTATCAATAACCTTTTATTCATTATTGTAAACTTATATAATATGTGCTCAGAGACTACAAGAAGTAACGCATAAATCTGCGAACCAAGGGCTGCGTACGTGTATCTACCTTGTCAACACAGGCATCTGATGAGGATAGCCAAGTGGCTGGATATTCGCCATGGATAATTAGTTATATCCGAGACGGTTATCGGAAGTCCAACCAGGTTAGTCACGCCAATGATAACCTGAACAATAAAATAGTTTTTAAATGTTATATCTAAAGGGTAGGAAATATGTTATGTGCAGTAAGACTGATTTTTGATTTGGCACTTCAGTGTGAGGTCGTCAGATAGCCCTGAGGCATTAGTATTGTTCATTTTCATTATCCACAGTAACATGTAAACTCTCTACTCTGGTTTTAATGCAGTAATTGGGGTCAGATTGGGAATTGCGTCGTCTACTTCGTGATGAACGCCAAAAGGCTATTGGCATGCTTCAAACTGGTGACATTCAGCGAGAGGTAGCCAATATGTTCAATGTGTCTCAGTCTGTGATGTGCAGACTTTGGAACAGGTTTCTGCAGACACAAAATGCTAATGATCGGCCCCGCGTCAGGCGCATTCGGTCAATAACATAAGTCCAGGATCGAGGAATCCGAAACCAGGCTTTAAGAAATCCTGCCCAAACAGCCAATCAGATCACTGTTCACCTGCGCAAGGCCAGTGGAGTTCAAGGTACTGACCAGAATATTACAAACCGTCTGCATGCTGCTAATGTCAGTGGACATCATGAACATGATATCAACCACTGGATTGACAGGCTGAGACTCGAACATTTACAGGGTGGCGTGATAATATAGCATCTATATGCATGTCATCGTACCCCAGTTGCGTATATCGATGTTCATGTTATCAATCACTTGATAGTATGGTTCTGATTCGAACATTTACAGGGTGGCGTGATAATATAGCATCTATATGCATGTCATCGTACCCCAGTTGCGTATATCGATGTTCATGATGTCAATTACTCGATAGTATGGTTCTGATTCGAACATTTACAGGGTGGCGCGATAATATAGCATCTATATGCATGTCATCGTACCCCAGTTGCGTAGATCGATGTTCATGTTATCAATCACTTGATAGTATGGTTCTGATTCGAACATTTACAGGGTGGCGTGATAATATAACAACGTCCTTCCTGGGGGGATCTCTGCTAAAAATACAGGGTTCTTTTAAATCGGTATTTTTATGCTCCAAATATTTGTCATTGCTTATCTTACTGTCATGTGACTTCCTGGTACGTACTCCCTTTGTGAGAAATTCAACCTCCTTCTATGCAGCTGTGTCATGAGTGTAACGTGTGGGGGTGTATGGAAAGGCGTCTAGGTATTGTGAAATCCCATACACTGATAACTTACATCCCAGCCGCTTATCTCACACTGTAGAAATAAGAAACACCGCCACATAAGGTACCGACCAATATCTTTATGATGGTTTGACACTGGTCTGAGACTTATTGTATTGTACCACGTGGCTATACAAACTGTGACACAAGGATCGGCGTTGATGGTGACCGTGGGGCTGGAGCTTGATGAAGCAAACAGGTCAGGAGGACCTTGGCTCAGACCTGCGCAGCTTCTCTCGGTAGCTTGAAGGGGTGTATCCGTTCATCTAGAATTCAGGTCCACCATTTATGATGGTTTGACACTTTCGTATTCAAGCCGTCATATTATGTAAAATTAGCCTTGGAGAATTAGCTCGGGATCGGGCACCACCTTCAAAGAAAGCAAACAAAGTGTCTATGGCCAGCTCCTTTATTAGGGATTTCTCGACAGTCGGTTTACATTTAAAATAAGAAATATCTTTACATATAAAGTAAAAAGTGATGTAGAACATTTACAGTTTTCACAAAAGAAGCAGTTATAACAACAGTGTGTGATATTAAACAATGATTATACATAAGAGTGTAAGTTTCATGATAAACAAACGTGCCGTCAGCTAAGTGATAAAACAACCAGTTACAAATAACAATATTAAAGTCAGTCTACAAAGATACCTATGAACAAAGCTTACATAATCTCATGTGACACTTATTTTCAGCCACTCTTAATTATGATTACGCCTTGCTAAATGGGACTGCCATAAGGTATATCTTATTTACGTATGAACCTAGTTAAACCCAATATCGGTATCAAATGTACGCAAATTTAAATATAAATAACAACATGTGCTGGCTGTAACTTCTGAGCATATATCATTCATTTTTTTATGCTGGTATATGTTAAACTTGAAGGCCATATTTATAATTTATCTAAACTACCGCAGCAAACAAACTATATCTGATAGCATCCACATTCACCGAGTTAACGGGCCCATTAACAAATGTCCATTCACATTACTGAATGGTATAATATATGGATATATGTACATTTTTAGGCATTGCTCGTAGTGTAGACATGTTTGCTGAAGCTGTGTTACAAATGCATTATGCTCAGACCTATGTAAGTACAAGAGAGTTACCTATGTTATCTGTACATCGCTAACAGATTAACTAAATGATTACATGGTTATTATTCCTGATTTTAGCTCTGGCTTAGTTGTGCTATTAGCATAAATATGTGGGATGTAAATGCATCATATATTAGCTATAGAAATTAACGTTTTCTGCCAGGCCGATAAACTACACAGCTTGCTACCACGACACCCCATTGTTAACACCTTATTTCCGACTCTGAACATGTTTGATATTCAATATATGCTATACCGTGAAGTTGATACTTAAACGATAGTTTTGTCTAAACCTAAAGCACATACATTTGACAGATAAGTCCGTTAAATAGATACAACCCACTTAATATATTTGTCCTTATACATGGTAAATAACATAAGATTAAATACCTTTACAGCTGATAATATTGCTCCATATACGATACAAATTATAAAACAATTTAACTTATAAATTTAGAGAAATAGTAAAGTGAACATGACTTACCTTCAAAGAAACCAAACAACGTGTCTATGGCCAGCGCCTTTAGTGGGGATTTCTCGACAGTGAGGTACCCCAGCTTGATAAGAATATTTGAGTTCGTGCGCCGAGAATAAGGATTAAGGCTTTCCTAAGAAGTTTGACCAAGTGATGACCACATAAGTTGAATAATAATTGATGAGTAGTCCGAAAATATTGATATGAGTTGGACGTATCAACAAATGTGTGCCAAGCGGTCATTGCGATAGAGGCTGAC